>NC_134402.1:305173989-305808156 GCF_038048845.1 Mixophyes fleayi | reverse complement strand
AATTACATTTTTTTTTACATCATGTGGATGGTCGTGTGTGCCATTTACCTGATGAAGAGATGGCACCAGGATGCATTGTGGGATGAAGGCAAGCCAGCAAAGGCAGTGTGATGCTCTGGACAATGTTTTGCTGGAAAACCTTAGGTCCTGGCATTCATCTGGATATTACTTTAACATGTACCACCTACCTAAACTTTGTTGCAGAACATGTACACCCCTTCATAGGAATGGTATTCCCTCATGGCAGTTGCCTCTTTCAGCAGGATAATGCACAGTGCCACACTGCAAAAATTGTTCGGGAATGGTTTGCGGAACATGACAAAGAACTGAAGGTGTTGATTTGTCCTCCAAATTCCCCAGATCTGGATCCGATCAAGCATCTGTGGAAGCTACTGGAAAAACAAGTCCAAGACATGGAGGCCCCACCTCTCAACTTACAGAATTTAAAGGATCTGCTGCTAAGTCTTGGTGCCAGATATCACAGGACACATGCAAGGGTCTAGTGGAGTCCATGCATCGATGGATCAGAGCTGTTTTGCCGGCATGAGGGGGATTTACACAATATTAGGCATGTGATTTTATTGTTGTTGCTGATCTGTACATAGATAGATATAGATAGGTACAGATATAGATATATTGATAGATGTTGTACGATCCCAAACATTTAAAACAGGTCAACTTAGTGTTAAAATGATGTTTATTCAAATAGTACAAAAGTGTTTAAAATCATCCTCATTTTTTTCCACAAAAACACAATATCATAAATAAATTCATATAACTCAGAACGAATGCAGGGCCCATAGCGGTTCCCAATTTCTGAATATAAAACTCACCACTAAAATTAAAATAATTATTCTTTAAAATTAACTATATTCCTTCAATAATAAAACTTTTAAACCATTCCTCATAGGATTCTTTATCCAAAAATTTTTTAACTGAATTTATCACACCTGTATATTCAAGTATAAAGAGGGGCAGTACGGTGGCTAAGTGGTTAGCACTTCTGCCTCTCAGCACTGGGGTCATGAGTTCAATTCCCAACCATGGCCTTATCTGTGTGGAGTTTGTATGTTCTCCCTGTGTTTGCGTGGGTTTCCTCCAGGTGCTCTGGTTTCCTCCCACACTCTAAAAACATACTGGTAGGTTAATTGGCTGCTCACAAATTGACCATAGTCTGTGTGTATGTATGTTAGGGAATTTAGACTGTAAGCCCCAATGGGGCAGGGACTGATGTGAGTGAGTTCTCTCTAAATGGTGATGATGAAGATGTAATATTAACTATTCCTAGTATATAGTCATCTTCTCAAATCTCTTTTTTAAAACCCCTTCTTTTGTGTCTTTAATATACGATATAGTACCTATTATTATTGATTGTAGATGTTGGTCAATAAAAGCTGATAAATTTGTGGTCAAGAAATTTGTGCCAGCTATTATAGGTGTGCCAGGCAGTTCTTTCACCCTTTAATACACATTGAAAAGAGTATGTCGGACAGCTACTGAGGGCTTAAGGACAGGCAAGAATTCAACTACAGCTTACTAAAACTGTCCACAAGACTTCCCCATGTGTGAGATTTACAACTAAACAAATTATTTGTTTCATTAATTATTTAATTTTGTTCCTGTTCACGCTCATTCTTATTTCTAGAGATGAAGTACTTTTAATATTTGATTTTCTATCGAACTTACACATCCACAAATACTTGTAAGGTGTTCATTTTTATACTGGGGGCACATTTCAGACCCTTCTGTAATACAGATATTTCATCCTTAGTAAGTGAATAATTGCTCTTATTAAAAATCATAGTTTTTCTCCTGATTATAGTGTTTAATATTGGATGTTAATGGGGATTCCTTATTTATTAATAATATGATTTTCACTGATTTCTAAGGCACCAGACAGTGGGAAAAAAACCGAAGCAAACATGAACCAGGGACTTACCTTTAATCTTAAAGTGGGAGATCAGTCATACTACACTATATTACTAACAAGGTAGTGAATGTCTGGAATACATTTCCAGCAAGGGTCACAATGGCAGCTTTGCATATAGCCCAAATCATTAAAAACTTTTGGAGACAATGCTGTAGCATTATGTTCTTAATACAGATAAGTAAGTAGGATGCTTAGTTTGTTGAAAGCAGCAGTCAATCTATTATTCTCTGTTTGACTTTGTTAGTGTTTGTGTAATGCATAAGTGTATATATTACATACTTGTATGTGTGTGTATACATATATAAATCTCTCTCTCTCTCTCTCTCTCTCTCTCTCTCTCTCTCTATATATATATATATATATATATATATATATATATATATATATTAGTATTTTAAGATTGCAATATATGCTTCTCTACACTGCTAACACAAAAGGTCTTCTTGATAGGCAATACAATAATAGTAGCAGGATTTAATCAATCTGCTGTGTATTTCCTACTTTTGCAGAGGCTTCATTGTAGGCTTAAGATTGGCCCACTGACCCGACCAAGGCCCCATGCTGCAGGGGTGCTCGCCTCCCAAAGGCACTGACTCCTTCTGTAAGTTTGGTCAGTCTACACTATTATTTTCTGTCAGATGAATGGGTGATAAAGTCATCTGGCATGTACAGAAAGATGGATCAAAAAGAAAACAAAACAAAAGACCAAAAGTAATTATAAATTGTATTTTACATTATGTATTTCTATATAGTAAGAAGTAGGGCAGATAACATGATTATTGTTGGAATTTTTTTTTTTTTTTTTAAAAAACATTGCAGTCTTTCAGTAGTGATAAGTAAGCTCTTCTACTCTTGTCTTTAAGAACAAAGATGAAAATGAAAAGGAAGAAAAGCGTGTGGAAGAGAAACAAAAATCAGTCTAACAGTCTAACATGGCTTGTGTTGTAAGACCTCAAATAGTGAGAGCAAGGCAACACCTCCTTATCAAATGGATCAGAAGGTATTGTAATGGTCATTTGCAAATAAAGAAATAAATGCAGCAATGTTTGGTGGATGTTATTTAATAGCACTATGGCTAAATAATTTTAATTTCCCATGTGTAATTGTCTAGTGTAACTGCAAAAAGGATTTGTAACCCTGAATGTTTTTGTTCTTCTTTGTTTAAGTGTTATTTATACAGAGGAATGTGCATTTTATATACAATATTGCTATATATATATATATACACACTAATATATATATATATATATATATTTTTAAAAGGCTTCCAAAAGGGTTAAACAGCACCATATAAAACGGTACAGCATTATATTAAATTATATCATAAAGTGTTATACAATAACAGACAGCTAAGAATTGCACAACAGACATTGCGGTGTGGTACAGGGGAGGGCACAGTATCACACTAATTATGAATAGGTCAAATAGAAATGAGTTGTGTAGAACAGAGATTGAGTGCTAAGAAGTGAGGGGACAGAACAAGGTGCAAATTAATGCGAGTTGAACCTATTTCCAGAGAATTGTCCCAACAAACAGGACCAGAGCCACTGATGGAGATTTGGGGACCATCGGCTATGAGTCCAGTGAGGAGGTTCAGGACACAGGTGTGCTGGTGGCATGGATATTAAAAGGAGGAGGACACAAGAAAAGAGAGCATTGTTTGTGAGAGATACCAAATCTAAAGAATTGAGACCACAAGAATATCTTAATATTAGTGAAAAAGGTCTACTACTGGTGTGGAAAAGGCTATAATCTATACTTCAATTAACCAAATCTTGATTTATTCATTAGTGTAGGTGAGGTAACGCCGCATGGAAATAAAACAGTCAATGATGTACTGGTTTCTGCACATGCCAGTAGCTGAGGCTGTTTACTTTTGATTGTGTTCTAGATCATAACGCATCATCCCACTGGCCACACTCAAACTGCTTCATAACTGTTGAGCTTCATGCAGTGATCAGACGTACGGACACAACCTCCTTGTCTACAGACATTCATATAGTCTGGTCCACAGCTTAATTTACCTAAGAGTACACAGAGGCTAGATAATAGCGATTTGGAAACCAATCCGTAACTAAAAGTACACATTTTCAGAATAAATACAGGTAAGTCCTAGTAGGCATTTTAAGCTTTGTGGGGTGAAACTACTTGGTCTTATAGAGATTCTAAAATTATTAATAATAATTAAAGTTTATTGGATTGGTTTTAAAAAATAACATGAACTGAAATGTTATTAAAAGGTGCAACATATTGAATGGTACTTTACATACAGCTCTGGTTTAGCTATTTTAAATTGTATTGGTAAAAATTTGAAATCTTAATTCTTTTTAAGTAATTTTCATAGTATCTTTTTTATACTCTTCTCTCTCTTTTAAGCTCCCACTGGTGGCTGCTGGTGTCAGGTGGTGGAGTGTTTCCAATGGGCTAAATCATAATTACCATTGTTTTGAGCCGATAGGCCAGCATTCCTGTTATAGGGTGTCAAAATTGGCCCGTGGGCTGTATGTTGTGCTCCGCTACTTTGTTTCCACCAACAGCCCTCCTGTGAGTCTTAATCAGTTGTAAATATCCTCTATCAGCATAGCTTAAAAATAATAGAGAGTAAAGGGAAGATACAAACAGCCCTTAAAGTTTCTTCACTGTCTGTATAGAGAGATGTATATGTTTGGACTATGTATTACCCTATATTATATTCATTTGCACAAACACATTTTTGGTGTTTTGGAGCAGGTTTAAAATATTGTTTGCAATTTTTGGTGGTTACCTCCTCCTCTCCCTTTATTTTATATATGGAATTATGTACTTTCTTATATAACTTATAGTAATGATATTAACAGTTCTGTGGCCATATCAAAGCATAAGGGCTGAAGGCAGACTGATTTTTTACAGATCACAGGAATCTGAGGCCACTTCGAATAAACAGAATTTACAGTACAGGGAGGTGTTATCCCTTATAATAAATGCACTGCAGTGATTAGATCAGAACTCGCCAATTATAAACAATGGTATCAAAACTCACACTTTTTATAGAGAATATTTATATGAATGTATGCCCATTGTAACGTGTATTTGTTATAGATTTCTATAAAATGTTTTGGAATTTTACACTAATACTTACTTTGTAAACATTAGGAGCAGGTTGACAGCCAACAAGAAGGATGTCAGGAACATGTGATTCTGGTGGATGCTCTAATGGTAAGTTAAAACAACTGAGATTATGATATCAAGAACATTGTCAACTTTAAATACAAATGACATCAAAAAGGGCAACTATCCCCTGAAATCAGACAGCATATAGGATGTAAGTAAACCCAGTTATTCTAAGCTCTTGAAGTTGAGTTGTTTTACTCTACCTCAATGGCTCCCTTAGAGGGACAGAGGCACCAGATGTCAACTCTTATTAAGACATAATTTCAACAGCAGCAGGCTATATCATTGTTGTAGCATTACTGCCTACCCCTCAGACGGTTATACAACTAAAAATAACCACAATCATTATCTATTGTACATCTATCAACTTTATCTGGCACATAATAATGTTTTATGCTGTGGAGGGCAACTGGTTTCATAGTGATGCAATTCATATTTTTATTTTAATTCATAGAGGAATTGGATAATATGTCAAGCACAGAAAAAATTAGTTTCCTCCAAGAAAAACTAAAGGCGATTTGGAAGCGATACCACGATTTAAAATCTGAAGTGGCCGCAATCAACCGGAGGAGGACACAAATGAAAAGGAAGGGACAAGAAGGTGAGTATCATTTTATGATTTTTTACCTCCTTTTAAGTGTTACAAATTTGTATTGCATTTACACACAAGTCATTTTTATTGTCGGTTAGTTATTTTTTTTCTATATCACAAAATTTTCTCTTACTGCTCTCTAATCAGTGCAGACATCAGGGGTGTTAGTAGCAGCAGTTGTCCAAAATTGCTTCTACAGTTTATCTCTTAATTGCTCTTAACTGGGGGTAGCATTTAATTTCAAATGTAAATTTCTATGCTTTATTCCATATTAGACCATAAGCTTCCAACACCAGCTAAGAGGCAGAAAGTTACATCAAAGAGGCCGAAGAAAAAAAATAATAAATCAAAAGATTGAGAAGAATGGAACAGGTGAGAAGCTCACACATGAGACAATTTAATGTATTGGCATAAACATGGTAATACTATAAATTTCCAGTCGACCTGGGCCACAGAGAAAAAACGTTACTTGTGTAAGTCACTAGCAAATGACACTGGGATTTGAACCAGGGTATCTTGTGGCATAATTCTGTGTTTGTGATGCCTGTATCACTGTTTTACTGTAACCTCTAAGATGTGCCTTATCCTTGTAATACAAAATAATATATTGTAATAATCTTTACCTGATGCTGGAGCTATGCATGTAAAGCATGCTAAACCTATATCACTCAAACGGCCCTGATACAAATCTCACTTTATTTTCCAATTAACAGACTCCATGCAATGTAACCCCTTCACACACTGGAAACACTTATATAAACATCATGTTTCCTGATATCCCAACACAACATTATCTTTATAAATGTCATATAAATGTGTCAGCTCTACATTCTCCTGTTTACTGTCATCACTGGTCCCAGCTGGTCCACTGTTTTGTTTTCTTCTTGGCCAACTATTCATCACATACAGCATTGACGCAGAATCAGGGATTGTTGGGGCTTAAAGGAAAACACATGGAGATGCAGGAAAGACCTTCTATAGATTGCAAACTGGCAAGTTGGGTGCTCTTACCGCTTTGTCTGTGTTATGCTAGGGAGTATGATGGTGCTATATATATATATATATATATATATATATATGTACATATATATATATATATATATATATATATATATTAAATGTTCATAAATAATATCCTCTACATCTCATCCATAATTAAACGATTCTTTGTAGCTGCTGGTGCCAACAATAATATGCCAAGACATAGTTTGTGTCATCATGAATATGCCCAGCCACAGCTGGTGCCAACAATAATATGCCAAGACATAGTTTGTGTCATCAATAATATGCCCAGTCATAACTGGTGCCAACAAATATATCCCCAACCATAGCTTTTTTGTGAACAATAATATGCAGAGTCATAGCTGGTGCCAAAAACAATATGCTAAGCCATAGCTGGTACCAACAACAATATGCCAAACCACAGCTGGTACCAACAACAATATGCCAAACCATAGCTGGTACCAACAACAATATGCTGAGCAATAGCTTGTGACAACAATAATATGTGAGCCATAGCTGGTGCCAACAATAATATGCCGAGCTTATTAGATTAGAATTTTCAAACCGAAAGGAACTCCAATCCACAAATATTCCAAAAACAAATAATTATTTATTACTACATAGTTAATATAATACTACATAATCAGATCTATTCTATTTTTCACTCTTTGTTCTTTTATTCTTTCAGGCAAAATATGATTAATGAATGAAGTTGATTAATGAAGAAGTTCCTGAATGAAGAAGAAAAATAAATTCTGTTAAAACTTATTAAATATTGTGCCCTTGTCCCCCTCCTCCCCACCCCATTTTATCTTCTGTACCCCATATCCCATCCTTCTGCTTATTATTGTTTAATACAACAAAAAACAAAATCTTAAAAAGTATATACATATTTAAAATGATTTATTACTTTCTGCAATCTTTTCTGCTGTTTTATTATATTGTTCCTCTTTGTCAAAGCCACACCAATTCAATGCTTGTCATACAATTATACAAACACTTGGCAACACAGGGCATTTTCATTTGTTCCATCATATCATTGAGATCTATGTATGCTTTTAAAAAAAAGCTAGTATATTTAAGATAGGTTCTATATTGCAAACATTGTAATATACAATTTAATTTATAGCCTTATTTAGCAAAGGGTTCAAGCCATTTATCTAAAAAAAATATACTCTTTGTATTTAGTGGGGTGTGACTACAGTGTCCAGCAGTGTCCAGCACATGCTCGCTTGCGATGTTGCTAGCTACTAGCCTTTTCCGTCTGTAATTTCTAACTCCTATGGGAACGTCTACAGTACTATGTATACATTTCTCTTCTCCTTCCCCCAAAATGTTTCACAAGGTGTGACTCTCAGCAGGTACCTAGTGACAGTGTCCTATGACCCAGCCTTTAGTTAATGCACATTTTATTGTGTGTGTTTTGTCACTGCACTTTTTGTCCATGGATATAAATACCTGGATGTTACTACCACGTGCAGTGTGCTTAATTTTCTCAATTTTAAGAACCACTGCTTTTAATAACTGCCAATTTTTAGAATGGTAAACTAGACCTGTCCATTCCATGATTTTTTCGGTAATATCTAGTACAATGTTTTCAGATAATGACCTTAAATTTAGTGGAACCCATTTAAAATTGGGAACAAATCCAATCAAAGGGTGCAAATGTTCACATGGACAAGCTATGGGGCTGATGCAGAATTGGAAACAAAAAGGGGGTAACTTACTTTTGAAAAAATGATTCTGGAAAATGATTATAATTCTGCCATTACACATAGGCGTTCTCACCAATCCTCCACTCTCAAAGGTCCTAGATCAAAGAGGCTCAGGGTTATGAGCTGACCTGCATGGCATATACTCTAAACAAGGCATGAAGATTTATACACTACCTACATGCTAACTTATGCAACACATATCCCTAAAAGAGAACATATTTTCATGGTGAAGACTTAATAAGTAATGTAAATAAAGAAAAGAAAAATAATATATTGCTATTAAGAATGTAATAATTTATTATATTATAATATGCTCAATTATAATTCTCAGATAAGAGTGGAAGGATAGCAAGTCCAGTCCTCTTTCTTAGCACCAAATATACAATGGATAACAAGAGAGCATATGACTTGAAGTAAACTTGATGAATAAAGTTAAAAAGGAAAACATTAGAAGGGGGGTTTCCTAGTGCCTGGAAACCCCCCTCCACACCTGGGGCACTGTATATTTGAGGTGGCTGGACCCTGCTTCCACTTCACACAGCTCTGCTTAAAAAGGGAGAGCTGTGTGCACCTAACAGTAGCGCACGCAGCATTGCCCATGTATATTATGGGGATAGGAAGAGTTGGAGAGCTGCCAAGTGCTGTCTAAAATTATAGCCACGCCCCTATGCATGCTGGTCACGCCCACTGGTGGCGTGGTGTGGAAACCCCCTTCTACAAATCCTGCGTTTGCCCCTGGGCTGTAATGAATCTTGCTGAGAGGTGAGTTTCCTCGGAGCTTGTCTATGCAGGTCAGGTATACAGGTCTCTGCCTTCACTGGGGTCCTGACTGCTTATTTGACTACATCCCACCTCCACAATCAGCCTAAAGGAAAAACCTCTTCTATATATATATGTCACGAACACGCTCCCAGCTGCCGTGACTTTGGGGTGATCGCTGTATAAGGTCACACACAATTTCAGCCCGCAGTCTCTCTCTACCTATCACACAAGTTCTAGACCTACGGAATTGCCCCCAAACACCGCGCTCTCACAGCCCCAGACACTTCAGGTTTTGCCACCACCTATTGCGTACGGGCAATAGGACCCCAATATACTGTCCCACACTGGCACACAGGCTTCTAGTTCCACAAACTAGCAAGACCCACACCAGCACACACAGGGTTAACTCTTCACCCCTCCAGACTGTTACACAAATGTAAATACAAGCACATACAGCTTGTTAATCAAATGTATCAACAAATCACACACTGGCATTCCAAGGGTTAACTTGGTCAAGCAATCTGTCTCTTCTAATAGGCTAATGGATTCGTTAGAGTATCAAGGACGCAACTTATTAAATTATAGATTTAATATACAAAAATACAGAGCATTCAGATATAACGAAAAATAATAAATAAACAATTAATATATTGACATAACAAGCAAAACAGTTTAAAATAAAAGAGAAAAACGTACAGAGCATAACTTACTTATAACCTGTATGCCTGGGGCAGGCAGAGAAGATGGACAGTCCTTCAATTAGATTGATCCCCAAGAAGCTGACAGTTTTTCCTTACAATACACAGTTTTTTAAGCGAAATGAAATGGGATGGTCTTTACAGGGGCAGTGTTTAATGCTAATAGGGGGTAGGGATGTCCTCTGGGTGTCACTATATTTTGCTCACAAATATTCCCAGAGTTTTGACCTGTTGGTAATTCTTCACAGATATATCTCAAAGAAAAAACACCCCCCTCAATAAACCGGTCAAAATCTCCCGCACATTTAAATACCAAACATAATGGAATTATGACAATGTTAGATACTTTTTCCAAAGATATGTGATTTTATTTGTTCCCTGATACCCCCCGAACCTGTCATTCATAACCCTGGTGTGATTTCTGCTCCTCAGTTTGGAGTGGCTCCCAGATTTCCCAAAATATGAACTATGACAACATTTTCCTTCTATATACCTGTATAGGCTTTCACATGCTGCCTACCAGGATCTCCAGCTGTGACCGGCCCCACACCGTCTACTCAAGTGTCCCAAAACTCTTTGAAGCCAAGACAAGTGACATGGTCATCTCCTCACACTGGGATGTGCAAAGCCATTAAGTACATTTGCATCAGACTTAATGTCTCCAAACTTAACAGCTCAATTTATCCTTGGATTCATTTGAGATAACCTATTTACACTGTAGTTATGATTTATTCCTTATAAATAACTGCAAGCTCTCTATGTTTACGACAATATATATATGAGTTGGTGTTGAATAAAAAATTAGATAGGGTTGAAACGGAAGTGATAAAAATTAAGGAACGTAAATTCCATAGAGATAAGAAAGATTACATACAGGATAATGTTAAAAAATGGTCAAAACCTAAGGGTAGTGGTAAATTCATGATTAGAGATTTTCGACAGCAAGAACATATAGTTAACAACAAATGGAAGAATGTTCCAATAAGAAGAGAACCCATTCAATCTAGCCCAAAAACGAGCAAACAGGTTCATTTTGAACCGATACTGAGAAATAGATTTTCTACCTTGTCAGTGTCAGATAGTGACACAGAGGATTTTTTATCCCCAGGTCCATCAAAACGAGGGAGACCTTTGCATTTCAAATCCCAGCTAAAAGAGAGTACAAGGATAGCCTCTCCCTTAAAAAGGAGATACACAGACGACGTGGAAAACGAGGGGGAGTTCAAATCTCACAAAAGAAGGTTCCTTTAGATTCTAACGATATTTTGAGAACTAAAGGGATATTTAATCTATCTGAACATACATTATCGAAATCAGAAGTTTCAGTTCTTAAAAAAGGGCTGTCCTTTGCCCCTACTAAACATCTTAATAAGTTTCAGATGTATGTTGACGTACAGAAATTTGTATGAAAACTTACATTGAAAAGGCATTTTGCCAGGAGAGATACAGGGTGTCTTCAGAATTTTGAGTCACTTTCTAAATCTGGATTAAAATTAACATCAAAATTTTATCCTCTCGAGTCAAAAAGTAATCATATACATATTTTCCAGGACCTGGTTATTCAAGATCTTTGTCATTCTGAATTTGATACCAAAGTAAAGGGTAATTTAACTATACATGAGAAACAAGCATTACAAGATTTACAGTCGAATAGTAACATAGTCATTAAGCAAGCTGACAAGGGGGGTGGTACAGTAATTTTAACTCGATCAGACTATGTAGCAGAGGCTAACAGACTTTTGGGGGACCCGTTAGCATACTCCAAATTACATAAAGATCCTACCCAGGATTATGTCACCTTACTACGAGAGCTTCTTTCTAAGGGACTCCATTCAAACATTCTGAATAAGGATGAATTTCAGTATTTATATACATCCTGCCCTATTATCCCTACCTTTTATTACCTTCCCAAGATTCACAAGGACCTGCAAACACCTCCAGGACGTCCCATTATATCGGGCATCGACTCTTTAACGTCTAATTCATCAAAATATATTGATACTTTTCTTAAAAAATATGTAATTACTTTGGAGTCCTACTTGAAGGATACAAATAGCATCTTACAAATATTACAAGATGTAGTCTGGGATAATTCTTCTTTTTATTGGACTACAATTGATGTACAATCCCTCTATACATCAATACAGCATGAGAAGGGTATAGAATCATGTAGGGAATTTTTAGATAAAGATGACTCTGTTTCTTTAGATCACAAAAACTTCATTTGTGATCTTATTCGTTTTGTTCTGTCTCATAACTATTTCAGTTTTCTGGATACATTTTATCTTCAAACCTGGGGTACGGCCATGGGTACCACTTTTGCGCCCAGCTTCGCTAACCTACACATGGGAAGCTGGGAATATAAATATATTTACCAACCAAATCCTTTTACAAACAATATCAAATTATATAAACGTTATATTGATGACATTCTAATTATTTGGAATGGTACTTGTGAGGAGTTTGATGAGTTTTTGCAGTACATCGGTAAAAATGAATATAACCTGAAGTTTACCGCTAATATCAATAAGTTACAGGTTGAATATCTTGATCTTATTTTGACATCTAATGGTACAGAAGTCATCACCAGAAATTTTATAAAACATGTGGATACCAACAGCTACCTACACTATGGCAGTTGTCACCTTAAAAGATGGAAGGACAATATTCTATTTTCCCAGTTTAATAGGTTGAAAAGAAATTGTAGTCAGAATTCAGATTTTGAGGAACAACTTGATGTTTACTTGGGCCGTTTTGAAGAAAGGGATTATCCACATCATTTACTTAATGAGGCTAGGAACAAAATTAAGAATAGGGATCGTGGTGAAATATTAAAATATACAAAGAAACCCGACAAGAAGGATATGGTTCCTTTTATCACAGAATTTAGTAGTGGTGAAAATCGGATAAGAACAACACTTAATAGACATTGGGGCATTCTACTAAGAGATCCGATTTTGTCTCAAATTCTTCCAGCTAAACCATCTTTAATTTTTCGCAAAAATCGTAATCTAAAGGATTTAATTGCTCCCAGTTTGCTTCTTAAGGATACCACTCTATTAAAACCTTCAGGCTTTTTAATGAACAATGTAGGTTCTGTGAAATGTACTCATTGCAATATATGTCAATACATGAGTACAACGAAAACAGTTTTCTCTAATTTTGACAATAGTAGACAATTTAGTGTGAAACAAAGAATTGACTGTCTAACAACATCGGTCATCTATATGTTAGAGTGTTCATGTAACCTGAAGTATGTGGGCAAAACAAAACGCCAACTTAAATTAAGGATCCAGGAACACATACGTAATATTAAGAATGGTGTGCAAAGTCATTCGGTGTCTAGACATTTTTTATCTAAACATAATAGTGATCCGAAATATCTTAAATTTATGGCCCTTGAGAAAGTATCACTTAAGTCAAGAGGAGGTGACTTACAACGAAAACTTTCCCAACGGGAAATGTTTTGGATATTCCAATTGGGGACTCTAATACCTACTGGTTTAAATGAGATGTATGAAATAGCCCCATTTCTTTAACACCTATCCCTTCCTTTTGAATTTTATTAATTATTTTCCGGATTTTAGCATAATGAATCGCATTAGATTTTATATGCATTTTAGTTTATATAATCATATGTCCCTAGGGATTTAATTGCTGTATATTTCTGGTTATCCTGTTCTATTTATACTCTGTATATTAATGCATTTATACTATTGTTAGGTTAACTGTATATCTGTAGGGAGTTATTATGGCTATATATTTATGTAACTGATAACACTTTTCATTGTTTTTATTGTTTTAATTCTTTTGCACTACTCCGTCTTTTCGGAGTTAATATGGCTAGATTGTTTGTTGTTGAGTTAATTTCCCATATGGGATTTCAATAGAGTTTGTATTTTGAAAAAGTATAGAGCAAATTCTCTATTCCGTTTTTGTCCACCGGTGTGTTTGTTAATAAAGTGATTCTCGCGCTTGCGCGATACACATCGTGTCTGCGCATGCGCCAATATGGCGCGTCCATCCGTTTAAAAGCCGGTGCTTCTGACTGATACAGTCATGGTGTATTTGCTCCTGAGGAAGTCCCGCGGTGTTGGGACGAAACGCGTTGAGCTATTTGATTCCATTGTTACCTTACTGGCATCATTTCTGTACCTCATGTGAGTTCATATTACTTTTTTATTAAAGTGTCATTTTTTACTCTGACATTGCAATTTTGCTTTTGTCTGTCTGCCTATGATATCTGCTTGATCGACTTACTATGATGGACTGTTGATCTTGAGCACATATACGCTACCTATATTACAGGATTTCTGGTACGCAGATTTTTTGTTTTTATTTGGAGGTGTATACTTAATATTAAGCCATTTTGGTTATTGGGCTTCCACTATTGATAGTGGTGGAGGTTTCATCACAATTGGTGTTACATAACACAACTATACTACACTATATGTGCTTTTATATCCACATTGTCATCATCCTGTGGGCGAGGGGGAGGTATTACCTCTGAAGAGGAACCCCTACCATACCACCTGATTCTGGAATCCTTACGGTACGCAGTTTATTATATCGTCCCCATTTCTATCTGATACTACACATTGGGCGCCCTACTTGTTTTCTCTATCAACAGTTACCTCAATTTTTCCGGACTAACCATCTGGACACAAGTCATCTGCGGCTGCCGCTCTTCAAATTGAGCTATATGTGTTTTTTATTACGGGACTGTTCATCTGGCACATTTTTATACCAATTATATAAACTGGTGGTTACAGTGTGGTTGCTAGCGCCTTATTATATTGATCTTGTGCTTTTACTTTTTGACAATATATATATATATATCAATGCCTCCTTAAAGTTCTGGTGGTATCTCAGAGGTTATGCCTTTTATCAGCTAAGCCTTGGAACATTTGGATTTTTGATTCCTCAAAGAAAACATTCCCACCTGCAGCTACAATTTGGTCATGAAAGAGAGAAATGTCATCACACGTCCCTGGAAGGTTCGGGAGCGGAGTGACATATGTGCCTTCTCAGTCTGGATTCGTGGTCTGTGATTAAAACTACTGCATGGATAAGGGGAAAAGAGTTTTGTACATAACATGTTACCCCAACTTGAGATAGTATTAGTTTCTAAAACACAATATTTCCAGTGGTTTGGACAGAGTATGGAAGGACATGGCAGATGACTACACAGGGTAACAGAAATTAAAAAATACAAACCAAAGGTCAGAGTGGGCTGAGTAATGAAGTGTAATGGAAAGACAGACTGAAGTCAGTCTGGCTGTGTTTAAATAGAATAAATCCATAGTACAGGGTGAGGTCAGGGCTGGCAGAGTTTAGTGCATAAATATGGTTAACAGGTCAAGGACAGAACAGGTTCATTCAAATCCAGAAACAGGCAATGGTCAGGGGAAGAAGAAATGGCAATACACAATAAACAATACGGGTCACAACAAGACATCAAATCGGTATAGAACTACAACAGCATACTAGCTCTAGCAGAAATGATCATCAGCATACGATCAACAGGAAGGGGTTTAAATAGTGAGATTGGCAAATGAGAGAAATTCACAAGTGGAGAAGGCTTTAAATAAAGGAGATTAGCTGCTGCTGCTTAGTAACAGGCTAGACCCCGGCAGAGCAGAGGAAAGAGACTCTGGTTGCCGTTACTTGACAACCAGCTCAGAACAAGGCGGCAAATGAGAAGCCGGTTGCCATTAGTAGGTAACCAGCTTGAGAAGCATTAAAAATGGTCAAGCGTAAGGATCTGAGTGTCTTTGACAAAGGCCAAATTGTGATGGCTATATGACTGGGTCAGAGCTTCTCCAAAACAACAGGTCTTGTAGGGTGTTCCTAGTCCACTGTCGGAAGGGCCTATAATGGGCACGTGAGCACCAGAACTGGACCACGGAGCAATGGAAAAAGGTGGCCTAGTGTCACTGAGTCTCAGTTTGGAGTAGACCTCGAAGCCCCGCTCTAGATAGACTTACCTCCAGAGAGGTGCAGAGTCTAACAGTAGAGAAGTATTCACCAGAGATCCCCGGAAGGGAATATGGACTTAATGCTCTTTAGCAGGTTGCGGTCCTCTAAGAATTAGAGCAGGGTGAGATGAAACCGTGGAGTGGAGCAGGCCTGCTGGAAGATAAATCCTGAGGTTCTGGTGAACGGCAGTGGACCGAAGCATTGAGGTCTTTAGAAAGCGAATAGCTGAGAACAGGACTGATTATGAGGCACGAGGTTCCTGCAACAATATTGCAGGTCTTGATTGTGGAACAGGTAACACTGGATACCAACTGAAAAGTGGTGAACTGCAGAGAACTGATGCACTAAGATCCCTGGAAAGCGAATAGCTTGAGGATGGGACCAATGATGAGACACGAGACACAAGGTTCTTGCAATAATACCACAGGTCTTGATTGTGGAACAGGTAACACAGGATATCGATGTGTAAACAGGAGCCAGAGAGAACAGCGTCCTAACAGGTAAAGAGACCTGAAGATCTGGCAACTTGGTAGAGAAGCAGGTGCTTTAAATAGACAGAGCTGACAGGCAATTAGCCAATCAAGAGAATCCAGGAAGTATTGAAAAGACCAGGGGCTAGATTTACTAAGCTGCGGGTTTGAAAAAGTGGGGATGTTGCCTGTAGCAACCAATCAGATTCTAGCTGTCATTTTGTAGAAGGTACTAAATAAATGAAAGCTAGAATCTGATTGGTTACTATAGGCAACATCCCAACTTTTTCAAACCCGCAGCTTAGTAAATCTAGCCCCAGGTGTGCATATGCTCAGTTTAGACCAGCAAGCGAATGCAGGGAATGAGAACCAAGGGAAACGGGGAAGACCAGTGACTAACATGTTGGGAAATGAGGGAGATGATACCATTTCAAGTCTGATCTTATCTATTTTGTCCTTGAAATAGGAAGCAAGATCCTGAGCATGGATGGTAGTTGGAGGATTTGGGGACGGGAGGATTCAGAAGAGATGTAAATGTGTTAAAAAGGCGTTTGGGGTTAGAAGCCTGATATCATTAGAGGTACAAGATTTACGCCAGTGACGTTATGCTTTATGAGAAAGTTTTTCTAGACTTCGTGTTACTTTAGTCTGCCATAGTTGGCAACGAAGTCTACACGGATTATGTAGTGTCACTGGAGCCACTTGATCAAGGTCAGTTGCTAGGGTTTGGTGAAAATGGGGTACTGCCCAATCAGGGGAGGAGAATGTAGAAATTGGGGAGAGAAGGTGCTGGAAAGAGGTGGAAAACTGTTGAAGATCAATAGAGTTGATATTCCTGCAGTTGTGAGAAGGCTTGCAAGAGTTAGACACTAGGGAGGGTAAAGTTAACAATAATTATATTGTTACAATGGCATGGGTTGAATATATTAGGGAGCAAATGAACAGTCAGTTCTTGAAGCTGAAGTGTTAGAAGCAGGAAAAATGAGCAAGCGTAAAGGATCTGAGCGACTTTGACCAAATTGTGATGGCTATATGACTGGGTCACAGCATCTCCAAAATGACAGGTCTTGTGGGGTGTTCCTGGTAGCCAGTGGTTTATATCTATCAAAAGTGGTTCAAGGAAGGTGAACTGATGACAGGGTCATGGGTGCCCAAGGCTCATTGATGGTCATGGGGAGCGAAGGCTAGTCCATCCATTTCAATCCTACAGAAGAGCTAATATAGCACAAGTTTCTGAAAAAGTAAATGCTGGCTATGATAGAGAGGTGTCAGAACACACAGTCCATCGCAGCTTGCTGCGCATGAGGCTGCATAGCCACAGACCAGTCAGACTACCCATGCTGATCCTAGTCTGCTGCCAACATGACCTACAATGGGCATGTCAGCGCCAGAACTGGACAAAAGGAGCATTGGAAGAAGGTGGCCTGGTCTAATAGATTAAATTTTCTTTTACATCATGTGGATGGTCGTGTGTGCCATTTACCTGATGAAGAGATGGCACCAGGATGCATTGTGGGATGAAGGCAAGCTAGCAAAGGCAGTGTGATGCTCTAGTCAATGCTCTGCTGGGAAACCTTGGGTTCTGGCATTCATGTGGATATTACTTTAACATATACCACCTACCTAAACTTTGTTGCAGAACATGTACACCCCTTCATGGCAATGGTATTCTCTCATGGCAGTTGCCTCTTTCAGCAGGATTATGTGCCCTGCCACACTGCAAAAATTGTTCAGGAATGGTTTGAGAAACATGACAAAGAACTGAAGGTGTTGATTTGTCCTCCAAATTCCCCAGATCTGGATCCGATCAAGCATCTGTGGAAGCTACCGGAAAAACAAGTCCAAGACATGGAGGCCCCACCTCTCAACTTACAGAATTTAAAGGATCTGCTGCTAAGTCTTGGTGCCAGATATCACAGGACACATGCAAGGGACTTGTGGAGTCCATGCATCGATGGGTGAAAGCTGTTTTGACCTCATGAGGGGAATTTAAACAATATTAGACAGGTGGTTTTAATGTTGTAGCTGATCTGTATATAGATAGATATAGATGACTACAGATATAGATATATGGATAGATGTTATAAGATCCCAAACATTTTAAACAGGTCAACTTAGTGTTAAAATTATGCTTATTGAAATGGTATAAAAGTGTTTAAAATTATCCTAATTTTTTTTCCACAAAAACACAATATCATCAATGAACTGTCACCAGGACACCAGGTTCTCTCCAGAAGAATAGGCCTTCCAATCAGAGGTATCTTCCCAAAAATATCATAAATTAATTCATATAACTCTGAACGAATTTAGTGCCCATAGCGGTTCCCAATTTCTGAATATAAAATCCACCACTAAAATTAAAATAATTATTCTTAAAAATGAACTCTATTCCTAAACTTTAAAACCCATCCTCATAGAATTCTTTATCCAAAAAATGTTTAACTGAATTTATCACACCTGTATTTTGAAGTATAAAGAGATGTAATATTAACTATTCCTAGTATATAGTCATCTTCTCAATTTTTTTTTAAAACACTTCTTTTGTGTCTTTAATATACAATATAGTACCTGTTATTATTGATTAAAGATGTTGGTCAATAAAAGCTGATAAATTTGTGGTCAAGGAATTTCTGCCAGCCAATATAGGTCTGCCAGGCAGTTCTTTCACCCTTTTATGCACCTTGGAAAGAGTATGTAGGACAGCTACTGAGGGCTTAAGGACAGGCAAAAATTCAACTACAGTTTACTAAAACTTTCCACAAGACTTCCCCATGTGTGAGATTTATAAAAGGTAGACATCTTTTTACACCTAAACATATTATTTGTTTCATTACTTATTTCATTTTGTTCCTGTTCAAACTTATTTTTACTTCTAGAGATGAAGCAATTTTAATAGTTGATTTTCTATCGAACTTCCACAAATACGTGTAAGGTGTTCATTCTTATACTTGGGGCAAATTTCAGACCCTTCTGTAATACAGATATTTCCTCCTTAGTAAGTGAATAATTACTCTTATTAAAAATCATAGTTTTTCTCCCGATTATAATCTTTTATATTGGATGTTATCGGGGATTCTTTCTTTATTAATAATGTGATTTTCGGTGATTTCTAAGGCACCAGACAGTCGGAAAAAAATGAAGCATACATGAACCTGGGACTTACCTTTAATCTTAAAGAGGGAGATCAGTTATAGTACACTATATTACATTATATTACAAGGTAGTGAATGTCTGGAATACATTTCCAGCAAGGGTCACAATGGCAGCTTTGCATATAGCCCAATTCATTAAAAACTGTGGGAGACAATGCTGTAGCATTATGTTCTTAATGCAGATAAATAATTAGGATATATATAAAAATATATCTATCTATCACATATATATATATATATATATATATATATATATATATATATATATATATATATAAATTATATATATTATATATATGTATTAGTATTTTAAGAGTGCAATATATACTTCTCTACACTGCTAACAGAAAAGGCAATATGATAATAGTAGCAGGATTTAATCAATCTGGTGTGTATTTTCTACTTTTGCAGAGGCTTCGTTGTAGGCTTAAGATTGGCCCACTGACCCGACCAAGGCCCCATGCTGCAGGGGTGCTCGCCTCCCAAAGGCACTGACTCCTTCTGTAAGTTTGGTCAGTCTACACTATTATTTTCTGTCAGATAAATGGGTGATAAAGTCATCTGGCATTTACAGAAAGATGGATCAAAAAGAAAACAAAACAAAAGACCAAAAGTAATTATAAATTGTATTTTACATTAAGTATTTCTATATAGTAAAAAGGAGGGCAGATAAAATGATTATTGTTGGAAATTATTTTTTTTTAAAAAATAAAAAATATAGCAGTCTTTTAGCAGTGATAAGTAAGCTCTTCTACTCTTGTCTTTAAGAACAAAGATGAAAATGAAAAGGAAGAAAAGCGTGTGGAAGAGAAACAAAGATCAAAGTGGAGAAGTCCTCCTTTACAGTCTAACATGGCTTGTGTTCTAAGACCTCAAATAGTGAGAGCAAGGCAACACCTCCTTATCAAATCTATCAGAAGGTATTGTAATGGCCATTTACAAATAAAGAAATAAATGCAGCAAAGTTTGGTGGATGTTATTTAATAGCACTATGGCTAAATAATTTAGATTTCCCATGTGTAATTGTCTAGTGTAACTGCAAAAAGGATTTCTAACCCTGAATGTTTTTGTTTTGCTTTGTTTAAGTGTTATTTATACAGAGGAATGTGCATTTTATATACAATATTGCTAGTATTATGCTATAGCTCTGTGCAGGATAGGACCAACTTTAGAGAAGTGTACATGGATTTATGTGTCTATATATTTGTGTGTGTGCATATATATATATATATATATATATATATATAGTTAAAAGGCTCCACAAAGGGTCATCAGCACCATATAAAACGGTACAGCATTACATTAAATTATATTATAAAGTGTTATACAATAACAGACAGCTATGAATTGCACAACAGACATTGTGGTGTGGTACAGGGGAGGGCACGGTATCACACTAATTATGAATGGGTCAAACAGAAATGAGTTGTGTAGAACAGAGATTGAGTGCTAAGAAGTGAGGGGACAAAACAGGGAGCAAATTAATGCGAGTTGAACCTATTTCCAGAGAATTGTCTCAGCAAACAGGACCAGAGCCACTGATGGAGATTTGGGGACCATCGGCTATGAGTCCAGTGAGGAGGTTCAGGACACAGGTGTGCTGGTGGCATGGATATTAAAAGCAGGAGGACACAAGAAAAGAGAGCATTGTTTGTGAGAGATACCAAATCTAAAGAATTGAGACCACAAGAATATCTTAATATTAGTGAAAATACTACTGGTGTGGAAAAGGCTATAATCTATACTTCAATTAACCAAATTTGATTTATTCACTAGTGTAGGTGAGGTAACGCCGCATGGAAACACAACAGTCAATGATGTACTGGTTTCTGCACATGCCAGTAGCTGAGGCTGTTTACTTTTGATTGTGTTCTAGATCATAACGCATCATCCCACTGGTCACAATCAAACTGCTTCATAACTGTTGAGCTTCATGCAGTGATCAGACGTATGGACACAACCTCCTTGTCTACAGACACACGTATAGTCTGGTCCACAGCTTAATTTACTTAAGAGTACACTGAGGCTAGATAATAACCATTTGCAAACCAATCCGTATCTAAAAATACACATTTTCAGAGTAAATACAGGTAAGTCCTAGTAGGCATTTTAAGCTTTGTGGGGTGAAACTACTTGGTCTTATAGAGATTGTAAAATTATTAATAATAATTAAAGTTTATTAGATTGGTTTAAAAAAATAACATGAACTGAAATGTTATTGAAAGGGGCAACATATTTTATTGCTACTTTACATACAGCTCTGGTTTAGCTACATTAGAAATTGTATTGGTAAAAATGTGAAATCTTAATTCTTTCTAAGTAATTTTCATAGTATCTTCTTTATACTCTTCTCTCTCTTTTAAGCTCCCACTGGTGGCTGCTGGTGTCAGGTAGTGGAGTGTTTCCAATGGGCCAAACCATAATTACCATTGTTTTGAGCCTATGGGCCAGCATTCCTGTTATAGGGTGTCAAAATTGGCCCGTGGGCTGTATGTTGCGCTCCGCTACTTTGTTTTCACCAACATCCCTCCTGTGAGTCTTAATCAGTTGTAAATATCCTCTGTCATCATAGCTTAAAAATCATAGATAGTAAAGGGATGATACAAACAACCCTTAAAGTTTCTTCACTGTCTGTACAGAGAGATAAATATATACAACTATGTTTTGACTATGTATTACCCTATACTATATACATTTGCACAAACACATTTTTGGTGTTTTGGAGCAGGTTTAAAATATTATTTGCAATTTTTGGTGGTTACCTCCTCCTCTCCCTTTATTGTATATATGGGATTATGTACTTTCTGATATAACTTATAGTAATGATATTAACAGTTCTGTGACCATATCACAGCATAAAGGCTGAAGGCAGACTGATTTTATACAGATCACAGGAATCTGAGGCCACTTCAAATAAACATAATTTACAGTACAGGGAGGTGTTATCCCTTATAATAAATGCACTGCAGTGATTAGATCAGAACTCGCCAATTATAAACAATGGTATCAAAACTCACACTTTTTATAGAGGATATTTATATGAATGTATGCCCATAGTAACGTGTATTTGTTATAGATTTCTATAAAATGTTTTGGAATTTTACACTAATACTTACTTTGTAAACATTAGGAGCAGGTTGACAGCCAACAAGAAGGATGTCAGAAATATGTGATTCTGGTGGATGCTCTAATGGTAAGTTAAAACAACTGAGATTATGATATCAAGAACATTGTCAACTTTAAATACAAATGACATCAAAAAGGGAAATTATCCCCTGAAATCAGACAGCATATAGGATGTAAGTAAACCCAGTTATTCTAAGCTCTTGAAGTTGAGGTGTTTTACTCTACCTCAATGGCTCCCTTAGAGGGACAGAGGCACCAGATGTCAACTCTTATTAAGACATAATTTCAACAGCAGCAGACTATATCATTGTTGTACAATTACTGCCTACCCCTCAGACGGTTATACAACTAAAAATAACCACAATCATTATCTATTGTACATCTATCAACTTTATCTGGCACATAATGATGTTTTATACTGTGGAGGGCAACTGGTTTCATAGTGATGCAATTCATATTTTTATTTAAATTCATAGAGGAATTGGATAATATGTCAAGCACAGAAAAAATTAGTTTCCTCCAAGAAAAACTAAAGGCGATTTGGAAGCGATACCACGATTTAAAATCTGAAGTGGCCGCAATCAACCGCCAGAGGACACAAATGAAAAGGAAGGGACAAGAAGGTGAGTATCATTTTATGATTTTTTACCTCCTTTTAAGTGTTACAAATATGTATTGCATTTACGCACAAGTCATTTTTATTGTCGGTTAGTTATTTTTTTTCTATATCACACAATTTTCTCTTACTGCTCTCTAATCAGTGCAGACATCAGGGGTGTTAGTAGCAGCAGTTGTCCAAAATTGCTTCTACAGTTTATCTCTTAATTGCTCTTAACTGGGGGTAGCATTTCATTTCAAATGTAAATTTCTATGCTTTATTCCATATTAGACCATAAGCTTCCAACACCAGCTAAGAGGCAGAAAGTTACATCAAAGAGGCCAAAGAAAAAGAATAATAAATCAAAAGATTGAGAAGAATGGAACAGGTGAGAAGCTCACACATGAGACAATTTAATGTATCGGCATAAACATGGTAATACTATAAATTTCCATTCGACCTGGGCCACAGAGAAAAAACGTTACTTGTCTAAGTCACTAGCAAATGACACTAGGGGCTAGATTTACTAAGTTGTGGGTTTGAAAAAGTGGGGATGTTGGCTATAGCAACCAATCCAATTATAGCTGTCTTATTGTAGAAAGTACTAAATAAATGAAAGCTAGAATCTGATAGGTTGCTATAGGCAACATCTCCACTTTTTCAAACCCGCAGCTTAGTAAATCTAGCCCTAGGATTTGAACCAGGGTATCCTGTGGCATAATTCTGTGTTTGTGATGCCTGTATCACTGTTGTACTGTAACCTCTAAGATGTACCTTATCTTTGTAATACAAAATAATATATTATAATAATCTTTATCTGATGCTGGAGCTATGCATGTAAAGCATGCTAAACCTGTATCACTCAAATGGCCCTGATACAAATCCCACTTTATTTTCCAATTAACTCCATGCAATGTAACCCCTTCACACACTGGAAACACTTATATAAACATCATGTTTCCTGATATCCCAACACAACAATATCTTTATAAATGTCATGTATATTTGGCATTCTCATGTTTACTGTCATCACTGGTCCCAGCTGGTCCACAGTTTTGTTTTCTTCTTGGCCAACTATTCATCACATACAGAATTCACACAGAATCAGGGATTTTTTGGGCTTAAAGGAAAAAAATGGAGATGCAGGGCAGACCTTCTATGATTGCAAACTGGCGAGTTGGGTACTCTTACCGCTTTATCTGTCTGTTATGCTAGGGAGTATGCTGGTTCCACACACATATATAAATATATATATATATATATATATATATATATATATATACCGTATATATATGTTCATAAATAATCTCCTCTACATCTCATCCATAATAAACCGATTCTTTGTAACTGCTGGTGCCAACAATAATATGCCAAGACATAGTTTGTGTCATCAATAATATGCCCAGTCATAGCTGGTGCCTACAAAAATATGCCCAACTATAGCTTTTTTGTGAACAATAATATACAGAGTCATAGCTGGTGCCAACAACAATATGCCAAACCATAGCTGGCACCAACAACAATATGCCAAGCCATAGCTGCTACCAACAACAATATGCCAAACCATAGCTGGTACCAACAACAATATGCCTAGCCATAGCTGCTACCAACAACAATATGCCAAGCCATAGCTGGTACCAACAACAATATGCTAAGCCATAGCTGGTACCAACAACAATATGCCGAGCCATAGCTGGTACCAACAACAATATGCCGAGCCATAGCTTGTGACAACAATAATATGTGAGCCATAGCTGGTGCCAACAATAATATGCCGGGCTTATTAGATTAGAATTTTCCAACCGAAAGGAAATCCAATCCACAAATATTCTAAAAACAAATAATTATTTATTACTACTTAGGTAATATAATACTACATAATCAGACCTATTCTATTTTTCACTCTTTGTTCTTTTATTCTTTCAGGCAAAATATGATTAATGAATGAAGTTGATTAATCAAGAAGTTCCTGAATGAAGAAGAAAAAGAAATTGTGTTAAAACTTATTAAATAATTAAAAAATATATACATATATAAAATGATTTATTACTTCCTGCAATCTTTTCTGCTGTTTTATTATATTGTTCCTCTTTGTCAAAGACACACCGATTCAATGCTTGTCATACAATTAAATAAACACTTCATCATCATCATCATTTATTTATATAGCGCCAGCAAATTCCGTAGCGCTTTGGCAACATAGGGCATTTTCATTTGTTCCATCATATCATTGAGATCTATTTATGATTTAATAAAAAAAGCTACTATATTTAGGATAGGTTCTATATTGCAAACATTGTAATATACAATTTAATTTATAGCCTTATTTAGCAAAGGGTTCAAACTATTTATCTAATAAAAAATACTCTGTTTTAAAAAGTAAATCTTCTGTTGTAGTTTTGCACCATATTTACATAAGGGAAATGTATCATGAAATAAGCTTTGTATAAGCTTTGTATTTAGTGGGGTGTGACTACAGTGTCCAGCAGTGTCCAGCACACGCTCGTTTGCGATGTTGCTAGCTACTAGCCTTTTCCGTCTGCAATTTCTAACTCCTATGGGAACGGCTACAGTACTATGTATACATTTCTCTTCTCCTTCCCCCCAAAATGTTTGACAAGGTGTGACTCTCAGCAGGTACCTAGTGACAGTGTCCTATGACCCAGCCTTTAGTTAATGCACATTTTATTGTGTGTGTTTTGTCATTGCACTTTTTGTCCATGGATATAAATACCCGGATGTTACTACCACGTGCAGTGTGCTTAATTTTCTCAATTTTAAGAAGCACTGCTTTTAATAACTGCCGATTTGTAGAATGTTAAAGTAGACCTGTCCATTCCATGTTTTTATTGGTAATATCTAGTACAATGTTTTCAGATAATGGCTTTAAAATCAGTGGGACCCATTTAAGTTGGGAAAAAAAATCCAATCAAAGGGTACAAATGTTCACATGGACAAGATATGGGGCTGATGTAGAATTGAAAACAAACCGGGGGAAACTTACATTTGAAAAAAAGATCCTGGAAAATTATTATAATTCTGCCATTACACATAGGTGTTCTCACTAGAGTAGAGCGGGCTCGGAATCTGCTAATCCGAGCCCACCCGAACAGTGCGGATCCGAATGGGATCCGAGCACTGTTCGGATATTTCCGGCGGGCAAAAAAATGAAAACGAGGCTCTGTCGTCCAAGTCTCGCGTCGAATCTCGCGAAGGGTGGGAGGGATGTCCCAGAACAATTCCATCTTGTACCTCTTTTTTTGGCATTATGTGCTCAAGCTACCTCAGTGCAACCTTTTGGCCTAAAAACAATATTGTGAGGTGTTCAGAATAGACTGGAAATTAGTGGAAATGATTGTTATTGAATGTTATTGAGGTTAATAATAGCGTAGGAGTGAAAAAAAACCCACAAAACTGGTTTTTAGCACTTTTTATGTTTTTTTCAAAATAAACCTGAACCAAAACCTTTCGTCAGGTGTTTTGCGAAACAAATCCGAACCCAAAACCTCAAGCAAATCCGAATCCAAAACACAAAACACGAGACACCAAAAGTGGCCGATGCACATCCCTAGTTCTCACTAAGCCTCCACTCTCAAAGGTCCCAGATCAAGGAGGGTTATGAGGTGACCTGCATGGCATATACTCTAAACAAGGCATTGAGATTGATACACTACTTACATGCTAACTTATGCAACACATAACCCTAAAAGAGAACATATTTTCATGGTGAAGACTTAATAGCTAATGTAAAAAAAAAATAAATAAATAATATATTGCTATTAAGAATGTAATAATTTATTATATTATAATATGCTCAATTATAATTCTCAGATAAGAGTGGAAGGATAGCAAGTCCAGTCCTCTTTCTTAGCACCAAATATACAATGGATAACAAGAGAGCATATGACTTGAGGTAAACTTGATGAATAAAGTTAAAAAGGAAAACATTAGAAAAACGTAGGTAATGAGAACGTAGCTTGGTGTTAGAAATATAATATTTTTGACTTAAAATACTACTTTGACAAACATTTATGTCACACCAAATGTGTGATGGAGGTAATGAAGAAGGGAATGGCTGTAGTGAATCTTGCTGAGAGATGAGTTTCCTCGGAGCATGTCTATGCAGGTCAGGTATACAGGTCTCTGCCTTCACTGGGGTCCTGACTGCTCATTTGTCTACATCCCACCTCCACAATCTTCCTAAAAGAAAAACCTCTTCTATATCTATATCAATGCCTCCTTAAAGTTCTGGTGGTATCTCAGAGGTTATGCCTTTTATTCACTGTCGAAGAAGCTTAGCCTTGGAACATTTGGATTTTTGATTCCTCAAAGAAAACATTCCCACCTGCAGCTACAATTTGGTCATGAAAGAGAGAAATGTCATCACACGTCCCTGGAAGGTTCGGGAGCGGAGTGACAGATGTGCCTTCTCAGTCTGGATTCGTAGTCTGTGATTAAAACTACTGCATGGATAAGGGGAAAAGCGTTTTGTACATAACATGTTACCCCGACTTGAGATAGTATTAGTTTCTAAAACACAATATTTCCAGTGGTTTGGACAGAGTATGGAAGGACGTGGCAGATGACTGCACGGGGTAACAGAAATTAAAAAATACAAGCCAAAGGTCAGAGTGGGCTGAGTATCGAAGTGTAATGGAAAGAAAGACTGAAGTCTGTCTGGCTGTGTTTAAATAGAATAAATCCATAGTACAGGGTGAGGTCAGGGCTGGCAGAGTTTAGTGCATAAATATGGTTAACAGGTCAAGGACAGGACAGGTTCATGCAAATCCAGAAACAGGCAATGGTCAGGGGCAGAAGAAAATGGCAAAACCCAATAAACAATACGGGTCACAACAAGACATCAACTACAACAGCATACTAGCTCTAGCAGAAATGATCATCAGCATACGATCAACAGGAAGGGATTTAAATAGTGAGATGGACCAATGATAGAAGTTCACAAGTGGAGCAGGCTTTAAATATAGAAGATTATCTAGGCAGCTGCTGCTGCTTAGTAACAGGCTAGACGCCGGCAGAGCAGAGGAAAGAGACGCTGGTTGCCTTTATTTAACAACCAGCTCAGAGCAAGGCAGCGAATGAGAAGCTGGTTGCCGTTAGTAAGTAACCAGCTTGACAAGCAGGAAAAATGGACAAGCGTAAGGACCTGAGCATCTTTGATAAGGGCCAAATTGTGATGGCTACATGACTGGGTCAGAGCTTCTCCAAAACGACAGGTCTTGTGGGGTGTTCCTGGTAGCCAGTGTTTTATATCTACCAAAAAAAAAACCTAGTTCACTGTTGAAAGGGCCTATAATGGGCACGTGAGCACAAGAACTGGACTATGGAGCAATGGAAAAAGGTGGCCTGGTGTCTCTGAGCCTGAGTTTAGAATAGATCTCGAAGCCCCGCTCTAGATAGGCTTACCCTCAGAGAGGTGCGAAGTCTAAAGATGGAGAGGTATTCACCAGGGATGCCCACAAGGGAATATGGACTTAGCTGCTCTTTAGCTGCAGGTCATGGCCCTCTAAGGATTAGAGCAGTGTGAGATGGAACCGTGGAATGTAGCAGGCCTGCTCGAAGATAAATCCTGAGGTTCAGGTGAATGGCAGTGAACCGAAGCAATGATGTCTTTAGAAAGCGAATAGCTGAGAACAGGACTGATTATGAGGCACGAGGTTCCTGCAACAATATCACAGGTCTTGATCGTGGAACACAGGATACCAAATGAGAGGTGGTGAACTGCAGAGAACTGACGCACTGAGATCCCTGGAAAGCGAATAGCTTGACGATGGGACCGATGATGAGGCATGAGGTTCTTGCAATAATACCACAGGTCTTGATTGTGGAACAGGTAACACGTTATATCGATGTGTAGACAGGAGCCAGAGAGAACAGCGTCCTAACAGGTAAGGAGTACTGAAGATCTGGCAACTTGGTAGAGAAGCAGGTGGTTTAAATAGACAGAGCTGACAGGCAATTAGCCAATCAAGAGAATCCAGGAAGTTTTAAAAAGACCAGATGTGCACATGCTCAGTTCAGACCAGCAAGTGAAAGCAGGGAATGAGAACCAAGGGAAACAAGTAAGAACAGTGACCAAAATGCAGGTTAGCTGATGCAATGTGTGACACCTGGTCTGATGAATTACGTTTTCTTTTACATCATGTGAACGGCCAGGTGCATGTGCATCATTTACCTGATTAATAGATTGCACCAGGATGTGCAGTGGGATGACGGCAAGCCGGCGAAAGCAGTGTGATGCTCCGGACAATGTTCTGCTGGGAAACCTTGGTTCCTGGCATTCATGTGGATGTTACGTTGACATGTACCACCTACCATTGTTGCAGACCAAGTACACCCCTTAATGGCAATGGTATTCCCTCATGGCAGTGGCCTCTTTCAGTAGGATATTGCTCACTGCCACACTGAAAAAATTGTTCACAAATGGTTTGAGGAACATGATAAAGAACTGAAGGTGTTCACTTGACCTCCAAATTCCCCAGATCTGGATCTGATCAAGCATCTGTGGAAGGTGCTGGAAAAACAAGTCCAAGCCATGGAGGTGGGAGCTCACAATACTTAAAGGATCTGCTGCTAATGTCTTGGTGCCAGATAATACAGGACACCTTCAGAGGTCTTGTGAAGTCCATGCCTCGAAGGGTCAGAGCTGTTTTGGTGCACTAGGGGGACCTATACAATAATAGGCATGTGGTTTTAATATTGTAGCTGATCGCTGTATTGATAAATATAGATAGTTATATATATAGATAGATGTTAAGATGCCAAACATTTAAAGCAGGTCAACTTAGTGTTAAAATTATTCTCGTTCAAATGGTATAAAAGTGTTTAAAATAATCCTCATTTCTTTCCCATAAAAACATAATATCATCAATGAACTGTCACCAGGACTCCAGAAGAATCATATAATTTACCACATATTCTAATTATTTCTTTCTATGTATCACTACAATAATTATGTTTTTTTCTGCTATACAAGGATATCAAGTATATAATTAGTCACTGTGCATGAGTCCTGCTACGCATGGTGTGCAGAGTATAACCATTGTACAATAATGGACGGTGCTACTCACCTCTCTGGGCACCTTCCTGATAGCTGGCTGGTGACACTGTATTGATTTGTTTTCATTTAAAGGAAAATAAACAATTAGGATTATAATTTTTAAAGTAACAAAGAAAATTCAATATTTACATGGGATTGTGAATGCATTAAAGGACCTGTCTACTTTGGTGTATATTTTGTGTCCTCTGAATCAGAAGTAGCCCCTGCTGCATGATTACACAAATCACTCCCCCTCACACTTGTCCATTGGATCTAACCTCAGGGACCTTCCATCTCTTATGTTACACATTCTACAATATTCTTTGATCCAAATAAATTGGGTGTAACCATTGGAAAACAGCCCCCTTTATTAGTGATTCGCCCAGTATAGCACATGTGTGGAGATAACACCAATAGCTGCTGTCACTCAGCACAGAAGGAGAATCAGAATCCTTTCTATACTAGAGACTGGGTACAAAATGCAAACATCATCATAAGACAGAAGGTGAGTACTGAAAGTGCTGCCTATTAGGACAAGAGTAGCCTAACCAGGTGCACATTCCATATACTCCTGCCCATTCTGCTGAAATTTTGGATTGAATTATTGTGCATGACCTTTGGCTTGTTTATTGGACTTTGATTGTATGCTCCGTGCTCCAGTGTAATTCATAAACTTATGCTACGATAAAGTTTAAGACCTGGGGGCATCTAAGTACCTGTGAGCGCAACTAGCTCTACAGGAAAGTCGGCTGTTATAGGTGAAGACCTCTACTTCTAGTTCTGCACGTTTATGATATAGCCGTTTTAATAAGGGCCATGTGTACAGCAGGTTTTTGATTGTGACACATTTAATGTGGGTAACTAAGTTTATGGATTGAAATTTGATCCATGATTGTAAAGTATAACCCATACACACATCATCAAATCCAACATATTTCTACACAATCTGTTGCAGTCTCAATTAAACACTTACTGCTCCCACTAACCCTCACACATTACATTGTCTTCTCTCTCTCTCTCTCTCCTAGATCTGCATGGAAAAGATTGTATGCTGGAGGGTCATATGACTCATCCCCTCCTGAGTGACCAGGTGATTAGCAATGCATGGATCAGCTGATCATACATCCTCATACTAGGCAATATAAGTGGTGGTGAGATATACTGTCCAGCTGTCCCTATGCTCCCCAGGGACCCAAGACTAGTGCATCTGCCTACCCATTGCCTCTATCCCACCCCAGGATAATTGTAAATGTCTGTTGGGTGTGCGTTAGTGGCAACAATAATACTGCTAATATATATATATATATATATATATATATATATATATATGCAATATCGGAAGGGATCATAAACCACTAGAACACCAAGGAAAGTGGTACGTACAACACTACTCAGTTACCCTGGCTTAAAGTAGTATTAGTTTCTAAAACACAATATTGCCAGGGGTTTGGACAGAGCATGGAAGGGCATGGCAGATTACTGCAAGGGGTAGCAGAAATTAAAAAATACAAGCCAAAGGTCAGGGCAGGCAGAGTACTAAGGCGTAATCAAAAGACAGGCTGAAGACAGTCTGGCTGTGCTTAAGTAGAATAAATCCATAGTACAGAGTGAGGTCAGGACTGGCAGAGTTTAATGCATAAATCTGGTTAGCAGGTCAAGGACAGGACAAGAAGAGGTTCATGCAAATTCAGAAACAGGCAATGGTCAGGGGCAGGAGAAAACGGCGAAACAAAAAGACATCAAATTGATATATAATTACTAAAGCATACTAGCTCTAGCAGAAACGAACATCAGCATATGATCAACAGGAAGGGGCTTAAATAGTGAGATGGACAAATGAGAGAAGTTTACAAGTGGAGCGGCTTTAAATTAAGGAGATCAGCTATGCAACTGCTGCTGCTTAGTAAAGAGGCTAGACGTCAGCAGAGGAAGAGAAAGAGATGCTGGTTGCGGTTACTTGACAACCAGCTAGAACGAGGAGGCGAATGATAAGCTGTTTGCCGTTTATAACCAACTTGGCAGACAGCGGCATATGCTGCTGATCTTAACATATACACCAATTAGCTACAACATTAAAACCATTGAAAAGTGAAGTGAATAACAATAATTATATTGTTACAATGGCATGGGTTGAATCTATTAGGGAGCAAATGAACAGTCAGTTCTTGAAGTTGATGTGTTAGAAGCAGGAAAAATGAGCAAGCGTAAAGGATCTGAGCGACTTTGACCAAATTGTGATGGCTATATGACTGGGTCACAGCATCTCCAAAATGACAGGTCTTGTGGGGTGTTCCTGGTAGCCAGTGGTTTATATCTATCAAAAGTGGTTCAAGGAAGGTGAACTGATGACAAGGACATGGGCGCCCAAGGCTCATTAATGTGCATGGGGAGCGAAGGCTAGTCCATCTATTTCAATCCTACAGAAGAGCTAATGTAGAACGAGTTTCTGAAAAGGTTATTGTGGCTATGATAGAGAGGTGTCAGAACACACAGTGCATCGCAGCTTGCTGCGTATGAGGCTGCGTAGTCACAGACCAGTCAGACTACCCATGCTGATCCTAGTCCGCTTCCAACATGGCCTACAATGGGCATGTCAGCACCAGAGCTGGACAAAAGGAGCAATGGAAGAAGGTGGCCTGGTCTAATAAATTACATTTTCTTTTACATCATGTGGATGGTCGTGTGTGCCATTTACCTGATGAAGAGATGGCACCAGGATGCATTATGGGATGAAGGCAAGCCAGCAAAGGCAGTGTGATGCTCTGGACAATGTTCTGCTGGGAAACCTTAGGTCCTGGCATTCATGTGGATATTACTTTAACATGTACCACCTACCTAAACTTTGTTGCAGAACATGTACACCCCTTCATAGGAATGGTATTCCCTCATGGCAGTTGCCTCTTTCAGCAGGATAATGCACAGTGCCACACTGCAAAAATTGTTCGGGAATGGTTTGAGGAACATGACAAAGAACTGAAGGTGTTGATTTGTCCTCCAAATTCCCCAGATCTGGATCCGATCAAGCATCTGTGGAAGCTACTGGAAAAACAAGTCCAGGACATGGAGACCCCACCTCTCAACTTACAGAATTTAAAGGATCTGCTGCTAAGTCTTGGTGCCAGATATCACAGGACACATGCAAGGGACTTGTGGAGTCCATGCATCGATGGATCAGAGCTGTTTTGCCGGCATGAGGGGGATTTACACAATATTAGGCATGTGATTTTATTGTTGTTGCTGATCTGTATATAGATAGATATAGATAGGTACAGATATAGATATATTGATAGATGTTGTACGATCCCAAACATTTAAAACAGGTCAACTTAGTGTTAAAATGATGTTTATTCAAATAGTACAAAAGTGTTTAAAATCATCCTCATTTTTTTTCCACAAAAACACAATATCATAAATAAATTCATATAACTCAGAACGAATGCAGGGCCCATAGCGGTTCCCAATTTCTGAATATAAAATTCACCACTAAAATTAAAATAATATATTCCTTCAATAATAAAACTTTTAAACCAATCCTCATAGGATTCTTTATCCAAAAAATGTTTAACTGAATTTATCACACCTGTATATTCAAGTATAAAGACGGGCAGCACGGTGGCTAAGTGGTTAGCACTTCTGCCTCTCAGCACTGGGGTCATGATTTCAATTCCCAACCATGGCCTTATCTGTGTGGAGTTTGTATGTTCTCCCTGTGTTTGCTTGGGTTTCCTCCAGGTGCTCTGGTTTCCTCCCACACTCTAAAAATATACTGGTAGGTTAATTGGCTGCTCACAAATTGACCATAGTATGTGTGTATGTATGTTAGGGAATTTAGACTGTAAGCCCCAATGGGGCAGGGACTGATGTGAGTGAGTTCTCTCTAAATGGTGATAATGATGATGAAGATGTAATATTAACTATTCCTAGTATATAGTCATCTTCTCAAATCTCTTTTTTAAAACCCCTTCTTTTGTGTCTTTAATATACGATATAGTACCTTTTATTATTAATTGTAGATGTTGGTCAATAAAAGCTGATAAATATGTGGTCAAGAAATTTGTGCCAGCCAATATAGGTGTGCCAGGCAGTTCTTTCACCCTTTAATACACATTGAAAAGAGTATGTCGGACAGCTACTGAGGGCTTAAGGAAAGGCAAGAATTCAACTACAGCTTACTAATACTGTCCACAAGACTTCCCCATGTGTGAGATTTACAACTAAACAAATTATTTGTTTCATTAATTATTTAATTTTGTTCCTGTTCACGCTCATTCTTATTTCTAGAGATGAAGTACTTTTAATAGTTGATTTTCTATCTAACTTAAACATCCACAAATACTTGTAAGGTGTTCATTTTTATACTGGGGGCACATTTCAGACCCTTCTGTAATACAGATATTTCATCCTTAGTAAGTGAATAATTGCTCTTATTAAAAATCATAGTTTTTCTCCTGATTATAGTGTTTAATATTGGATGTTAATGGGGATTCCTTATTTATTAATAATATGATTTTCACTGATTTCTAAGGCACCAGACAGTGGGAAAAAAAACGAAGCATACATGAAGCAGGGACTTACCTTTAATCTTAAAGTGGGAGATCAGTCATACTACACTATATTACTAACAAGGTAGTGAATGTCTGGAATACATTTCCAGCAAGGGTCACAATGGCAGCTTTGCATATAGCCCAAATGATTAAAAACTTTTGGAGACAATGCTGTAGCATTATGTTCTTAATACAGATAAGTAAGTAGGATGCTTAGTTTGTTGAAAGCAGCAGTCAATCTATTATTCTCTGTTTGACTTTGTTAGTGTTTGTGTAATGCATAAGTGTATATATTACATACTTGTATGTGTGTGTATACATATATAAATCTCTCTCTCTCTCTCTCTCTCTCTCTCTCTCTCTCTCTATATATATATATATATATGTATTAGTATTTTAAGAGTGCAATATATGCTTCTCTACACTGCTAACACAAAAGGTCTTCTTGATAGGCAATAGGATAATAGTAGCAGGATTTAATCAATCTGGTGTGTATTTTCTACTTTTGCAGAGGCTTCATTGTAGGCTTAAGATTGGCCCACTGACCCGACCAAGGCCCCACGCTGCAGGGGTGCTCGTCTCCCCAAGGCACTGACTCCTTCTGTAAGTTTGGTCAGTCTACACTATTATTTTCTGTCAGATGAATGGGTGATAAAGTCATCTGGCATGTACAGAAAGATGGATCAAAAAGAAAACAAAACAAAAGACCAAAAGTAATTATAAATTGTATTTTACATTATGTATTTCTATATAGTAAGAAGTAGGGCAGATAACATGATTATTGTTGGAATTTTTTTTTTTTTTTTTAAAAAACATTGCAGTCTTTCAGTAGTGATAAGTAAGCTCTTCTACTCTTGTCTTTAAGAACAAAGATGAAAATGAAAAGGAAGAAAAGCGTGTGGAAGAGAAACAAAAATCAGTCTAACAGTCTAACATGGCTTGTGTTCTAAGACCTCAAATAGTGAGAGCAAGGCAACACCTCCTTATCAAATGGATCAGAAGGTATTGTAATGGTCATTTACAAATAAAGAAATAAATGCAGCAATGTTTGGTGGATGTTATTTAATAGCACTATGGCTAAAAAATTTTGATTTCCCATGTGTAATTTTCTAGTGTAACTGCAAAAAGGATTTGTAACCCTGAATGTTTTTGTTCTGCTTTGTTTAAGTGTTATTTATACAGAGGAATGTGCATTTCATATACAATATTGCTATATATATATACACACACTAATATATATATATATATTTTTTTTTTAAAAGGTTCCACAAAGGGTCAAACAGCACCATATAAAATGGTACAGCATTATATTAAATTATATTATAAAGTGTTATACAATAACAGACAGCTATGAATTGCACAACAGACATTGCGGTGTGGTACAGGGGAGGGCACAGTATCACACTAATTATGAATGGGTCAAATAGAAATGAGTTGTGTAGAACAGAGATTGAGTGCTAAGAAGTGAGCGGACAGAACAAGGAGCAAATTAATGCGAGTTGAACCTATTTCCAGAGAATTGTCTCAGCAAACAGGACCAGAGCCACTGATGGAGATTTGGGGACCATCGGCTATGAGTCCAGTGAGGAGGTTCAGGACACAGGTGTGCTGGTGGCATGGATATTAAAAGGAGGAGGACACAAGAAAAGAGAGCATTGTTTGTGAGAGATACCAAATCTAAAGAATTGAGACCACAAGAATATCTTAATATTAGTGAAAAAGGTCTACTACTGGTGTGGAAAAGGCTATAATCTATACTTCAATTAACCAAATCTTGATTTATTCATTAGTGTAGGTGAGGTAACGCCGCATGGAAATACAACAGTCAATGATGTACTGGTTTCTGCACATGCCAGTAGCTGAGGCTGTTTACTTTTGATTGTGTTCTAGATCATAACGCATCATCCCACTGGCCACACTCAAACTGCTTCATAACTGTTGAGCTTCATGCAGTGATCAGACGTACGGACACAACCTCCTTGTCTACAGACATACATATAGTCTGGTCCACAGCTTAATTTACCTAAGAGTACACAGAGGCTAGGCAATACCGATTTGGAAACCAATCCGTAACTAAAAGTACACATTTTCAGAATAAATACAGGTAAGTCCTAATAGGCATTTTAAGCTTTGTGGGGTGAAACTACTTGGTCTTATAGAGATTCTAAAATTATTAATAATAATTAAAGTTTATTGGATTGGTTTTAAAAAATAACATGAACTGAAATGTTATTAAAAGGTGCAACATATTGAATGATACTTTACATACAGCTCTGGTTTAGCTATTTTAAATTGTATTGGTAAAAATTTGAACCCTTAATTCTTTTTAAGTAATTTTCATAGTATCTTCTTTATACTCTTCTCTCTCTTTTAAGCTCCCACTGGTGGCTGCTGGTGTCAGGTGGTGGAGTGTTTCCAATGGGCCAAACCATAATTACCATTGTTTTGAGCCGATGGGCCAGAATTCCTGTTATAAGGTGTCAAAATTGGCCCGTGGGCTGTATGTTGTGCTCCGCTACTTTGTTTCCACCAACAGCCCTCCTGTGAGTCTTAATCAGTTGTAAATATCCTCTATCAACATAGCTTAAAAATAATAGAGAGTAAAGGGAAGATAGAAACAGCTCTTAAAGTTTCTTCACTGTCTGTATAGAGAGATGTATATGTTTGGACTATGTATTACCCTATACTATATACATTTGCACAAACACATTTTTGGTGTTTTGGAGCAGGTTTAAAATATTGTTGCAATTTTTGGTGGTTACTTCCTCCGCTCCCTTTATTTTATATATGGAATTATGTACTTTTTTATATAACTTATAGTAATGATATTAACAGTTCTGTGGCCATATCAAAGCATAAGGGCTGAAGGCAGACTGATTTTATACAGATCACAGGAATCTGAGGCCACTTCGAATAAACAGAATTTACAGTACAGGGAGGTGTTATCCCTTATAATAAATGCACTGCAGTGATTAGATCAGAACTCGCCAATTATAAACAATGGTATCAAAACTCACACTTTTTATAGAGGATATTTATATGAATGTATGCCCATTGTAACGTGTATTTGTTATAGATTTCTATAAAATGTTTTGGAATTTTACACTAATACTTACTTTGTAAACATTAGGAGCAGGTTGACAGCCAACAAGAAGGATGTCAGGAACATGTGATTCTGGTGGATGCTCTAATGGTAAGTTAAAACAACTGAGATTATGATATCAAGAACATTGTCAACTTTAAATACAAATGACATCAAAAAGGGAAACTATCCCCTGAAATCAGACAGCACATAGGATGTAAGTAAACCCAGTTATTCTAAGCTCTTGAAGTTGAGGTATTTTACTCTACCTCAATGGCTCCCTTAGAGGGACTGAGGCACCAGATGTCAACTCTTATTAAGACATCATTTCAACAGCAGCAGACTATATCATTGTTGTAGCATTACTGCCTACCCCTCAGACGGTTATACAACTAAAAATAACCACAATCATTATCTATTGTACATCTATCAACTTTATCTGGCACATAATGATGTTTTATGCTGTGGAGGGCAACTGGTTTCATAGTGATGAAATTCATATTTTTATTTTAATTCATAGAGGAATTGGATAATATGTCAAGCACAGAAAAAATTAGTTTCCTCCAAGAAAAACTAAAGGCGATTTGGAGGCGATACCACGATTTAAAATCTGAAGTGGCCGCAATCAACCGGAGGAGGACACAAATGAAAAGGAAAGGACAAGAAGGTGAGTATCATTTTATGATTTTTTACCTCCTTTTAAGTGTTACAAATATGTATTGCATTTACGCACAAGTCATTTTTATTGTCGGTTAGTTATTATTTTTCTATATCACACAATTTTCTCTTACTGCTCTCTAATCAGTGCAGACATCAGGGGTGCTAGTAGCAGCAGTTGTCCAAAATTGCTTCTACAGTTTATCTCTTAATTGCTCTTAACTGGGGGTAGCATTTCATTTCAAATGTAAATTTCTATGCTTTATTTCATATTAGACCATAAGCTTCCAACACCAGCTAAGAGGCAGAACGTTACATCAAAGAGGCCAAAGAAAAAGAATAATAAATCAAAAGATTGAGAAGAATGGAACAGGTGAGAAGCTCACACATGAGACAATTTAATGTATTGGCATACACATGGTAATACTATAAATTTCCATTCGACCTGGGCCACAGAGAAAAAACGTTACTTGTCTAAGTCACTAGCAAATGACACTAGGGGCTAGATTTACTAAGTTGTGGGTTTGAAAAAGTGGGGATGTTGGCTATAGCAACCAATCAGATTATAGATGTCTTATTGTAGAAAGTACTAAATAAATGAAAGCTAGAATCTGATTGGTTGCTATAGGCAACATCCCCACTTTTTCAAACCCCCAGCTTAGTAAATCTAGCCCTAGGATTTGAACCAGGGTATCCTGTGGCTTAATTCTGTGTTTGTGATGCCTGTATCACTGTTGTACTGTAACCTCTAAGATGTACCTTATCCTTGTAATAGAAAATAATATATTATAATAATCTTTATCTGATGCTGGAGCTATGCATGTAAAGCATGCTAAACCTGTATCACTCAAATGGCCCTGATACAAATCCCACTTTACTTTCCAATTAACTCTATGCAATGTAACCCCTTCACACACTGGAAACACTTATATAAACATCATGTTTCCTGATATCCCAACACAACATTATCTTTATAAATGTCATATAAATGTGTCAGCTCTACATTCTCCTGTTTACTGTCATCACTGGTCCCAGCTGGTCCATTGTTTTGTTTTCTTCTTGGCCAACTATTCATCACATACAGCATTGACGCAGAATCAGGGATTGTTGGGGCTTAAAGGAAAACACATGGAGATGCAGGAAAGACCTTCTATAGATTGCAAACTGGCAAGTTGGGTGCTCTTACCGCTTTGTCTGTGTTATGCTAGGGAGTATGATGGTGCTATATATATATATATATATATGTATATATATATATATATATATATATATATATATATTAAATGTTCATAAATAATCTCCTCTACATCTCATCCATAATTAAACGATTCTTTGTAACTGCTGGTGCCAACAATAATATGCCAAGACATAGTTTGTGTCATCAATAATATGCCCAGTCATAGCTGGTGCCAACAAATATATGCCCAACCATAGCTTTTTTGTGAACAATAATATGCAGAGTCATAGCTGGTGCCAAAAACAATATGCTAAGCCATAGCTGGTACCAACAACAATATGCCAAACCACAGCTGGTACCAACAACAATATGCCAAACCATAGCTGGTACCAACAACAATATGCTGAGCAATAGCTTGTGACAACAATAATATGTGAGCCATAGCTGGTACCAACAACAATATGCTGAGCCATAGCTTGTGACAACAATAATATGTGAGCCATAGCTGGTACCAACAATAATATGCCGAGCTTATTAGATTAGAATTTTCAAACCGAAAGGAACTCCAATCCACAAATATTCTAAAAACAAATAATTATTTATTACTACATAGTTAATATAATACTACATAATCAGATCTATTCTATTTTTCACTCTTTGTTCTTTTATTCTTTCAGGCAAAATATGATTAATGAATGAAGTTGATTAATGAAGAAGTTCCTGAATGAAGAAGAAAAATAAATTCTGTTAAAACTTATTAAATATTGTGCCCTTGTCCCCCTCCTCCCCACCCTATTTTATCTTCTGTACCCTCTATCCCATCCTTCTGCTTATTATTGTTTAATACAACAAAAAACAAAATCTTAAAAAGTATATACCTATTTAAAATGATTTATTACTTTCTGCAATCTTTTCTGTGTTTTATTATATTGTTCCTCTTTGTCAAAGCCACACCGATTCAATGCTTGTCATACAATTATACAAACACTTGGCAACACAGGGCATTTTCATTTGTTCCTGTTAGGAACCCCTCCAGCCGGCACAACACAACCCGGAGTCTACTCTGCCAGTCAGGTGTTCACTGGAGCCCCTGATGGTGGGGACAGACTGGGCTGCAGACTGACAGAGGGTCGTGAAGTGTGTACCGGCTGGGGAGAACCCAGGCATGAAGAGTCAGGTCCACGCAGAGTTCAAGGGCCGGCAGCAGGTATCAGTATCGATGAACAAGCTGAGGTCAGAGGTCACAGGCAAAGTAGCAGAACGGGTAAACAAGCCAAGGATCAGGGTCACAGGAAACACGAGCGAAGTCCAATACAAAGCCAGGGGTCATACACGGGAAGTCAAACGTAGATATCAGGACACAGGAACAGGAACAAAGCAGGTCAGCAGACTGGAGCATAGAAGCTATAACCGGCAATGAGGCAGCAGGCCTCATTGCCTTAAATACCCAGCTGAACCAATCACAGGTTTAACACACTCCTGCAGGTTAATAGAGCAGTCACTAATAGAGCCAGTTGCAGGCTAATGCCTGTAATTGCCTCCTATAATCTGCCCATATTAATTAGCCCTCAGGCTGTAGAACGCTGCGCCCGGCTTCCTCCTACTGCCGGGACGCAGCTCTGAAGCATCTGCTGGTTGCCCCGGCAACGGCCGAGTTATGGCCGGAAATGACGTCCCGGTAGCCTTGGCGACGGCCGGGACGCGGGTGAGTGAGTTGCGGCGGCTAGGCACCGCCGCGGCTCGTAACAGTACCCCCCTACTTGAGGAGGGGTCGAGGGACCCCGACATCCTGGTTTTCTAGGGAATTTTTTGAAGAACTCTTTCAGTTTCTTTGGGGCATGGAGTTGTCTCCGCGGAACCCAAGATCGCTCTTCCAATCCACGATTCCTCCATTGTACAAGGAAATGCACCTGTCCTTGAACTTTTTTTAGAATCAAGGACCTTTTGAATCACAAATATTTGTGGCCCAGTGGAACCTCTCCCAGGCACACTTGAAGACTGGGCTTGACCAGGATAGAGCACTGGCTTCAATAGAGAACAATAAAAGGTGTTTGGAATTCTTAACGAGCCTGGAATTTTTAACCTAAATGTGATGGAGTTCACCTGCTTGATGATAAGAAACGGCCCAATGAACTTAGGGCCCAATTTCTTGCAAGGTTGTCTGAGCCTGATATTTTTTGTAGACAGCCAGACTTTCTGGCCAACCTTAAGGGAGCAGGGGGTACGGTGTCGGTCCGAATTTTTTTTTGCAACAAGTGAGGCTTGTTTTAAAGATGAATGTACTTTCTTCCAGACAGCTCTGAGATCCCTGGCAGTGGAACGGATCTCCTGGATACCAACGGACTGGAGTGAATACAAAGAGTTAGATCTGGGGTGGAAACCATAATTGCAAAAGAACGGAGAGGTTTTGGTGGATGAGTGACAGGAGTTGTTACAGGCAAATTCTGCCCAGGGCAACAAGGAGGACCAGTTGTCATGGAACTCTGATATGTAGCATCGCAAGAACTTCTCCAAGGACTGGTTAACCCTTTCAGTCTGCCCATTTGACTGAGGGTGGTATGCAGATGATAAACTGACCTTGATTCCCAGGAGGGTACAGAATGATCTCCAGAACTGCGCTATGAACTGGGAACCCCGATCGGAGACGATGTCTGTAGGGAGTCCATGGAGGCGGAAAATGTGTTGAATGAACAAGACTGCCAAATCTCGAGCAGTAGGAAGCCTAGTGAGTGGAATGAAATGCGCCATCTTGCTGAACCGGTCTACCACGACCCAAATGGTATTGTGTCCCGCAGAGGGTGGCAGATCGACTATAAAGTCCATGGACAGATGTGTCCAAGGTTTAGCAGGGGCAGCCAACGGAACTAACTGACCTACCGGGCGAGTCCTGGGAACTTTGTTCCTGGCACAAACTTCACAGGACTGGACGTGACTCTTGACGTCAGCAGACAGAGACGGCCACCATACAGTACGGGAAAGGATTTCCAGTGTTTTGTAGACTCCAGGATGCCCAGCAGTCCGACTGTTGTGTGCCTCAGCAAGGACTGTCTTCCTTAGATGAACTGGGACAAACAAACATCCTACCGGAGTGTTATCAGGAGCCAACCTCTGGAACCTTTGTAAGGTACAGCTCAAATCTTGAGTTAATCCGGCATGAATCATAGACACAGGAACAATAGGCTCTGGGCAGGTGACCGGAGCATGATGTGCCAGGAAACTTCTAGACAGGGCGTCCGCTTGAATATTTTTGGAACCAGGACGATAGGTGATAATAAAGTTGAACCGAGTGAAGAACAGCGACCACCGAGCCTGTCGGGGGTTCAGACGTTTGGCTGACTGTATATACTGTAAGTTCTTATGATCCGTTATAACGGAGATCTGCTGTGCAGCGCTTTCCAACCAGTGTCGCCATTCCTCAAAGGCCCATTTAATTGCCAGCAATTCTCGGTTTCCCACGTCATAGTTGGTTTCCACTGATGAGAACTGACGGGAAAAAAAGGCACATGGATGTAAGCGGTGGGTCTGGGGGTCTTTTTGTGACAAGACGGCCCCAGCACCGACGTCAGAAGCATCTACCTCAAGAACAAACGGTACCCTAGGATCCGGATGTCTGAGAACCTGAGCAGACACAAAAGCTTTCTTCAGGGTTTTGGGGTCTCCCAAGTAATCTTGCCACCTGGCAACGGACTACCATCTAAGCCACATACCGTAATGGCAGATTGGAGTTTAATCCGCGGAATCCCAGGAGAGCGGGCAAACTCGATGTCAAGGAAGTTGCCAGCAGCTACACTGTCAATGAAGGCTGATAGTTTCGTAGAACGAGCACTGAACGTGAGCTGTGCAGGGACCAATAGTGCATTTTTCGGGGAAACGATCTGCAGACCTAAGTGAACTTTCTCCTCGTTCCCAAGGCATGCTCGTCCCGACTTGTTCGGGCAAGAACGGGAGAAATGGCCCCTTGTGCCACAATACAAACATAAGCCCTGTGACCGTCTCCTGTCTCTTTCTTCAGAGGAAAGACGATATGCTCCCAATTGCATTGGTTCCTCACCAACCTGGGAGATAGGAACGAAGGTGGATGGAGGTGATGCTGTTTCCTTTTCAGTTTTCCGCTCCTTATATCTCCTGTCAATTTTAATGGAGAGGTGCTTCAGATCCTCCAGAGAGCTAGGAGACGGGTATTGCGCCAAAGAATCTTTAATCTGTTCGGATAGGCCGACACGGAACTGACTACGTAAGGCAGGGTCGTTCCATCCACTATCAGGTGACCATCTACGGAATTCAGCGCAATATTCTTCTGCCGACCGTCGGCCTTGTTTCAAAGACCGTAGATGAGCTTCCGCGGAGGCCACTCGATCCGGGTCATCATACAGTAGACCCAATGCCTCAAAGAAGGAGTCTACGGACTGCGTGGCAGGACTTGTCTGTGGCAAAGAAAACGCCCAGGACTGAGGGTCACCCTGTAGAAGGGAAATAGTAATCCCAACTCTTTGCTGCTCTGAACCGGAGGAGCGGGGTCTCATCCGAAAATAGAGCTTGCAGCTCTCCCTGAAGTTCCGAAACAGGGTTCTATTTCCGGAGAACCGATCCGGTAAATTCATTTTGGGCTCACAGATGGGATCTAGAGTAGGTTGTGAAGCTTTTGTGGCTTCTTCTTGAACAGACATACGCTTAGCCAATCCCTGCATCCTCTGATACAAGGACTCAACATGGCCTGCTAGGGTTTGTGCCGTAGACGGTGTGGATCCACTTGCATCCATTCTAACCTTGTTTCCGTGAGTGGGCCGGTTATAATGTTAGGAACCCCTCCAGCCGGCACAACACAACCCGGAGTCTACTCTGCCAGTCAGGTGTTCACTGGAGCCCCTGATGGTGGGGACAGACTGGGCTGCAGACTGACAGAGGGTCGTGAAGTGTGTACCGGCTGGGGAGAACCCAGGCATGAAGAGTCAGGTCCACGCAGAGTTCAAGGGCCGGCAGCAGGTATCAGTATCGATGAACAAGCTGAGGTCAGAGGTCACAGGCAAAGTAGCAGAACAGGTAAACAAGCCAAGGATCAGGGTCACAGGAAACACGAACGAAGTCCAATACAAAGCCAGGGGTCATACACGGGAGGTCAAACGTAGATATCAGGACACAGGAACAGGAACAAAGCAGGTCAGCAGACTGGAGCATAGAAGCTATAACCGGCAATGAGGCAGCAGACCTCATTGCCTTAAATACCCAGCTGAACCAATCACAGGTTGAACACACTCCTGCAGGTTAATAGAGCAGTCACTAATAGAGCCAATCAGGGCTTGCCCCTGGCCTGCACAGTTGCAGGCTAATGCCTGTAATTGCCTCCTATAATCTGCCCATATTAATTAGCCCTCAGGCTGTAGAACGCTGCGCCCGGCTTCCTCCTATTGCCAGGACGCAGCTCTGAAGCGTCTGCTGGTTGCCCCGGCAACGGCCGAGTTATGGCCGGAAATGACGTCCCGGTCGCCATGGTGACGGCCGGGACGCGGGTGAGTGAGTTGCGGCGGCTGGGCACCGCTGAGGCTCGTAACAGTTCCATCATATCATTGAGATCTATTTATGCTTTTAAAAAAAAGCTAGTATATTTAAGATAGGTTCTATATTGCAAACATTGTAATATACAATTTAATTTATAGCCTTATTTAGCAAAGGGTTCACGCCATTTATCTAAAAAAAATATACTCTGTTTTAAAAAGTAAATCTTTACATAAGGGAAATGTATCATGAATGTATCATGAAATAAGCTTTGTATTTAGTGGGGTGTGACTACAGTGTCCAGCAGTGTCCAGCACATGCTCGCTTGCGATGTTGCTAGCTACTAGCCTTTTCCGTCTGTAATTTCTAACTCCTATGGGAACGGCTACAGTACTATGTATACATTTCTCTTCTCATTCCCCCAAAATGTTTGACAAGGTGTGACTCTCAGCAGGTACCTAGTGACAGTGTCCTATGACCCAGCCTTTAGTTAATGCACATTTTATTGTGTGTGTTTTGTCACTGCACTTTTTGTCCATGGATATAAATACCTGGATGTTACTACCATGTGCAGTGTGCTTAATTTTCTCAATTTTAAGAACCACTGCTTTTAATAACTGCCAATTTTTAGAATGGTAAACTAGACCTGTCCATTCCATGATTTTTTCGGTAATATCTAGTACAATGTTTTCAGATAATGACCTTAAATTTAGTGGAACCCATTTAAAATTGGGAACAAATCCAATCAAAGGGTGCAAATGTTCACATGGACAAGCTATGGGGCTGATGCAGAATTGGAAACAAAAAGGGGGTAACTTACTTTTGAAAAAATGATTCTGGAAAATGATTATAATTCTGCCATTACACATAGGCGTTCTCACCAATCCTCCACTCTCAAAGGTCCTAGATCAAAGAGGCTCAGGGTTATGAGCTGACCTGCATGGCATATACTCTAAACAAGGCATGAAGATTTATACACTACCTACATGCTAACTTATGCAACACATATCCCTAAAAGAGAACATATTTTCATGGTGAAGACTTAATAAGTAATGTAAATAAAGAAAAGAAAAATAATATATTGCTATTAAGAATGTAATAATTTATTATATTATAATATGCTCAATTATAATTCTCAGGTAAGAGTGGAAGGATAGCAAGTCCAGTCCTCTTTCTTAGCACCAAATATACAATGGATAACAAGAGAGCATATGACTTGAAGTAAACTTGATGAATAAAGTTAAAAAGGAAAACATTAGAAAAACGTAGGTAATGAGAACGTAGCTTGGTGTTAGAAGATAAATGTTTGTCAAAGTCGTATTTTAAGTCAAAAAGACTTTATGTCACACCAAATGTGTGATGAAGGTAATGAAGAAGGGAATGGCTGCATAGGCAAACCGAAGGGGGGTTTCCTAGTGCCTGGAAACCCCCTCCACGCCTGGGGCACTGTATAATTGAGGTGGCTGGACCCTGCTTCCACTTCACACAGCTCTGCTTAAAAAGGGAGAGCTGTGTGCACCTAACAGTAGCGCACGCAGCATTGCCCATGTATATTATGGGGATAGGAAGAGTTGGAGAGCTGCCAAGTGCTGTCTAAAATTATAGCCACGCCCCTATGCATGCTGGTCACGCCCACTGGTGGCGTGGTGTGGAAACCCCCTTCTACAAATCCTGCGTTTGCCCCTGGGCTGTAATGAATCTTGCTGAGAGGTGAGTTTCCTCGGAGCTTGTCTATGCAGGTCAGGTATACAGGTCTCTGCCTTCACTGGGGTCCTGACTGCTTATTTGACTACATCCCACCTCCACAATCAGCCTAAAGGAAAAACCTCTTCTATATATATATGTCACGAACACGCTCCCAGCTGCCGTGACTTTGGGGTGATCGCTGTATAAGGTCACACACAATTTCAGCCCGCAGTCTCTCTCTACCTATCACACAGGTTCTAGACCTACGGAATTGCCCCCAAACACCGTGCTCTCACAGCCCCAGACACTTCAGGTTTTGTCACCACCTATTGCGTACGGGCAATAGGACCCCAATATACTGTCCCACACTGGCACACAGGCTTCTAGTTCCACAAACTAGCAAGACCCACACCAGCACACACAGGGTTAACTCTTCACCCCTCCAGACTGTTACACAAATGTAAATACAAGCACACACAGCTTGTTAATCAAATGTATCAACAAATCACACACTGGCATTCCAAGGGTTAACTTGGTCGAGCAATCTGTCTCTTCTAATAGGCTAATGGATTCGTTAGAGTATCAAGGACGCAACTTATTAAATTATAGATTTAATATACAAAAATACAGAGCATTCAGATATAACGAAAAATAATAAATAAACAATTAATATATTGACATAACAAGCAAAACAGTTTAAAATAAAAGAGAAAAACGTACAGAGCATAACTTACTTATAACCTGTATGCCTGGGGCAGGCAGAGAAGATGGACAGTCCTTCAATTAGATTGATCCCCAAGAAGCTGACAGTTTTTCCTTTCAATACACAGGTTTTTAAGCCAAATGAAATGGGATGGTCTTTACAGGGGCAGTGTTTAATGCTAATAGGGGGTAGGGATGTCCTCTGGGTGTCACTATATTTTGCTCACAAATATTCCCAGTGTCTTGACCTGTTGGTAATTCTTCACAGATATATCTCAAAGAAAAAACACCCCCCTCAATAAACCGGTCAAAATCTCCCGCACATTTAAATACCAAACATAATGGAATTATGACAATGTTAGATACTTTTTCCAAAGATATGTGATTTTATTTGTTCCCTGATACCCCCCGAACCTGTCATTCATAACCCTCGTGTGATTTCTGCTCCTCAGTTTGAAGTGGCTCCCAGATTTCCCAAAATATGAACTATGACAACATTTTCCTTCTATATACCTGTATAGGCTTTCACATGCTGCCTACCAGGATCTCCAGCTGTGACCGGTCCCACACCGTCTACTCAAGTGTCCCAAAACTCTTTGAAGCCAAGACAAGTGACATGGTCATCTCCTCACACTGGGATGTGCAAAGCCATTAAGTACATTTGCATCAGACTTAATGTCTCCAAACTTAACAGCTCAATTTATCCTTGGATTCATTTGAGATAACCTATTTACACTGTAGTTATGATTTATTCCTTATAAATAACTGCAAGCTCTCTATGTTTACGACAATATATATCTCAATGCCTCCTTAAAGTTCTGGTGGTATCTCAGAGGTTATGCCTTTTATCAGCTAAGCCTTGGAACATTTGGATTTTTGATTCCTCAAAGAAAACATTCCCACCTGCAGCTACAATTTGGTCATGAAAGAAAAAAATGTCATCACACGTTCCGGGAAGGTTCCATATCTTTTGTCTGGAGCGTAGTGACATATGTGCCTTCTCAGTCTGGATTCGTGGTCTGTGATTAAAACTACTGCATGGATAAGGGGAAAAGAGTTTTGTACATAACATGTTACCCCGACTTGAGATAGTATTAGTTTCTAAAACACAATATTTCCAGTGGTTTGGACAGAGTATGGAAGGACATGGCAGATGACTACACAGGGTAACAGAAATTAAAAAATACAAGCCAAAGGTCAGAGTGGGCTGAGTAATGAAGTGTAATGGAAAGAAAGACTGAAGTCAGTCTGGCTGTGTTTAAATAAAATAAATCCATAGTACAGGGTGAGGTCAGGGCTGGCAGAGTTTAGTGCATAAATATGGTTAACAGGTCAAGGACAGAACAGGTTCATTCAAATCCAGAAACAGGCAATGGTCAGAGGCAGAAGAAAATGGCAAAACCCAATAAACAATACGGGTCACAACAAGACATCAAATCGGTATAGAACTACAACAGCATACTAGCTCTAGCAGAAACGATCATCAGCATACGATCAAAAGGAAGGGGTTTAAATAGTGAGATTGGCAAATGAGAGAAATTCACAAGTGGAGAAGGCTTTAAATAAAGGAGATTAGCTGCTGCTGCTTAGTAACAGGCTAGACGCCGGCAGAGCAGAGGAAAGAGACTCTGGTTGCCGTTACTTGACAACCAGCTCAGAACAAGGCGGCAAATGAGAAGCCGGTTGCCATTAGTAGGTAACCAGCTTGAGAAGTATTAAAAATGGGCAAGCGTAAGGATCTGAGTGTCTTTGACAAAGGCCAAATTGTGATGGCTATATGACTGGGTCAGAGCTTCTCCAAAACAACAGGTCTTGTAGGGTGCTCCTAGTCCACTGTCGGAAGGGCCTATAATGGGCACGTGAGCACCAGAACTGGACCACGGAGCAATGGAAAAAGGTGGCCTAGTGTCACTGAGTCTCAGTTTGGAGTAGACCTCGAAGCCCCGCTCTAGATAGACTTACCTCCAGAGAGGTGCAGAGTCTAACAGTAGAGAAGTATTCACCAGAGATCCCCGGAAGGGAATATGGACTTAATGCTCTTTAGCAGGTTGCGGTCCTCTAAGAATTAGAGCAGGGTGAGATGAAACCGTGGAGTGGAGCAGGCCTGCTGGAAGATAAATCCTGAGGTTCTGGTGAACGGCAGTGAACCGAAGCATTGAGGTCTTTAGAAAGCGAATAGCTGAGAACAGGACTGATTATGAGGCACGAGGTTCCTGCAACAATATTGCAGGTCTTGATTGTGGAACAGGTAACACTGGATACCAACTGAAAAGTGGTGAACTGCAGAGAACTGATGCACTAAGATCCCTGGAAAGCGAATAGCTTGAGGATGGGACCAATGATGAGACACGAGACACAAGGTTCTTGCAATAATACCACAGGTCTTGATTGGGGAACAGGTAACACAGGATATCGATGTTTAAACAGGAGCCAGAGAGAACAGCGTCCTAACAGGTAAAGAGACCTGAAGATCTGGCAACTTGGTAGAGAAGCAGGTGCTTTAAATAGACAGAGCTGACAGGCAATTAGCCAATCAAGAGAATCCAGGAAGTTTTGAAAAGACCAGGGGCTAGATTTACTAAGCTGCGGGTTTGAAAAAGTGGGGATGTTGCCTATAGCAACCAATCAGATTCTAGCTGTCATTTTGTAGAAGGTACTAAATAAATGAAAGCTAGAATCTGATTGGTTACTATAGGCAACATCCCAACTTTTTCAAACCCGCAGCTTAGTAAATCTAGCCCCAGGTGTGCATATGCTTAGTTCAGACCAGCAAGTGAATGCAGGGAATGAGAACCAAGGGAAACGGGGAAGACCAGTGACTAACATGTTGGGAGATGAGGGAGATGATACCATTTCAAGTCTGATCTTATCTATTTTGTCCTTGAAATAGGAAGCAAGATCCTGAGCATGGATGGTAGTTGGAGGATTTGGGGACGGGAGGATTCAGAAGAGATGTAAATGTGTTAAAAAGGCGTTTGGGGTTAGAAGCCTGAAATCATTAGAGGTACAAGATTTACGCCAGTGATGTTATGCTTTATGAGAAAGTTTTTCTAGACTTCGTGTTACTTTAGTCTGCCATAGTTGGCAACGAAGTCTACACGGATTATGTAGTATCACTGGAGCCACTTGATCAAGGTCAGTTGCTAGGGTTTGGTGAAAATGGGGTACTGCCCAATCAGGGGAGGAGAATGTAGAAATTGGGGAGAGAAGGTGCTGGAAAGAGGTGGAAAACTGTTGAAGATCAATAGAGTTGATATTCTTGCAGTTGTGAGAAGGCTTGCAAGAGTTAGACACTAGGGAGGGTAAAGTTAACAATAATTATATTGTTATAATGGCATGGGTTGAATATATTAGGGAGCAAATGAACAGTCAGTTCTTGAAGTGTAAGTGTTAGAAGCAGGAAAAATGAGCAAGCGTAAAGGATCTGAGCGACTTTGACCAAATTGTGATGGCTATATGACTGGGTCACAGCATCTCCAAAATGACAGGTCTTGTGGGGTGTTCCTGGTAGCCAGTGGTTTATATCTATCAAAAGTGGTTCAAGGAAGGTGAACTGATGACAGGGTCATGGGTGCCCAAGGCTCATTGATGTGCATGGGGAGCGAAGGCTAGTCCATCCATTTCAATCCTACAGAGGAGCTAATATAGCACAAGTTTCTGAAAAAGTAAATGCTGGCTATGATAGAGAGGTGTCAGAACACACAGTCCATCGCAGCTTGCTGCGCATGAGGCTGCATAGCCACAGACCAGTCAGACTACCCATGCTGATCCTAGTCTGCTGCCAACATGACCTACAATGGGCATGTCAGAACCAGAACTGGACAAAAGGAGCATTGGAAGAAGGTTGCCTGGTCTAATAGATTAAATTTTCTTTTACATCATGTGGATGGTCGTGTGTGCCATTTACCTGATGAAGAGATGGCACCAGGATGCATTGTGGGATGAAGGCAAGCTAGCAAAGGCAGTGTGATGCTCTGGACAATGCTCTGCTGGGAAACCTTGGGTTCTGGCATTCATGTGGATATTACTTTAACATATACCACCTACCTAAACTTTGTTGCAGAACATGTACACCCCTTCATGGCAATGGTATTCTCTCATGGCAGTTGCCTCTTTCAGCAGGATTATGTGCCCTGCCACACTGCAAAAATTGCTTAGGAATGGTTGGAGGAACATGACAAAGAACTGAAGGTGTTGATTTGTCCTCCAAATTCCCCAGATCTGGATCCGATCAAGCATCTGTGGAAGCTACTGGAAAAACAAGTCCAAGACATGGAGGCCCCACCTCTCAAATTACAGAATTTAAAGGATCTGCTGCTAAGTCTTGGTGCCAGATATCACAGGACACATGCAAGGGACTTGTGGAGTCCATGCATCGATGGGTCAGAGCTGTTTTGACCTCATGAGGGGGATTTACACAATATTAGACAGGTGGTTTTAATGTTGTAGCTGATCTGTATATAGATAGATATAGATGACTACAGATATAGATATATGGATAGATGTTATAAGATCCCAAATATTTTAAACAGGTCAACTTAGTGTTAAAATTATGCTTATTGAAATGGTATAAAAGTGTTTAAAATCATCCTCATTTTTTTTCCACAAAAACACAATATCATCAATAAACTGTCACCAGGACACCAGGTTCTCTCCAGAAGATTGGGCCTTCCAATCAGAGGTATCTTCCCAAAAATATCATAAATGAATTCATATAACTCAGAACGAATTCAGTGCCCATAGCGGTTCCCAATTTCTGAATATAAAATCCACCACTAAAATTAAAATAATTATTCTTAAAAATGAACTCTATTCCTAAACTTTAAAACCCATTCTCATAGAATTCTTTATCCAAAAAATGTTTAACTGAATTTATCACACCTGTATTTTGAAGTATAAAGAGATGTAATATTAACTATTCCTAGTATATAGTCATCTTCTCAATTTTTTTTTAAAACACTTCTTTTGTGTCTTTAATATACGATATAGTACCTGTTATTATTGATTAAAGATGTTGGTCAATAAAAGCTGATAAATTTGTGGTCAAGGAATTTGTGCCAGCCAATATAGGTGTGCCAGGCAGTTCTTTCACCCTTATATGAACCTTGGAAAGAGTATGTAGGACAGCTACTGAGGGCTTAAGGACAGGCAAGAATTCAACTACAGTTTACTAAAACTTTTCACAAGACTTCCCCATGTGTGAGATTTATAAAAGGTAGACATCTTTTTACACCTAAACATATTATTTGTTTCATTACTTATTTCATTTTGTTCCTGTTCACACTTATTCTTACTTCTAGAGATGAAGCAATTTTAATAGTTGATTTTCTATCGAACTTCCACAAATACGTGTAAGGTGTTCATTCTTATACTTGGGGCAAATTTCAGACCCTTCTGTAATACAGATATTTCCTCCTTAGTAAGTGAATAATTACTCTTATTAAAAATCATAGTTTTTCTCCAGATTATAATCTTTTATATTGGATGTTATCGGGGATTCTTTCTTTATTAATAATGTGATTTTCGATGATTTCTAAGGCACCAGACAGTCGGAAAAAAATGAAGCATACATGAACCTGGGACTTACCTTTAATCTTAAAGTGGGAGATCAGTCATACTACACTATATTACATTATATTACAAGGTAGTGAATGTCTGGAATACATTTCCAGCAAGGGTCACAATGGCAGCTTTGCATATAGCCCAATTCATTAAAAACTGTGGGAGACAATGCTGTAGCATTATGTTCTTAATGCAGATAAATAATTGGGATATATATAAAAATATATCTATCTATCACATATATATATATATATATATATATATATATAAATTATATATATTATATATATGTATTAGTATTTTAAGAGTGCAATATATACTTCTCTACACTGCTAACAGAAAAAGGTCTTCTTTATAGGCAATAGGATAATAGTAGCAGGATTTAATCAATCTGGTGTGTATTTTCTACTTTTGCAGAGGCTTCATTGTAGGCTTAAGATTGGCCCACTGACCCGACCAAGGCCCCATGCTGCAGGGGTGCTCGCCTCCCAAAGGCACTGACTCCTTCTGTAAGTTTGGTCAGTCTACACTATTATTTTCTGTCAGATAAATGGGTGATAAAGTCATCTGGCATGTACAGAAAGATGGATCAAAAAGAAAACAAAACAAAAGACCAAAAGTAATTATAAATTGTATTTTACATTAAGTATTTCTATATAGTAAAAAGGAGGGCAGATAAAATGATTATTGTTGGAAATTATTTTTTTAAAAAAAATAAAAAATATATACATATATATATATATATATATATATATATATATACATATATATATAGATAAATATATATACACATATACAAACACACATACATATATATATATATATATATATATATATATATAGTTAAAAGGCTCCACAAAGGGTCATCGGCACCATATAAAACTGTACAGCATTACATTAAATTATATTATAAAGTGTTATACAATAACAGACAGCTATGAATTGCACAACAGACATTGCGGTCTGGTACAGGGGAGTGCACAGTATCACACTAATTATGAATGGGTCAAACAGAAATAAATTGTGTAGAACAGAGGTTGAGTATTAAGAAGTGAGGGGACAAAACAGGGAGCAAATTAATGCGAGTTGAACCTGTTTCCAGAGAATTGTCTCAGCAAACAGGACCAGAGCCACTGATGGAGATTTGGGGACCATGGGCTATGAGTCCAGGGAGGAGGTTCAGGACACAGGTGTGCTGGTGGCATGGATATTAAAAGGAGGAGGACACAAGAAAAGAGAGCATTGTTTGTGAGAGATACCAAATCTAAAGAATTGAGACCACAAGAATATCTTAATATTAGTGAAAAAGGTCTACTACTGGTGTGGAAAAGGCTATAATCTATACTTCAATTAACCAAATTGGATTTATTCACTAGTGTTGGTGAGGTAACGCCGCATGGAAATACAACAGTCAATGATGTACTGGTTCCTGCACATGCCAGTAGCTGAGGCTGTTTACTTTTGATTGTGTTCTAGATCATAACGCATCATCCCACTGGTCACAATCAAACTGCTTCATAACTGTTGAGCTTCATGCAGTGATCACACGTATGGACACAACCTCCTGGTCTACAGACACACGTATAGTCTGGTCCACAGCTTAATTTACCTAAGAGTACACAGAGTCTAGATAATAACCATTCGCAAACCAATCCGTATCTAAAAATACACATTTTCAGAGTAAATACAGGTAAGTCCTAGTAGGCATTTTAAGCTTTGTGGGGTGAAACTACTTGGTCTTATAGAGATTCTAAAATTATTAATAATAATTAAAGTTTATTAGATTGGTTTAAAAAAATAACATGAACTGAAATGTTATTGAAAGGGGCAACATATTTTATTGGTAGTTTACATACAGCTCTGGTTTAGCTACATTATAAATTGTATTGGTAAAAATGTGAAATCTTAATTCTTTCTAAGTAATTTTCATAGTATCTTCTTTATACTCTTCTCTCTCTTTTAAGCTCCCACTGGTGGCTGCTGGTGTCAGGTAGTGGAGTGTTTCCAATGGGCCAAACCATAATTACCATTGTTTTGAGCCTATGGGCCAGCATTCCTGTTATAGGGTGTCAAAATTGGCCCGTGGGCTGTATGTTGTGCTCCGCTACTTTGTTTCCACCAACAGCCCTCCTGTGAATCTTAATCAGTTGTAAATATCCTCTGTCATCATAGCTTAAAAATCATAGATAGTAAAGGGATGATACAAACAACCCTTAAAGTTTGTTCACTGTCTGTACAGAAAGATACATATATACAACTATGTTTGGACTATGTATTACCCTATACTATATACATTTGCACAAACACATTTTTGGTGTTTTGGAGCAGGTTTAAAATATTGTTTGCAATTTTTGGTGGTTACTTCCTCTGCTCCCTTTATTTTATATATGAGATTATGTACTTTCTGATATAACTTATAGTAATGATATTAACAGTTCTGTGGCCATATCAAAGCATAAGGGCTGAAGGCAGACTGATTTTATACAGATCACAGGAATCTGAGGCCACTTCAAATAAACAGAATATTACAGTACAGGGAGGTGTTATCCCTTATAATAAATGCACTGCAGTGATTAGATCAGAACTCGACAATCATAAACAATGGTATCAAAACTCACAGTTTTTATAGAGGATATTTATATGAATGTATGCCCATAGTAACATGTATTTGTTATAGATTTCTATAAAATGTTTTTGGAATTTTACACTAATACTTACTTTGTAAACATTAGGAGCAGGTTGACAGCCAACAAGAAGGATGTCAGAAATATGTGATTCTGGTGGATGCTCTAATGGTAAGTTAAAACAACTGAGATTATGATATCAAGAATATTGTCAACCTTAAATACAAATGACTCCAAAAAGGGAAACTATCCCCTGAAATCAGACAGCACATAGGATGTAAGTAAACCCAGTTATTCTAAGCTTTTGAAGTTGAGGTGTTTTACTCTACCTCAATGGCTCCCTTAGAGGGACTGAGGCACCAGATGTCAACTCTTATTAAGACATCATTTCAACAGCAGCAGGCTATATCGTTGTTGTACCATTACTGCCTACCCCTCAGACGGTTATACAACTAAAAATAACCACAATCATTATCTATTGTACATCTATCAACTTTATCTGGCACATAATGATGTTTTATGCTGTGGAGGGCAAATGGTTTCATAGTGATGCAATTCATATTTTTATTTTAATTCATAGAGGAATTGGATAATATGTCAAGCACAGAAAAAATTGGTTTCCTCCAAGAAAAACTAAAGGCGATTTGGAAGCGATACCACGATTTAAAATCTGAAGTGGCCGCAATCAACCGCCGGAGGACACAAATGAAAAGGAAAGGACAAGAAGGTGAGTATCATTTTATGATTTTTTACCTCCTTTTAAGTGTTAGAAATATGTATTGCATTTACGCACAAGTCATTTTTATTGTCGGTTAGTTTTTCTTTTTCTATATCACACAATTTTCTCTTACTGCTCTCTAATCAGTGCAGACATCAGGGGTGTTAGTAGCAGCAGTTGACCAAAATTGTTTCTACAGTTTATCTCTTAATTGCTCTTAACTGGGGGTAGCATTTAATTTCAAATGTACATTTCTATGCTTTCTTCCATATTAGACCATAAGCTTCCAACACCAGCTAAGATGCAGAAAGTTACATCAAAGAGGCCAAAGAAAAAGAATAATAAATCAAAAGATTGAGAAGAATGGAACAGGTGAGAAGCTCACACATGAGACAATTTAATGTATTGGCATAAACATGGTAATACTATAAATTTCCATTCGACCTGGGCCACAGAGAAAAAACGTTACTTGTCTAAGTCACTAGCAAATGACACTAGGGGCTAGATTTACTAAGTTGTGGGTTTGAAAAAGTGGGGATGTTGCCTATAGCAACCAATCAGATTATAGCTGTCTTATTGTAGAAAGTACTAAATAAATGAAAGCTAGAATCTGATTGGTTGCTAAAGGCAACATCCCCACTTTTTCAAACCCACAGCTTAGTAAATCTAGTCCTAGGATTTGAACCAGGGTATCCTGTGGCTTAATTCTGTGTTTGTGATGCCTGTATCACTGTTGTACTGTAACCTCTATGATGTACCTTATCCTTGTAATACAAAATAATATATTATAATAATCTTTATCTGATGCTGGAGCTATGCATGTAAAGCATGCTAAACCTGTATCACTCAAATGGCCCTGATACAAATCCCACTTTATTTTCCAATTAACTCCATGCAATGTAACCCCTTCACACACTGGAAACACTTATATAAACATCATGTTTCCTGATATCCCAAAACAACATTATCTTTATAAATGTCATGTATATGTGGCATTCTCATGTTTACTGTCATCACTGGTCCCAGCTGGTCCACGGTTTTATTTTCTTCTTGGCCAACTATTCATCACATACAGAATTCACACAGAATCAGGGATTTTTTGGACTTAAAGGAAAAAACATGGAGATGCAGGGCAGACCTTCTATGATTGCAAACTGGCGAGTTGGGTACTCTTACCGCTTTATCTGTCTGTTATGCTAGGGATTGTGCTGGTTCCACACAAACATATATAAATATATATATATATATATATATATATATATATATATATATATATATATATATATATGTTCATAAATAATCTCCTCTACATCTCATCCATAATAAACCGATTCTTTGTAACTGCTGGTGCCAACAATAATATGCCAAGACGTAGTTTGTGTCATCAATAACATGCCCAGTCATAGCTGGTGCCAACAATAATATGCCAAGACATAGTTAGTGTCATCAATAATATGCATAGTCATAGCTGGTGCCTACAAAGATATGCCCAACTATAGCTTTTTTGTGAACAATAATATACAGAGACATAGCTGGTGTCAACAACAATATGCCAAGCCATAGCTGGTACCAACAACAATATGCCGAGCCATAGCTGCTACCAACAACAATATGCCAAGCCATAGCTGGTACCAACACTAATATGCCGAGCCATAGCTGGTACCAACAACAACATGCCCAGCCATAGCTGGTACCAACAACAATATGCCGAGCCATAGCTGCTACCAACAACAATATGCCAAGCCATAGCTGGTACCAACAACAATATGCCGAGTCATAGCTGGTACCAACAACAATATGCCCAGCCATAGCTAGTGACAACAATAATATGCCCAGCCATAGCTGGTGCCAACAATAATATGCCGGGCTTATTAGATTAGAATTTTCAAACCGAAAGGAAATTCAATCCACAAATATTCTAAAAACAAATAATTATTTATTACTACTTAGGTAATATAATACTACATAATCAGACCTATTCTATTTTTCACTCTTTGTTCTTTTATTCTTTCAGGCAAAATATGATTAATGAATGAAGTTGATTAATCAAGAAGTTCCTGAATGAAGAAGAAAAATAAATTGTGTTAAAACTTATTAAATATTGTGCCCTTGTCCCCCTCCTCCCCACCCCATTTTATCTTCTGTACCCCCTATCCCATCCTTCTGCTTATTATTGTTTAATACAACCAAAAACAAAATCTTAAAAAATATATACATATATAAAATTATTTATTACTTCCTGCAATCTTTTCTGCTGTTTTATTATATTGTTCCTCTTTGTCAAAGACACACCGATTCATGGCTTGTCATACAATTATACAAACACTTCATCATCATCATCATCATTTATTTATATAGCGCCAGCAAATTCCGTAGCGCTTTGGCAACATAGGGCATTTTCATTTGTTCCATCATATCATTGAGATCTATTTATGATTTTAAAAAAAAAGCTACTATATTTAGGATAGGTTCTATATTGCAAACATTGCAATATACAATTTAATTTATAGCCTTATTTAGCAAAGGGTTTAAACCATTTATCTAAAAAAAAATACTCTGTTTTAAAAAGTAAATCTTCTGTTGTAGTTTTGCACCATATTTACATAAGGGAAATGTATCATGAAATAAGCTTTGTATTTAGTGGGGTTGGACTACAGTGTCCAGCAGTGTCCAGCACACGCTCGCTTGCGATGTTGCTAGCTACTAGCCTTTTCCGTCTGCAATTTCTAACTCCTATGGGAACGGCTACAGTACTATGTATAGATTTCTCTTCTCCTTCCCCCCAAAAGTGACAGTGTCCTATGACCCAGCCTTTAGTTAATGCACATTTTATTGTGTGTGTTTTGTCATTGCACTTTTTGTCCATGGATATAAATACCTGGATGTTACTACCACGTACAGTGTGCTTAATTTTCTCAATTTTAAGAACCACTGCTTTTAATAACTGCCGATTTGTAGAATGTTAAAGTAGACCTGTCCATTCCATGTTTTTATTGGTAATATCTAGTACAATGTTTTCAGATAATGGCTTTAAATTCAGTTGGACCCATTTAAGTTGGGAAAAAAATCCAATCAAAGGGTGCAAATGTTCACATGGACAAGATATGGGGCTGATGTAGAATTGAAAACAAACCGGGGGAAACTTACATTTGAAAAAAAGATCCTGGGAAATTATTATAATTCTGCCATTACACATAGGTGTTCTCACTAGAGATGAGCGGGCTCGGATTCCGCTAATCTGAGCCCACCGGAACAGTGCGGATCTGAACGGGGTCCGAGCACTGTTCGGATATTTCCGGCGGGCAAAAAATGAAAACGAGGCTCTGTCGTCCAAGTCTCGCGTCGAATCTCGCTAGGGGTGGGAGGGAGGGCCCAGAACACTTCCATCTTGTACCTCTTTTTTTGGCATTATGTGCTCAAGCTACCTCGGTGCAACCTTTTGGCCTAAAAACAATATTGTGAGGTGTTCAGAATAGACTGGAAAAGATTGTTATTGAATGTTATTGAGGTTAATAATAGCGTAGGAGTGAAAAAAAAAAAAAAAAAAACTGGTTTTTAGCACTTTTTATGTTTTTTTCTAAATAAATCTGAACCAAAACCTTTCGTCAGGTGTTTTGCGAAACAAATCCGAACCCAAAACCTCAAGCAAATCCGAATCCAAAACACAAAACACGAGACACCAAAAGTGGCCGATGCACATCCCTAGTTCTCACTAAGCCTCCACTCTCAAAGGTCCCAGATCAAGGAGGGTTATGAGGTGACCTGCATGGCATATACTCTAAACAAGGCATGAAGATTTATACACTACCTACATGCTAACTTATGCAACACATAACCCTAAAAGAGAACATATTTTCATGGTGAAGACTTAATAGCTAATGTAAAAAAAGAAAAGAAAAAAAAATATATTGCTATTAATAATGTAATAATTTATTATATTATAATATGCTCAATTATAATTCTCAGATAAGAGTGGAAGGATAGCAAGTCCAGTCCTCTTTCTTAGCACCAAATATACAATGGATAACAAGAGAGCATATGACTTGAGGTAAACTTGATGAATAAAGTTAAAAAGAAAAAACATTAGAAAAACGTAGGTAGTGAGGACGTAGCTTGGTGTTAGAAATATAATATTTTTGACTTAAAATACTACTTTGACAAACATTTATGTCACACCAAATGTGTGATGGAGGTAATGAAGAAGGGAATGGCTGTAGTGAATCTTGCTGAGAGATGAGTTTCCTCGGAGCATGTCTATGCAGGTCAGGTATACAGGTCTCTGCCTTCACTGGGGTCCTAACTGCTCATTTGTCTACATCCCACCTCCACAATCTTCCTAAAGGAAAAACCTCTTCTATATCTATATCAATGCCTCCTTAAAGTTCTGGTGGTATTTCAGAGGTTATGCCTTTTATTCACTGTCGAAGAATCTTAGCCTTGGAACATTTGGATTTTTGATTCCTCAAAGAAAACATTCCCACCTGCAGCTACAATTTGGTCATGAAAGAGAGAAATGTCATCACACGTCCCTGGAAGGTTCGGGAGCGGAGTGACAGATGTGCCTTCTCAGTCTGGATTCGTGGTCTGTGATTAAAACTACTGCATGGATAAGGGGAAAAGAGTTTTGTACATAACATGTTACCCCGACTTGAGATAGTATTAGTTTCTAAAACACAATATTTCCAGTGGTTTGGACAGAGTATGGAAGGACGTGGTAGATGACTGCATTGGGTAACAGAAATTAAAAAATACAAGCCAAAGGTGAGAGTGGGCTGAGTAATGAAGTGTAATGGAAAGAAAGACTGAAGTCAGTCTGGCTGTGTTTAAATAGAATAAATCCATAGTACAGGGTGAGGTCAGGGCTGGCAGAGTTTAGTGCATAAATATGGCTAACAGGTCAAGGACAAGACAGGTTCATGCAAATCCAGAAACAGGCAATGGTCAGGGGCAGAAGAAAATGGCAAAACCCAATAAACAATACGGGTCACAACAAGACATCAACTACAACAGCATACTAGCTCTAGCAGAAATGATCATCAGCATACGATCAACAGGAAGGGGTTTAAATAGTGAGATGGACCAATGATAGAAGTTCACAAGTGGAGAAGGCTTTAAATATAGAAGATTATCTAGGCAGCTGCTGCTGCTTAGTAACAGGCTAGACGCCGGCAGAGCAGAGGAAAGAGACGCTGGTTGCCTTTATTTAACAACCAGCTCAGAGCAAGGCGGCGAATGAGAAGCTGGTTGCCGTTAGTAAGTAACCAGCTTGAGAAGCAGGAAAAATGGACAAGCGTAAGGACCTGAGCATCTTTGATAAGGGCCAAATTGTGATGGCTATATGACTGGGTCAGAGCTTCTCCAAAACGACAAGTCTTGTGGGGTGTTCCTGGTAGCCAGTGTTTTATATCTACCAAAAAAAACCCTAGTTCACTGTTGAAAGGGCCTATAATGGGCATGTGAGCACCAGAACTGGACTATGGAGGAATGGAAAAAGGTGGCCTGGTGTCTCTGAGCCTGAGTTTAGAATAGATCTCGAAGCCCCGCTGTAGATAGACTTACCCTCAGAGAGGTGCGAAGTCTAAAGATGGAGAGGTATTCACCAGGGATGCCCACAAGGGAATATGGACTTAGCTGCTCTTTAGCTGCAGGTCATGGCCCTCTAAGAATTAGAGCAGTGTGAGATGGAACCGTGGAATGTAGCAGGCCTGCTCGAAAATAAATCCTGAGGTTCAGGTGAATGGCAGTGAACCGAAGCAATGATGTCTTTAGAAAGCGAATAGCTGAGAACAGGACTGATTATGAGGCACGAGGTTCCTGCAACAATATAACAGGTCTTGATCGTGGAACACAGGATACCAAATGAGAGGTGGTGAACTGCAGAGAACTGACGCACTGAGGTCCCTGGAAAGCGAATAGCTTGAGGATGGGACCGATAATGAGGCATGATGTTCTTGCAATAATACCACAGGTCTTGATTGTGGAACAGGTAACACATTATATCGATGTGTAGACAGGAGCCAGAGAGAACAGTGTCCTAACAGGTAAAGAGTACTGAAGATCTGGCAACTTGGTAGAGAAGCAGGTGGTTTAAATAGACAGAGCTGACAGGCAATTAGCCAATCAAGAGAATCCAGGAAGTTTTAAAAAGACCAGATGTGCACATGCTCAGTTCAGACCAGCAAGTGAATGCAGGGAATGAGAACCAAGGGAAACAAGTAAGAACAGTGACCAAAATGCAGGTTAGCTGATGCAATGTGTGACACCTGGTCTGATGAATTATGTTTTCTTTTACATCATGTGAACGGCCAGGTGCATGTGCATCATTTACCTGATTAATAGATTGCACCAGGATGTGCAGTGGGATGACGGCAAGCCGGCGAAAGCAGTGTGATGCTCTGGACAATGTTCTGCTGGGAAACCTTGGTTCCTGGCATTCATGTGGATGTTACGTTGACATGTACCACCTACCATTGTTGCAGACCAAGTACACCCCTCAATGGCAATGGTATTTCCTCATGGCAGTGGCCTCTTTCAGTAGGATAATGCGCACTGCCACACTGCAAAAATTGTTCACAAATGGTTTGAGGAACATGATAAAGAACTGAAGGTGTTCACTTGACCTCCAAATTCCCCAGATCTGGATCTGATCAAGCATCTGTGGAAGGTGCTGGAAAAACAAGTCCAAGCCATGGAGGTGGGAGCTCACAATACTTAAAGGATCTGCTGCTAACGTCTTGGTGCCAGATAATACAGGACACCTTCAGAGGTCTTGTGAAGTCCATGCCTCGAAGGGTCAGAGCTGTTTTGGTGCACTAGGGGGACCTATACAATAATAGGCATGTGGTTTTAATATTGTAGCTGATCGCTGTATTGATAAATATAGATAGTTATATAGATATATAGATAGATGTTAAGATGCCAAACATTTAAAGCAGGTCAACTTAGTGTTAAAATTATTCTCGTTCAAATGGTATAAAAGTGTTTAAAATAATCCTCATTTCTTTCCCATAAAAACATAATATCATCAATGAACTGCCACTAGGACTCCAGAAGAATCATATCATTTACCACATATTCTAATTATTTCTTTCTATGTATCACTACAATAATTATGTCTTTTTCTGCTATACAAGGATATAAAGTATATAACTAGTAACTGTGCATGAGTCCTGCTACGCATGGTGTGCAGAGTATAACCATTGTACAATAATGGACGGTGCTACTCACCTCTCTGGGCACCTTCCTGATAGCTGGCTGGTGACACTGTATTGATTTGTTTTCATTTAAAGGAAAATAAACAATTAGGATTATAATTTTTAAAGTAACAAAGAAAATTCAATATTTACATGGGATTGTGAATGCATTAAAGGACCTGTCTACGTTGGTGAATATTTTGTGTCCTCTGAATCAGAAGTGGCCCCTGCTGCATGATTACACAAATCACTCCCCCTCACACTTGTCCATTGGATCTAACCTCAGGGACCTTCCTCCTTATGTTACACATTTTACAATATTCTTTGATCCAAATAAATTGGGTGTAACAATTGGAAAACAGCCCCCTTTATTAGTGATTCGCCCAGTATAGCACATGTGTGGAGATAACACCAATAGCTGCTGTCACTCAGCACAGAAGGAGAATCAGAATCCTTTCTATACTAGAGACTGGGTACAAAATGCAAACATCATCATAAGACAGAAGTTAGTACTGAACGTGCTGCCTATTAGGACAAGAGTAGCCTAACCAGGTGCACATTCCATATACTCCTGCCCATTCTGCTGAAATTTTGGATTGAATTATTGTGCATGACCTTTGGCTTGTTTATTGGACTTTGATTGTATGCTCCGTGCTCCAGTGTAATTCATAAACTTATGCTACGATAAAGTTTAAGACCTGGGGGCATCTGTGTACCTGTGAGCGCAACTAGCTGTACAGGAAAGTCGGCTGTTATAGGTGAAGACCTCTACTTCTAGTTCTGCACGTTTATGATAAAGCCGTTTTAATAAGGGCCATGTGTACAGCAGGTTTTTGATTGTGACACATTTAATGTGGGTAACTAAGTTTATGGATTGAAATTTGATCCATGATTCTAAAGTATCACCCATACACACATCATCAAACCCAACATATTTCTACACAATCTGTTGCAGTCTCAATTAAACACTTACTGCTCCCACTAACCCTCACACATTACATTGTCTTCTCTCTCGCTCTCTCTCCTAGATCTGCATGGAAAAGATTGTATGCTGGAGGGTCATATGACTCATCCCCTCCTGAGTGACCAGGTGATTAGCAATGCATGGATCAGCTGATCATACATCCTCATACTAGGCAATATAAGGGGTGGTGAGATATACTGTCCAGCTGTCCCTATGCTCCCCAGGGACCCAAGACTAGTGCATCTGCCTACCCATTGCCTCTAACCCACCCCAGGATAATTGTAAATGTCTGTTGGGTGTGCGTTAGTGGCAACAATAATACTGCTAATATATATATATATATATATATATATATATATATGCAATATTGGAAGGGATCATAAACCACTAGAACACCAAGGAACGTGGTACGTACAACACTACTCAGTTACCCTGGCTTGAAATAGTATTAGTTTCTAAAACACAATATTGCCAGGGGTTTGGACAGAGCATGGAAGGGCATGGCAGATTACTGCAAGGGGTAGCAGAAATTAAAAAATACAAGCCAAAGGTCAGGGCAGGCGGAGTACTAAGGCGTAATCAAAAGACAGGCTGAAGACAGTCTGGCTGTGTTTAAGTAGAATAAATCCATAGTACAGAGTGAGGTCAGGACAGGCAGAGTTTAATGCATAAATCTGGTTAGCAGGTCAAGGACAGGACAAGAAGAGGTTCATGCAAATTCAGAAACAGGCAATGGTCAGGGGCAGGAGAAAACGGCGAAACAAAAAGACATCAAATCGATATAGAATTACTAAAGCATACTAGCTCTAGCAGAAACGAACATCAGCATATGATCAACAGGAAGGGGCTTAAATAGTGAAGTTTACAAGTGGAGCAGCTTTAAATTAAGAAGATCAGCTAGGCAACTGCTGCTGCTTAGTAAAGAGGCTAGACGCCGGCAGAGGAAGAGAAAGAGACGCTGGTTGCGGTTACTTGACAACCAGCTAGAACGAGGCGGCGAATGATAAGCTGGTTGCCGTTAGTAACCAACTTGGCAGACAGCGGCATATGCTGCTGATCTTAACATATACACCAATCAGCTACAACATTAAAACCATTGAAAAGTGAACTGAATAACAATAATTATATTGTTACACTGGCATGGGTTGAATCTATTAGGGAGCAAATGAACAGTCAGTTCTTAAAGGTGATGTGTTAGAAGCAGGAAAAATGAGCAAGCGTAAAGGATCTGAGCGACTTTGACCAAATTGTGATGACTATATGACTGGGTCACAGCATCTCCAAAATGACAGGTCTTGTGGGGTGTTCCTGATAGCCAGTGGTTTATATCTATCAAAAGTGGTTCAAGGAAGGTGAACTGATGACAGGGTCATGGGTGCCCAAGGCTCATTGATGTGCATGGGGAGCGAAGGCTAGTTCATCTATTTCAATCCTACAGAAGAGCTAATGAAGAACGAGTTTCTGAAAAAGTTATTGTGGCTATGATAGAGAGGTGTCAGAACACACAGTGCATCGCAGCTTGCTGCGTATGAGGCTGCGTAGTCACAGACCAGTCAGACTACCCATGCTGATCCTAGTCCGCTTCCAACATGGCCTACAATGGGCATGTCAGCACCAGAGCTGGACAAAAGGAGCAATGGAAGAAGGTGGCCTGGTCTAATAAATTACATTTTCTTTTACATCATGTGGATGGTCGTGTGTGTCATTTACCTGATGAAGAGATGGCACCAGGATGCATTGTGGGATGAAGGCAAGCCAGCAAAGGCAGTGTGATGCTCTGGACAATGTTCTGCTGGGAAACCTTAGGTCCTGGCATTCATGTGGATATTACTTTAACATGTACCACCTACCTAAACTTTGTTGCAGAACATGTACACCCCTTCATAGGAATGGTATTCCCTCATGGCAGTTGCCTTTTTCAGCAGGATAATGCACAGTGCCACACTGCAAAAATTGTTTGGGAATGGTTTGAGGAACATGACAAAGAACTGAAGGTGTTGATTTGTCCTCCAAATTCCCCAGATCTGGATCCGATCAAGCATCTGTGGAAGCTACTGGAAAAACAAGTCCAAGACAAGGAGGCCCCACCTCTCAACTTACAGAATTTAAAGGATCTGCTGCTAAGTCTTGGTGCCAGATATCACAGGACACATGCAAGGGTCTAGTGGAGTCCATGCATCGATGGATCAGAGCTGTTTTGCTGGCATGAGGGGGATTTACACAATATTAGGCATGTGATTTTATTGTTGTTGCTGATCTGTATATAGATAGGTACAGATATAGATATATTAATAGATGTTGTACGATCCCAAACATTTAAAACAGGTCAACTTAGTGTTAAAATGATGTTTATTCAAATAGTACAAAAGTGTTTAAAATCATCCTCATTTTTTTCCCACAAAAACACAATATCATAAATAAATTCATATAACTCAGAACGAATGCAGGGCCCATAGCGGTTCCCAATTTCTGAATATAAAATCCACCACTAAAATTAAAATAATTATTCTTTAAAATTAACTATATTCCTTCAATAATAAAACTTTTAAACCAATCCTCGTAGGATTCTTTATCCAAAAAATGTTTAACTGAATTTATCACACCTGTATATTCAAGTATAAAGAGGGGCAGCACGGTGGCTAAGTGGTTAGCACTTCTGCCTCTCAGCACTGGGGTCATGAGTTCAATTCCCAACCATGGCCTTATCTGTATGGAGTTTGTATGTTCTCCCTGTGTTTGCGTGGGTTTCCTCCAAGTGCTCTGGTTTCCTCCCACACTCTAAAAACATACTGGTAGGTTAATTGGCTGCTCACAAATTGACCATAGTCTGTGTGTATGTATGTTAGGGAATTTAGACTGTAAGCCCCAATGGGGCAGGGACTGATGTGAGTGCGTTCTCTCTAAATGGTGATAATGATGATGAAGATGTAATATTAACTATTCCTAGTATATAGACATCTTCTCAAATCTCTTTTTTAAAACCCCTTATTTTGTGTCTTTAATATACGATATAGTACCTATTATAATTGATTGTAGATGTTGGTCAATAAAAGTTGATAAATATGTGGTCAAGGAATTTGTGCCAGCCAATATAGGTGTGCCAGGCAGTTCTTTCACCCTTTAATACACATTGAAAAGAGTATGTCAGACAGCTACTGAGGGCTTAAGGACAGGCAAGAATTCAAATACAGCTTATACCACTTTCATACTGCCGCCCCGGCAATATCCCGGGTTGTTAACCCGGGATATTGCCGGGGCACAGGGCAGTAAAGATAAGAAGATTCCCGGGTCGGGCGGGTTCATACTGCACCTGCACGACCCGGGTTTTACAAAAAAAAAAAGTGTAAAAAATGATTTTAATTAATAAAAAATATATAACAAATGTTTACTTTACTTATTTTCAGCCAGCGGTGTCTCCGTTGCGTTGCCGGCTGTCAGGGGGATCTCTGGGTACTAAAATGACGTAATTTCTAGTCCATTAGAAATGACGTCATTTTAGTACCCAGAGGTCCCCCTGACAGCCGGCAACGCACCGGAGACACCGCTGGCTGAAAATAAGTAAAGTAAACATTTCTTATGTATTTTTTATTAATTAAAATAATTTTTTTTTACATTGACATTTTTTTTTTTTTACAGTATGAATGGTGAGACCCGGTAATTACCCCTCGCAAAAACCCGGGTTTTTGGTGCAGTATGAATGGGGTATTACTAAAACTGTCCACAAGACTTCCCCATGTGTGAGATTTACAACTAAACAAATTATTTGTTTCATTAATTATTTAATTTTGTTCCTGTTCACGCTCATTTTTATTTCTAGAGATGAAGTACTTTTAATAGTTGATTTTCTATCGAACTTACACATCCACAAATACTTGTAAGGTGTTCATTTTTATACTGGGGCAAATTTCAGACCCTTCTGTAATACTGATATTTCATCCTTAGTAAGTGAATGATTGCTCTTATTAAAAATCATAGTTTTTCTCCTGATTATAGTGTTTAATATTGGATGTTAATGGGGATTCCTTATTTATTAATAATATGATTTTCACTGATTTCTAAGGCACCAGACAGTGGGAAAAAAACCGAAGCATACATGAAGCAGGGACTTACCTTTAATCTTAAAGTGGGAGATCAGTCATACTACACTATATTACTAACAAGGTAGTGAATGTCTGGAATACATTTCCAGCAAGGCTCACAATGGCAGCTTTGCATATAGCCCAAATCATTAAAAACTTTCGGAGACAATGCTGTAGCATTATGTTCTTAATACAGATAAGTAAGTAGGATGCTTAGTTTGTTGAAAGCAGCAGTCAATCTATTATTCTCTGTTTGACTTTGTTAGTGTTTGTGTAATGCATAAGTGTATATATTACATACTTGTATGTGTGTGTATACATATATAAATCTCTCTCTCTCTCTCTCTCTCTCTCTCTCTCTCTATATATATATATATATATATATATATATATATATATGTATTAGTATTTTAAGATTGCAATATATGCTTCTCTACACTGCTAACACAAAAGGTCTTCTTGATAGGCAATAAGATAATAGTAGCAGGATTTAATCAATCTGCTGTGTATTTTCTACTTTTGCAGAGGCTTCATTGTAGGCTTAAGATTGGCCCACTGACCCGACCAAGGCCCCATGCTGCAGGGGTGCTCGTCTCCCCAAGGCACTGACTCCTTCTGTAAGTTTGGTCAGTCTACACTATTATTTTCTGTCAGATGAATGGGTGATAAAGTCGTCTGGCATGTACAGAAAGATGGATCAAAAAGAAAACAAAACAAAAGACCAAAAGTAATTATAAATTGTATTTTACATTATGTATTTCTATATAGTAAGAAGTAAGGCAGATAAAATGATTATTGTTGGAAATTTATTTTTTTTAAAAAACATTGCAGTCTTTCAGTAGTGATAAGTAAGCTCTTCTACTCTTGTCTTTAACAACAAAGATGAAAATGAAAATGAAGAAAAGCGTGTGGAAGAGAAACAAAAATCAGTCTAACAGTCTAACATGGCTTGTGTTGTAAGACCTCAAATAGTGAGAGCAAGGCAACACCTCCTTATCAAATGGATCAGAAGGTATTGTAATGGTCATTTACAAATAAAGAAATAAATGCAGCAATGTTTGGTGGATGTTATTTAATAGCTCTATGGCTAAATAATTTTGATTTCCCATGTGTAATTGTCAAGTGTAACTGCAAAAAGGATTTGTAACCCTGAATGTTTTTGTTCTGCTTTGTTGAAGTGTTATTTATACAGAGGAATGTGCATTTTATATACAATATTGCTATATATACACACACTAATATATATATATATATTTTTAAAAGGCTCCACAAAGGGTCAAACAGCACCATATAAAACGGTACAGCATTATATTAAATTATATTATAAAGTGTTATACAATAACAGACAGCTATGAATTGCACAACAGACATTGCGGTGTGGTACAGGGGAGGGCACAGTATCACACTAATTATGAATGGGTCAAATAGAAATGAGTTGTGTAGAACAGAGATTGAGTGCTAAGAAGTGAGGGGACAGAACAAGGAGCAAATTAATGCGAGTTGAACCTATTTCCAGAGAATTGTCTCAGCAAACAGGACCAGAGCCACTGATGGAGATTTGGGGACCATCGGCTATGAGTCCAGTGAGGAGGTTCAGGACACAGGTGTGCTGGTGGCATGGATATTAAAAGGAGGAGGACACAAGAAAAGAGAGCATTGTTTGTGAGAGATACCAAATCTAAAGAATTGAGACCACAAGAATATCTTAATATTAGTGAAAAAGGTCTACTACTGGTGTGGAAAAGGCTATAATCTATACTTCAATTACCAAATCTTGATTTATTCATTAGTGTAGGTGAGGTAACGCCGCATGGAAATAAAACAGTCAATGATGTACTGGTTCCTGCACATGCCAGTAGCTGAGGCTGTTTACTTTTGATTGTGTTCTAGATCATAACGCATCATCCCACTGGTCACAATCAAACTGCTTCATAACTGTTGAGCTTCATGCAGTGATCAGACGTATGGACACAACCTCCTTGTCTACAGACACACGTTTAGTCTGGTCCACAGCTTAATTTATTTAAGAGTACACAGAGACTAGATAATAACCATTCGCAAACCAATCCGTAATTAAAAGTACACATTTTCAGAATAAATACAGGTAAGTCCTAGTAGGCATTTTAAGCTTTGTGGGGTGAAACTACTTGGTCTTATAGAGATTCTAAAATTATTAATAATAATTAAAGTTTATTGGATTTGTTTTAAAAAATAACATGAACTGAAATGTTATTAAAAGGTGCAACATATTGAATGGTACTTTACATACAGCTCTGGTTTAGCTATTTTAAATTGTATTGGTAAAAATTTAAAATCTTAATTCTTTTTAAGTAATTTTCATAGTATCTTCTTTATACTCTTCTCTCTATTTTAAGCTCCCACTGGTGGCTGCTGGTGTCAGATGGTGGAGTGTTTCCAATGGGCCAAACCATAATTACCATTGTTTTGAGCCGATGGGCCAGCATTCCTGTTATAGTGTGTCAAAATTGGCCCGTGGGCTGTATGTTGTGCTCCGCTACTTTGTTTCCATCAACAGCCCTCCTGTGAGTCTTAATCAGTTGTAAATATCCTCTATCAGCATAGCTTAAAAATAATAGAGAGTAAAGGGAAGATACAAACAGCCCTTAAGGTTTCTTCACTGTCTGTATAGAGAGATGTATATGTTTGGACTATGTATTACCCTATATTATATACATTTGCACAAACACATTTTTGGTGTTTTGGAGCAGGTTTAAAATATTGTTTGCAATTTTTGGTGGTTACCTCCTCCTCTCCCTTTATTTTATATATGGAATTATGTACTTTCTTATATAACTTATAGCATACTTGCCAACTTTTCCTCGTTGGCTTCAGGGAGATCCCAGGGGAGGTGGGTGTGCGGGGGCGGGGCTTGACGAATTGCATCATTAATGACACGATATTTGCATCATTAAGCCCCCAAATTATCTATTGCAGGGACGAGAACCAGGAGGTTACCCTGCTCTCCCGGGAGCTTGGGAGGTCTCCCAGAAATGCGGGAGTCTCCCAGCATTCCAGGAGAGCAGGGCAACTATGCGTTAAAGAAAAACAGCTAATGAATCTCTAGAGACTGAAGTGTCTTTTACATTTCTGTCTCCATTACTGAAGTCATATTGTCTTACCTGTCAGTCTTTGATTAAATCTTGATCTCCATGGAAATGGCCACCTCCATAGGCATCAATACATGGACATAGGACACAATTTCTGAACTGCGTCATCATGCCACAGATGGTGAAGCCAACCATGTCTTGTACTGGCTCAGCATCAGGGAGAATGCCAGACTCTTCAGGGAGTGAGGGAGATCACCCCTATTTCAGGGAGTCTCCCTGACATTCAGGGAGAGTTGGCAAGTATGACTTATAGTAATGATATTAACAGTTCTGTGGCCATATCAAAGCATAAGGGCTGAAGGCAGACTGATTTTATACAGATCACAGGAATCTGAGGCCACTTCGAATAAACAGAATTTACAGTACAGGGAGGTGTTATCCCTTATAATAAATGCACTGCAGTGATTAGATCAGAACTCGCCAATTATAAACAATGGTATCAAAACTCACACATTTTATAGAGGATATTTATATGAATGTATGCCCATTGTAACGTGTATTTGTTATAGATTTCTATAAAATGTTTTGGAATTTTACACTAATACTTACTTTGTAAACATTAGGAGCAGGTTGACAGCCAACAAGAAGGATGTCAGGAACATGTGATTCTGGTGGATGCTCTAATGGTAAGTTAAAACAACTGAGATTATGATATCAAGAACATTGTCAACTTTAAATACAAATGACATCAAAAAGGGCAACTATCCCCTGAAATCAGACAGCACATAGGATGTAAGTAAACCCAGTTATTCTAAGCTCTTGAAGTTGAGGTGTTTTACTCTACCTCAATGGCTCCCTTAGAGGGACAGAGGCACCAGATGTCAACTCTTATTAAGACATCATTTCAACAGCAGCAGACTATATCATTGTTGTAGCATTACTGCCTACCCCTCAGACGGTTATACAACTAAAAATAACCACAATCATTATCTATTGTACATCTATCAACTTTATCTGGCACATAATGATGTTTTATGCTGTGGAGGGCAACTGGTTTCATAGTGATGCAATTCATATTTTTATTCAAATTCATAGAGGAATTGGATAATATGTCAAGTACAGAAAAAATTAGTTTCCTCCAAGAAAAACTAAAGGCGATTTGGAAGCGATACCACGATTTAAAATCTGAAGTGGCCGCAATCAACCGCCAGAGGACACAAATGAAAAGGAAGGGACAAGAAGGTGAGTATCATTTTATGATTTTTTTTCCTCCTTTTAAGTGTTACAAATATGTATTGCATTTACACACAAGTCATTTTTATTGTCGGTTAGTTATTATTTTTTTCTATATCACACAATTTTCTCTTACTGCTCTCTAATCAGTGCAGACATCAGGGGTGTTAGTAGCAGCAGTTGTCCAAAATTGCTTCTACAGTTTATTTCTTAATTGCTCTTAACTGGGGGTAGCATTTAATTTCAAATGTAAATTTCTATGCTTTATTCCATATTAGACCATAAGCTTCCAACACCATCTAAGAGGCAGAAAGTTACATCAAAGAGGCCAAAGAAAAAGAATAATAGATCAAAAGATTGAGAAGAATGGAACAGGTGAGAAGCTCACACATGAGACAATTTAATGTATTGGCATAAACATGGTAATACTATAAATTTCCAGTCGACCTGGGCCACAGAGAAAAAACGTTACTTGTCTAAGTCACTAGCAAATTACACTAGGATTTGAACCAGGGTATCTTGTGGCATAATTCTGTGTTTGTGATGCCTGTATCACTGTTGTACTGTAACCTCTAAGATGTACCTCATCCTTGTAATAGAAAATAATATACTATAATAATCTTTATCTGATGCTGGAGCTATGCATGTAAAACATGCTAAACCTGTATCACTGAAATGGCCCTGATACAAATCCCACTTTATTTTCCAATTAACTCTATGCAATGTAACCCCTTCACACACTGGAAACACTTATATAAACATCATGTTTCCCAACACAACATTATCTTTATAAATGTCATGTATATGTGGCATTCTCATGTTTACTGTCATCACTGGTCCCAGCTGGTCCACGGTTTTGTTTTCTTCTTGGCCAACTATTCATCAAATACAGAATTCACACAGAATCAGGGATATTTTGGGCTTAAAGGAAAAAACATGGAGATGCAGGGCAGACCTTCTATGATTGCAAACTGGCTAGTTGGGTAATCTTACCGCTTTATATGTCTGTTATGCTAGGGAGTATGCTGGTTCCACACACATATATAAATATATATATATATATATATATATATATATGTGTTCATAAATAATCTCCTCTACATCTCATCCATAATAAACTGATTCTTTGTAACTGCTGGGTCCAACAATAATATGCCAAGACATAGTTTGTGTCATCAATAACATGCACAGTCATAGCTGGTGCCAACAACAATATGCCAAACCATAGCTGGCACCAACAACAATATGCCAAGCCGTAGCTGGTACCAACAACAATATGCAATGTCATAGCTGGTACCAACAAAAATATGCCCAATCATAGCTTTTTGTGAGCAATAATATACAGAGTCATAGCTGGTGCCAACAACAATATGCCGAGCCATAGCTGGTACCAACAACAATATGCCCAGCCATAGCTGCTACCAACAACAATATGCCAAGCCATAGCTGGTACCAACAACAATATGCCGAGCCATAGCTGGTACCAACAACAATATGCCGAGCCATAGCTTGTGACAACAATAATATGTGAGCCATAGCTGGTACCAACAACAATATGCCGAGCCATAGCTGGTGCCAACAATAATATGCCCAGCCATAGCTAGTGACAACAATAATATGTGAGCCATAGCTGGTGCAAACAATAATATGCCGAGCTTATTAGATTAGAATTTTCAAACCGAAAGGAACTCCAATCCACAAATATTCTAAAAACAAATAAATATTTATTACTACTTAGGTAATATAATACTACATAATCAGACCTATTCTATTTTTCACTCTTTGTTCTTTTATTCTTTCAGGCAAAATATGATTAATGAATGAAGTTGATTAATCAAGAAGTTCCTGAATGAAGAAGAAAAAGAAATTGTGTTAAAACTTATTAAATATTGTGCCCTTGTCCCCCTCCTTCCCACCCCATTTTATCTTCTGTACCCCCTATCCCATCCTTCTGCTTATTATTGTTTAATACAACAAAAAACAAAATCTTAAAAAATATATACATATATAAAATGATTTATTACTTCCTGCAATCTTTTCTGCTGTTTTATTATATTGTTCCTCTTTGTCAAAGACACACCGATTCAATGCTTGTCATACAATTATACAAACACTTCATCATCATCATTTATTTATATAGCGCCAGTAAATTCTGTAGCGCTTTGGCAACATAGAGCATTTTCATTTGTTCCATCATATCATTGAGATCTATTTATGATTTAAAAAAAAAAGCTACTATATTTAGGATAGGTTCTATATTGCAAACATTGTAATATACAATTTAATTTATAGCCTTATTTAGCAAAGGGTTCAAGCCATTTATCTAAAAAAAATATACTCTGTTTTAAAAAGTAAATCTTTACATAAGGGAAATGTATCATGAATGTATCATGAAATAAGCTTTGTATTTAGTGGGGTGTGACTACAGTGTCCAGCAGTGTCCAGCACATGCTCGCTTGCGATGTTGCTAGCTACTAGCCTTTTCCGTCTGTAATTTCTAACTCCTATGGGAACGGCTACAGTACTATGTATACATTTCTCTTCTCCTTCCCCCAAAATGTTTGACAAGGTGTGACTCTCAGCAGGTACCTAGTGACAGTGTCCTATGACCCAGCCTTTAGTTAATGCACATTTTATTGTGTGTGTTTTGTCATTGCACTTTTTGTCCATGGATATAAATACCTGGATGTTACTACCACGTACAGTGTACTTAATTATCTCAATTTTAAGAACCACTGCTTTTAATAACTGCCGATTTGTAGAATGTTAAAGTAGACCTGTCCATTCCATGTTTTTATTGGTAATATCTAGTACAATGTTTTCAGATAATGGCTTTAAATTCAGTGGGACCCATTTAAGTTGGGAAAAAAATCCAATCAAAGGGTGCAAATGTTCACATGGACAAGATATGGGGCTGATGTAGAATTGAAAACAAACCGGGGGAAACTTACATTTGAAAAAAAGATCCTGGAAAATTATTATAATTCTGCCATTACACATAGGTGTTCTCACTAGAGATGAGCGGGCTTGGATTCCGCTAATCTGAGCCCACCCGAACAGTGCGGATCCGAACGGGATCCGAGCACTGTTCGGATATTTCCGGCGGGCAAAAAAATGAAAACGAGGCTCTGTCGTCCAAGTCTCGCGTCGAATCTCGCGAGGGGTGGGAGGGAGGGCCCAGAACAATTCCATCTTGTACCTCTTTTTTTGGCATTATGTGCTCATGCTACCTCGGTGCAACCTTTTGACCTAAAAACAATATTGTGAAGTGTTCAGAATAGACTGGAAATTAGTGGAAATGATTGTTATTGAATGTTATTGAGGTTAATAATAGCGTAGGAGTGAAAAAAAACCCACAAAACTGGTTTTTAGCACTTTTTTTGTTTTTTTCAAAACAAATCCGAACCAAAACCTTTCGTCAGGTGTTTTGCGAAACAAATCCGAACCCAAAACCTCAAGCAAATCCGAATCCAAAACACAAAACACGAGACACCAAAAGTGGCCGGTGCACATCCCTAGTTCTCACTAAGCCTCCACTCTCAAAGGTCCCAGATCAAGGAGGGTTATGAGGTGACCTGCATGGCATATACTCTAAACAAGGCATTGAGATTGATACACTACTTACATGCTAACTTATGCAACACATAACCCTAAAAGAGAACATATTTTCCTGGTGAAGACTTAATAGCTAATGTAAAAAAAGAAAAGAAAAATAATATATTGCTATTAAGAATGTAATAATTTATTATATTATAATATGCTCAATTATAATTCTCAGATAAGAGTGGAAGGATAGCAAGTCCAGTCCTCTTTCTTAGCACCAAATATACAATGGATAACAAGAGAGCATATGACTTGAGGTAAACTTGATGAATAAAGTTAAAAAGGAAAACATTAGAAAAACGTAGGTAATGAGAACGTAGCTTGGTGTTAGAAATATAATATTTTTGACTTAAAATACTACTTTGACAAACATTTATGTCACACCAAATGTGTGATGGAGGTAATGAAGAAGGGAATGGCTGTAGTGAATCTTGCTGAGAGATGAGTTTCATCGGAGCATGTCTATGCAGGTCAGGTATACAGGTCTCTGCCTTCACTGGGGTCCTAACTGCTCATTTGTCTACATCCCACCTCCACAATCTTCCTAAAGGAAAAACCTCTTCTATATCTATATCAATGCCTCCTTAAAGTTCTGGTGGTATTTCAGAGGTTATGCCTTTTATTCACTGTCGAAGAATCTTAGCCTTGGAACATTTGGATTTTTGATTCCTCAAAGAAAACATTCCCACCTGCAGCTACAATTTGGTCATGAAAGAGAGAAATGTCATCACACGTCCCTGGAAGGTTCGGGAGCGGAGTGACAGATGTGCCTTCTCAGTCTGGATTCGTGGTCTGTGATTAAAACTACTGCATGGATAAGGGGAAAAGAGTTTTGTACATAACATGTTACCCCAACTTGAGATAGTATTAGTTTCTAAAACACAATATTTTCAGTGGTTTGGACAGAGTATAGAAAGACGTGGCAGATGACTGCATTGGGTAACAGAAATGAAAAAATACAAGCCAAAGGTCAGAGTGGGCTGAGTAATGAAGTGTAATGTAAAGAAAGACTGAAGTCTGGCTGGCTGTGTTTAAATAGAATAAATCCATAGTACAGGGTGAGGTCAGGGCTGGCAGAGTTTAGTGCATAAATATGGTTAACAGGTCAAGGACAGGACAGGACAGGTTCATGCAAATCCAGAAACAGGCAATGGTCAGGGGCAGAAGAAAATGGCAAAACCCAATAAACAATACGGGTCACAACAAGACATCAACTACAACAGCATACTAGCTCTAGCAGAAATGATCATCAGCATACGATCAACGGGAAGGGGTTTAAATAGTGAGATGGACCAATGATAGAAGTTCACAAGTGGAGAAGGCTTTAAACATAGAAGATTATCTAGGCAGCTGCTGCTGCTTAGTAACAGACTAGACGCCGGCAGAGCATAGGAAAGAGACGCTGGTTGCCTTTATTTAACAACCAGCTCAGAGCAAGGCGGCGAATGAGAAGCTGGTTGCCGTTAGTAAGTAACCAGCTTGAGAAGCAGGAAAAATGGACAAGCATAAGGACCTGAGCATCTTTGATAAGGGCCAAATTGTGATGGCTATATGACTGGGTCAGAGCTTCTCCAAAACGACAGGTCTTGTGGGGTGTTCCTGGTAGCCAGTGTTTTATATCTACCAAAAAAAAAACCTAGTTCACTGTTGAAAGGGCCTATAATGGGCATGTGAGCACCAGAACTGGACTATGGAGCAATGGAAAAAGGTGGCCTGGTGTCTCTGAGCCTGAGTTTAGAATAGATCTCGAAGCCCCGCTCTAGATAGACTTACCCTCAGAGAGGTGCGAAGTCTAAAGATGGAGAGGTATTCACCAGGGATGCCCACAAGGGAATATGGACTTAGCTGCTCTTTAGCTGCAGGTCATGGCCCTCTAAGGATTAGAACAGTGTGAGATGGAACCGTGGAATGTAGCAGGCCTGCTCAAAGATAAATCCTGAGGTTCAGGTGAATGGCAGTGAACAAAAAGCAATGATGTCTTTAGAAAGCGAATAGCTGAGAACAGGACTGATTATGAGGCACGAGGTTCCTGCAACAATATCACAGGTCTTGATCGTGGAACAGGTAACACAGTATAACAAATGAGAGGTGGTGAACTGCAGAGTACTGACGCACTGAGATCCCTGGAAAGCGAATAGCTTGAGGATGGGACCGATGATGAGGCATGAGGTTCTTGCAATAATACCACAGGTCTTGATTGTGGAACAGGTAACACATTATATCGATGTGTAGACAGGAGCCAGAGAGAACAGCGTCCTAACAGGTAAAGAGTAATGAAGATCTGGCAACTTGGTAGAGAAGCAGGTGGTTTAAATAGACAGAGCTGACAGGCAATTAGCCAATCAAGAGAATCTAGGAAGTTTTAAAAAGACCAGATGTGCACATGCTTAGTTCAGACCAGCAAGTGAATGCAGGGAATGAGAACCAAGGGAAACAAGTAAGAACAGTGACCAAAATGCAGGTTAGCTGATGCAATGTGTGACACCTGGTCTGATGAATTACGTTTTCTTTTACATCATGTGAACGGCCAGGTGCATGTGCATCATTTATCTGATTAATAGATTGCACCAGGATGTGCAGTGGGATGACGGCAAGCCGGCGAAAGCAGTGTGATGCTCCGGACAATGTTCTACTGGGAAACCTTGGTTCCTGGCATTCATGTGGATGTTACATTGACATGTACCACCTACCATTGTTGCAGACCAAGTACACCCCTTCATGGCAATGGTATTCCCTCATGGCAGTGGCCTCTTTAAGTAGGATAATGCTCACTGCCACACTGAAAAAATTGTTCACAAATGGTTTGAGGAACATGATAAAGAACTGAAGGTGTTCACTTGACCTCCAAATTCCCCAGATCTGGATCTGATCAAGCATCTGTGGAAGGTGCTGGAAAAATAAGTCCAAGCCATGGAGGTGGGAGCTCACAATACTTAAAGGATCTGCTGCTAACGTCTTGGTGCCAGATAATACAGGACACCTTCAGAGGTCTTGTGAAGTCCATGCCTCGAAGGGTCAGAGCTGTTTTGGTGGCACTAGGGGGACCTATACAATAAAAGGCATGTGGTTTTAATATTGTAGCTGATCGCTGTATTGATAAATATAGATAGTTATATAGATATATAGATAGATGTTAAGATGCCAAACATTTAAAGCAGGTCAACTTAGTGTTAAAATTATTCTCGTTCAAATGGTATAAAAGTGTTTAAAATAATCCTCATTTCTTTCCCATAAAAACATAATATCATCAATGAACTGCCACTAGGACTCCAGAAGAATCATATCATTTACCACATATTCTAATTATTTCTTTCTATGTATCACTACAATAATTATGTCTTTTTCTGCTATACAAGGATATAAAGTATATAACTAGTCACTGTGCATGAGTCCTGCTACGCATGGTGTGCAGAGTATAACCATTGTACAATAATGGACCGTGCTACTCACCTCTCTGGGCACCTTCCTGATAGCTGGCTTGTGATACTGTATTGATTTGTTTTCATTTAAAGGAAAATAAACAATTAGGATTATAATTTTTAAAGTAACAAAGAAAATTCAATATTTACATGGGATTGTGAATGCATTAAATGACCTGTCTACTTTGGTGTATATTTTGTGTCCTCTGAATCAGAAGTGGCCCCTGCTGCATGATTACACAAATCACTCCCCCTCACACTTGTCCATTGGATCTAACCTCAGGGACCTTCCTCCTCATGTTACACATTTTACAATATTCTTTGATCCAAATAAATTGGGTGTAACCATTGGAAAACAGCCCCCTTTATTAGTGATTCGCCCAGTATAGCACATGTGTGGAGATAACACCAATAGCTGCTGTCACTCAGCACAGAAGGAGAATCAGAACCCTTTCTATACTAGAGACTGGGTACAAAATGCAAACATCATCATAAGACAGAAGGTGAGTACTGAACGTGCTGCCTATTAGGATAAGAGTAGCCTAACCAGGTGCACATTCCATATACTCCTGCCCATTCTGCTGAAATTTTGGATTGAATTATTGTGCATGACCTTTGGCTTGTTTATTGGACTTTGATTGTATGCTCCATGCTCCAGTGTAATTCATAAACTTATGCTATGATAAAGTTTAAGACCTGGGGGCATCTGTGTACCTGTGAGCGCAACTAGCTGTACAGGAAAGTCGGCTGTTATAGGTGAAGACCTCTACTTCTAGTTCTGCACGTTTATGATATAGCCGTTTTAATAAGGGCCATGTGTACAGCAGGTTTTTGATTGTGACACATTTAATGTGGGTAACTAAGTTTATGGATTGAAATTTGATCCATGATTGTAAAGTATCACCCATACACACATCATCAAACCCAACATATTTCTACACAATCTGTTGCAGTCTCAATTAAACACTTACTGCTCCCACTAACCCTCACACATTACATTGTCTTCTCTCTCTCTCTCTCTCTCTCTCTCTCTCTCTCCTAGATCTGCATGGAAAAGATTGTATGCTGGAGGGTCATATGACTCATCCCCTCCTGAGTGACCAGGTGATTAGCAATGCATGGATCAGCTGATCATACATCCTCATACTAGGCAATATAAGGGGTGGTGAGATATACTGTCCAGATGTCCCTATGCTCCCCAGGGACCCAAGACTAGTGCATCTGCCTACCCATTGCCTCTAACCCACCCCAGGATAATTCTAAATGTCTGTTGGGTGTGCGTTAGTGGCAACAATAATACTGCTAATATATATATATATATATATATATATATATATATATATATATATATGCAATATTGGAAAGGATCATAAACCACTAGAACACCAAGGAACGTGGTACGTACAACACTACTCAGTTACCCTGGCTTGAAATAGTATTCGTTTCTAAAACACAATATTGCCAGGGGTTTGGACAGAGCATGGAAGGACATGGCAGATTACTGCAAGGGGTAGCAGAAATTAAAAAATACAAGCCAAAGGTCAGGGCAGGCGGAGTACTAAGGCGTAATCAAAAGACAGGCTGAAGACAGTCTGGCTGTGTTTAAGTAGAATAAATCCATAGTACAGAGTGAGGTCAGGACTGGCAGAGTTTAATGCATAAATCTGGTTAGCAGGTCAAGGACAGGACAAGAAGAGGTTCATGCAAATTCAGAAACCTGCCCCTGACCATTCAGAAAGAATGGTCAGGGGCAGGATAAAACGGCGAAACAAAAAGACATCAAATCGATATAGAATTACTAAAGCATACTAGCTCTAGCAGAAACGAACATCAGCATATGATCAACAGGAAGGGGCTTAAATAGTGAGATGGACAAATGAGAGAATTTTACAAATGGAGTGACTTTAAATTAAGGAGATCAGCTAGGCAACTGCTGCTGCTTAGTAAAGAGGCTAGACGTCAGCAGAGGAAGAGAAAGAGACGCTGGTTGCGTTACTTGACAACCAGCTACAACGAGGCGGCGAATGATAAGCTGGTTGCCGTTAGTAACCAACTTGGCAGACAGCGGCATATGCTGCTGATCTTAACATATACACCAATTAGCTACAACATTAAAACCATTGAAAAGTGAAGTGAATAACAATAATTATATTGTTACAATGGCATGGGTTGAATCTATTAGGGAGCAAATGAACAGTCAGTTCTTGAAGTTGATGTGTTAGAAGCAGGAAAAATGAGCAAGCGTAAAGGATCTGAGCGACTTTGACCAAATTGTGATGGGTATATGACTGGGTCACAGCATCTCCAAAATGACAGGTCTTGTGGGGTGTTACTGGTAGCCAGTGGTTTATATCTATCAAAAGTGGTTCAAGGAAGGTGAACTGATGACAGGGACATGGGCGCCCAAGGCTCATTGATGTGCATGAGGAGCGAAGGCTAGTCCATCTTTTTCAATCCTACAGAAGAGCTAATGTAGAACGAGTTTCTGAAAAAGTTATTGTGGCTATGATAGAGAGGTGTCAGAACACACAGTGCATCGCAGCTTGCTGCGTATGAGGCTGCGTAGTCACAGACCAGTCAGACTACCCATGCTGATCCTAGTCCGCTTCCAACATGGCCTACAATGGGCATGTCAGCTTAGAGCTGGACAAAAGGAGCAATGGAAGAAGGTGGCCTGTTCTAATAAATTACATTTTCTTTTACATCATGTGGATGGTCGTGTGTGCCATTTACCTGATGAAGAGATGGCACCAGGATGCATTGTGGGATGAAGGCAAGCCAGCAAAGGCAGTGTGATGCTCTGGACAATGTTCTGCTAGGAAACCTTAGGTCCTGGCATTCATGTAGATATTACTTTAACATGTACCACCTACCTAAACTTTGTTGCAGAACATGTACACCCCTTCATAGGAATGGTATTCCCTCATGGAAGTTGCCTCTTTCAGCAGGATAATGCACAGTGCCACACTGCAAAAATTGTTCGGGAATGGTTTGAGGAACATGACAAAGAACTGAAGGTGTTGATTTGTCCTCAAAATTCCCCAGATCTGGATCCGATGAAGCATCTGTTGAAGCTACTGGAAAAACAAGTCCAAGACAAGGAGGCCCCACCTCTCAACTTACAGAATTTAAAGGATCTGCTGCTAAGTCTTGGTGCCAGATATCACAGGACACATGCAAGGGTCTAGTGGAGTCCATGCATCGATGGATCAGAGCTGTTTGCCGGCATGAGGGGGATTTACACAATATTAGGCATGTGATTTTATTGTTGTTGCTGATCTGTATATAGATAGATATAGATAGGTACAGATATAGATATATTGATAGATGTTGTACGATCCCAAACATTTAAAACAGGTCAACTTAGTGTTAAAATGATGTTTATTCAAATAGTACAAAAGTGTTTAAAATCATCCTCATTTTTTTTCCAAAAAAACACAATATCATAAATAAATTCATATAACTCAGATCGAATGCAGCGCCCATAGCGGTTCCCAATTTCTGAATATAAAATTCACCACTAAAATTAAAATAATTATTCTTTAAAATGAACTATATTCCTTCAATAATAAAACTTTTAAACCAATCCTCATAGGATTCTTTATCCAAAAAATGTTTAACTGAATTTATCACACCTGTATATTCAAGTATAAAGAGATGTAATATTAACTATTCCTAGTATATAGTTATCTTCTCAAATCTCTTTTTTGTGTCTTTAATATACAATATAGTACCTATTATTATTGATTGTAGATGTTGGTCAATAAAAGCTGATAAATTTGTGGTCAAGGAATTTGTGCCAGCCAATATAGGTGTGCCAGGCAGTTCTTTCACCCTTTAATACACATTGAAAAGAGTATGTCGGACAGCTACTGAGGGCTTAAGGACAGGCAAGAATTCAACTACAGCTTACTAAAACTGTCCACAAGACTTCCCCATGTGTGAGATTTACAACTAAACAAATTATTTGTTTCATTAATTATTTAATTTTGTTCCTATTCACGCTCATTCTTATTTCTAGAGATGAAGTACTTTTAATATTTGATTTTCTATCGAACTTACACATCCACAAATACTTGTAAGGTGTTCATTTTTATACTGGGGGCAAATTTCAGACCCTTCTGTAATACATATATTTCATCCTTAGTAAGTGAATAATTGCTCTTATTAAAAATCATAGTTTTTCTCCTGATTATAGTGTTTAATATTGGATGTTAATGGGGATTCCTTTTTTATTAATAATATGATTTTCACTCATTTCTAAGGCACCAGACAGTGGGAAAAAAACCGAAGCATACATGAACCAGGGACTTACCTTTAATCTTAAAGTGGGAGATCAGTCATACTACACTATATTACTAACAAGGTAGTGAATGTCTGGAATACATTTCCAGCAAGGGTCACAATGGCAGCTTTGCATATAGCCCAAATCATTAAAAACTTTTGGAGACAATGCTGTAGCATTATGTTCTTAATACAGATAAGTAAGTAGGATGCTTAGTTTGTTGAAAGCAGCAGTCAATCTATTATTCTCTGTTTGACTTTGTTAGTGTTTGTGTAATGCATAAGTGTATATATTACATACTTGTATGTGTGTGTATACATATATAAATCTCTCTCTCTCTCTCTCTCTATATATATATATTTTATATGTATTAGTATTTTAAGATTGCAATATATGCTTCTCTACACTGCTAACACAAAAGGTCTTCTTGATAGGCAATAGGATAATAGTAGCAGGATTTAATCAATCTGCTGTGTATTTTCTACTTTTGCAGAGGTTTCATTGTAGGCTTAAGATTGGCCCACTGACCCGACCAAGGCCCCACGCTGCAGGGGTGCTCGCCTCCCAAAGGCACTGACTCCTTCTGTAAGTTTGGTCAGTCTACACTATTATTTTCTGTCAGATGAATGGGTGATAAAGTCATCTGGCATGTACAGAAAGATGGATCAAAAAGAAAACAAAACAAAAGACCAAAAGTAATTATAAATTGTATTTTACATTGTGTATTTCTATATAGTAAGAAGTAGGGCAGATAAAATTATTATTGTTGGAAATTTTTATTTTTTTAAAAAAAACATTGCAGTCTTTCAGTAGTGATAAGTAAGCTCTTCTACTCTTGTCTTTAAGAACAAAGATGAAAATGAAAAGGAAGAAAAGCGTGTGGAAGAGAAACAAAAATCAGTCTAACAGTCTAACATGGCTTGTGTTCTAAGACCTCAAATAGTGAGAGCAAGGCAACACCTCCTTATCAAATGGATCAGAAGTTATTGTAATGGTCATTTACAAATAAAGAAATAAATGCAGCAATGTTTGGTGGATGTTATTTAATAGCACTATGGCTAAAAAATTTTGATTTCCTATGTGTAATTGTCAAGTGTAACTGCTAAAAGGATTTGTAACCCTGAATGTTTTTGTTCTGCTTTGTTTAAGTGTTATTTATACAGAGGAATGTGCATTTCATATACAATATTGCTATATATATACACACACTAATATATATATATATATATATATATTTTTAAAAGGCTCCACAAAGGGTCAAACAGCACCATATAAAACGGTACAGCATTATATTAAATTATATTATAAAGTGTTATACAATACCAGACAGCTATGAATTGCACAACAGACATTGCGGTGTGGTACAGGGGAGGGCACAGTATCACACTAATTATGAATGGGTCAAATAGAAATGAGTTGTGTAGAACAGAGATTGAGTGCTAAGAAGTGAGCGGACAGAACAAGGAGCAAATTAATGCGAGTTGAACCTATTTCCAGAGAATTGTCTCAGCAAACAGGACCAGAGCCACTGATGGAGATTTGGGGACCATGGGCTATGAGTCCAGTGAGGAGGTTCAGGACACAGGTGTGCTGGTGGCATGGATATTAAAAGGAGGAGGACACAAGAAAAGAGAGCATTGTTTGTGAGAGATACCAAATCTAAAGAATTGAGACCACAAGAATATCTTAATATTAGTGAAAAAGGTCTACTACTGGTGTGGAAAAGGCTATAATCTATACTTCAATTAACCAAATCTTGATTTATTCATTAGTGTAGGTGAGGTAACGCCGCATGGAAATAAAACAGTCAATGATGTACTGGTTTCTGCACATGCCAGTAGCTGAGGCTGTTTACTTTTGATTGTGTTCTAGATCATAACGCATCATCCCACTGGTCACAATCAAACTGCTTCATAACTGTTGAGCTTCATGCAGTGATCAGACGTACGGACACAACCTCCTTGTCTACAGACATTCATATAGTCTGGTCCACAGCTTAATTTACCTAAGAGTACACAGAGGCTAGATAATACCGATTTGGAAACCAATCCGTAACTAAAAGTACACATTTTCAGAATAAATACAGGTAAGTCCTAGTAGGCATTTTAAGCTTTGTGGGGTTAAACTACTTGGTCTTATAGAGATTCTAAAAATTATTAATAATAATTAAAGTTTATTGGATTGGTTTTAAAAAATAACATGAACTGAAATGTTATTAAAAGGTTCCAATGGGCCAAACCATAATTACCATTGTTTTGAGCCGATGGGCCAGCATTCCTGTTATAGGGTGTCAAAATTGGCCCGTGGGCTGTATGTTGTGCTCCGCTACTTTGTTTCCACCAACAGCCCTCCTGTGAGTCTTAATCAGTTGTAAATATCCTCTATCAACATAGCTTAAAAATAATAGAGAGTAAAGGGAAGATAGAAACAGCTCTTAAAGTTTCTTCACTGTCTGTATAGAGAGATGTATATGTTTGGACTATGTATTACCCTATACTATATACATTTGCACAAACACATTTTTGGTGTTTTGGAGCAGGTTTAAAATATTGTTGCAATTTTTGGTGGTTACTTCCTCCGCTCCCTTTATTTTATATATGGAATTATGTACTTTTTTATATAACTTATAGTAATGATATTAACAGTTCTGTGGCCATATCAAAGCATAAGGGCTGAAGGCAGACTGATTTTATACAGATCACAGGAATCTGAGGCCACTTCGAATAAACAGAATTTACAGTACAGGGAGGTGTTATCCCTTATAATAAATGCACTGCAGTGATTAGATCAGAACTCGCCAATTATAAACAATGGTATCAAAACTCACACTTTTTATAGAGGATATTTATATGAATGTATGCCCATTGTAACGTGTATTTGTTATAGATTTCTATAAAATGTTTTGGAATTTTACACTAATACTTACTTTGTAAACATTAGGAGCAGGTTGACAGCCAACAAGAAGGATGTCAGGAACATGTGATTCTGGTGGATGCTCTAATGGTAAGTTAAAACAACTGAGATTATGATATCAAGAACATTGTCAACTTTAAATACAAATGACATCAAAAAGGGAAACTATCCCCTGAAATCAGACAGCACATAGGATGTAAGTAAACCCAGTTATTCTAAGCTCTTGAAGTTGAGGTATTTTACTCTACCTCAATGGCTCCCTTAGAGGGACAGAGGCACCAGATGTCAACTCTTATTAAGACATCATTTCAACAGCAGCAGACTATATCATTGTTGTAGCATTACTGCCTACCCCTCAGACGGTTATACAACTAAAAATAACCACAATCATTATCTATTGTACATCTATCAACTTTATCTGGCACATAATGATGTTTTATGCTGTGGAGGGCAACTGGTTTCATAGTGATGAAATTCATATTTTTATTTTAATTCATAGAGGAATTGGATAATATGTCAAGCACAGAAAAAATTAGTTTCCTCCAAGAAAAACTAAAGGCGATTTGGAGGCGATACCACGATTTAAAATCTGAAGTGGCCGCAATCAACCGGAGGAGGACACAAATGAAAAGGAAAGGACAAGAAGGTGAGTATCATTTTATGATTTTTTACCTCCTTTTAAGTGTTACAAATATGTATTGCATTTATGCACAAATCATTTTTATTGTCGGTTAGTTATTATTTTTCTATATCACACAATTTTCTCTTACTGCTCTCTAATCAGTGCAGACATCAGGGGTGTTAGTAGCAGCAGTTGTCCAAAATTGCTTCTACAGTTTATCTCTTAATTGCTCTTAACTGGGGGTAGCATTTCATTTCAAATGTAAATTTCTATGCTTTATTCCATATTAGACCATAAGCTTCCAACACCAGCTAAGAGGCAGAAAGTTACATCAAAGAGGCCAAAGAAAAAGAATAATAAATCAAAAGATTGAGAAGAATGGAACAGGTGAGAAGCTCACACATGAGACAATTTAATGTATTGGCATAAACATGGTAATACTATAAATTTCCATTCGACCTGGGCCACAGAGAAAAAACGTTACTTGTCTAAGTCACTAGCAAATGACACTAGGGGCTAGATTTTCTAAGTTGTGGGTTTGAAAAAGTGGGGATGTTGCCTATAGCAACCAATCAGATTATAGCTGTCTTATTGTAGAAAGTACTAAATAAATGAAAGCTAGAATCTGATTGGTTGCTATAGGCAACATCCCCACTTTTTCAAACCCGCAGCTTAGTAAATCTAGCCCTAGGATTTGAACCAGGGTATCCTGTGGCATAATTCTGTGTTTGTGATGCCTGTATCACTGTTGTACTGTAACCTCTAAGATGTACCTTATCCTTGTAATACAAAATAATATATTATAATAATCTTTATCTGATGCTGGAGCTATGCATGTAAAGCATGCTAAACCTGTATCACTCAAATGGCCCTGATACAAATCCCACTTTACTTTCCAATTAACTCTATGCAATGTAACCCCTTCACACACTGGAAACACTTATATAAACATCATGTTTCCTGATATCCCAACACAACATTATCTTTATAAATGTCATATAAATGTGTCAGCTCTACATTCTCCTGTTTACTGTCATCACTGGTCCCAGCTGGTCCATTGTTTTGTTTTCTTCTTGGCCAACTATTCATCACATACAGCATTGACGCAGAATCAGGGATTGTTGGGGCTTAAAGGAAAACACATGGAGATGCAGGAAAGACCTTCTATAGATTGCAAACTGGCAAGTTGGGTGCTCTTACCGCTTTGTCTGTGTTATGCTAGGGAGTATGATGGTGCTATATATATATATATATATATATGTATATATATATATATATATATATATATATATATATATATATTAAATGTTCATAAATAATCTCCTCTACATCTCATCCATAATTAAACGATTCTTTGTAACTGCTGGTGCCAACAATAATATGCCAAGACATAGTTTGTGTCATCAATAATATGCCCAGTCATAGCTGGTGCCAACAAATATATGCCCAACCATAGCTTTTTTGTGAACAATAATATGCAGAGTCATAGCTGGTGCCAAAAACAATATGCTAAGCCATAGCTGGTACCAACAACAATATGCCAAACCACAGCTGGTACCAACAACAATATGCCAAACCATAGCTGGTACCAACAACAATATGCTGAGCAATAGCTTGTGACAACAATAATATGTGAGCCATAGCTGGTACCAACAACAATATGCTGAGCCATAGCTTGTGACAACAATAATATGTGAGCCATAGCTGGTACCAACAATAATATGCCGAGCTTATTAGATTAGAATTTTCAAACCGAAAGGAACTCCAATCCACAAATATTCTAAAAACAAATAATTATTTATTACTACATAGTTAATATAATACTACATAATCAGATCTATTCTATTTTTCACTCTTTGTTCTTTTATTCTTTCAGGCAAAATATGATTAATGAATGAAGTTGATTAATGAAGAAGTTCCTGAATGAAGAAGAAAAATAAATTCTGTTAAAACGTATTAAATATTGTGCCCTTGTCCCCCTCCTCCCCACCCTATTTTATCTTCTGTACCCCCTATCCCATCCTTCTGCTTATTATTGTTTAATACAACAAAAAACAAAATCTTAAAAAGTATATACCTATTTAAAATGATTTATTACTTTCTGCAATCTTTTCTGTGTTTTATTACATTGTTCCTCTTTGTCAAAGCCACACCAATTCAATGCTTGTCATACAATTATACAAACACTTGGCAACACAGGGCATTTTCATTTGTTCCTGTTAGGAACCCCTCCAGCCGGCACAACACAACCCGGAGTCTACTCTGCCAGTCAGGTGTTCACTGGAGCCCCTGATGGTGGGGACAGACTGGGCTGCAGACTGACAGAGGGTCGTGAAGTGTGTACCGGCTGGGGAGAACCCAGGCATGAAGAGTCAGGTCCACGCAGAGTTCAAGGGCCGGCAGCAGGTATCAGTATCGATGAACAAGCTGAGGTCAGAGGTCACAGGCAAAGTAGCAGAACGGGTAAACAAGCCAAGGATCAGGGTCACAGGAAACACGAGCGAAGTCCAATACAAAGCCAGGGGTCATACACGGGAAGTCAAACGTAGATATCAGGACACAGGAACAGGAACAAAGCAGGTCAGCAGACTGGAGCATAGAAGCTATAACCGGCAATGAGGCAGCAGACCTCATTGCCTTAAATACCCAGCTGAACCAATCACAGGTTTAACACACTCCTGCAGGTTAATAGAGCAGTCACTAATAGAGCCAATCAGGGCTTGCCCCTGGCCTGCACAGTTGCAGGCTAATGCCTGTAATTGCCTCCTATAATCTGCCCATATTAATTAGCCCTCAGGCTGTAGAACGCTGCGCCCGGCTTCCTCCTACTGCCGGGACGCAGCTCTGAAGCATCTGCTGGTTGCCCCGGCAACGGCCGAGTTATGGCCGGAAATGACGTCCCGGTCGCCTTGGCGACGGCCGGGACGCGGGTGAGTGAGTCGCGGCGGCTGGGCACCGCTGAGGCTCGTAACAGTTCCATCATATCATTGAGATCTATTTATGCTTTTAAAAAAAAGCTAGTATATTTAAGATAGGTTCTATATTGCAAACATTGTAATATACAATTTAATTTATAGCCTTATTTAGCAAAGGGTTCAAGCCATTTATCTAAAAAAAATATACTCTGTTTTAAAAAGTAAATCTTTACATAAGGGAAATGTATCATGAATGTATCATGAAATAAGCTTTGTATTTAGTGGGGTGTGACTACAGTGTCCAGCAGTGTCCAGCACATGCTCGCTTGTGATGTTGCTAGCTACTAGCCTTTTCCGTCTGTAATTTCTAACTCCTATGGGAACGGCTACAGTACTATGTATACATTTCTCTTCTCCTTCCCCCAAAATGTTTGACAAGGTGTGACTCTCAGCAGGTACCTAGTGACAGTGTCCTATGACCCAGCCTTTAGTTAATGCACATTTTATTGTGTGTGTTTTGTCACTGCACTTTTTGTCCATGGATATAAATACCTGGATGTTACTACCACGTGCAGTGTGCTTAATTTTCTCAATTTTAAGAACCACTGCTTTTAATAACTGCCAATTTTTAGAATGGTAAACTAGACCTGTCCATTCCATGATTTTTTCGGTAATATCTAGTACAATGTTTTCAGATAATGACCTTAAATTTAGTGGAACCCATTTAAAATTGGGAACAAATCCAATCAAAGGGTGCAAATGTTCACATGGACAAGCTATGGGGCTGATGCAGAATTGGAAACAAAAAGGGGGTAACTTACTTTTGAAAAAATGATTCTGGAAAATGATTATAATTCTGCCATTACACATAGGTGTTCTCACCAATCCTCCACTCTCAAAGGTCCTAGATCAAAGAGGCTCAGGGTTATGAGCTGACCTGCATGGCATATACTCTAAACAAGGCATGAAGATTTATACACTACCTACATGCTAACTTATGCAACACATATCCCTAAAAGAGAACATATTTTCATGGTGAAGACTTAATAAGTAATGTAAATAAAGAAAAGAAAAATAATATATTGCTATTAAGAATGTAATAATTTATTATATTATAATATGCTTACTTATAATTCTCAGGTAAGAGTGGAAGGATAGCAAGTCCAGTCCTCTTTCTTAGCACCAAATATACAATGGATAACAAGAGAGCATATGACTTGAAGTAAACTTGATGAATAAAGTTAAAAAGGAAAACATTAGAAAAACGTAGGTAATGAAAACGTAGCTTGGTGTTAGAAGATAAATGTTTGTCAAAGTCGTATTTTAAGTCAAAAAGACTTTATGTCACACCAAATGTGTGATGAAGGTAATGAAGAAGGGAATGGCTGCATAGGCAAACCGAAGGGGGGTTTCCTAGTGCCTGGAAACCCCCCTCCACGCCTGGGGCACTGTATAATTGAGGTGGCTGGACCCTGCTTCCACTTCACACAGCTCTGCTTAAAAAGGGAGAGCTGTGTGCATCTAACAGTAGCGCACGCAGCATTGCCCATGTATATTATGGGGATAGGAAGAGTTGGAGAGCTGCCAAGTGCTGTCTAAAATTATAGCCACGCCCCTATGCATGCTGGTCACGCCCACTGGTGGTGTGGTGTGGAAATCCCCTTCTACAAATCCTGCGTTTGCCTCTGGGCTGTAATGAATCTTGCTGAGAGGTGAGTTTCCTCGGAGCATGTCTATGCAGGTCAGGTATACAGGTCTCTGCCTTCACTGGGGTCCTGACTCCTATTTTGACTACATCCCACCTCCACAATCAGCCTAAAGGAAAAACCTCTTCTATATATATATATATATATATGTCACGAACACGCTCCCAGCTGCCGTGACTTTGGGGTGATCGCTGTATAAGGTCACACACGATTCCAGCCCGCAGTCTCTCTCACCTATCACACAGGTTCTAGACCTACGGAATTGCCCCCAAACACCGCGCTCTCACATCCCCAGACACTTCAGGTTTTGTCACCACCTATTGCGTACGGGCAATAGGACCCCGATATACTGTCCCACACTGGCACACAGGCTTCTAGTTCCACAAACTAGCAAGACCCACACCAGCACACACAGGGTTAACTCTTCACCCCTCCAGACTGTTACACAAATGTAAATACAAGCACATACAGCTTGTTAATCAAATGTATCAACAAATCACACACTGGCATTCCAAGGGTTAACTTGGTCGAGCAATCTGTCTCTTCTAATAGGCTAATGGATTCGTTAGAGTATCAAGGACGCAACTTATTAAATTATAGATTTAATATACAAAAATACAGAGCATTCAGATATAACGAAAAATAATAAATAAACAATTAATATATTGACATAACAAGCAAAACAGTTTAAAATAAAAGAGAAAAACGTACAGAGCATAACTTACTTATAACCTGTATGCCTGGGGCAGGCAGAGAAGATGGACAGTCCTTCAATTAGATTGATCCCCAAGAAGCTGACAGTTTTTCCTTTCAATACACAGGTTTTTAAGCCAAATGAAATGGGATGGTCTTTACAGGGGCAGTGTTTAATGCTAATAGGGGGTAGGGATGTCCTCTGGGTGTCACTATATTTTGCTCACAAATATTCCCAGTGTCTTGACCTGTTGGTAATTCTTCACAGATATATCTCAAAGAAAAAACACCCCCCTCAATAAACCGGTCAAAATCTCCCACACATTTAAATACCAAACATAATGGAATTATGACAATGTTAGATACTTTTTCCAAAGATATGTGATTTTATTTGTTCCCTGATACCCCCCAAACCTGTCATTCATAACCCTGGTGTGATTTCTGCTCCTCAGTTTGAAGTGGCTCCCAGATTTCCCAAAATATGAACTATGACAACATTTTCCTTCTATATACCTGTATAGGCTTTCACATCCTGCCTACCAGGATCTCCAGCTGTGACCGGCCCCACACCGTCTACTCAAGTGTCCCAAAACTCTTTGAAGCCAAGACAAGTGACATGGTCATCTCCTCACACTGGGATGTGCAAAGCCATTAAGTACATTTGCATCAGACTTAATGTCTCCAAACTTAACAGCTCAATTTATCCTTGGATTCATTTGAGATAACCTATTTACACTGTAGTTATGATTTATTCCTTATAAATAACTGCAAGCTCTCTATGTTTACGACAATATATATATCAATGCCTCCTTAAAGTTCTGGTGGTATCTCAGAGGTTATGCCTTTTATCAGCTAAGCCTTGGAACATTTGGATTTTTGATTCCTCAAAGAAAACATTCCCACCTGCAGCTACAATTTGGTCATGAAAGAAAAAAATGTCATCACACGTTCCGGGAAGGTTCCATATCTTTTGTCTGGAGCGGAGTGACATATGTGCCTTCTCAGTCTGGATTCGTGGTCTGTGATTAAAACTACTGCATGGATAAGGGGAAAAGAGTTTTGTACATAACATGTTACCCCGACTTGAGATAGTATTAGTTTCTAAAACACAATATTTCCAGTGGTTTGGACAGAGTATGGAAGGACGTGGCAGATGACTACACAGGGTAACAGAAATTAAAAAATACAAGCCAAAGGTCAGAGTGGGCTGAGTAATGAAGTGTAATGGAAAGAAAGACTGAAGTCAGTCTGGCTGTGTTTAAATAGAATAAATCCATAGTACAGTGTGAGGTCAGGGCTGGCAGAGTTTAGTGCATAAATATGGTTAACAGGTCAAGGACAGAACAGGTTCATTTAAATCCAGAAACAGGCAATGGTCAGGGGAAGAAGAAAATGGCAAAACACAATAAACAATACGGGTCACAACAAGACATCAAATCGGTATAGAACTACAACAACATACTAGCTCTAGCAGAAACGATCATCAGCATACGATCAAAAGGAAGGGGTTTACATAGTGAGATTGGCAAATGAGAGAAATTCACAAGTGGAGAAGGCTTTAAATAAAGGAGATTAGCTGCTGCTGCTTAGTAACAGGCTAGACGCCGGCAGAGCAGAGGAAAGAGACTCTGGTTGCCGTTACTTGACAACCAGCTCAGAACAAGGCGGCAAATGAGAAGCCGGTTGCCATTAGTAGGTAACCAGCTTGAGAAGCATTAAAAATGGGCAAGCGTAAGGATCTGAGTGTCTTTGACAAAGGCCAAATTGTGATGGCTATATGACTGGGTCAGAGCTTCTCCAAAACAACAGGTCTTGTGGGGTGTTCCTAGTCCACTGTCGGAAGGGCCTATAATGGGCACGTGAGCACCAGAACTGGACCACGGAGCAATGGAAAAAGGTGGCCTAGTGTCACTGAGTCTCAGTTTGGAGTAGACCTCGAAGCCCCGCTCTAGATAGACTTACCTCCAGAGAGGTGCAGAGTCTAACAGTAGAGAAGTATTCACCAGAGATCCCCGGAAGGGAATATGGACTTAATGCTCTTTAGCAGGTTGCGGTCCTCTAAGAATTAGAGCAGGGTGAGATGAAACCGTGGAGTGGAGCAGGCCTGCTGGAAGATAAATCCTGAGGTTCTGGTGAACGGCAGTGAACCGAAGCATTGAGGTCTTTAGAAAGCGAATAGCTGAGAACAGGACTGATTATGAGGCACGAGGTTCCTGCAACAATATTGCAGGTCTTGATTGTGGAACAGGTAACACTGGATACCAACTGAAAAGTGGTGAACTGCAGAGAACTGATGCACTAAGATCCCTGGAAAGCGAATAGCTTGAGGATGGGACCAATGATGAGACACGAGACACAAGGTTCTTGCAATAATACCACAGGTCTTGATTGTGGAACAGGTAACACAGGATATCGATGTGTAAACAGGAGCCAGAGAGAACAGCGTCCTAACAGGTAAAGAGACCTGAAGATCTGGCACCTTGGTAGAGAAGCAGGTGCTTTAAATAGACAGAGCTGACAGGCAATTAGCCAATCAAGAGAATCCAGGAAGTTTTGAAAAGACCAGGGGCTAGATTTACTAAGCTGCGGGTTTGAAAAAGTGGGGATGTTGCCTATAGCAACCAATCAGATTCTAGCTGTCATTTTGTAGAAGGTACTAAATAAATGAAAGCTAGAATCTGATTGGTTACTATAGGCAACATCCCAACTTTTTCAAACCCGCAGCTTAGTAAATCTAGCCCCAGGTGTGCATATGCTTAGTTCAGACCAGCAAGTGAATGCAGGGAATGAGAACCAAGGGAAACGGGGAAGACCAGTGACTAACATGTTGGGAGATGAGGGAGATGATACCATTTCAAGTCTGATCTTATCTATTTTGTCCTTGAAATAGGAAGCAAGATCCTGAGCATGGATGGTAGTTGGAGGATTTGGGGACGGGAGGATTCAGAAGAGATGTAAATGTGTTAAAAAGGTGTTTGGGGTTAGAAGCCTGAAATCATTAGAGGTACAAGATTTACGCCAGTGACGTTATGCTTTATGAGAAAGTTTTTCTAGACTTCGTGTTACTTTAGTCTGCCATAGTTGGCAACGAAATCTACACGGATTATGTAGTATCACTGGAGCCACTTGATCAAGGTCAGTTGCTAGGGTTTGGTGAAAATGGGGTACTGCCCAATCAGGGGAGGAGAATGTAGAAATTGGGGAGAGAAGGTGCTGGAAAGAGGTGGAAAACTGTTGAAGATCAATAGAGTTGATATTCCTGCAGTTGTGAGAAGGCTTGCAAGAGTTAGACACTAGAGAGGGTAAAGTTAACAATAATTATATTGTTATAATGGCATGGGTTGAATATATTAGGGAGCAAATGAACAGTCAGTTCTTGAAGTTGAAGTGTTAGAAGCAGGAAAAATGAGCAAGCGTAAAGGATCTGAGCGACTTTGACCAAATTGTGATGGCTATATGACTGGGTCACAGCATCTCCAAAATGACAGGTCTTGTGGGGTGTTCCTGGTAGCCAGTGGTTTATATCTATCAAAAGTGGTTCAAGGAAGGTGAATTGATGACAGGGTCATGGGTGCCCAAGGCTCATTGATGTGCATGGGGAGCGAAGGCTAGTCCATCCATTTCAATCCTACAGAGGAGCTAATATAGCACAAGTTTCTGAAAAAGTAAATGCTGGCTATGATAGAGAGGTGTCAGAACACACAGTCCATCGCAGCTTGCTGCGCATGAGGCTGCATAGCCACAGACCAGTCAGACTACCCATGCTGATCCTAGTCTGCTGCCAACATGACCTACAATGGGCATGTCAGAACCAGAACTGGACAAAAGGAGCATTGGAAGAAGGTTGCCTGGTCTAATAGATTAAATTTTCTTTTACATCATGTGGATGGTCGTGTGTGCCATTTACCTGATGAAGAGATGGCACCAGGATGCATTGTGGGATGAAGGCAAGCCAGCAAAGGCAGTGTGATGCTCTAGACAATGCTCTGCTGGGAAACCTTGGGTTCTGGCATTCATGTGGATATTACTTTAACATATACCACCTACCTAAACTTTGTTGCAGAACATGTACACCCCTTCATGGCAATGGTATTCTCTCATGGCAGTTGCCTCTTTCAGCAGGATTATGTGCCCTGCCACACTGCAAAAATTGCTCAGGAATGGTTTGAGGAACATGACAAAGAACTGAAGGTGTTGATTTGTCCTCCAAATTCCCCAGATCTGGATCCGATCAAGCATCTGTGGAAGCTACTGGAAAAACAAGTCCAAGACATGGAGGCCCCACCTCTCAACTTACAGAATTTAAAGGATCTGCTGCTAAGTCTTGGTGCCAGATATCACAGGACACATGCAAGGGACTTGTGGAGTCCATGCATCGATGGGTCAGAGCTGTTTTGACCTCATGAGGGGGATTTACACAATATTAGACAGGTGGTTTTAATGTTGTAGCTGATCTGTATATAGATAGATATAGATGAATACAGATATAGATATATGGATAGATGTTATAAGATCCCAAACATTTTAAACAGGTCAACTTAGTGTTAAAATTATGCTTATTGAAATGGTATAAAAGTGTTTAAAATCATCCTCATTTTTTTTCCACAAAAACACAATATCATCAATGAACTGTCACCAGGACACCAGGTTCTCTCCAGAAGAATGGGCCTTCCAATCAGAGGTATCTTCCCAAAAATATCATAAATTAATTCATATAACTCAGAACGAATTCAGTGCCCATAGCGGTTCCCAATTTCTGAATATAAAATCCAACACTAAAATTAAAATAATTATTCTTAAAAATGAACTCTATTCCTAAACTTTAAAACCCATCCTCATAGAATTCTTTATCCAAAAAATGTTTAACTGAATTTATCACACCTGTATTTTGAAGTATAAAGAGATATAATATTAACTATTCCTAGTATATAGTCATCTTCTCAATTTTTTTTAAAACACTTCTTTTGTGTCTTTAATATACGATATAGTACCTGTTATTATTGATTAAAGATGTTGGTCAATAAAAGCTGATAAATTTGTGGTCAAGGAATTTGTGCCAGCCAATATAGGTGTGCCAGGCAGTTCTTTCACCCTTTTATGCACCTTGGAAAGAGTATGTAGGACAGCTACTGAGAGCTTAAGGACAGGCAAGAATTCAACTACAGTTTACTAAAACTTTCCACAAGACTTCCCCATGTGTGAGATTTATAAAAGGTATACATCTTTTTACACCTAAACATATTATTTGTTTCATTACTTATTTCATTTTGTTCCTGTTCACACTTATTCTTACTTCTAGAGATGAAGCAATTTTAATAGTTGATTTTCTATCGAACTTCCACAAATACGTGTAAGGTGTTCATTCTTATACTTGGGGCAAATTTCAGACCCTCCTGTAATACAGATATTTCCTCCTTAGTAAGTGAATAATTACTCTTATTAAAAATCATAGTTTTTCTCCAGATTATAATCTTTTATATTGGATGTTATCGGGGATTCTTTCTTTATTAATAATGTGATTTACGGTGATTTCTAAGGCACCAGACAGTCGGAAAAAAATGAAGCATACATGAACCAGGGACTTACCTTTAATCTTAAAGTGGGAGATCAGTCATACTACACTATATTACTAACAAGGTAGTGAATGTCTGGAATACATTTCCAGCAAGGGTCACAATGGCAGCTTTGCATATAGCCCAAATCATTAAAAACTTTTGGAGACAATGCTGTAGCATTATGTTCTTAATACAGATAAGTAAGTAGGATGCTTAGTTTGTTGAAAGCAGCAGTCAATCTATTATTCTCTGTTTGACTTTGTTAGTGTTTGTGTAATGCATAAGTGTATATATTACATACTTGTATGTGTGTGTATACATATATAAATCTCTCTCTCTCTCTCTCTCTCTATATATATATATATATATATATATATATATATATATGTATTAGTATTTTAAGAGTGCAATATATGCTTCTCTACACTGCTAACACAAAAGGTCTTCTTGATAGGCAATAAAATAATAGTAGCAGGATTTAATCAATCTGATGTGTATTTTCTACTTTTGCAGAGGCTTCATTGTAGGCTTAAGATTGGCCCACTGACCCGACCAAGACCCCATGCTGCAGGGGTGCTCGTCTCCCCAAGGCACTGACTCCTTCTGTAAGTTTGGTCAGTCTACACTATTAGTTTCTGTCAGATGAAAGGGTGACAAAGTCCAAAGTAATTATAAATTGTATTTTACATTATGTATTTCTATATAGTAAGAAGTAAAGCAGATAAAATGATTATTGTTGGAAATTTATTTTTTTTAAAAAACATTGCAGTCTTTCAGTAGTGATAAGTAAGCTCTTCTACTCTTGTCTTTAAGAACAAAGATGAAAATAAAAAGGAAGAAAAGCGTGTGGAAGAGAAACAAAGATCAAAGTGGAGCAGTCCTCCTTTACAGTCTAACATGGCTTGTGTTCTATGACCTCAAATAGTGAGAGCAAGGCAACACCTCCTTATCAAATCTATCAGAAGGTATTGTAATGGTCATTTACAAATAAAGAAATAAATGCAGCAATGTTTGGTGGATGTTATTTAATAGCTCTATGGCTAAATAATTTTGATTTCCCATGTGTAATGGTCTAGTGTAACTGCAAAAAGGATTTGTAACCCTGAATGTTTTTGTTCTGCTTTGTTTAAGTGTTATTTATACAGAGGAATGTGCATTTTATATACAATATTGCTATATATACACACACTAATATATATATATATTTTTAAAAGGCTCCACAAAGGGTCAAACAGCACAATATAAAACGGTACAGCATTATATTAAATTATATTATAAAGTGTTATACAATACCAGACAGCTATGAATTGCACAACAGACATTGCGGTGTGGTACAGGGGAGGGCACAGTATCACACTAATTATGAATGGGTCAAATAGAAATGAGTTGTGTAGAACAGAGATTGAGTGCTAAGAAGTGAGGGGACAGAACAAGGAGCAAATTAATGCGAGTTGAACCTATTTCCAGAGAATTGTCCCAACAAACAGGACCAGAGCCACTGATGGAGATTTAGGGACCATCGGCTATGAGTCCAGTGAGGAGGTTCAGGACACAGGTGTGCTGGTGGCATGGATATTAAAAGGAGGAGGACACAAGAAAAGAGAGCATTGTTTGTGAGAGATACCAAATCTAAAGAATTGAGACCACAAGAATATCTTAATATTAGTGAAAAAGGTCTACTACTGGTGTGGAAAAGGCTATAATCTATACTTCAATTAACCAAATCTTGATTTATTCATTAGTGTAGGTGAGGTAACGCCGCATGGAAATAAAACAGTCAATGATGTACTGGTTTCTGCACATGCCAGTAGCTGAGGCTGTTTACTTTTGATTGTGTTCTAGATCATAACGCATCATCCCACTGGCCACACTCAAACTGCTTCATAACTGCTAAGCTTCATGCAGTGATCAGACGTACGGACACAACCTCCTTGTCTATAGACATACATATAGTCTGGTCCACAGCTTAATTTACCTAAGAGTACACAGAGGCTAGATAATACCGATTTGGAAACCAATCCGTAACTAAAAGTACACATTTTCAGAATAAATACAGGTAAGTCCTAGTAGGCATTTTAAGCTTTGTGGGGTTAAACTACTTGGTCTTATAGAGATTCTAAAAATTATTAATAATAATTAAAGTTTATTGGATTGGTTTTAAAAAATAACATGAACTGAAATGTTATTAAAAGGTTCCAATGGGCCAAACCATAATTACCATTGTTTTGAGCCGATGGGCCAGCATTCCTGTTATAGGGTGTCAAAATTGGCCCGTGGGCTGTATGTTGTGCTCTTTGTTTCCATCAGCAGCCCTCCTGTGAGTCTTAATCAGTTGTAAATATCCTCTATCAGCATAGCTTAAAAATAATAGAGAGTAAAGGGAAGATACAAACAGCCCTTAAAGTTTCTTCACTGTCTGTATAGAGAGATGTATATGTTTGGACTATGTATTACCCTATACTATATACATTTGCACAAACACATTTTTGGTGTTTTGGAGCAGGTTTAAAATATTGTTTGCAATTTTTGGTGGTTACTTCCTCCGCTCCCTTTATTTTATATATGGAATTATGTACTTTCTTATATAACTTATAGTAATGATATTAACAGTTCTGTGGCCATATCAAAGCATAAGGGCTGAAGGCAGACTGATTTTATACAGATCACAGGAATCTGAGGCCACTTCGAATAAACAGAATTTACAGTACAGGGAGGTGTTATCCCTTATAATAAATGCACTGCAGTCATTAGATCAGAACTCGCCAATTATAAACAATGGTATCAAAACTCACACTTTTTATAGAGGATATTTATATGAATGTATGCCCATTGTAACGTGTATTTGTTATAGATTTCTATAAAATGTTTTGGAATTTTACACTAATACTTTGTAAACATTAGGAGCAGGTTGACAGCCAACAAGAAGGATGTCAGGAACATGTGATTCTGGTGGATGCTCTAATGGTAAGTTAAAACAACTGAGATTATGATATCAAGAACATTGTCAACTTTAAATACAAATGACATAAAAAAGGGCAACTATCCCCTGAAATCAGACAGCATATAGGATGTAAGTAAACCCAGTTATTCTAAGCTCTTGAAGTTGAGGTATTTTACTCTACCTCAAGGGCTCCCTTAGAGGGACAGAGGCACCAGATGTCAACTCTTATTAAGACATAATTTCAACAGCAGCAGACTATATCATTGTTGTACCATTACTGCCTACCCCTCAGACGGTTATACAACTAAAAATAACCACAATCATTATCTATTGTACATCTATCAACTTTATCTGGCACATAATGATGTTTTATGCTGTGGAGGGCAACTGGTTTCATAGTGATGCAATTCATATTTTTATTCTAATTCATAGAGGAATTGGATAATATGTCGAGCACAGAAAAAATTAGTTTCCTCCAAGAAAAACTAAAGGCGATTTGGAAGCGATACCACGATTTAAAATCTGAAGTGGCCGCAATCAACCGCAGGAGGACACAAATGAAAAGGAAAGGACAAGAAGGTGAGTATTATTTAATGATTTTTTTTCCTCCTTTTAAGTGTTACAAATATGTATTGCATTTACACACAAGTCATTTTTATTGTCGGTTAGTTATTATTTTTTTCTATATCACACAATTTTCTCTTACTGCTCTCTAATCAGTGCAGACATCAGGGGTGTTAGTAGCAGCAGTTGCCCAAAATTGCTTCTACAGTTTATCTCTTAATTGTTCTTAACTGGGGGTAGCATTTAATTTCAAATGTAAATTTCTATGCTTTATTCCATATTAGACCATATGCTTCCAACACCAGCTAAGAGGCAGAAAGTTACATCAAAGAGGCCAAAGAAAAAGAATAATAAATCAAAAGATTGAGAAGAATGGAACAGGTGAGAAGCTCACACATGAGACAATTTAATGTATTGGCATAAACATGGTAATACTATAAATTTCCAGTCGACCTGGGCCACAGAGAAAAAACGTTACTTGTCTAAGTCACTAGCAAATTACACTAGGATTTGAACCAGGGTATCTTGTGGCATAATTCTGTGTTTGTGATGCCTGTATCACTGTTGTACTGTAACCTCTAAGATGTACCTTATCCTTGTAATACAAAATAATATATCACAATAATCTTTACCTGATGCTGGAGCTATGCATGTAAAGCATGCTAAACCTGTATCACTCAAACGGCCCTGAAACAAATCCCCCATTATTTTCCAATTAACAGACTCCATGCAATGTAACCCCTTCACACACTGGAAACACTTATATAAACATCATGTTTCCTGATATCCCAACACAACATTATCTTTATAAATGTCATATAAATGTGTCAGCTCTACATTCTCCTGTTTACTGTCATCACTGGTCCCAGCTGGTCCACTGTAATGTTTTCTTCTTGGCCAACTATTCATCACATACAGCATTCAAGCAAAATCAGGGATTGTTCCGGCTTAAAGGAAAACACATGGAGATGCAGGGAAGATCTATAGATTGCAAACTGGTGCTCTTACCCCTTTGTCTGTGTTATGCTAGGGAGTATGCTGGTGCTATGTATACACACATATATATATATATATATATATATATATATATATATATATATATTTTTATATATATATATATATATATATATATATATATATATATATATGTATATATATATATATATACATATATATATATATATATATATATATATTTATATATATATATATATATATATATATATATATATATATATGTATATATATATATACATATATATATATATATATATATATATATATATATATATATATGTATATATATATGCTCATAAATAATCTCCTCTACATCTTATCCATAATAAACCGATTCTTTGTAACTGCTGGTGCCAACAATAATATGCCCAGCCATAGCTGGTACCAACAACAATATGCCGAGCCATAGCTGGTACCAACAACAATATGCCCAGCCATAGCTGGTACCAACAACAATATGCCCAGCCATAGCTGGTACCAACAACAATATGCCTAGCCATAGCTGGTACCAACAACAATATGCTGAGCCATAGCTTGTGACAACAATAATATGTGAGCCATAGCTGGTGACAACAATAATATGCCGAGGTTATTAGATTAGAGTTAGAAAGGAACTCCAATGCACAAATATTCTAAAAACAAATAATTATTTATTACTACTTAGGTAATATAATACTACATAATCTGAAGGCAGACAAGGAGGTGGGGTTGGACTACTTCTCTCCCCACAGTGCACATACACAGTTCTACCAAATGTCCCATCACTCACGTTCACATCTTTTGAAGTACATGCTATTCGCATTTTTAATCCATTCTCCCTACGTGTTGCGGTGATCTATCGTCCCCCTGGAGCACACCAACAATTTATTGAGGATTTCTCTGCATGGCTCCCTCACTTCTTATCTTCAGACATCCCCACCATCATCATGGGTGACTTCAACATCCCCATTGATAACCCACCTTCCAAAGCTGCTTCCAAACTACTCTCTCTAACATCCTCACTTGACCTCTCCCAGTGGATTGAATCATCTACTCATAAGGGATGGCCACTGCCTTGATCTTGTTTTCTCTAGACTATGCTCAGTTTCTAATTTTATTAATACACCCTTCCCCCTCTCGGATCATCACCTTATCAGCTACAACTCTCACCCCCACTGCTCTAACCTCTCTACTGTCTAACTCTACCAAGCCTCCTCATACTCGTAGAAATCTTAATTCTATTAATCTTCAACAATTTTCCACCTCTCTCCAACACCTTCTCTCTCCCTATCTCTACATTCTCATCCCCTGAGATGGCAGTACCTCATTTTCACCTAACCTTAGCAACGGCCCTTGATCAAGTGGCTCCAGCGACACTTCATACTACACGTCGACTTCGATGTCAACCGTGGCACACCAAAGCAACACGAAATCTTCAAAAACTGTCCCGTAAAGCAGAACGTCACTGGCGTAAATCTCGAAGCTCTAATGACTTCTTCACATATACTTCTGTCTACCACTCCTATCGAAATGCTCTGGACACTGCAAAAACAAACATACTTTCAATCTCTTATCTATGCTCAGGCTTCTAACCCCAAACGCCTTTTCAATACATTTAAATCATCTTCTCAATCCTCCCACCCCGAACCCTCCATCTACTATCAGTGCTCAGGATCTTGCTACCTACTTCAAGGACAAGATTGATAAGATCAGACTAGAAATGGTATCCTCCTCCTCAACAAGCCTGTCACGGGCACTAGGAGTCTTTACCCAGGGATCACCAGGTGATAGGCTTGCCAGAGCAGTATAGGTGGTAATATGGTACTCTGGTAGCAGGGTGATCACGGAACAGGAAATAGTAGCTGATGAGATGCTCAGGAAAGTCTATGACTAGCAGCACTGGCAATATGGAGTAGTAATACACGAGGAACTGTATGGACAAAGGACACGTGAAGGTAGTCAGTGGTCTGCGGTAGCAAGTTGTACACTGCTATAGTGAGGGGGAATGTCCAACAGAAACGAGGGAGGTGATGAGAGAGTCTGCGGATAGCAAGTTGTACCGCTGTCTGAGTGAAGGAATGGAATCCAAGTGGAGGGATCCGGGTAGTCAGTGGTCTGCGATAGCAAGTTGTACCACTGCTATGTGAGAGGATACTGGAACAGGTGATACAGGAAACAGGGATCAGTGGTCTGCCTTCAGCAAGTTGTACCACTGAATATATATGTGAGGAGGTGCACGGGGAGAGACTGCAACACAAGATATACACGGGCACCTTGACTTTGAACCACAGTAATATGCACAATATTAATGTATAGATAACTGAACAACACTGCCAATATAGAAAGTCTCTTGAAGTAGTCCAGCAGAAGCTAACACAGTCAATGATGGCAATAGACTCAGTGGATAGCACACTCCAGAGGAGAACCAACACAGTCCAGCAAGGTATGCAATACACAGCACAGTCAATGAGAAGTATGCATACCGTGGTTCAGGAGAAGGCAGTCAGACAGGAGTGCAGAGATACCTGAACGGCAGGAGGCCGGCAGGATGCGAAGTCCCTGGATGGGTGAAGCGGTGGTCTAGTAGGTGCAGCGCACAGGTAGATAGACCAGCAGGGACACACAGGAAAGCGTGGAGAGCGGATCAGCAGTAGATGGATAAGTCGCGCTGAGGAGTAGTAGCAGCGGGACTCTGCGGGAACACGGAGGTAGCCAATAGCAACCAGCAGGTGCAGTAACGATGGGACACTGGAGAGCAGAGTTGAACTGGAACTGTTGATCACGGAGAATAGCGGGTAGCACCATAGGCAGCAAACTCAAGGAAACACGGGAGAGTTGACAAGGACTGAAGACTGAAGCGCCCAGAGGCAGCGGATAGGAATCAGCCCAAACAGTCACGATGAAACACAGACGAGTTGCAGGTTGAAGACTGTAGTGCACGGAGGCAGCGGATAGGAATCAGCTAGCAGTCACGATGATGAAACACAGACGAGTTGCAGGTTGAAGACTGTAGTGCACGGAGGCAGCGGATAGGAATCAGCTGGCAGTCCCAATTATGAACAGGTGAATGGAAGTGAATGAAAGGCTGTAGTGCACGGAGGCAGCGGATAGCATAAGCTAACAGTCCCAATAATACATGGTAGAGTTGAAGTGGTTAGAAGACTGTAGTGCACGGAGGCAGCGGATAGGAATCAGCTCACAGTCACGATGATACAGTTGATGGTAGAAGTGGTATAGAAGACTGTAGTGCACGGAGGCAGCGGATAGGAATCAGCTCACAGTCACGATGATACAGTTGATGGTAGAAGTGGTATAGGAACCACAGTAGTAGAAGTGGTTTGGAAACCACAGAGGTAGAAGTGGTTTGGAAACCACAGGAATCAGCAGGGCTGAATAAACGAGGAAACACAGGAACACCTTCAGAGACTCATGGGGAATGAGACTCCAAGATCAGGCAACGTGGTGTTGACCACAGGTGCTTAATATAGGGAGGTTGCCTGATCTGCCAATTAAGTTAAAGGAACATACACTGAAGGTTTGGAAAGGGCTGCGCATGCGCAGTCCCTCAGGATGGAGGACGGCCACGGTTCCTAAATGTCCGGGAAGAAGCACTCACGGTCCGGTGAGTGACAGTACCCCCCCCTTTTAAAGGTGGGCACAGAACGCCTGGAACCGGGCTTGTCCGGATTTTTGGAATAAAACTTCTTCAGAAGGGCAGGAGCATTAAGATCTTCAGCTTTGATCCATGAACGCTCTTCAGGACCAAAGCCCTTCCAATGAACGAGGAAACGGAGGACTCCTCGCGAAATTTTTGCATCCAATACCTCAGTAATCTCGAAATCCTCCTCCTGATGAACTTGAACTGGCTGCGGTGCTGAAGAAGGAGTCGAGAAACGGTTGATAATGAGAGGTTTGAGCAAGGACACATGGAAGGCATTGGAAATCCGAAGATTCTTAGGAAGAAGAAGTTTAACACATACTGGATTGATAATTTGAATGATCCTATATGGACCAATAAAACGAGGGGCGAATTTCATAGATGGAACCTTCAAACGAATATTTTTGGTAGATAACCAAACCCGATCTCCAATTTTTAGTGGTGGAATAGCCCGCCTCTTCTTATCTGCGAAAGACTTATATTTGTTAGATGTCTTCTTTAAACAGGTTTTGACCTGAGACCAGATATTTTTGAAGGTCTGACAAGCAGTCTCCACAGCAGGAACTTGGGTGGGTGGGAGGGCAGGAAATTCCGGAAAAGACGGATGGTGACCGTAGACCACAAAGAATGGAGTTTTGGATGATGACTCATGGTACATGTTGTTATGGGCGAATTCAGCCCAAGGGAGCAATTCTACCCAGTTGTCTTGGTTGGCTGAAGAGAACATCCTAATAAAAGTCTCAAGATCTTGATTGACTCGTTCCGTTTGTCCGTTAGATTGCGGATGGTAAGACGATGAGAGTGCTAATCGTATGCCCAAGGTTTTACAAAGGGCCCGCCAGAATCTGGAAACGAATTGTACTCCTCTATCTGACACAATCTCAGACGGACATCCATGGATGCGGAAGATTTCTTTAATGAAATGTTCAGCCAGAGTAGACGAGGAAGGTAAACCGGACAGAGGGACGAAATGAGCCATCTTCGAAAATCTGTCTACCACTACCCAAATAGTATTGTGATTCTTACTTGGTGGCAAATCAGTAACGAAATCCATACTAATATGGGTCCAAGGCTTGGACGGAATGGGTAGTGGTCGCAGCAACCCTGCTGGAGTTCTGCGGGAGGATTTGAACTGAGAACATAAATCACAGGAAGCAATAAACTCTTTGACGTCTCTCCTCATTGAAGGCCACCAGTAACTTCGAGAGAGAATCTCAAAGGTCTTGTGTTCACCGGCGTGTCCAGAAAAACGAGAGGCATGGAACCACGAAAGGATTTTCCTCCTCAGGGTAGGAGGCACGAGGGTCTTCCCAAATGGTAGCATTTTGGTGGATGAAGCAGCCAGAGAAATACATTTGGGGTCTAGAATAGCATGGTTGGGAACCTCTTCTACATCAGAGGACGTCACAAAAGCTCGAGATAGAGCGTCAGCTTTCTTGTTCTTAGCGGCTGGTTTGAAGGTTATAATTAATTCAAAACGGGAAAAGAAAAGAGACCATCTTGCTTGACGAGGGTTCAAGCATTGAGCAGATTGCAAATATGACAAGTTCTTATGATCCGTGAAGATCGTCACCGGATGGCGAGCTCCTTCCAACAAGTATCTCCATTCCTCTAATGCAGCTTTGATGGCCAGCAACTCCTTGTCCCCGATAGTATAATTTTTCTCGGCGGGCAGAAGACCCCGAGAGTAGAAGGCACAAGGATGTAATTTTTGTTGCTCCGAGCGTTGGGAGAGAATGGCTCCTAAGCCCACATTAGAGGCATCTACTTCTAGGAAGAAGGGAAGTGTCACATCAGGCTGTCGAAGAATGGGAGCAGACGAGAAGGACTCTTTGAGAATTTGAAAGGCTTGGAGAGCCTCAGATGACCATTGCTTAGTATTAGCCCCTTTCCGAGTTAGGGCCACAATAGGAGATGCAATGGATGAAAAGTCTTGAATGAAGCGTCTATAGTAATTGGCAAAACCTAAAAAACGCTGGATGGCACGAAGAGTAGTTGGCTGAGGCCAATGTAGTACAGCATTTACTTTGTCTGGATCCATCTTCAGGCCAACTCCGGAAACTATATACCCCAAGAATGGAATCTGGGGTAATTCGAATGAACATTTTTCCAATTTACAGAACAATGAGTTCTTCCGTAGTCTGGAGAGGACCTCTGCCACATGTTGGTGATGAGAAGGCAGGTCCTGTGAGAAGATCAATATGTCGTCCAGGTAGACAACGACACATACATATAATAAGTCCCGAAAGATCTCATTGATGAAACCCTGGAAAACAGCGGGGGCATTACACAGCCCGAAGGGCATTACTAAATATTCGTAATGCCCATCTCTGGTGTTGAACGCGGTCTTCCATTCATCACCGGAACGAATTCTAATTAGATTGTAGGCACCACGAAGATCCAACTTAGTAAATATCCGAGCTCCCTTGATGCGATCAAATAGCTCAGTGATCAGCGGAATGGGATACCGATTCTTGATAGTAATGGCGTTGAGTCCACGAAAATCTATACAAGGGCGTAATGATCCATCCTTCTTTTTGACGAAGAAGAACCCAGCTCCAGCGGGAGAGGTGGAAGGTCGAATGAAGCCACGCTGGAGATTCTCCTGTATGTACTCAGATGTGGCTTGAGTTTCGGGCAACGAGAGAGGATAGACCCGGCCCCTGGGAGGAGTCTTGCCAGGTAGAAGGTCGATCGGACAATCCCAAGAACGATGAGGAGGAAGACGTTCAGACTGAGCTTTATCAAACACATCGGCAAATGAAGCATACTGAGGAGGGAGTCCCGGGGAGGAAGATGTGATGGAAGATTGCTGTACTTTAAGAGGAGTCACTTGAGAAAGACAACGATGGTGACATTCAGACCCCCAAGACGTAACTTGAGGAGTGCGCCAGTCAATCTGGGGAGAGTGACACTGAAGCCATGGAAGGCCTAAGACAATCGGACTTGTCGTAACTGGAAGAATTAAAAACGAAATTTCTTCATGGTGTAGTACACCAATCTGAAGGGTTACTGGAGACGTACTCTGGGTGATGAGACCATTGATGAGACGTGATCCATCTATAGCCGTCACAGTAATGGGTGTTTTTAAAGTGATCACTGGTAGGGACCATTGATTCACTAGTGATTTAGAAATGAAATTTCCTGCTGCTCCGGAATCAATCAATGCCTGTGACTCAAAGGATTTGGTAGCAAAGGAGATCGTAACATCAAAAGCGCAGGCTTTAGATTTCATAGACAATGGAGAGGACTCCAGGGACCCTAACTTCACCTCTCCAGAACTAGTTAGGGCCTGGCATTTCCCGATCTCTTAGGGCAAGAGCTGAGCATATGCGTGGAATCAGCACAATAGATACAGAGTCTATTCTTTACTCTTCGTTTCCTCTCCTCTGAAGATAATTTGGAACGTCCTATCTCCATGGGAATCACAGAGGATGGAGCTGGACGAAATTGAGGGTTTGAACGAAGAGGTGCTTTGACAGCCGTTGTTTTCTCAGACTCTCTTTCCCGAAACCTCATATCTACACGATGGCAAAGAGAGATCAAATCTTCTAGTGACGAAGGAAGCTCTTGGGTAGTCAGTGCATCTTTAATTTTATCGGAGAGCCCCTGCCAGAAGGCGGCAACTAATGCTTCAGTGTTCCACTGAAGTTCAGAGGCTAAGATCCTAAATTGAATGACATACTGTCCTACTGTATGGGAGCCTTGTCGCAAACGAAGAATGCTGGAAGCAGCGGAGGTCACACGACCTGGTTCATCGAACACACTTCGGAACGTGGAAATGAATTTGGCACTATCTTGTAGAATTGGATCGTTTCTTTCCCACAGAGGGGAGGCCCAAGCCAGGGCTTGTCCAGAAAACAATGAGATAAGATAGGCCACTCTGGAACGATGGGTAGAAAAATTTTGAGGTTGGAGTTCAAAATGGACTGAACATTGGTTAAGGAAACCTCTACAAGTTTTGGGGTCCCCGTCATATTTTGACGGAGTAGGCAGGTGAAGCGTAGGAGCTGTAGACACCTGGGATGGCACTGGGGAAACGGAGGAAAGCACAGGAGCTTCAAGATTAGCTGTAACAGTCTGTCCAGATGTTCCTTGGGAGGTTAACGATTGGTAACATTGAAGTAACAGCTGTTGGCGAGCATCCTGTTGCTCCACACGGCTGACCAGATGCTGCAGCATCTCTTTAGCGGTAGGTTCCGTATCTGGGTCTGTCATGGCCTGATCTTACTGTCACGGGCACTAGGAGTCTTTACCCAGGGATCACCAGGTGATAGGCTTGCCAGAGCAGTATAGGTGGTAATATGGTACTCTGGTAGCAGGGTGATCACGGAACAGGAAATAGTAGCTGATGAGATGCTCAGGAAAGTCTATGACTAGCAGCACTGGCAATATGGAGTAGTAATACACGAGGAACTGTATGGACAAAGGACACGTGAAGGTAGTCAGTGGTCTGCGGTAGCAAGTTGTACCACTGCTATAGTGAGGGGGAATGTCCAACAGAAACGAGGGGGTGATGAGAGTCAGCGGTCTGCGGATAGCAAGTTGTACCGCTGTCTGAGTGAAGGAATGGAATCCAAGTGGAGGGATCCGGGTAGTCAGTGGTCTGCGATAGCAAGTTGTACCACTGCTATGTGAGAGGATACTGGAACAGGTGATACAGGAAACAGGGATCAGTGGTCTGCCTTCAGCAAGTTGTACCACTGAATATATATGTGAGGAGGTGCACGGGGAGAGACTGCAACACAAGATATACACGGGCACCTTGACTTTGAACCACAGTAATATGCACAATATTAATGTATAGATAACTGAACAACACTGCCAATATAGAAAGTCTCTTGAAGTAGTCCAGCAGAAGCTAACACAGTCAATGATGGCAATAGACTCAGTGGATAGCACACTCCAGAGGAGAACCAACACAGTCCAGCAAGGTATGCAATACACAGCACAGTCAATGAGAAGTATGCATACCGTGGTTCAGGAGAAGGCAGTCAGACAGGAGTGCAGAGATACCTGAACGGCAGGAGGCCGGCAGGATGCGAAGTCCCTGGATGGGTGAAGCGGTGGTCTAGTAGGTGCAGCGCACAGGTAGATAGACCAGCAGGGACACACAGGAAAGCGTGGAGAGCGGATCAGCAGTAGATGGATAAGTCGCGCTGAGGAGTAGTAGCAGCGGGACTCTGCGGGAACACGGAGGTAGCCAATAGCAACCAGCAGGTGCAGTAACGATGGGACACTGGAGAGCAGAGTTGAACTGGAACTGTTGATCACGGAGAATAGCGGGTAGCACCATAGGCAGCAGACTCAAGGAAACACGGGAGAGTTGACAAGGACTGAAGACTGAAGCGCCCAGAGGCAGCGGATAGGAATCAGCCCAAACAGTCACGATGAAACACAGACGAGTTGCAGGTTGAAGACTGTAGTGCACGGAGGCAGCGGATAGGAATCAGCTAGCAGTCACGATGATGAAACACAGACGAGTTGCAGGTTGAAGACTGTAGTGCACGGAGGCAGCGGATAGGAATCAGCTGGCAGTCCCAATTATGAACAGGTGAATGGAAGTGAATGAAAGGCTGTAGTGCACGGAGGCAGCGGATAGCATAAGCTAACAGTCCCAATAATACATGGTAGAGTTGAAGTGGTTAGAAGACTGTAGTGCACGGAGGCAGCGGATAGGAATCAGCTCACAGTCACGATGATACAGTTGATGGTAGAAGTGGTATAGAAGACTGTAGTGCACGGAGGCAGCGGATAGGAATCAGCTCACAGTCACGATGATACAGTTGATGGTAGAAGTGGTATAGGAACCACAGTAGTAGAAGTGGTTTGGAAACCACAGAGGTAGAAGTGGTTTGGAAACCACAGGAATCAGCAGGGCTGAATAAACGAGGAAACACAGGAACACCTTCAGAGACTCATGGGGAATGAGACTCCAAGATCAGGCAACGTGGTGTTGACCACAGGTGCTTAATATAGGGAGGTTGCCTGATCTGCCAATTAAGTTAAAGGAACATACACTGAAGGTTTGGAAAGGGCTGCGCATGCGCAGTCCCTCAGGATGGAGGACGGCCACGGTTCCTAAATGTCCGGGAAGAAGCACTCACGGTCCGGTGAGTGACAAAGCCATCAGCTCATTTCCTTCCCACTACCCTCTGACACCCTTTCTTCATTTGACCCCACAAATGAAGAGGAAATTTCTACGCTCTTCTTATCTTCCTACTCTACCTCCTGTCCTCTTGATCCTATTCCCTCGCAAATTGGTAGATCCCTGTCTTCTGTGCTCATTTCACCTCTAACTCAAATCTGTAATCTCTCACTCTCTACTGGCATCTTTCCATCACTATACAAGCATGCAGTGATTACTCCTATTCTAAAAAAACAAAACTCCGACCCAAACTCTCTCTCAAATTACCCTCCCATCTCTCAGCTCCCTTGCCCCTCCAAGCTTCTAGAGAGACTTGCCTACACTCGCCTCACACGCTTTCTTTCCGCAAACAACCTGTTGGATCCTCTTCAGTCTGGCTTTCGTTCTCAACACTCCACAGAGACTGCGCTGACCAAGGTTGTTAATGATCTGATCACTGCTAAGACTGAACGCCATTACTCTCTCCTAATTCTCCTTGATCTCTCGGCTGCATTTGACACCGTTGACCACTCTCTTCTCATACAAACGCTGCAATCCCTAGGTCTTCAAGACACAGTTCTATCCTGGTTCTCATCTTACCTCTCTAATCGCTCTTTCACTGTTAATTTCTCTGGAGCCACATCTGCTCCGCTTCCCCTATCAGTTGGAGTACCACAAGGCTCGGTGCTAGGTCCTCTGCTGTTCTCTATCTATACCGCTTCTCTTGGAAATCTAATAAGTTCCTTTGGCTTTCAGTATCATCTCTATGCGGATGATACCCAAATCTATCTATCCTCTCCTGATATCTCGACATCTGTGTTGTCCCGTGTAACTGACTGTCTTTCTGCCATTTCATCTTGGATGTCCTCTCGTCAACTCAAACTTAATCTTTCTAAAACAGAGTTAATAATATTCCCACCCGCCAACAAGAGCATACCTGACATTTCTATCTCTGTTGATAACATGACCATAAATCCCACCCCACAAGCTCGCTGCCTAGGTGTAATCCTTGATTCACGCCTATCCTTTGTTCCCCACATTGACTCTATATCTAAATCATGTTACATACATCTAAAGAACATTTCCAGAATCCGCACATATCTCACACAAGACACTGCTAAAACCTTAATTCATGCACTAATCATCTCCCGCATTGACTATTGCAATTCCCTCCTTACTGGTCTTCCCAAAAACAGACTCAAACCCCTAAAATCTATTTTGCATGCTTCGGCAAGACTGATTTTCCTTGCAAATAGCTATTCCTCTGTTGAATCACTCTGTATGTCTCTACACTGGCTGCCTGTCTTCTACCGAATCCAATATAAAATACTTTTACTAACCTACAAGGCCATCAACAAAGCTGCACCAACATACATCTCCTCTCTTGTCTCAAAATATCTCCCAACTCGGCAACTCCGTTCTGCAAAAGATCTGCGTCTCTCATCCACCCTCATTACATCCTCCCATTCCCGGTTACAGGACTTTTTTCGGGCTGCACCCACTCTATGGAACTCTCTCCCTCGCACAATAAGACTCTCCTCTGTTCTACAAACTTTCAAGCGTTCTCTGAAAACCTACCTATTCAGACAAGCTTATAATATTCCTCAACCACCATCTTAACCTCACTACCTTTAGCCTGTTACACAATTTCACACAAGACAACTACCCCCGGACCAACATTGTTGTGTGACAGGATCATTTAGCTTATGAGTCACCCTACCTTTGCAGTCTGGCTGGGCCAAGATGCAAAATGTATACTTAACCTCATGTGTCAATCTCCCATTGTCCCATAGATTGTAAGCTTGCGAGCAGGGCCTTCTCACCTCTTTGTCTGTTTTACCCAGTTTGTTTATTAGTTTATTACGTTTGTCCCCAATTGTAAAGCGCTACGGAATATGTTGGCGCTATATAAATAAATGATGATGATGATGATGATGATAATCAGACCTATTCTATTTTTCACTCTTTGTTCTTTTATTCTTTCAGGCAAAATATGATTAATGAATGAAGTTGATTAATCAAGAAGTTCCTGAATGAAGAAGAAAAATAAATTGTGTTAAAACTTATTAAATATTGTGCCCTTGTCCCCCTCCTCCCCTCCCCATTTTATCTTCTGTACCCCTTATCCCATCCTTCTGCTTATTATTGTTAATACAATGAAAAACAAAATCTTAAAAAATATATACATATGTAAAATGATTTATTACTTTCTGCAATCTTTTCTGCTGTTTGATTATATTGTTCCTCTTTGTCAAAGCCACACCGATTCAATGCTTTTCATACAATTATACAAACACTTGGCAACACAGGACATTTTCATTTGTTCCATCATATCATTGAGATCTATTTATGATTTAAAAAAAAAAAAAAGCTAGTATATTTAAGATAGGTTCTATATTGCAAACATTGTAATATACAATTTCATTTATAGCCTTATTTAGCAAAGGGTTCCAACCATTTATCTAAAAAAATAATACTGTTTTAAAAAGTAAGTCTTCTGTTGTAGTTTTGCACCATATTTACATAAGGGAAATGTATCATGAAATAAGCTTTGTATTTAGTGGCGTTGGACTACAGTGTCCAGCAGTGTCGAGCACACGCTTACTTGCGATGTTGCTAGCTACTAGCGTTTTCCTTCTGTAATTTCTAACTCCTATGGGAACGGCTACAGTACTATGTATACATTTCTCTTCTCCTTCCCCCCAAAATGTTTGACAAGGTGTGACTCTCAGCAGCTACCTAGTGACAGTGTCCTATGATCCAGCCTTTAGTTAATGCTAGAGATGGTCACTGACCCCCGTGTTTTGGTTTTGTATTCGGTTTTGGATCTGGATTACCGTCGTGTTTTGGTTTTGGTTTTGTTTTGCTATTTTTTGGCAAATCAATGTTTTTGGGCCTAAAATAACCAAATTTAGTGCTCCAACTGTTTCTTGGATAAGTAATGTAATTGTAAAGCTAATAAATTATCAAAAAAACAGTTTAATTCCTGGTAGGTAGGCCTTCATTAATTCTACACACAAAAGAGATTGTCTTCCTTTCCATTTATGCATATTGGCAATGCAGCCATCGTCTTTGGATGTATATTACACCCTACACTTATAGTTAAATATGTAAAGAAATGGAAAAAGGCAGTTTGCTTTCTGTCTCTAAAGGCCCCCCTCCACTTGTCGAAAATACCAAAAATTTCAGCCGTTATAGACTGTACAATATTAATTGAAATGGAGAAAGACAGTTTGTTTTCTGTCTCTATAGGCCCCCCTCCACTTTTCGAAAATACCCAAAAATTCAGCCGTTATAGACTGTACAATATTAATTGAAATGGAGAAAGACAGTTTGGTTTCTGTCTCTATAGGCCCCCCTCCACTTGTCGAAAATACCCAAAAATTCAGCCGTTATAGACTGTACAATATTAATTGACATGGAGAAAGCCAGTTTGTTTTCTGTCTCTATAGGCCCCCCTCCACTTGTCGAAAATACAAAAAAATTCAGCCGTTATAGACTGTACAATATTAATTGAAATGGAGAAAGCCAGTTTGGTTTCTGTCTTTATAGGCCCCCCTCCACTTGTCGAAAATTAAGGGTGTGCACTGGGCACTTTTAGGGCCTGAGTCATTAAGGAGAGTAAAGCATAAAAAAGGAGTATCTTTGAATCTGGGCAAAACCATATTGCAATGGAGGGGGAGGTAAATTTAAAATGTAGGTACAGATTTATAGTTGGGGTGGGGCATGTCCTAGTTCAACTTTAAATTTCAGTGTTAAAATAAAGCTATTATGTATTTGTGTGCTAGATGAAAAAACAGCCAGTATTATTCTTATGTGCAAAATAATAAATTAATTTGCACCCCTTCCATTGTAACATGGTTTGTCCCAGAGAACATTTACTCCTTTTTCTTGCCTTACTTTCCTTAATGACTCAGGCCCTTAGTGTTTTGGGTTTTGGGTTATGATTAGCTTGAGGTTTTGGGTTCTGATTTGTTTTGGCAAAACACCTGATGAAAGGTTTTGGTTCTGATTTAGGGTTTTGGGTTCTGATTTATTTTTAAAAAAGCATAAAAAGTGCTAAAATCTAGTTTTTTGTTTGTTTTTCACTCCTACGCTATTATTAACCTCAATAACATTCAATAACAATCATTTCCACTAATTTCCAGTGTACTTGGAACACCTCACAATATTGTTTTTAGTCCAAAACGTTGGACCGAGGTAGCTTTCTGGACTGCGTAGTGGAGTGGCCCCGGTACCCAATTTGGTACCGGGGCCACAATAAAAAAACATTAACTGGTCTCAATTCCACTACACAGCTATCTGGACTGCGTAGTGTAGTGGTCCCGGTATCCAATTTGGATACCGGGGCCACAATAAAAAAACCTTAACTGGTCTCAATTCCACTGCACAGCTATCTGGACTGCATAGTGTAGTGGCCCCGGTACACAATTTGGTACCAGGGCCACAATAAGAAAACCTTAACTGGTCTGAATTTCACTCTACAGATGGCTGATCCTACATCCTCTGCAGCATATACAGGGTATAGTTCTAACGCGTCAATACCTCTTGTTTTTGACGATGACAGGTCATTTTAATTAATTTTGGATTTGGCCCCAACATTGAATGTAGTTTAATATCTGATACGCATCTATCTGGACTGCGTAGTGGAGTGGCCCCGGTACCCAATTTGGTACCGGGGCCACAATATAAAACCCTCAAATGATCTGAATACCACTGCACAGATGGCGGACACCAGATGCACGTCTAACACCAACATAGCAGTTAAGGCCGCAGTTATTTTTTTTTGGAACTACAAAAAAAAAAACGTAGCAATAGAAATGGCAGTTCCTCTTTTTTTGAAATACAGAAAGAAAGAAAGTAGTAATATAAATGGCAGTTCCTCTTTTTGGGAACTACATATAGAATGAAAATATCAATAGAAATGGCAGTTCCTCTTTTTGGGAACTACATATAGAATGAAAATATAAATAGAAATGGCAGTTCCTCTTTTTGGGAACTACATATAGAATGAAAATAGAAATAGAAATGGCAGTTCCTCTTTTTGGGAACTACATATAGAATGAAAATATAAATAGAAATGGCAGTTTCTTTTTTTGGGAACTACATATAGAATGAAAATATAAATAGAAATGGCAGTTCCTCTTTTTGGGAACTATATATAGAATGAAAATATAAATAGAAATGGCAGTTCCTCTTTTTGGAAACTACATATAGAATGAAAATATAAATAGAAATGGCAGTTCCTCTTTTTGGGAACTACATATAGAATGAAAATATAAATACAAATGGCAGTTCCTCTTTTTGGGAACTACATATAGAATGAAAATATATATTGAAATGGCAGTTCCTCGTTTTTTGAACTACACAAACAATGAACGTAGTAATAGAAATGGCAGTTCCTCTTTTTGGGAACTTAACAAGAATTTTTTTTTTATTCAGAAATGATGAGTCTCTCTATTAGAGTGTAATGCCCCTTAAAACTCCTTTAAATAAAATAGTACGTATTCTAGGAGACCCTGTTTATATATTTAAATTGGTTCTGCAAAAATATGCATGATGATCACTGTACAGAGATCTGTGATAGAGCAGCGATTAAAGTGGCCTGATTAAAGGTCATGTAAGATCTTAAAGCACTCACAATTATATAGATACTGTATTCTCGTTAAAGACGCTGCCTAACGTGTATAAAAGTTGGAACTTATATAGCGCTTGCTTCACTGGGTGATGTGAGCAAGCAGAGTGTGTTAATATGTAGAGACCCTATCTAAACATTAATATGATAGAACAAATAGCAGCGCTGTATACGCTGTGTGTAGGTAATGAAGGAGGCATGAAGAGGTTAATACTAAAATGTAACTCCCAGCTATCTGAACAGATATCCTGTGCTTCCTGTCTTAACTGTAGTTTCCAACTAAGCTTAGGCTAAATATGGTGTTAATTCAAAAAAGAGGAACTTAGAACTATGCATTTACGAGAAATAACTGTATAGGCGTGCTTTTACTGGAAATAGTATTTGATATATAGATTCTATTGGCTTAGAAGAGGGCTGCTCCCTCTCACTACCGTTTGTCCTAATGTATATATATGTTTCTGTGACCTAATAAAGGTAGAGCTTTTTACATCTTGATACATACATTACCTGTTTGTGTCCTATGTAACTCTCGGCCGGTCTATATACTTCTCCTTGGGTGATTTATACCAGAATATGTGTGAACAAGAAGTTAATAGGACTCTAATGGAGTCCAATGGTAGGATACCTCTGACATTTCTTGGTGCCGAAATTCCCGGAGCCTGATGACCAGTTAAGGGGACATCTGGAACCATCCAACGGCTGACAACTCCCAACTACGACAAATCCGTGCGGTAAGCTATTTTTGTCAAGCGATTTTAGCCAAAAATATGCTTCGTACTTGAGATTTGTCTGTCGGATGGTATGTTACCCCTTTTCTGAGTCTATACGGTCCCGTAAACCCTGTCTGTTGACCTGGTATAAAATGTTTCAGTCTAATTTGTAAATATTATCAAACAGAATTGTTATAATTTACATTGCAATATTTGTCTGAATCCTCTAAATAAGAGATATCAACAGCATTTGTTTCTCACTCATTTTGGTTGTTTTTAGATGGATTGTTTTTAAGTACGTTGTTGAGGGTGAAAAATAGGGAAGTTTTGTTGTGGTGAAAATACTTGGTCTCTTACCTAGATTTAAATAATAAGACGTTATTATTTGTGATTGGGCAGAATAGATGTTACTCTCATAAAATTGTGTTGAAGATTGTGATTTCTTCTTGATTATGGGGGGTTCTAGCTCAAAAGTCGTCATGCCTGGCCCAAATCCAATTGAAAGGATGAGGGACAGGTTTGGCAAGCCGGCTGTGAGAGGTATAGAGAAAGTATTACGGAGAGGTAGTTTTTAAAAAAAAAATGGCTAATTTGATTTTAGATCCAATCATAAGGAATGTATTGATAAACATGGTTTTGGTTACATGGTTCATATGTGGATTGTAATGAGTGAGGAACAAGTGTTAAAAGGGAAGATGAGGAACAAAAGAGGAAACGGCCGGAATTTGCAATGTATAATTCATCAACATGTTATTTGCCTCCCTTGTATGACCCCAACGAAAACATGAGCTCAGACATAGGCAGGAGTCAGTCAGCCTCAGTCCCAGAGGAACAGATGAAGGATTCTCCTTCAACCTCAGCTCAATCCCCATATAGTGATTTAAGTAAAAGTATACTGTATAAATGTTGTTCAAAATGCAAAAATGAATACAGCGGTACTTTTTTGTAGTGAATGTCTGGTGTCAGAAATTAAACAAGGCAACCAGACCAAAAGGCTTAAAAAAAAAAAAAGAATTAGCCAATTTAGGACCTTACAATAAACATGGTCTTAAAGAGTTAAGTTTCCAACCTGACACAGATACTGATGCAGAATCCTCCGCTATGGTGGTAATGGCCCCAGTTAGGGATATACTGACAGAACATACCCATCCCGCAGCAGTAGAAAACCGTGGATAAGTGCGCAGTCTGGGATTTGTTTTGAGTGTGGGAAGAAGGGACACATGAGAAAGGACTGTCGCCAGTGGAAAAATAAGAGACAGATGCAAAATAGGGATAGAGAGGCACAGCTGTCAAACTCCCTAAATACAACCTCAGATTGAAGCGCAGGCACCCCTGTTCTAGTCTCCTCTGTCTCTGACCCTAGTTCCCCATCGATTACAGAAAAATATGTCACACTCACATTGCCTGGGGGAAAGAATGTTAATTGTTTAATAGATACAGGGGCAAGCCAATCTTTACTAAAAAAAGAGGATGTACTACCTCAAATGTTGTCCACAAAGAAGGTTAAAGCTACAGCACTGACAGGGGCTCCTGTCACTTTAAGAAAAACTAGAACTTTACCCGTGCAGATAGAAAATCATCCAGAAGAGATTCCACTTGAGTTTATTGTCAGTTATACTTGCCCTGTCAATTTGCTAGGTGCTGATGTATTGTCTAAATTACAAGCATCTATTAAATACACTCCGAATGGTATTGTTTTCTCCACACCCCTATCAAATGATCAATGCTCCCAAATTGGTGGAGCAGTGCTTTTGTTTCTCAGTACAGAACAAGGAGAAAAAGAACAGACCTACCAGAATCTGTCTGTGGAAGACTGGACTGAACTAGGGGTGCCGGTGAAACGCTGGGCAACGGAGAAAACAGATGTTGGACTTCTAAAGGTGCAACCGTCCTCAGAAGATGGCTACCTCTCTATCCAGATGAGACACAGCTACTCCAATATGTAGATGATCTACTGCTGGCATCAACCACAGAACAAAATGCAGAGACAAATCCATATCCCTACTCTGCTTTCTAGCACAGGAAGACTGCAGAGCCTCAATGAGCAAACTACAAAAGTACAAAAAGTACAAAAGTTGTTTTTCTTGGACATTGTATTTCGCAGGGCACCAGACATCTTACCAGTGACAGGACAAGAGCTACCACACCAAAGACGGTATCAGAAATCCGAGCATTCATCGGTCTCACTGGGTATGTGAGAGAGTGGGTGCCAGGAGCATCATAACTACTGCAACCCCTTTATGATGCTACCGAGAAAGATGCAGACAATAATGAAACAACACAACGGCTTCGTGAGGAAGCAGTGCAAAAGATCAAACAAGTCATCTGCTCAGCACCAGCTCTGGGACTACCTGATTATGGTAAGCCTTTCAATCTATTTTGTCATGAAACAAAGAACCACGCTCTGGGAGTGTTGTCCTAAGAACACGGTGGCAAACAAAGACCCACCGCCTACTACTCCACACCATTAGACAATGTAATGAAAGACTTACCTAACTGTGTCAAGTCTGTAGCAGCTGCAGCCATACTGAAGGAAAAGTGTGCAGACTTCGTTCTAGCCCATCCACTCATAATCCAGGTACCCCAGGCTGTAACTGAAATTCTTCATCAGGCTTCTACTAAACATCTCTTTGCAGCACGCATCACCCAGTATGAAGTAGCTCTCCTCAGTGCCAGCAATGTGACAATAAAAAGATGCACTCTTCTGAACCCAGCCACACTTCTCCCAGTTGAATTTGTACCTGACGGTACAAAAGGAGGGAGTAATGAAGAAAACGAAAAGAGACATGAGAAGCATGATTGCCTATCCTTAATGGAACAAGAGGTAAAAACCATCATGGAACCTGTCTGAAGAACCACTAAATAACCCAAATTTTAAATTTTTTATTTTTCATTGATGGCTCAAGCTAGTTCATAGATGGCAAACATCACCCGGTTTATGCGGTGGTCACCCTGCAGGAAGTGATTGAAGCGGAACCTCTTCCACCAAGCTACTCTGCACAAGCAGCAGAACTCATGGCAATACTGAAAGCGAAGGCACTTACACAAGGAAAAAGTGAGGAAAAGAAAGGAAATGCGATTACAGATGAACAAGCGAAAAAAAAGGCAGCTGTAAAGCAAATACCAACCATCTACACTCTCCTACCAGCGACACCAGAGCAACCAAATTTGGAAAACTTACAGAACATGCAGCAACAAGCATCCAGAGAAGAGAAAAAGGCCTGGCATTAAAATCATACACAGGACTCTGGCAGACAGGTGAACTGTTGTGTCTCCCTAGGGCTCTCTATTCTCCTATGTTGCAGATTGCTCATGGACCGGACCACAAAGGAAAAGGACAGATGACTTCACAAGTCCAAGAACATTGGATAGCACCTGGATTCTACGTGGCAGCTAAGTTGTACTGTGATCAATGTTGGGTGTGTGCAGAAAACAATCCAGGTAGGAGAACTAGAATGTAGATGGGACATATACCCAAAGTGTTATTTCCCCCAAGAACTACAACACAAACATGGGAACATGACATCATATGTGAGGTCCCTTACTAAATACTTGTCTGACATTTACACTCAGGTACAGATTTCTCAGCCTGAGAACGAAAGAGTGGAACCGCATGGGCTAGAGATCGGTGATTGCGTCTATCTAAAGGTACATGTAAGAAAGGCTTTAGAACCGCGGTACACAGGCCTTTACCAAGTGTTGTTGACCACGTCCACCTCGGTAAAACTAAGGGGAAAAGATTCCTGGGTACACGCATCCCACTGCAAGAAAACAAAGATAACCATCCAGACAGGCCAAAGCAATGGCTAAGGGAAGTACTGTTTTCATTTTAGTAATTGCTATACAAATAGCTGTATGTGTCTATTCTTCACATGAGAAAGCAAAATGCAGGGGAAAGACAGGTCATGAAAAATGTGTATGCAATAATTGTGATGAATTAGATAATGAAGAATGTAAATACTGTGGGAAACCCTCTGAGGAAAGATGTATGGAATGGTGTAGCCATCCAACGAAGAAATCCAACACCAATAGCAATAATAATGTAGATAGCAAAAGCAGGCAGTTGCATGAGGTACTAAATGAACCATGGAGCAATGCCTTTGTCCAGATGCACTATACGGCAGCAAAAACACTGAATTTGACTAACTGTTGGATCTGCACACATTCCCCTTTGTCAGCTAGATCCATGAATTGGATTGCGTTTCCCCTTAGTATCCAAGAAGTAGCCAAGGTAAACCTGACCAAATTAAGGAGAGTAAATTTAGAGCAATATGTAGCTCTCCCAGTAGCAATTCTAACTACACTTTATGCAAAACCAGTTGATTCTTGTTTAACAGTTCCCCAGTTAACAAAATCCAAGTCTAGGACAATGACAGCCATGCTGGTGAATGTAAGTCTGGATTTGCAACCAAAGAATTATTCTCTTGGAAATACACAATGTCACACAGCTAACATAACATTTGGGGAGGCAGGAGGGTCCCTTATTCAGTGCAACTTTTGCGATCAAGACAACAAAACAGGGCCATATTCATTGTCAAGGCACAAGCTACTCGGGGTGAAATTACAGAGATCATACCCTGAATGGTTAAACCAGTCAGAATGTGGAGGAAATGAGACTATGTTAGGTATCGATGGAACCCAGGCATTAGGTCTGTTAAGATTAATTGGACTACTGATAACAAAGATTCCAGGTACCTATTATCTCCCAGGGAATATTTATTTCTTATATATAAATAAGATATAATAAATGGTTGCCCTATGGGGGATATGGTAACTGCACAATAGGAAAGATCTTACCCAGCACCTACTACATAGATAACATGATTCCAGGTTATTATGACCCCGCAAATTTAAAGGCCCATGATATAATAAAGAGGTCAGTGCCCTCAGCCCCAAAATCCAACACAGAGCTAATCAACCTTCCCTGGGTAAATAGATGTTGTTTGAAAAAGGCTTTCTCGTACATCATAGATTTAGCCAGTCTGACAACATAACAGATTTGTATGATAAAACGTTCAAACTAATGATAAAGGAGATGCAAATGATTACTAAAGAGGTACAGACTCACAGACTAGTCTTGGATTATATCACAGCAAAAGAAGGTGGCATGTGCATGATAGTAAAAGAAGCATGCTGTAACTACATTAATCAGACATATGATGTAGAAATCGCTATAGAAGAACATTTGAATTAGGTAAAAAGATTGAAGGAAGACTTTGCTAGCAATCATAAGGAAGAAGCATGGATTTCAGGGGGATGGTGGTCATGGCTGAAACCTTCTAACTGGTTTTCTGGAATGTTTGGATGGGTGTCAGGCATTATGTTAATCATAGCAAAACTTGCAGGACTTGGTTTATTGATATATGTACTAATCAGGTTGTTTCTCTGTTGTGTTCCATATGTGACTAAGAAAATACTGAGAATTGGAAAGACCAAACACAAGGGTCCCAGGGATGACACATACCCGGCTCTGCAAACCACTAACAGAGACTCTAATAATCAGCTGCAAGAGGCTAATGAGCGTACAGCTGCACTGCAAATAGAAGCTGACAGACGTGCTGGAAAAGATCGAATCTCAGACTCCGAGACCCACCTATAGGAAAGGGGTGTTTTAGTCCCCCAAGATAAACCAGGATCCTGTTGCACGGGACGGTCATTACCCCTCACCTGATAGTTATGAACTCTAAAAGCAGATGATTAGCATCGACTCGTGAGGTCAGACGTGCATGACAGTAGTATCGCCTGCTACTCTCGGGGAAGGAGCCTGGGTTATCCTCTGGGGAATAGGAAGGAGTTAATTTAGTATTAAAAGGAGGGTCTGAAGGAGGCATGAAGAGGTTAATACTAAAATGTAACTCCCAGCTATCTGAACAGATATCCTGTGCTTCCTGTCTTAACTGTAGTTTCCAACTAAGCTTAGGCTAAATATGGTGTTAATTCAAAAAAGAGGAACTTAGAACTATGCATTTACGAGAAATAACTGTATAGGCGTGCTTTTACTGGAAATAGTATTTGATATATAGATTCTATTGGCTTAGAAGAGGGCTGCTCCCTCTCACTACCGTTTGTCCTAATGTATATATATGTTTCTGTGACCTAATAAAGGTAGAGCTTTTTACATCTTGATACATACATTACCTGTTTGTGTCCTATGTAACTCTCGGCTGGTCTATATACTTCTCCTTGGGTGATTTATACCAGAATATGTGTGAACAAGAAGTTAATAGGACTCTAATGGAGTCCAGTGGTAGGATACCTCTGACAGTAAGGTAAGGATCTCAAATACCATGACACTCTGTTTAGCCTAATCCCTGACAATGTAATATCACGGAAAGCCTATTTGATTATCAAGGCCAATGGCTAGCTTCTGCTAAATCAAACAGAGTATGCAGCGCACGTCTAACACCAACATAGCTGTGCCTGTGACGTGGCCTGCAGGAATATCTCTGATGGAGATAGAACTAGGCCCCAAAGAGCACATAATGCCAAAAAAAGAGTTGCAAGATGGTATTGTCCTTGGGCCCTCCCACCCACCCTGATGTTGTTGAAATAGGACATGCACACTTTAACAAACCAATCATTTCAGCGACAGGGCCTACCAAACTACTGTGGCTGAAATGATAGGATGTCCCTAGGTGGCCAAGATCCTTACCCCTGCTTATTTGAGCTTTACATAAGCTACATATGGCCATACATTTGTTGTCCGGATTCGGATAAAAATAACTCCAGACAGAAGAGGTGGATTTTTGGGTCTTCTGACCAGGCATGGCGATGGGCTTTTTCATCCCATGGACAACAACTGTTTCCCCCCCTGGTGGCTCATTTATGATAACCACATCAGCATCCACCTCGTCAAGTTCCTCCACAACGCCAGCTACATCAATAGCCTCCTTGACACCTTGATTAACCAAATTTGAATCTACACTGTGGTTCATCCTTCCAGCATATGCAGAGGGTGTGCTGCAAATGGTGGATGGAGTCACCTCTTCCCGTACAGTGATGGGAAGGTCAGGCTTCGCAACCACCAACACCCTTGGACTCGCCTTGGGGATTTGTGATGTCATCTGTTTAGAAGACAGAGTTGTTTGCTGTTTTGTTGTTGTTGCTGACAGCATAACTTTCTTCAATTTTTTTGAGAGGGGGGGAGGAGGAGGGCTTAGATCCTAGGGTGAAGCTGAACCACTAGTCCTGAACATGGGCCAGGGCCTAAGCCGTTCCTTGCCACTCCGTGTCGTAAATGGCATATTGGCAAGTTTACGTTTCTCCTCAGATGTTTTCAATTTTCTTTTTTTGCTAATTTTAGTCAACTTTGGGTTTTTGGATTTTACATGCCCTCTACTAGGAGATTGGGCATCGGCCTTGGCAGACGACGTTGATAGTATTTCATTGTCTATGTCATGACTAGTGGCAGCAGCTTCAGCATTAGGAGGAAGTGGTTCTTGATCTTTCCCTACTTTATCCTCAAAATTTTGGTACTCCATTATATGCAGCACAAGAGAGAGTACCCCTAAACCACACACACTGGGCAAAGCCTTTACAAATTATCTGCGGCACAGGAGAGTACCACTGGACTGTAGTTATACAGCAGTACCTAATTTTTGTGACAGCTGGAAGAGTGAACGTAATGTGACTTTGAATTGAAATAGTACTACCTAATTTTTGTGACAGCTGCAAGAGTGAACGTAGTGTGACTTTGAATTAAAATAGTACTACCTATTTTTTTCAACCTAATTTTTTTTTTTTCGTATAATTTTTTTTATAATTTTTTTATTTTTATTTTTTTATAACTTTTTAATAAATTTTTTATAACTTTGGAATAATTTAGAAATAACAATGCCCTTAGCAGAACAGAGCACAGGACACAGAACCACTGGAATCAGCAGGACACAGCACTGCACAAAACACCACTGGACTCAGCAGGACAGAGCACAGGACACAGCACCACTGGACTCAGCAGGACAGAGCACAGGACACAGCACCACTGGACTGGACTGAGCAGAACACAGCACAGCACAGCACAGCACGAGAAATCCCAGGACAGAGGACCACCTAACACATCCTCCCTCTTCCCTGATCAATGCCCGAGTGAAGATGGCGGCGGCAAGCGGGGAATTTAAAGGATCCGGGTATCGCGAGATCCGACAGCGGGATTATGAGTCAGAGCCTCGTTTTAAGTTTCGGAATCGGCGGGAATACCCGGACATCGCTCGGATCTGACTCGGAATCACACTGTTCGGGTGGGCTCGGATTCCAGACATCCGAGCCCGCTCATCCTTATCGAAAATACCAAATAATTCAGCCGTTATAGACTGTACAATATTAATTGAAATGGACAAAGCCAGTTTGGGGTCACTCTGTCTATGACACCCTACCCTTAAGGAGAAATTGCCCAAACAGCAGCCTTTCAAGACGGTACGTGATATGGAAATGCCACAAGTCCCTTTCCTCTTTGGGGGTAGATTGCACCCTACACTTACATAGAAAGTTTTAAAAAGCTGTTATCGTCGTCATCTTTAGCTTCATCCTCACCCTCATCAGTGTGTACGTCATCATCACTGATTATCAATTCATCGCCGCTTGAATCCACCATTAGAGAACAGTCAGTGCTTGGATGTCTTTGATGGTGAAGGCCTTCCTCGTGGAAGATGTAGTTCATTTTTATAAACATCATTTTCTCCACATTTTTTGGAAGTAACCTTCGACGGCGATCACTGACTAAGTTCCCGGCTGTACTGAATACTCGTTCAGAGTACACACTGGAGAGTGGGCAGCTTAGGTATTGCAAAGCAAGTTTGTACATGGGTTTCCAAATGGCCTGCTTTTCTTCCCAGTAAGGAAAGGGAATGTCTGACATTTCCATATCAATTACCTCTTGAAAATAATCCTCCACCATCCTTTGCATGTTAATAGTAGGATCGGATGGAGTTATGGCCGAGGTCACACTTTTTTTGCTAAATTCTTTCAAACCAGACCAAATGTCAAACTGTTGTGTTCTGCCACCTGCGTCATCCCTGCTTCTCTTTGGAAAGCGCAATTCCTTACGAGCATCAGCTGCCTGAGAACCTGAAGAAGGAGACTTCGTCAAGCCACGGACCAGTTCAGCGGTCAACTTGCTGACCAGGAGCTTCTTGCATCTCTTCATATCTCGGTCAGTTGGAAGCAAAGAATCTACTTAGATCTTAAACCTAGGATCAAGCACAGTTGCCAAAACATAGTGATCCGACTTCAAGATTTTAATAACTCTTGGATCATTGCAAAGCGAATTAAGTACTTGATCTACAAGGCCAACATACTTTGCGGAATTGCTTTCTTTCATCTCCTCCTTCAATTTGTCAAGCTGCTTTTCCAAAAGTCGAATTAAGGGAATGAATTGGCTCAAGGTGGCAGAGTCTGCACTGACCTCACATGTCACAACTTCAAATGGTTTCAGCACCTTGCACAACACAGAAAGGATTCTCCACTGTGCAAGACTGAAATACATTCCCCCTCCTTTCCCAATGTTATGGCTTGTGCAATACACTTGTATGGATTTGCGCTGTTCCTCCATCCTCTGAAGCATGTACAGGGTGAAATTCCACCTTGTTAACACCTCTTGCTTAAGTTGGTGACAGGGCAAATTAAATTGTTCTTGGAGCTGCTGCAATATCCTACATGCTGTGGCAGAATGCCGGAAATGTCTCGAAATTTTACAAGCCACCGAAAGCATCTCCTGCACCTCACGGTTATTTTTTAAGAAGATCTGCACCACCAAGTTTATTGTGTGAGCAAAACTGGGAATGTGATGGAATTCACCCAGCTGTAATGCTCGCACAATATTGGTGGCGTTATCAGAAATTACATATCCAAGGGAGAGTCCAAGTGGCATAAGCCATGTATCTATGACATTCCTTACTTTTCTTAACAAATTATCAGCTGTATGCCTGTTAGTGATACAAAGAGTAGCCTGCCTGTGAGAAATGTTACGTAGTAGTGTACATGCTGCTGCTGTTCCTGCTTGTGAAGGTGAATGACCAACCCAGTGGGCTGTCACAGTCATATAATCTTTTGTTTGCCCACTTCCACTTGTCCACATATCTGTGGTTAAGTGTACAGTGGGAAGAATGGCATTTTTGAGCCAATTATTACATTTTTACGAACGTTCTGGTACAGTTGAGGAATAGCTTTTCTCAAAAAATGGTGTCGCAATGGAATTTGGTCACAGGTACATAAAACCTCAATTAACTGTGAAAAACCAGCTGCGTTTATAGTGGATATTGGATGCAGATCTAACACTAGCATAGTCGCCATGGCGTCTGTGATCCGCTTTGCGACTGGGTGACTGCTGTCATACTTGCTTCCTCTAGCAAAAGATTGTTTAACAGTTAATTGTTGTAAAGTACTAGTGGTCTTCTTTCTGGGCTGCTTATGGGAGGAAGATTCACCCCCAGCAGCAGCAACAGCAGCAGCAGTGGGACTAACGCTCAAGAATTCTTCAGAGGAATCAAGGATAGTGCAGGAGTCATCTAGCCGTAGCAACTTGGATGCAGGACTAACTCTGATCACTACTGAGGATATTGATGAGGACGGTGTTGTGGGTGTAGATTGCAGGCGTCGGAATGTAGGTGAGAGAAGGGTCCTAGCTGATACTGGACTGCTTGTTGTTATTTTTTACCATAACTTTCAGATTTCCCCAACACCTTGCCATGAACTCGTATCATATGGGGTAACATGGATGAGGTTCCTAGATGGTTAAGGTCCCTCCCTCGACTGACTGTGGCTTTACATACACTACAAATGGCTAGACAACTGTTGTCAGGATTTGGGTAGAAATAATTCCACACATAGGAAGTGGCTTTTTTGGACTTATGTCCAGGCATGACAATGGCCTTCTTCTTGTCACGTGCCAGAACTGCTTCCACCGATGCAGGACTTACACAAACAACCTCAACCTCATCAACATCCTCATTAGCAGACCTCGTCGGCTACACAAATATCCCCCTCATACTGTTCCAATTCCAAAGTGGCATCTTCAATTGGTGTATCACTGGCTACACTCGGGCAGTTCAGGCACACATCAGCAGAAATGCTGAAAGGGGCCTTCTTTATGGGTACACTATCACAATGGTCACAATTACACATAGCACTCAGGAATGGACTCTTCTCAGGGATTGGTGTCATTTCCAAATCTGAGAACACATTTTCCTCTAATGCCTTATTGTTTTCTTCCAGCTCGGCTTTTACACGTAACAGTATTTGTGCACCACTTTTGGACTCAGAATTACTTGGTCTTGCTTGGTCACGAGTGACCTTACAAGAAGAAGCCTCAGTAACAATTTTAGATCTCGCACTCATAGAGAAAGACGAAGGCCTCATTCTTTCTTTGCCACTGCGTGTGTAGAATGGCATGTTGGCATTTTTTTTTTATCGGCAGTTAACTTTTCCTGGATTACAGCTCTTTTTTTCTTCAACATGGTAAAAAGTGTTTTTTTGTTTGTTTTTTTCCCTGACTTCAAAAGACCAAGTACTTTTACATAGGCTTTACCAGATGACGTACAAGGATAACTATCATCAGGACTGGTTGCAGAAGCTGCTTGCTGCTCCTGCTCTTCTGTGTACTGCTGAGAATCCATTTTGATAACACTGTACACTTATTGGTGCAAATTCAGAAAAAAAGCCTGCAAAGACTTGTATATTTGTACTTCAGCAATGACAAAATTACCAACACAGCTCTTCTCTTTGGGTGTATATAACACCATACACTTATTGGTGCAAATTCAGAAAAAAAGCCTGCAAGGTCTTGTATATTTGCATTTCAGCAATGGAGCTCTTCTCTTTGCCACTCTATCCTACCGCTTCTGTATCCCTCTCTCAAATGGCGCTAGATCACCGTGGAGAGGAGTGGTTATAGATTCCAAAACTCGCAAGACCTGAGATCCGACAACGTCACAGTGACATTTTGCCTTGTTTTGGAATCCGAAATAGAGCGAAAGTACCAAGCCGACTCGGCTCGGTACTCGGATCCCCGAAGTTTGGGTGGGTTCGGTTTTCAGGAAACCGAGCCCACCCATCTCTAATAGCAACCAAACAGATTTTAGTTGTCATTCATTTAGTACATTCTACAAAATGACAGCTAGAATCTGATTGGTTGCTATAGGCAACATCTCCACTTTTTCAAACTCGTAGTTTAGTAAATAACTAAGTGTCACAGCCTCTGACTTTACCCTGAGCCAAAGGCCATTATGCTGCGATATGTGCTACAATAATGAAAACTAAATCCTGGCTGGGAATAATAGGGACAATTTGTGAAGGGGGAAAAATGAATTTACCTGGTTTGTTTTTAATTGCTGACAGATATTAATTTCTCCAGTTAATTAAAAGTTGCTAATGGTAGATCCAATTAATAGTGGTGGTACCCTTTATTTATATAGGACAATAAGTAGAGTTGGACACCAAAACTGGCATAAAAATGGGTCAGAAAAATGACTCAATAACCTGAATAAAGGGAATAAAACAGTGTACAATAGAATTGGTTCCTCTTTATGACTTGTTAAGAAGGTTAAATACAACAAAGTGGGTTTTCCAATAATATTGTAAAGGAGAAAAGAATAGAAGAAGAGCCAGGAAAAAAGAGAGTGGAAGAGGTACAAGGGGGAGGAGGGGAGCGCAAAGATGGGGAAGGTCAGGAGTTTGTGTTTACATGCTGCCTGGAACGGAGGAGCCATGAAGTCTGTACCATGGGGTCCATGTCTCGTGAAATTTGGGAAGGGTGTCGTTAAGGAGGGCTGTTATACACTCTATGGACGAAATGTGCCATACCCTATTTATCAATTCAAGTTTGGTAGGACAGTGTGTCTGTTTCCAAGCTCGGACTAACAATAGTTTACAGACTTCACTAACCAGTAGTATCACACAGTCCGTTGGTTTACCTACAGATGGGGCGACTTTGTTGAGCAAAAATATTACGGTGTCCCTGGGGAGATGAACTGTTATATTGGATAATGGGACAGTCCCACCAGATGTGTAAGGGAGTACCCTGTCTGCCACAGCCTCACCAGCGCCTATCTGATGTGGATGGGAAAATAAGAAGGAGCTTGGTTGGGACTAGGTACCATCTCGAGGACACGCTTCCCTGACACTCGCATTGATAGATGCTTTAGCCACACGTTTCCGAATTGCTGACCATCCCTCGTCATACAGGGCCATCCCAAGGTTTCCCCCCATGCCTCCTTGTGGGGATCTAAAGGTGGCGAGTCCAGTGTGAGAATAAAACGATAAAGGACTGATATATTCCCTTTATGTCCACCGAATAAATACAATGACGCGCAGAGGGTAATAATTTTTTACTATGCGTTTGGGAATAGATAAAGATACGAATCTGTAGGTACAAAAAACTGCAGAAATTTTGGAAGGCCGTATATCGGCAAATGTGGGGGGGCCAAATTCACCCATTATGTGGAAAACCAATCTGTTTTTCTAGATTTCCAGGGTACAATCATGGAATCTACATTATCTGGAGGGAACTGTGGGTATGTCCATATTGGGGTCAGTGGAGAGGGATATGGAACCAATATAAAGAGTGTTTACAGAATCCCATATTGATAGAGTAAGTTGTATCATGGGACATTCATATGCTGAGGCAGGTCTGTGGGTCCCGGACAACCAGGGTAGATAGTGCACCGGGGCCTCATGCCATTGTCAATATCTACCCATTTTTCAAGCCTGGGTTAATATGCCATGAAATGACATGGTGCAATTGGGTGGCGTAGTAGTAGTTAGAAAGAAGAGGGAGACCGAGTACTCCATCATCAGGCTGCGCCAGGGTACTATGCTTGAGTCTAGGCCTCTTGCCTCCCCAGAGACAACAATAGAAATATAGAATATACAACACATCAAATAAGCCTGAAGACATTGACACAAACACATGACTTCTTTGGATCACAATTCAAGGATCAACATACACAGATAGAACATTCTGAAAATCACATGATTAACAAAGAGAATGGAAATGAAGACATTAGGCAGGCAAAATGGTAAACTTCCTGTGCACATGTTTACATTAAATTATATGTGGGTATATAATATATATATATATATATATATATATATATATATATATATATATATATATATAATAATAAATAATGATAAAAATATAACATGATTAAAAAAGAGATATAAAGGGTAACAAAGATATAGATCTAAGCCATTAATTGTCGTAGTGGTTCTTTAAGACACATAACGGTTGATACCCTTTAGCTTTTACATTATTTCACTTACCAAGATTCATCTTACCTCGAAAAAATAAAGACACAATAAACTTGTTTGGCAAATAGTGAATTTCAATATCCAATACGACAGTTTAACAGTCGGACCCTCAGTCTTGTTTGTCGCATTAGTCTATCTGTCTGAGTGGGTACCACTCCATTGATTCAAACAGATTCCAGATATTACTTTGGACAGTTACATCTAGAGAGTCAAGGTATAATCCCCATTTTTTATTAAATTGTATCACTCCTTTTTCAATATCAGGGAGGGTGACCCTCTTTTCTAGGTATAAGATATCTAGTAGAGAGACTTTCAATGCACCTGGGTGAGGCGGGATTAGTTATACATTAACTGTTAAGATAGGAAATACCATAGAAGATGACAGCCCAACTTTCCAATAAGCAAAATGAAAGGCTTCCAGATCTTTAGTAATATGGATTTTGAGACTGGAATTCATAAAATGTACAACTTTATTCCAAAATGTCTTGATTTTCTTGCAATTTCAGAAATTGTGCAATGTACCCACTCGTTGTTGTCAGGCGCCATCTTCGCACTGACACTAAAAGCAGGAGACAGCCACCTGTCTTCTTCTGATCGCCGCGTGCTTTCTTGTTCCTGCCGGGGAACTCTGCGCGCGCATGCGCAGAGGTTACTAGGCCAGGCAACGGGACGCTTCTCTGCCCCACCTGTCAGCGGTCAGTGCACCTGACCGCCAATTACCTCGCCCACCTCTCAGGGCTCACTGTTATCTATATTAAGCAGCCTCTGGCACCACTAGGGTACCAGAGTATTGGTTCTCACACCTTCTCCAGCACTTAGTCCTAATCCTGAATCTGCTTCTGTTGTGACCTGGCTATCTTCTTGACATCCATTTGGTACCTTGCTGCTAGTTCCGATTCTTGACTGTTGGCTCGCTCTGACTATTCTTCGGATCTCCTCTTTGTACTTCACTACTCGACTGGTTCTGACCCGGATTGATCAACTACGCCAGTCCACTCCTGTCACTACGTTTGTGGCTGTCTCAGAGAACCGCGGCCACATTCTTGCAGTGAAGCCCAAACTCCCTTGCAGGGCTCCCTGGTGAACACCGGGGGTGCGTTACACTCCACACCTCCCCACTCTGCAGCACAAATACTGGCTAATGACCACTCCGTAGCTTGTGACAGTTATGTTCTACACTTAGGACACATTACCATCTCCCCCTCAACAATAAGCCATCTACTAGACTGAGACACATACCCTATGTTAATTGTTTTAAGATGAACCTCCTGGAGCCAGAATAAAGCTAGTGACTTCCATGTGGATTCAAACTACTGAAGGAGTGGGCCTGGAGGGGCCGAACCTGGAACATCTTTTGCCACGTTTCATGTGTCCTTTTCCAAACAACTGCCAGATCGGCGTGAAGAACATCAGCAAATATACATCTAATCCTATATGTCTTCAGAAAGGTGAGTAAAGCATCTAGTTTATCTGGGGCCTCCGGTACGACATATGTTGCCGTACAGAGGCTATATAATGGCGGAGGTGTATAATCATATAAAAGTGGGTTATTGGGATGTTAGCTTTTTCCCAAAGTTGCTGGAAACTGTATAAATTGCCCCCTGGATTAAATACGTCTTTGATTGCAGTGATCCCTAAAAAGTATGGATGGTGGCATTGCCTAAACTCTGAGAGAAGATGGGGTTTCCCCATATTGGGATAAATCTAGAGTACCTATAATCCTGGTCATACTTTCTATTATTTTGGTTCATATTTTCTGAGTTCTCTTACCAAAGCCTGATTCGTAAAGTGTTCCTGATTCAAGAGCCAATCCAAAATGTAGCGAAATAGGCCTACACGTGTGAAGGAGAGAATATCTGGTAGGCCTATACCTCCTTGCTTTTTTCACCAGAACCAGTTTATTTCAAGCAATATATGATAAAAAGTGGGAAAATTATTTGATACAAGTATGGAGGTCAAATTTAGTGGGAGCATCTGGAGGGGGTAGGACAATTTAGGGAAAATTACATTCTTAATGGCAGCATTGAGGCCTCAAAGGGACAGGGGGAGGTGTTGCCAAATAGTCAAGAGTAATGACATTTTGTCAATGATAGGGAGGTAGCTAAATTTGTAAAGATTGTGCAGCCTTGCCAGAATGTATATTTCTAAATATTTAATTTTAGTTAAAGACAACGTTAACTGTGTGCTCATTGTCATGCACAATAGCACCAACTCCCAATAAGGTCATCGTTCAGATTTGTTGAGATTGATTGTATAACCAGCAAAATAGTTACATACATGAATAGTGTATAAAATAGCTGTGATAGATTTTAGAGGACCAGAAACCATAAGACGCATATCATATGCAAAGAGTGCAAGTTTGTTGTCACTCCTTTCCAGATGGATGCTCCAAAATTCTGGATTATCTCTCAAAGCCACTGCCAGTGGTTCTAGAGCAAGTGAAAACAACAGTGGGGAAAGTGGACAACCCGGTCTCGTGCCCAGGGTAAATGAACCACCAACAAGAACACAGGGTCACAGAGTAAGCCCATCCTGTCGCTCTATATTTAAATGCTGTTTTGTGGAATAAATATTCTATTTGAATAATCAACACAAAAGGTTGCTGCATTATCACTGAGCAACATCCTTTTTTACATTTTGAAAAGCAAAATTGGTGCAACACCCCACTCTCCATTCCTCTCCATTCCTATTTTCATATTTCCCTCTTGTTAGGGCAGTACCTCCATCCAAATCTTCTAGGCTGCACACTGTAGGAATATATATATATATATATATATATATATATATATATATATATATATATATATATATATATATATATATGTTTTTTTGAACAATTCATTGAAGCAGGTTTAGATTCAAAATGTTCACGTCACAACTTCCTCTACATAATCAGGCATCAAATTCCTGGCAGTAACTAGGAAATTTGTTTGCATACATAACTCTAACCAGTAAAAATAATCGTAAATGACATCAAGGAGCAACAGTTTGCCAGCTTATAGTGTACACAAACAGCATGCTTTTGCAATGCAATAATAATGTTGTCATCAAGATAACATTTCAAAGAACAATATGCAGTTTACATAGTATAATCATATAGAAACACTGGCATATCAGGATAGTCCCTTGTGGCATGGGGCTAGAAGAAAGAAAATAAATTAAGCGGTCAGTCAATGCCAACAATAACAAGCACTGATACAAATTACAGATGCCTGCAAATCAAATACATTACAAACCCCATCAAACCTAAGATACCACAACACTATTCTTAGTGATTTTGCATATTTTTTATGTTCATAATGCTCTAAAATTCTTGGATTTTAAATACCCTTTTTAGAGAGACAATCATCATTTGTCATTCGTTCATTAGAATTGTTTCATTCATAGTTGACCAAGCAAATTTGGGCATCTGTGTTTTGAAATGGTTGCATGTGTTCAGCGTAGTATGTATATAATGTCACATTCCAGCATAGTACACTTTTATAATGTTCCTAATAGGCTGCTGAGCCATGTCTCACCCTCTGGGCTAAAATTTGCCATCCAACCCCTGGCCATACCCCTTTTGTTCTCACTACATCCCAACTGCACAGTAGAGGTGAGGGGATGCCGTTCGCAAATACCACTGGTCCTTGTATGTGAGATGTTAGAGGAAGGGAGGAGGGTTTGGGGCAGACTAAGGCTTCAGAAGCACATGGCACAAACATGTGGAGATGTGGTCACATCCCACTGTGGGGTGTCCACATCCCCATTGTGACAAGGCCACGCCCCTTGCGAGCTCTCTGCATCCTAACTGGAGATGAGAAATGTGGGAGGTATGTCGCACTGATGTTAATATATATGGATACAAATAATTGAGCATATGGAATACCTATCATATATTTAGTTAAAGAGGTGGTTTATTTTTGACTATGTCCTCACTCTAGTAGCCTCATGTGGAGGTTCCCTGCATTTAGCCATATCCAGTACAGAATGAGAAACCTTATATAGTGATTCACAGACACATGGACACACTATTACTTAGTACTTAAAAGTGCATATCTCTTTGAACTGAAATATTTCAATTTAAGATATTAATAAAGCATGATATCTTATCAGTGCAGAGACACTTTCTTTTAAAAAAAGAGACAAGAATTTGAAGCATGTGCAAAGAGTACATTACAAAATAAAGGAATGATCAGAATGCTCATTCAGCAAGTGAATAATAGGAAATTCCAACACAAAATATATTCTGAGTAATGTATACAAATTCCAGTTTAGCTTGAATTTGTCGTATAACAGTGAAGCTTTCAAAAATAATCTCATGACGGTTGTTATAGCAAATGAAAATACCAACTAATTAGTCATTTCTCCTCAGCAGGAGACACACCAGTCACTTGTGAAATGTGGCCAATTCTGCTTGACAAAAACACAATGATTTATATGTTGGTATATCACCATAGGCAACCAAAGAACCACATGACATTTTCTTATTAAGTTCTAATTTGTAACAATCTATTTATTTGTGACACATTGCCAACACAGAAAGCACACAATTCCTTTATTCTTGACACTCAATGTTAAAGCAGCAATCCCATGAAAAAATTAGGTGTTTTTGTTGTTGTTGAAAATTTGTTTGAGTTTTTTACATATCAAAGAGAGAGGGGATGTGGGAAGAGGTACAGAAAAGCAAGGGGAGGCAGGGAAAGATATACAGAGTCCATGTGGAGCCATGGAAATTATACAATACACAGTCTTGTAAACAATTAAGTGGAAAGTTGGCATGGAATCACCTTGGAGAAGGTCCCAAGAGAAGAGCTGGGTACTTTAAGAAGGTGGAAAAGAGGGGGGTGCAAGGGACAGATAGCAACGGAAAGTAGGGGGATGGGAACCGGAATGTGTACAGAGAGCTGGAAGTGAGGCTTTACTGGACCACTTGCGTAGTAGGACGTTTTGGTGTTCCAGGTGGAGGCGAACTGGAGGGGACTGTTGTGGATAATACTGGTAATATGTTCCAATTTATGTGTTTGCCAAACTTTCGGAATGAGCGCGTGGATAACGGGTAATTCAGTTTTTTTTCCGTTGCCATGAGAATGTGTCCAATCAGTTTTTGTCTATGTGTTGGAGTATCAGGAACTGTTTGTGGGAGAAGGTCATAGGAAATGTTATTTGGGAGCCGGATTTGAATGGTGCATTCAACCAGGTGACCACCTCGTTCCAAAAAATGTACTATTTTGAGACAAGTCCACCATATCTGGGACAGGGTGTCTTCACCCCAGCATAAGATAGAAGCATTAGGTGGTACTTGGTGCCCAAGACTTGGGGGCACCAAGTACCACCTAAATAGGAGTTTGTACGAGTTTTCTTTAAGTTGCGCACAAATGGAGCTTTTAACAACAGCTTCACAGATTCGGGTCTAATCCTGCAGGCCAAGGACCTCCCCCTTGTCTTCCTTCCATCTAAGCTCATGTCTCTCTCTGGTGTGTTGGTTATGTTTAAAAAAGAACGAATAAAACGTTGAGATCGGACCAGGGAGATGAGGAATCTTGCGTTTTATTTTGTCATGATAAAAGTGGCGAATCTGGAAATACTGGTAGAAAGCCAAAGATAGGAGCCCAAAGCGATCCCAGAGAGCCGAGAAAAGGAACTATGTCAAGAACATTTTTTATGTCATGGGAGATCCAGCCATTAAATGTGCTGGGGTCCAGTCCTGGGGTGAGCTCGGGGTTGTTCCAGAGAGGAGACATGCCAGGAGGGTCCGTTATCAGGTCAAAAGCTCAGGCACAAAAGTTCCAGACTGACAGCATAAATCACAGGGTCGATGTTTGGGGTCAATCCAGAACAACGGGTAGAGGGAATGCATGTGAAGTAGATAACCTTCTATGTCCAATAACTGGTATGTGAGTGGGAGTGAGTCAATATCGCCTGGGTTAGTTGAGTGGCCACGTAGTATAAACAGAGGCAGGGAAGGCCAAAACTCTCGTCTCTCGAGTGTCTGTAGAGAACTTTAAGGTGGACTCTGGGTCTTCTGGAGGTCCAAACAAACTGAGTGATGCTTCTTCTGAGATCTTTGAAGACTGTGGACTGGGGTCTTATTGGGAGGGATTGGAAAAGACAGAGGAGTCTAGGGAGCAGGTTCATCTTCACCGCTGTTATTCTACCAATCCAAGAAATACGTTGGGAAGCGGAGGAACGAAGATCCTTTTTAAGGGTATCAATCAGAGAAGGGAAATTTGCCTGAACTAAATGGTCATAGTACTTGGTGAGGTAAATCCCGAGGTATTTTAATTTGTGGGGTTACCAGCAGAATTGATGGGTGGTTTTTAGGGTTGGTAGAAGCGGCGGGGAGATGTTGAGAGGGAGTGATTCTGTTTTATCTGCGTTAATTTTAAAATTTGAATGCTGACTGCTTTCAGCTATAGGTTCTAACACTAGCAGGACAGTGATTTGGGGATTGGTCAGTGTGCGTAGAGGGCTAATTTATGGTTGTGGTGCCCTACCTTGATATCCAAGATACCTGGGTGGTTGCGGAGGGTGGCTGACAGTGATTCCATTGTAAGTGCAAAAAGTAGAGGGGTTCCCCTGTTTGAAGGGGGGGGGGCGTGCAACCTTTAGCTAAGATGGATGCCACAGGGCTATAGTAGAGTGCTGAGATACACTATATGGATAAAAGTATTCAGACGCTTGACCATTACATCAACAGGGACTGTAATGACATTGTATTCAAATACATATACTTTAATATGGAATTGGTCCCCCTTTTGCAGTGATAACAGCTTCCACTCTTCTTGGAAGGCTTTTCACAAGATGTTGGAGTGTTTTGTGGGAATTTGTGCCCATTCATTTTGTAGAGCATTTATAAGGTCAGGCACTGATGTTGGACAAGAAGGCCTGGCTCGCAATCTCCGTTCCAGTTCATCCCAAAGGTGTTCGATGGGGTTGAGGTCAGGGCTCTGTGCGGGTCGATCAAGTTCTTCAACACCAAACTCATCAAACCATGTCTTTGTAGTCCTTGCTTTGTGCATGGGGGCACAGTCATATTGGAAAAGAAAAGGACTTTCCCCAAACTGTTGCCACAAAGTTGGAAGCATAGCATTATCCAAAATGACTTGCTATGCTGAAGAATTAAGATTGCCCCTCACTGGAGATAAGGCGCCTAGCCCAAACCCTGAAAAACAGCCCTATACCATTATCCCACCTCCACGAAACTTCAGTTGGCATAATGTAATCAGGCAGGTAACGTTCTACCGGCATCCGCCAAAACCAAAGCAATTCTGACTGCCAAACAGAGAAACGTGATTCGTCACTCCACGGAACACTTTTCAACTGCTCCACAATCCAGTGTCGGTGTGCTTTACACCACTTCCCCCGATGCATGGCATTGGTCGTGGTGATGTGAGACTTGCAAGCAGCTGCTCAGCCAAGGAAACCCACTCCATTAAGCTTTTTTGTGCTTACACTAATGCCAGTGGAAGTTCGGAACTCTTCAGCTATGGAATCAGCAGAGCGTTGGCGACTTTTGCACACCATACACCGTAGCAGTCGCTGACTCCGCTCTGTGATTTTATGTGGTCTTCCGCTTCATGACTGAGTTGCTGTTGTTCCTAAACGCCTCCACTTTCTAATAATATCCAGCAGGGATGAAATTTCATGAACCTTCTTATTGCAAAGGTGGCATCCTATCACAGTACCACTCTTGAAGTCAATGAGCTCTTCAGAACAACCCATTGTATCACAAATGTTTGCAAATGGAGACTGCATGGCTAGGTGCTTGATTTTTTACGCCTCTGGGAATGTGTCTGATTGAAACATCTCAATAATTAACAGGTGTGGCCAAATACTTTTGTCCATATAGTGTACCTCTGTTAATGGAGAAGCCCATTTCCCAAAGAGTATGCCGCATGAAGGGCCAGGCTACACGGTCAAACGCCTTCTTAGCATTGAGGGCTAGCACCAGAGTGGAGCAAGAGGTTTTTGTAACAGCATGAATTAGGTCTTTTACCTTGCGGGCGTTGTCTGCCGCCTGACAGCCAGGTATGAATCTGACTTGGTTAGGGTGAACCAAGGTTGGTATAACCGTTGCTAATCTATTTGCTAGTTATTTGGCAAAGAATTCGAGGTCCACGTTAAGGAGTGAGATGGTTCGGTAGTTGGAGCATAAGAGTGAGTCGCATCCCTCCTTCGGTATAACCACCACGACCGCTCTGGTGCTGGACCCATTGAACTGCTTGCCTTGAGGATTGAGTTGAAAAGGTTTAGAAGGAGGGGCATGGGGGATGAGAGGAACTTTTTATAGTACATGGCCGGGACGCCATCGGAGACGAAGTAACTTAATTGTGAGTTTCAGTTCTTCTGTAGGTGTTTTTATTTTTAACAAATATGTGGGTGGCTATAAAAGAATATTGGTAATTACCATTCTCCCTTGGTTTGCTTCTTTAGACTGTGTCACACACCAGCCTCTCAGGTTCTGTCACTTACCTCTTCACTGCCTTTCTAAGTTGTCCCTGCGGTCCTCAGGCTCTGCTGGTTTCAGACCTCTCTGTAAGATGCTGTCCATTCTGTCTCCGCTCCAGAGATCCCTCCAGAATCAGAATATGGGCGTGGCCATCTTAAATTCGGTCACATGATTCCTCTCAGCCAAACAGGTGATAACAGCTTCCATTTCAGATTCCCTCCAAAACCAGTCCATAGGAGCTGCCATCTTGGATATAGTCACCTGATCCATCTCAGCAACTCAGAGTGCTGCTTCTGCCCAGCTGATTGCAGTCTCCAATCAGAAATCAATAACAACTATAAAAGGATTTCCTGGAGCATTTACCTGTTGCCAGTGCAACGTTGTATTTCAGACGCCATCCTGGTTCCCAGCAGTTTACAGTCTTGCTATCTATCTCGCTATAGTTTTGCTATTAATCCAGCTCTGACAGTACAGTCTGCTCTGGCTCCAGTCCGATTCCAGCAATCTGGTTCCATCCACTCTGGTTCCATTCCGGTTACAGCAATCCTCTTCCAGCATTCCAGTCACAGCATTCTGGTTCAACTCCAGTTACAGAAATCCTCTTCCAGTATTCCAGTTACAGCATTCTGGTCCATTCCGGTTACAGCAATCCTCTTCCAGCATTCCAGTCACAGCATTCTGGTTCAACTCCAGTTACAGCAATCCTCTTCCAGTATTCCAGTTACAGCATTCTGGTCCATTCCGGTTACAGCAATCCTCTTTCAGCATTCCGGTTACAGCATTCCGGTTACAGCATTCCAGTTACAGCATTCCAGTTACAGCATTCCAGTTACAGCATTCCAGTTACGGTCCAGTCCAGCATTCCGGTTCCAGATCGGTCCAGCAATCCAGTTCCTGTTTGCTCTTCCCTGCTAGTGTAATCCCCATCTGCACCAGTCAATTCACTACATGCAGAAGAACATTTTCAGGCCACCCAGCTTTGTCCACGTAGTCACCAGTTCAGCTCCAGAGACACTGGGTACAGACGGGTCTTCAGGAGTGACAAACTGCTATTTATGATTTATAATTCTGTGACACATTCAGCTTGCCACACTGGTTGGGAATCTGTGTTCTAAAGTTTTAAATACTGAAATCTGATACGTATTATCAAATACAACATGTCTTAGATTAAGAGGGAAACCTACTAAAGGGAAATTTTCAAACCCCATTTAAAACCCCATTTAAAATATCAAGAAAAAATTTGTAATTTTTTACAGCCAAATTTTCAATAAAAAAATGTTCTATGTCCTCTTGCTTTTTAGAGGTACACAAGGTAAAAAGGTCCACAGGCTTCCATGATCCTTCGATCAGCCCCACAGGAGCCATAACCTTAGTCAGAATTGTCCAGGCAAGAGAGACAGAGCTGCTGGGACCATGCCTTCTTTTATACACAGCCTGGTTCCCTCTGTGGTGTGCTTAAACATGGTAGTTCTTCGATAACTCACCTGTCCTAAACTGGTGAAAACTGATTAGAGGATCTACCCTGAGCCTACCCCCATTTTACAGGAAAAAGTTGGACACCCTGTGGTGAGCTGCTCCTGGCAGTCTAACTGGACAGGAAGATGAGCACACAGTACCAGCACGATCATCAAACGGAGCATAAATCACATTGACAAACTGGCCAGCTCTACTCTACCCCTGTTTAACCTTCTGTAGTATTTTCAAGGGGGACGGCCAACCACTAACAGAGTTAGTTCCACAAAGCTTTATGCCAGTGACTGGTGCAGCTACTTAAGTGCTTCCAATTGGCTGAGTACTCTGATAGCTATAAGTGCCATAACTCCTTTAGGCATACTTACCAACTTTACAATGTTGGTATCCGGGAGCCTGCGGGGGAGGTGGGCGTCATGAGGGGCGGGCCTCCAAAATCTGTGTCATTTTGGACCCGCCCCCATGACGTCATGACGCAAAATGCGTCATTTGACAGCGGGGGGCGGGGCCAAACGCCGCGATTCACCAGGAATCGCGGCGTTCGTGACCTAATTCTGCCCACTTCACTAGGAAGTGGGCAGATCCGGGATTTTGCCACACTCGCCCGGGAGTCCGGGAGACTCTCTCAAAATGCGGGAGTCTCCCGGACATACCGGGAGAGTTGGCAAGTATGCCTTTAGGTGACAATTTAACCTGCATAGATGACCCTATAATCTAAACCAAATCACTGGCGCACCGTACGGGGTTAATTATTAGAATAGCTTACTTAAAAAGATACCCAATGGCAATAACAATATGTGTAAATGCACTTATCAAATTCCGGCTAGTAACGCTGCTGTCAAGGCTGTGTAGCCTTAAATAGTGAACGAAAATAAATAGCAATAGACAGCGCAGAGACTAGTCAGATCAACACAATGCTAAAAAGTAAACATTTTATTAATAATTAATAATGTGACTTTGATATCACATCAATAGTGATCAAAAAATTACATCCATATAATAATGCAATAAAAATACTTTCTTTCTGAATCCAATGCCTGTAATAATATATGATAATAGATATCTGTATAGTCAATAAATATAACCCACATGTTTAATATCCCATTACGGCTTTGTTGCACAGAGTCCAGATGACAGTCTTGTACTAACTCCAATATAATAGGTTACTCACAATTAAAACATGGACTGTTAATCTGTGTCTTTTTGCAACACTCAGAAAAGATCACTTGAGTTCTACAATGTGTTCATAAGAGGGAGCTTTAAGAAAACTGTATTAGATGCAGTCATATTATATGTAGATTTTACTGCAGTCCAGAAATCCATGGCTATTAATTTAGACTCCGTTCAATAATGCCCATAAAATATGATTACCTCGGCTCAGCATAGTGAGCATCGGGATGACGGTGAGAAAAGTGGAAAAAACGGACCGTTGTTAATAGGATCCACAAGCTGACCACATAAAGTGAAGGTTCACAGCACATTATACATCCGGACAGAATCAAGGTAATTTTCTGTGACTCCAAATCACACTGTTCCAATCCTCTTAGTGCTGGGACACACTGGCCACCAAGTAAATAGTAAGTGGTCTTTCCAATGTTTATTCTTACTGCTTCCTGACGCGTTTCCTTGCACTCAGGCAACTTCTTCAGAGGAACAGTTTGTAGCAGTCTATTGTAGCTATTGTCAATACTCCTCATCAAGAAGAGGTTTATATAGCCATCTAATTGAATAATTGCAAACATGTCTTGCTCACAAGTATCAGGCATCAGGCTTGCTAACTGAATTCAGCAACATATGAATAATATAAATAATATCAATTACATCTCTTAACAGTCGTTTGTAATTATCACAGTAATAAAAAAACAAATATAATAAAAACGTTATAGCATTGTGTTGCTAAATTTCTTATCACATTCTAAGAACAATGTGTAGCTCATAATTTAATATCAATGCAGGTCTACTCTACTTGACACTTTTGTTGTGTTAATCCGGTCCTCTCCAGCCTTGTCTCTCCTCAAGTATCCGCGCAGATGAACAATCGTCACGCTTCTGCGTCTTCCACTGAATTTTTCTTGCGCATGTGTGGAATCGGCGGATCCTCTGTATTGTATATAAGATTAACCGGGGAATTACCCAACTCTAGCAGACCGGATTAACCGGGGAATTACCCGACTCTAGCGGAACACATCTCAAAGGGGTGATTGACTTGTTTCATATCTACTTCGCACCACCTCCTAGATCTACTTTAAGACTTGGGACAAAGTTTGAAAGACAAGCCCACTACACTGACTATATGGATACTGTTTGTACCTAAGGAAATCACAAATAAGATCAGACTGTTTGGATATCCTAGCGGTGAGTGATTTGCTCTATCTATGTCTTGCATTATATCCTTTTTTTCTGACTTTGCCCCAGAAGGGCGGATGGCAGTGTGGGCTGGTCCGACTCCCTGCGATCCCCGTTTAAATGAAATAAAATAAATTAAATACATTTTTTAAGCCGCCATGACGTCACACGTCATGACGGCTCTGTGGGCCGGCCCTACTGCAGCGCTTTCATAAAAAATACACTTACCATAGCAGCCTCCGGGAATCCACTGTGCGCCCTCTACAGCCAGTCCTCCGCGGCCGCGCGTGACGTCAGACGTCACATTGCGTCACAGTGTGAAGTCAAACGACTTGGTAGAGGTAAATATTTTATTACCACAAATGTTCAGATATTACTCATATATGCCTGTACAATGGGGTAGTGTTATCTGTCCATAATGGAGTGGTTTTTTTTTTAATTAAGGAGCCTAATCATTCAGGGTTTGTCAACATTTTACAATATAGTAAACTTTTTGCATTTTCAATACAGGACTCCAAATTTCAAGAAGCCAGCGAGAAGACAGCAAAGCAGCAAGAGAGAAGAGCAAGAACAGGTAAGAGACAACGGCGCAATCAATCTAAATTTGAATACTGAAGAATATTTTGGAATATTTATATTTAGGAGTATTCCTATAGATTGGGGGGGGGCGGGGGTAGGGAGGGGAGCATGCAACAATATCGCGCATGGAGTCCACAGCAGGTGGGTCTGTGTGTTTTTTAAATGCCAGGGCTAATTTTTAGTCCCAGTCCGGCCCTGCATATAAACCAACTGTATATATCAGAGACCCTCTTTATGATATCTTCATATTGCACAGATATAGAGAGACTCATTGCTGGTTTTATACCTATTTAAATATTATTAACCCTATTCAACATTGGACTCTATTTGTATGCATGCACACTTATATTTCTATTTCTGTAAGCTGCATTGTAGATAACTATTTTCCAGCAGCGCATACTGGTACCTTTGTTCTGGTCATTGGAGCAGGGACTGATGAGTTCTCTGTACAGCGCTCCGGAATTAGTGGCGCTATATAAATGATGATGATGATGATAATCTAAACCCCTATTATCATTGGGAGAATGTCTGATGCAAACCCACAACCTCACCATTTCACATTCTCATTTCCCTATCTGAATCTTTACCGGTTAAGCCACAGGGCTTTGGATAGAGACCTATGAAAAAACTCTCCCATATATAGACTAAATAGTCTTCTTGAAAACTTTTATTACCCATTTGGGTTTATAAAGGCTTCTATATGTCACAGTTTAGTATTATCTATATATAAATCATCAAAGACAGACATTCACATTCCTGACATCTAACAGTTAATATATTAAACTATTGTGCAGAACATACATATGTATAAGCTCTTACATATACATGTAAACATATGTCATCTTATCATAAAAATCTAAATATCTAAGCCCTTAACCAGCAGTTAGGGAACTGATAAGAACCCTCAACCTTATCCCTTGTTTTTTAGAAACAGCTTTTCTTGTCTAGATCTTTACTCAGTGAGCCACCAGAATTAGAATGATAAATAGAAGACAAAACTAACTCTTATTGAAAACAGAAGAATTTTCTGGAGCTTACTTATAGATCATAAGGTTTTGTAGACTTATCTACCTCTACTTAACACATGTTGTATATATAAGTCTCTAGAGAATATTAGTTATATTTATAACCCACTCAAAACTCATGATGTCATAACTGTCATATCTGAAATTCTTTAAAAGTCGCAGATTCAGCCAAAAACCCCTATCATTACTTTCCAGAATATTTATTTCTCCCGAAAAACACAGATCTAACTATGTTGGTAGGTATTTACTGTGAATTCAGTTAATTAGTCCATTGAGTTCGATATTAAACATTTGGGCTATATTTATTGACTATACAGATATCTATTATCATATATTATTACAGGCATTGGATTCAGAAAGTAAGTATTTTTATTGCATTATTATATGGATGTAATTTTTTGATCACTATTGATGTGATATCAAAGTCACATTATTAATTATTAATAAAATGTTTACTTTTTAGCATCGTGTTGATCTGACTAGTCTCTAACCTACATACATGACTCTGGTGACATTTAAGAATTGTGCAAACATAACATGGAATTTCATGAATAACCATATATAATATAAGCAATGCAATATTAGTATAGGCGAAAAGGGGATACCAAGCAGACGTAATCTTCATTTTAGAATGCCCATCAACCTGCTTGCTCCACAAGAGGAGAAAACAGAAATAGCCTCTGTCAAATGTGCCTCTGGCTGTAATATTTTGGCCAGTATGATGTCATCAGTGCCATAGGGTATATAAGAGGCAATAATGTGGGGAAAAAAAGATACAGTGACATTAAAACAGTTTCTTTAGATGTAGAGTTCACTTTCCCACTAATAAATCAGAATTATTGACCTATTGACTGCTTTTCTATTTATGTCTTCCTTCTATATTTACATATAAAATAAACACTGTTGAATTTTCAAATAAACTGGTGCTGGAGGTGTTCCATAGAGAAGTGGCACATTGTCTAATTGTACCAACATTTACATGAACTGTATTGGTGCAGTTATAATGTCCTCAACCTTGTTTTCAATCTTGCATGTGTAAGGTCTCTTTCTACATTCTAACCCAAAGAAAAGTATGAACTAGCTAAGAGGTACCCTAAACCGAAAATAGGTTCTGTTAGGCTGCTGGCCTGATCACCAACCCACAGAACTAGATAACAGAGATTTTCACCTTTAGCAGCCGCCTTTCCCTTAGAGCTTGATGCGCTCACCGGTACTCAGATGCCCCCAGGACTTAGCTCCAGATGTAGTGTGGGTTGGTAATGCAGGACCACAGCGGCAGGCCAGGAGACTGGTAGAAAGCAGTGTGAAGTCAAACGATAGCCAAGATCAAGGGTCACAGGCAAGGAGGGTAGTCAATTAACACGCCAGAGGTCAGGGTCACAGGCAAGGTAGCACCGTCCAAGGTACAGGCCAAAAGGGTCAGGGTCACGAGCAAACAGGCAGAGTCCATACACAGAAAGTCAAACAGAGTATCCACAGGACAGGGTATAGCAACAGGAGCAGGTTAGCAAGACTAGATCAGACACGCTATAACCGGCAGGGACGCTAAATACCTAGATCAATCAATCAGGGTTCATCCCTGAATCTCAGACAGGCCAGATATAATTATACATTAATCAGCCCACAGGCTGCAACTATTTGCGCGTGCACGCCCAGCTTCCTACATTGCCGGGATGCGGCGCTACACAAGAAGCGTCCGACCATTGCCTTCGCAACGGTCGGGTCCTGGCAGGAAGTGACATCCCGGTCGTCAAGGTGATGGCCGGGACGCTAGAGGGCACTGGAAGCGACCCGCGGTGGCTGTGAGTACCGCCGTGGCTTGTAACAGGTTCTCCATTGCAAAATAGCACCCACACTACTAGCACCTGTGAAAGGGACTACACATAAAAGCTGAATAATGCAAAACTCCCAGAACAATTCCCCATAGCTTTTCCTCAGCAAGTGACAGAACACATCTCAGAGAAGTCTGACTTTTTTGCTTTCATCATCTTACAAAGTCACACAATATGTGAGGGACTAAGCTTTAGCAGTTTATTTATTAAAAAAGTTATCCTAAAATATTAGGCACTGACTGCTGGTACTACAGCAACCGTGTCCCTTAGTAGTTGACTACATTTAGAATTGCCGGGTGGCTGGGAGCCTTGAGTTTGCCATAATTATAACACTGCGCTCGTGTCAATGGCTGCTATACTGATATCTAAAAGGAATACACACTTTCCTAAACAAAATGATCCATGAAAAAAAAATAGAATTTCCATGTTAGAATGTTAGATAGGAGCCAACACATATCCCCCCACTCCCGTTTAAATTTTTGTTTTCTAGGTCTTCATGGCCCCGCTCACACTCTACCTCTCTCTTGTCTTCTACACTGCAGCTTTAGAATAACTGATCTGCGTTACATAGTTTGTAATACCTGGTTGACCCTGTGGATACATTTCCTTCCTTACTCAATCTTCAGACTGGTACACAGAACACCAACCCGTACTCCATGAGCCCTTGCTTTTCTACTGTCTACTAACTTGATTTCAACTGTAACTGGGGTACAGAGAGGTATAGTTTCACAGCTAACTCTCTGACCAAGGGACCACGCACTACATTTGACTTACATACATATTAATTAGCAATGCTCTACACTATTCCCATATCGTACTTGAAAACTGCTCTGGATTCATACTCCATTTTATCTCTGTATATCTCTACATCAATCTCAGTAACTTTGCTGGCTTCTGTCTCATGTGTTTGCATCTTCTAAGCTCATCTTGGGACTTGGGACCATTTTGGTGCCTGTTCCCGTGGACTGTAAGGCTGAACATTGGATAACCATCATTGAGAAGCTTAAACTAGATCAATATGGAAGAGGAGCACAGCAAAGAATCATACAAAAACAATTTGCTTCTGATTGACACTAATGCAAACTGTTATTGGCTCCTAACAACTCTCATTCAAGCTGTGTGTTGAATTTTAGACTATTTCCATTGAGAAGAGAAACTTAAATTCACAGTTCATGACTTTAGGAAATGTGTAAAAATCTGCTGTGGACTAATAATCCCATCATACTGAACCATAGCATTTACATTATATAAGATAGCTATACATGTTTTAGATAGGTGTCAGAGTCAGGTTAGACACTGGTTGTGTAGTTCATGTAAACTACTCTCTGTCACGGGCACTAGGAGTTTCTACCCAGGATTCACCAGGTGTGATTATGCTTACCAGAGGGGCGGAGTTTATCACAGCGATCCTCTGGGCAGTATGGTGAATGGTTGGAACAGTACAACAACTTAGGATAAGAAATGTCAATGGAGAGTCAGCGACTTGCAGCTATGCAGCAGGAGAGTCAGCAACTTGCAACTATGCAGCAGGAGAGTCAGCGACTTGCAGCTATAATGCAGAGACAGGTATAACAACTGATGTGCAGTGAAGACTCGTGTCAGTGCATGAGGGTAGCGGGGAGAGTCAGTGGTCTGCGGATAGCAAGTTGTTCCACTGCGGTGATGGGAAGACTTGTCCAGGTGCAGGTAGGTAGCGGGAGCGTCAGTGGTCTGCGGATAGCAAGTTGTACCACTGCTGTGATGGGAAGAGTTGTCCAGGTGCAGGTAGGTAGCGGGAGCATCAGTGGTCTGCGGATAGCAAGTTGTTCCACTGCGGTGATGGGAAGACTTGTCCAGGTGCAGGTAGGTAGCGGGAGCGTCAGTGGTCTGCGGATAGCAAGTTGTACCACTGCGGTGATGGGAAGACTTGTCCAGGTGCAGGTAGGTGGCGGAATAGCGGGTAGTCTGTAGCGGCAAGTATACCACTGATGAGCAGAGAAGGCTTGTCCAGGTGCAGGTATGCAGCTGAATAGCAAATAGTCTGTGGCGGATACGTTACCACTGATGAGCAGAGCAGGCTTGTCCAGGTGCAGGTTTGCAGCGGAATGGCAAGCAGTCTATAGCGGGTACGTTTACCACAGAAGAGCAGATAAGGCTTGTCCAGGTGTAGGCATGCAGCGGAGTAGAGGTAGTCTGTAGCGGGCAAGTTTACCACGGATGAGCAGAGAGGACTTGTCCACAGCAAAACCGATCACACGAGCAGAACACAGGAAACACCTAGGAGTCTCAAGGGAATGAGAACCAAGAACAGGCAACGATACTAAGGACACAGGTGCCTTAAATAGTGAGTGGTGATTGATTCACCAATAGGATTAAAAGCAAGGTTTTAAGTTCAAGAGTCCTGCACATGCGCAATCCAGTCAAGATGGCGGACGGCCGCGGCTTAGGACAGGCGCCAGCAGGAATGAGAGTGAGCCACGTACCAGACCAGAGGCACTCACCGTCCGGTGAGTGACACTCTCTTTCAGTGCTTTCAATCTCCAAGTGGGGCCCCCATACTGAGCACTTGCCAATGACGTTGGTGGGGCAGCAGCCGCCTGCTTCTTACATGCTGCTCCACTATGTCAGTGATGGGCTTCAAGTCTGAAGTTGAGATATGATGTGAGCGCACAACACCACAATTCCAGTCTAACAGGAGCAGAGGATGATGCTCTCTTCCTTACACACACAGCACCTGCGTCTACCAGTTTTGTAACACAGCAAATCTACAAATCTGTCTTTCAGCTCGCAGTTCCCGAAACTTAGCAAATAGAAAAGAGCACACCAGTTAATTTTAAAATTAACTGGGAGTGCTCCTTTAAGAACCCCATGGGCTGATACAAAATCTATCAAGCCTATTTTTTCATACAATTTTCCCCTGCTTACAGGGATAGATGTAAAGTGAGTTTAGGTGAAACAATTGTGTGAATACATATATTTTTTTATTTCTGCAGAAAATGTATTTGGTTGGCGCTAGCCCTTTAGACTTTTCACAGCCTAGGCCTTTGTGATAAACCTGAGTTGTATTGTATTCTAGTGTGTATGGGTAGATAGGAACCATTCCTTATACAGAACATCCCTGGGTGAGCTACCAGGGATTTTCAGAAGGGTCCCCCAGAATTGACAAAATGCCAATCACAATATACAGAATCAGTTTCAATAGACTAATACAGTAGTTTTATAATAACCTCAAAAAATCACTGCTTGTCAAACTTATGAAATTTTAGAGCAAACATTTGTACATAATTCCCATGGTTTCAGAGCTACAAATCAGCAATGTATACAGATGTAGAAATAACTTGATCCTAAGTCAGGAAACTTTCAAATTCTGGCCAAACTGTTATTTTTAAGCCTAGACATTAGCTTGTTTATTTATATTTCAGCATAATTCAAGGGAAAGTGTATTGCAAAACTCTCATCTATTGTATTTTTCTGGGGATGGATAAAAATAACCTTCATTAATAGTTTTCCAGCAAGTTATGAAACAGATTGTAAATAAATATGTTGCAATGTAAGTTGTCATAAATGTCTGAGAATGCATTTTCTGGTGGTAACCTTATTAATGACCACAGAATATGTAGACGCACAGTGCATCTACTAAATGTGCTCATTTGTCCACTGACGGTATACATATAATGACCGCGTGAGGGAATAGGTACCATCTCCTGGGGTAGATGGCGACGACCAGCAGCAATAAGTTGCTTGAATGCAGGGTTTTCGGTTTAACTGGCCTCAACCAGTTTTATTAGCATAATCAAAATAAAATAAACATAAATAAAAACCTTGCCTGTCTGGCACTAACTAAACATTCTCCAACACCCTCTCTGAAGTGTGGAACTTTGTGTCCCAGAAAGCTGCCAAACACATCAACAAGGTTGCTCACCACGGCAGTGTCTCTCAGGAGGCCTCCAGCATGCAGCCTCCTCCCCAGGACTGAGAGAGTGATTGAAGCAGAGCTGCAACCTTTTAACAGGCACGTCTCAGGTGCAGCTCCTAATCAGTCTGCTGTGAGGCTGCAGACCAGAATACCCGGACTGGGCCTTTGTATGGCGCCCACCCTGTTCTCTCCATACAAAACACAAGGGACCCTTACCAGCTTTTGCTGAAGCCGAACACTGTTTTGGAATCACCTTCCTATACAAATCAATCTTACTGGGTTTAAAAGCATATAAGTCTGACAGCCTGGGACATGGATAACTACCATTCAGTCTCAAACCAGTGACTCTGTCACAATATATATACATATACATTTTATATCCTGAAATACTGCTCAGCTTAGCCTAATTTTTGACTTTTTTTTGGATATATGTGCAAAATAGTCCCAACGGATCTATTTTGCCAATGTAATATCTTTTAAGCTTTTGGTAAATACGCTCTGCTAGAGAGAGCATTTAACACTTACCTTTACAGCTGCAATTTCATCTTTGGCTATCCGTGCATGTGCAGTCCTCTGTCTATGCCCAACCCCACTGCTTCATCAGAATGATGTCAGCGGTTTAAAGGCAAAAAACTAATAATATTATTCAAATCAAACCAGATGACAGGTTTGCGGCACGCTAAAAGGGCAAACAACAGATTTCAGGCCCCCGGTACAGCAACTTCTTGGGGCACCTTCCATAGCCACAAAAGGTGGCAAGGACACATCAGGTTGGTGGCTCCTCTCACTACACAGAAAGGCCTAGGCCCTGGTACTTTGTACCTGCCACCCCCCTCTGGCCACCCCTGCATGCCATTGGATGACTGGAGTCACAGCAAACAAGTGAAGTGATAAAGAGTTAATCCAGCAAACAAAAATAGGTTTATGATTATATTTGTAAAATAGGCAATCTCTGCCTGTTTTGCACATATAACAAAAAAAAGTGAACTTTTCCTTAAAACTATATCCTTTCTCAGGAATCGTGACAGTGGTCTTTATATCTCCCGATACTTTTAGTTAAAAAGCTGGACAAATGACACCATACTCTGATGTGCCCAGTAAATGCCTAAAACCATGAAAACCATACCTATTTCTCTGCAAGACTGGCCACACCCCTTTTAGCCACCAGATACTGGGGTGTCTGCAAAAATCTGGAGTTTTAGGGAACATATCTTAAATATGGGGCACTCCCCACCAATAATCATACAAGGAAGGTAATGAAATGGTTAAAATGATCACATGTTCAAATTTTTGTGAAACACTGCCTCTTCTATAGCGTGTATTCCCTTGGCCTATGCGTGTTTTGGAGCTAGGTGTTTGAGAACTTTGATAGTGCTCTGGGGATGTACTAGATTCTGTGACCAATGACAGTCATTTCTAAACAGGTCAAGTGTCAGCTGGCTTAGTCTATAGAGACATGTAAGATGTTTGGTGTTATTGATACTTAAATGAGGTAGGGCAAGTTGCCTTTTAATATGTCTTTTCTCATCATAAAATTCAATTCAATTAAGCTTTCATCCTAGACCCCATGTGGACTGTAGTAACTTACATGAGGAGCCTTTTAAGTTTTGGGATATGAGAAGCCTACACTTGCAGTGACATTGTTAACCACTGTATTTAATTTTGTAGGTTTTTTGAGTTAGTTAATGTTTTTTGTTTTTTTAAAAAAATTTAGTCCAAAAATCTAAAACATTTTACAGCAGAATCTAGACTGACTCAAATATACGTCTTATGTGACTATAAATATAAATAGAACAAGCTTAACAAGTACATTCTAAAATGAAGTAAACATGTCTCAGTTTTTTTTATTTTTAAAGGGTTGGAGAAGGAAAAGGATTAGAGTATGTGTGTACAAGGATTATTTTATTCGTTTACTCTGTTACTAAATATATGTCAGCAAAAATAAACCATTTTAAAATAGATTTCCTGGTGTATTTATGGATGGAGACGTTAATAGGGCAGCATTGGAAGATAAATAAAGTGAGTAGCACAGTGACAGGAGGTGTTTTCTGGTCATCAAGTTTATAAAGCCCTTCATTCGTTAGTTTTGCAATGTTTGTAATTAACTGATTACAACCTTCAATCCGGAAAGATGGTTTGCCTGATTCTGAAATTTGGATGCATTTCAGAGATTCACTGTTGGCAAACTGGTTTGTAAATTGGTCCTGATTCCCTAAAAATCTCTTGATAAATAATTTCCACTGGGGAATCAGGCCAATCATAGTGCATGGAATGCAAAGAAGCCAATCAGCAAGCATCAACAAAAGCCACATGTCTATATTGATATAAAAGTAGCCTTCCGCTCAGCTCCCTGGAGACACTGACTGACAGTGGTAGGAATACTCTTACTTCTTGCCAGGCCTGTGCAGGGAGCCTCTGCACGTTACTTTTAGTATCCAAGACTACTGCACACTCATGTACATACTGCATTTACTATATAGCCGTGTAGCCAGTACTAATGCATTGCCTGCCTGATTTATCTTGTCCTTTTTTCCTTACTCATTGTACATTCTCACTACGACACACTACACTTGTCAGTAGCACCATTATTTATTTACAGAAATATACAAAGAATTGTGATCTCAGCCAGTGTAATTGTTAAAACGCTGTGATTGGTGCAAAACAATTTTTCCATCTATTATTGTTATTAACACCATCACCTATATAGGCCTAGAAATACACAGGGAATTCATTGTGGTATCATATATTGTATTTGTTAAAACGGTAAGTGTGGAAAATGTGCACATTTTTTGCCTGAGAGGTGATACTTGCCAATTGCCAAGAAACACTTACACAAACTCTTCAGTAATTCATACAGCAAGAAAAAGAGATATGCCAAATAAATGAAATGTGCCAGGTTTTCATAACAATTTAAAGTTAGTAGTAATAAATATGATAATTAAATTTATGGAACTGTCACCAAAACTCTTTCCCATGGAAAGAGAAAATCTATTAACAATACCACAAAAAAAATCTAATTGAACGGGAATGAAGCACAAGTTTATTTTTAAAAAATAAAAAAAGAGGATGAAAGGCCATCTAACTCTGCAGCTTATGAATAGAAAATGGTGAAGATAGACGATAGCACGTAACATCACCAAAGTGCATAATGAAATCATCTCAATTTGTTTTTCTTTTGAAAAAGGATAAACTATAGTTAGATCCAGGAAATAGGAATCTGAAGAAAGGGCACTAGTAAGTGTTAGAGGAACATGAGATATATACACATGCTTTGTTTGGAAAATGTTATTCATTTTGAGGAAGTTATATTGATGACATTTATGGCATCTGGAGAAGCAATTTAAAGTCTTTGCTATCTGAGTCTGATTTACAAAGGATGTCACTTACCTTATGTTTTACATAGCAGTATATTTGCTCGAACATTCCAGTCTTGAATATCCTGATTCCTATCAGATAAAACAGGTTGACATTTTTATCTTTATATTATTATCTTTATGTGAAGGACGCTGTGGAAAATGTTTGTTGATATATTAGAATTTCTATCAACATCACATGATGTAGGTGAAAGTCCCAGTTAAAAACACACCTTATCACACCCAAAGTTTCACCTATCATGCCTGATATTTCACCCAATTCAATAGAGTTGCCTGCTGACTTGCAGGAAAAATGTGTAGTTTGACAAGCAGAAAAGCTGGATGCAATAATGAAAGATCCCTGTCCCACACTGTTTGCCCAGCTGTTTTTGCCTGATCTATTGAGGAACTACTGCCAGCATGCTCTAGCAGCCATTCACAGAAAGGGCACGCTGGTAACTGCATACTGTTGAACCACAAGCACCAGCATGCCCTTCTAGTCAATGTCTGCCAGTGCACTGGTACATTTAGTTCCATAATAGTAAAAAGGATAAAAAGTTAAAGTTAAATTGTATAAAACACTCCACAACCCTGGTTCACCACAATATTATTAAATACAATCTTCTGTTTTCGTTCTTTACCTAATTCTTCTGTGTTCTCCAATGTAACAATGTAAATTTGTGTAATATGATTAATCTGTAAATCTGATTGGTTTTAATGATCTCTTGAGATCGTGCAACACATATTGTGGCCCTTTTGTAATGTTTTTAATATTTGCCACTATACAGGGGTGGGCCGGGCTGGGGGCAGAGTTGTATCTGCCTCTCCCCAATAAAATTTTTAGCCTCTACATTCACATGCCTGGCGGCTGAGAGGCAGGAAAAGAACATAAAAACTCCCCAATGCTATCCATTGTGCCATAGTGCTGCAGATATTAAACTAGTTTAAATAGAAGGGATTTCTTCCTTTCACCAATCAAAGTGAAATGGGTGCGTTAGCTTAGTGGGTCATAATTCAGAGAATAATGTTATTCCTGACTGGCTGACATCTGGCCTAGAGCATAAATAAATGTATTCTTTTATATTAATACTGAGATCAAGGGTTATGTGACGCACTTGTAAAGATGGCAGCACATGCGACCCCTGAAGTGTATCTGGTTGCCTACTATTATCAAGCCTGAAGGACACCAGTTTGCTAACCTTTTGACCCACAAGACTGGGCCCCACATTGTGTACACTGGAATAGACAGATACACTGTCAGGAGGGGGAGACAAAATTTAATTTTAAAAACTTCAGTACTAATGTTCTTTTGTGACGTCACATGTCTACTTTTGTGCGAATGCGTCTGATGTTATGGGGAAACACACTGATTTCGGCAGCATCTTCAGAGGTGGCTGATGGGCAGAATTGGGCAAATGTAGGGCATCCTGTGCAGAGAGTGGATTAGGCACACAAGAATGCCTGGTTTTGCACTGAAGTGCAGAAATAAGATTTCATATTGTAGAACAGGATTATTTAAATGAGATAAAAGAGTGAAAGTTGGGAGGTATGGTTTAAGACATAAATGATGTCTGAACAAGCAGCATTATAGAAAACATTTTTAAAGTTTAATTTAACAAAGGGGTTGGTGTTGAAATGCAAATAGACAAGTTAAAGTGACTATTTTGCTATTGCCACCAATTGCAGACAATTGGACGCACTTATACAAAACTTAACTGTTTACGCATATTTTGTTTTTGTAAATGACCCTTAGAAAATAGTCATTGTGGTCAATTAAAACAAGAAAAATAAAATATCTTGGACAATATTAGTTTACTGAAATATGCATGTATATATTGTAAGCTTGCATGCAGGACTTTCTTAACTCTTTTTGTGTGTTTATTTATAGCCAGTCTTATTTTATTACAATTGTAACGCACTGTGTAGTATGCTGGTGCTACATAAATGTTATTTATAAAAAATTATAATAACCAAAGTGTTCACAACCTTCTCTTTCCATTGACCCTTCTTGTTCAAAGCTACTAAAAGCTGAATAAAATGTAAATATTTTTAGCTGTTACAAGTGCGCTTTAAATATTTTCAACTCAGCAGTGACTCCCAGAGGGCATATTTATATAATAGCTGCTCTGATTACTTGCTAATCTGTAGCAAAGGTGTTTTCGGTTTACTTGTGAAAGTCCTTCCATTTGATGATAGCATTGAAGATATGAAGAATAGTTATACTATGCTAGCATCTGACCCAGCAGCATAGACAAGGGCAGGGGAATATCATTCGCAGACCCCCTCACTTCTAGAAATAGTATCACCTACAAGCACTACAACTGACAATTCTTCTAGGCTGACAGAAGATTGAAATTACACTCAGTGCATTGCATGGTTCTCAGTGCAGCTCATTGAACAGTTTGTCCAACAACTGACAATGACACTGCTCCAGAACTGGCAGGGGCATATATCTCCTGAAACTGAAGGGTCCCGGACATGGGAATTCTGTGGTTCTACTTGTTGGGGGAATAGGAGCAGAATAGCAATAGGTGGAATTCCCATTTAATAATACAGAAAATACAACTGAGTAAATACAGTAAGTATATAGAAGTACACAAATAGTACAGTATTTTAATTTGTTATCAATGAACTATAATGGACTTTTAAGACGTCAGTAGATAGTGGCTATATTTGTATTTATTACTTATACAGTAAAAAGTATATTTAATGACAATTGTGTGTATTTCAATTCTACACTGTGTTATATTAAGAATAAAAGCCACATGTTAGACACATATATAGGTGCTTGAAAAATGTTACATACATAAAGTGTTCGGACATCATAAAAGCCTTCCAAATGCAGGAAAACATTTACTTTAATAATTTCATACAAAACATATACTGTAATCTTAAAGCAGAGCAAGCAATGGCTGCAAAGTCAGCAAATAGGCAAAGGTAAGTAAAGGTCAGGTGGTCAAAGGTCACAAAAACACAGTTGGTTAAATCAGGAATGTTTTACTAAATTCAAGACTATTGGTAGGTATGAGTCAGGGTGACAGCACAGGTTGTGCCAGGCAGCACAGAATCATACTTGGGGCTAGATTTACTAAACTGCGGGTTTGTAAAAGTGGAGATGTTGCCTATAGCAACCAATCAGATTCTAGCTTTCATTTACTTAGTGCATTCTGCAACATGACAGCTAGAATCCGATTGGTTGCTATATGCTACATCTCCACTTTTTCAAACCCGCAGTTTAGTAAATAAACCCCTTGGAGTGCAAGCACAGGTAAGCAGGCTCCGATTTAAATTGTTTTTGTATCCCAAGCAACTGTTTCTGTGTCATCTTACACCCCCACATCCTGACTAATGGAAATAATTGAGCCACAAATAATCCCACTGTGAATTGTTTATATTATGTACTATATAAATATATATATATATATATATATATATATATATATATATATATATATATATATATAAAATGTACTTTATATATTATATACAAAAAATAAAAAAATGATAAGTGTACAGAGGTCCGTCCCTGTTTCTATGGCACTGTAAGCCTCTGCACAAAAAACCCAGAAACAGGTAATGAATACAAACACAGGTTAAAGCAGATGGCAAGGAAACATAGTGTGGATCAAAGGAATAAGCAGACAATATTAAAACATAGGAGCCAATTTATTATATTAGTTTGAGTAATTGCAGAGATAACTGTAATGTTTTATCACCATAATCAAACTATTACATGCATTTATCAAAAAATATCACTGAGGCAGCTAAGCGTTACTCAGCTTCCCTGGTGATAATGACTAACGGTAACTGAATTTCCCCTTTGCTGGGCCATTCTCAGACGTTCTGCGCATGCGTTAGTCAGCAGAATTGGGCTTTCTGTTCCATTAATTAAAAAAAAAACGCAACTCAAAAAAGTATAAAAAAATCCCAAAGAAACATACATAACATTATAATATAAAACACACACACATATATATATATATATATATATATATATATATATATATATATATATATATATATATAATTCTTTTTACATACATGAATAAATTAATTAAACCATGCTTTATTAAAAAATACTTTATTCTATATAAGTACTGCCGGGATACTTCCTAAATAGGCGCCCCCATACACAAGCATCTGTGGTAACCTCTTTTATGGACTGGGCAATATTGATAACTAGCACTATTGCCAGCGAAAAACACCAGTTTTCCCAGGCATGAGGGTTCTTTGCCCTATTATTATTATCATTATCGTAGATTTGTAACGTGCCACAGTGCTCCGCAGCGCCGTATAGTAGAGAAGACAAGGACATACGTAAAACAAGACATACTGTACGTAAACCAAGAAAAGACAAGGCAGACAAAATGAATGCAGACATGAAAAAAAAAAAGGTATGGAAGACCCTGTGATAAATAAAGCCCATATTGTAATATCAAGCGTTTAAGAAGATATTAACCATGTAAGGACCTACCACATAGTGTAAAAGCACAGAATGGTTAATGGAACAGAAACCTACTCAAGGAGTATGTCCTATGACCAGTATATGCACTGTTTTGTAGCCTATTTCCAGCAGGGTGACATGGAGCCTAATGCATACCATCCAAAATTTATCCTAAAAGTGCCCTCATTACGCCCAAACTACACCCACAAATGGGCAAATTTCTGTAAAACCCCATCCACTTTCCAGTTATGCCCCGCTCCATTTGCGGTCTGTGAATCGGGATGTCGCTCCACAATCAGGACTATTGGGAGGTATGTTAATGGGAAATAACGTAATGTACTATGCATAAATTAAATGTATTTCCCATTAGACTCCATGTCACCCTGCTACAAAGTGGTACATACACCATTTATACACACTGGGCCTGATTCATTAAGGAAAGTAAATAAAAAAAATTGAGTAACTTTGCACCTTGGCAAAATCATGTTGCATTGGAAGGGAATGTACATTTAAAATGTAAAATGTGATGGCAGACTTATATTTGGGGTAGCGCATGTCCTAGATCAACTTTGCATTTCAGTGTACAAATAAAGCTATCAAGTATTTGTGTGCTACATAAGAAATCAGACAGTATTTAACTTATGTGCAAAATAATAAACTAATTTGCACCCCTTGCATTGTTACATGGTTTTGCCCAAGAGAAATCTTACTATTTTTTATGCCCTACTTTCCTTAAGTCCACTCTCTGCAAACACGACATACGTTATATACAGAAAGAAAATACATGTGTTTTACTCTGGAAAAGACGAAAATGAGCAGTATTTTAGAAGAAAAAGTGAAACATTACAATGAATGAAGGCCTTAATAAAAACACAGCATGTGGACGTGTTGCTTTATATGTACATAGTTTCCTTAATTTCCATGGACAGTCCCAGGTTTTACAATTTTGTACCTGGTCATGTCTCCTATTTGTCATCATTGACTAACGCACAGTACAATTTCTCTTATTCTTCAAACTGACCGCACTTCTTATCGTCTATTCATATTCTCTCAGCCTTGTAAGTGTATGTCTATTATGGATGATTATTTATAATGGAAATTATGGCATCACAACTAGGTTCAGTAAACACATTATTATACTGATTACACAGTTGTCCAGCTCAGAAACAAAGTTCCCCTGGAAATTATTCATGATGGGCTGTTCGTACTCAAGTCTAAAGGGGTGCAACAATCCTGAGCATATTCATCAATCCTGTGAAAGATTGGGAAATCTCCTACAGTACACTTTATAATCAAACATTTGTTTTAATCTACAGCATTTCCTATTGCAAATTAAAATAATATAGAGACAAGGCAATTTGTTACATTATTGCTAAGTAAAATAATTGCTAGTGTATTTAAATTCCTTAGGTGTAGTGCAAAAGACCTGATGCTAATGAGACCTTGTAAAAAAAAAATCTTTGTTATCAGAAGAATAATATATATTGCCTTAATTTATTGAACAGCATCTTAGAGGTACTTTACCAAATACATCTATCTCTGTATGCCTGAAAGCAAAATGATTAAATGTTTGCACGGCCATGAACACCTAGCTTTGTGTGTGGTCCTGAAAGATGGCTCACAGTATGAATTGGAGCTTAGCTGTAATACAGTAATAAGTTAATGTCGTTTCCGTTACAATATATTTATTCAGAATCTGAATTTGGTCATAGTGGAATTTTTTACAAGCAGTAAAGATTCTTCCTGGCACTCCAATGTTCTCCATCTGCTCTTAACATAAGACCTCAGCATGAAACAGGTGCCCTTTAGCTGAACTTACATTGTTAAAAAGTCAGGACAATTGCCGTCTTACTGTAACTCAGTGGAACAACACATAGCCTGCTATAAATGGCAGTAAGCCAACAACAATGACTCATCCTCACTCGCTTCAACATTAGAAATTCCAGCAACCTGTCTGATTTCTCCAAACACATCCACAAATAGCTTTATTATTTTCCCACAGCTCCTTTATATATAAAGAGGGAAACAATCATTTTCTCATAAGACACTGAGATCATCTGATCCGTAATTTAAAAACACAACTAAAGTGCACTGATTACTGGTCAAAGGATGTGGAACTTGTGTGTGCATATATAGAAATATTTTCCTTAACAACTACTGTCTACTGTACGCAGAGAATGGTATGCCAACCATAAAATGCAAAAAGAACGTGTAAAAGGATACTATGGGGCGTATTCAATTGTTCGGCGTGGCCGCCGAAAAACGAGCGCTCGAAAAATATTACCGTTAATACGGTAATTACTCGCTGAATTTCATCTTGCAGCTCCCTGAGCTGCGAGCTGAAATCCAGCGAGTAAATTACCGTATTAACGGTATTTACGCGCATATTACTGTATTAACGGTAATATTTTTTGAGCGCTCGTTTTTCGGGGATCTCGCTAACAATTGAATACCCCCCTATGTGTTCCGCCATAATAAAAATACAATGCTTTTGATTTTATCAATAACTAATCTAATTAACTATTGGGCTATGATGCAATATGAGTCCTTTTTGCTATTTTAGTCACGTCAAATAAGATGTACTCATGACATCTCGGATGCATTTAAGAGCCATCATTTTATGCAACCTTTTAAACATGCGCCTTGTACTTTGTCAACCGTAAACAGACAATCAGCTGTGACGCTAGTGTGTTCCATCTAGAAATCCGCAAGAGTGACTCACGCGATTCCTTTGCTTAACCGGGTTCTACACCACCCAAGTATTACACATCTATTGACCCCCATGTCAAATAGTCCATCATTATGTGTTAATTGCTCAATAAATACAAATCTATCATCAACTTAACTATACTGCATTATTAATATAAACAAACTATTCATTCATCCTTTCAGTTATCGAAACATACAAACAGATGCAAGGTACAAAATCTTTTACTTTATAAATTCATAATTGAATACCTTGATAACTTTAAGATCATATACACAGCTCATAAAATGCTTACATACAGTATAGATAATACATTATAAATTAATAGACATGATGTTATAATTTATATTACTAAGTTACTTCAGAAGTGAGTTTCCAGTTCAAATCTACCAATGCATTACCCTATTCTGTTACTAAATTAACTTTTTGCTTTATTAATTCTCACCATTGTGAATTTAATTTCCAGGGATTTTTTGTGTGTTGTGCGTATATATGTATATATGGGTAACCACAACCTGGTTAATAAGGTCGAAGTTTTCAGACCATAGAGTTTGCATCCGTGGACAGCTCCAAAAGGTATACAGTAAGCTCCCAACCTCAACACAATTCCTTCAAATTTAGAAACAGTAGCAATAAATGTATGTATCTTCTCAGATGTCAAGTACATTCTATGAATAAGTTTAACATTTTGGTGTGATTAATATATTTGGACATTTTAGAAACAATTTTGAAAAATATACTCCCAGTCCTCGTCAGTAAGAGACAATTGGGGGTCAGCTTCCCACTGGTCTTACAGTCAGCTTACGGGCTTCTATGGACAGAAGGAGCATGTACCAAGAGAAAATGCTACCTGCATGTCGAAATGGAGACAAACTGAGGCTTATAGAAGGAGGGGTTTGTTTCAGGGTGAGAACAAGCCTGAGATTGGATCCAGTGTCAGATCTGTAAGTATATATAGAAATCGCAGGTAGGAACATGATAATGATGATGTTCATTTAAGTAGGAAAAGTAAATGAGTGTGGGACCGTTTAAGAGGTGCTGCAATTTACTGATACCCTGTGTATGCCGGGTCAACAGTGTGTAAGTTGGTCTGTCAGTCTAGACAGACCAATAATCAATATATTAGAGGATGGGAGAGTAAAGTCGGGTGTTTTATTAATTTGTCCCAGGCTTTAAGGGAGCCGCGTATAAGACCTAGTTTTGGCATTCAACCACAGCAAATCTGCCAGAGGAAATGAGAGGGAAGAGTGTTTCTCTATAATAACCCATGGCTTAGATGGGTCAAGAGCAAACCAGTCCTTAATCTGGTCCAACAGACAAGTAAGACAATTCTAGTCTGATAGAGGCAGATCTTTCCATTTTTTCTTTTGTCACACTGGGGCATTAACCTCTCTCTATGACATTCAAGTATACACAATAAAAATTTATGAAGGAAATGGAGGGGAGGTCAGGTAGCGAATGGATCTAAAAAGGTTCAGAATTTTATGGAGGAGCATCATTTTCACAGCCGCTATCCTGCCCAATCATGAGACCTCACAGGTAGTCCACAGTTTTATCAAAGTAAATTGAGCCAGAAAGGATGTATAATTACAGGCAATCTGATGGCTTTTCACATATGCGGATAACTAAATATGTCAAGAAAGATGTAGCTTGTCAATTATACCCATATTTTTCCTTAAGAGCATCCTGGTATGTTTGCAGGGTAGCAGTGGCTAGGACTTCAGATTTTGGTTTATTAAGCTTATAGAAGGACACCTCAGAGAAGACCTGGATAATGAGATCGATGGCTGGTAATGAGGTCTCGGGGTCTGAAACGAACAGCTTAACGTCATCTACGAAAAGGCACAATTTATTGCGCATATCACCAATGGTTGTACCTACAATCAAAATATTTTCTCAGCCAAGGGCTTAATTGCTAATGCAAATATGAGGGGCAATAGGGGACACCCCTGTCTCGTACCATTAGCAATATCAAAATGGGAAGAAAGAAAACCATGCGCACTGAAGGACCCAAGTACAGGGTAGACATAGATTTCAGGAATGAACCAATAAAACCAAACTTGGTTAAGACAGAAGACATGTACCCCCAGTGAAGACTGTCAAAAGCCTTCTCCGCATCAAGGAAAAGCAGTAACAAGGGCCTCTGGTAAAAAAACCACCTTGATCTAGCTTTAGCAGTTGATGTAGGATCGGATTCAACCATGTAGCAATCAGTTTCAGGAAAATGTTTATATCTGAGTTTAACAAAGCTATGGGACAATAATTTTGGCAGACAGTAGGATTTTTACATGGTTTAGGAATAGTGATAATTTGAGCTTCCAACATTTCCTTAGGGAATGAGGAAGTGGTGGTAGCATGGTTAAACAAAGCAGTGGGAGAAGGAGTTAACTCTAACTGAAAAAGTGAGGAAGATGGTATTAGTGAAGCCCTCAGGCCCGGGTGCCTTATCTATCTTTAAAGTTTTAATACCTCCTTTAACTTTATCTTTTTTGAGGCACCCTCAGCGAAATGTGTGTTGACGTTTGCCAAGTATACCAAATCCAAACTGATAAAATATATTATTTCCTACTAGATAACATTATTACCCAGATCTGAGTAGAATACTATGAAGTGTCGTATTCTAAACTAATTATAGCAAATAGACGATAAATCAGCTTCGATTAGCCCCTAGAATTAGTAGAGCAATGAAAGGCAGAGAACAATTCACTATATATTAGAAATCAGAGATAAAATTGTAGAATGATCCTATATAGAACAAATGTGATTTCGGTATACTCATATTGGAGGCAACAATTCTAATTTTGAAAAATTGATTCAGATCCAAGGTATAATTTAACTGGTTGAAACCAATGTATTTCTTCTCACAAGAAAATGATTAAACAAAGTTTATATAATGCTGCTATATTATTGAGAACTCAAGGAAAAGAAGTTCAGATAACAGCCGTTGTTAAGTGAGACAACAATACAGTTCAACAAAAGATATATTCATTAGGAAATATACAAAAGGAATATAGAGGGATTAAAAGGTATACTCAAAAGATTTTAATATCACTTTAATTCACTATTTCACTTTGTAGTTATTTCGCTGATCTTAATATCTTCATATTAAATATAAGTAATAAAGTAATGTTACTGTGACAAAAGGGTTAAACCTCGGCACTAAAGGATTAAAGATGTATTAGATGGTATATTTATTCATTTAAATGTAAATATGTAATGTATGGGTGCTGTGGCACGGTTGGCAATTGGCGGGCAGAGCCACAAAGGGCTAGGGGCCTGATTCATTAAGGATCTTAAATGAAGAGGTATCTTATTTCAGTCTCCTGGACAAAACCATGTTACAATGCAAGGGGTGCAAACTAGTTTTTTGTTTTGCACAGAAGTTAAATACTGACTGTTTTTTCACGTAGCACACAAATATCAACTTTAAATTTCAGTGTACAAATAAGCAATAAAGTATTTGTGTGTTACATGAAAAAACAGTCAGTATTTAACTTATGTGCAAAACAGAAAACTAGTTTGCACCCATTGCATTGTAACATGGTTTTGTCCAGGAGACTGAAATAAGATACCTCTCCATTTTAGATCCTTAATGAATCAGGCCCTAAGTGCCCTAATCAGGCACTGGGAGGATAAATGTATTTATTTTCATATTCATGTATTGATTTCTGATGCAATAGCCATTTGTTGTTGTAACTTTTCTAAAGACATTCCCACGTGCTATTTAGACCTTTTAAAGTGTGAGTGTCCAACACATCCTATAGTCTGAAGGCACAGGAGGGGGTAATTAGACTTGCTGTCTCTCTAAGACAGGATGTAACTAATATAGAAAATGTAACACCAAGTTTTAGGAAATTACAGCTTAATATAAATGTTGTTAATGTTTAAATTGCATTAGCTCCAAGGTTAGAGGATATATTACATCCTAATGGTAATTATTGAATGTAATATATCAGACATTGTGGGGCAGGTGCGGGGTTACCCTCTGCCAACATGAATGCCAGAATCTGTATAAAAAGAGCGCTGTTTGACCAAGTAAGGTATTATTCCATATGTAACTTCTGTAAAGATTGCTAGTACCATAAACTGGCGTGTAACTGTACTTTTTAGGACTGCTTGAGTTAATAAAACATCAATGCTTCAAAATGATGCTTTGACTCCTACTTACATGCTGTAATTCCTGAGACCTACAGATTAGACCAATCTAATCCGTTATCTGGCTCTTCTGAGGTTAGTACCCAGCATCCAGTGCCAACACTCTGTCCGCTACCGCAAAGCTCTAGCCAGTGTGATAGGCCAGGGGGAACCATTCACAGCAACCCTGATCAAAAGTAAGAGGTCAGGTGTACCAGCCCAGGTGCCCAGCAAGGAAGTACACTAGCAGCGAGAGTTACCCAGAAGGAATCGGTTGTAGGTGCAGACGAAGGAGCCTAGTGGTAGCAGCAGCAAGCCCCTCCTACTGTGGTTAGAGGGGACCAATTTAGGATAAAGATAAGGGGTGGTGTCAAGGAAAGGTCAGACGGTTCCCAGCAGCAATGACAGGGTGGCATAGGCGGTCCATCATGTGACAGTTAATTTTTAAATCAATTGGGATTTACAATCATCAGCTAAAATAAAATATTATTTTGAGACTATTAGTGCACTACATCAAATTATTTTTCTTCAACTTTATATCTAATCTAATTTGATACGTAGCATCTCAGTAATGCGATTATTAATGAATATTAATGAAATTAATTATCAACAATGCATATCTTCTTTACTGAGCAATAGTCCCTATATATAAACTAGTGCGACAATAATTCATCATCATCATCTATTTATTTATATAGCGCCACTAATTCCGCAGCGCTGCACAGAGCACTCATTCACATCAGTCCCTGCCCCATTGGAGCTTATAATTTAAATCCCCTAACAGACACACACACACACACAGACCGAGAGAGACTAAGGGCAATTTAATAGCAGCCCATTAACCTTCTAGTATGGTTTTGGAGTGTGGGAGGAAACTGGAGCACCCGGAGGAAACCCAAGCAAACACAGGAAGAACATACAAACTCCACACAGATAAGGCCATGGTCGAGAATCGCACTCATGACCCCAGTGCTGTGAGGATGAAGTGCTAACCACTAAGCCACCAGCCCACATATGTGTATAACTGACTGATGTGTGTAACTGACTAATGTGTATAACTGATCATTTTCGTTTTGTTAGTGTAAGTGTAAGTAGCCAGGCCATCAGTTAATAGGGATAGGGAGAATATCGATGAAGGTTACATTTTGTTCAGACCATTTGTCTGTCAGTACTAGATCAATGCATGAATAACAGCTATGGACATGGAAAAAAAAGGTAAAATCTTTTACAGGAGGATGTTTATCCCTCCAAGCATCATATAGATCAAATTCTGCAAAAATGCGGGAGAAGACAGAGAATGTGTGAAATTCAGTGGGGAAAGCTGGTTTGGTGGGGAGGGAAGAACTATCCAATTTTGGCTCAGGGCACCCAACTTGACATTCTGAAGACAGATTTTCCGAAGGAAAGGGTAATTGATTGGAATTAAGTGCGTAAAGGGAAACCATTGTAACTTTTCTATGCCGTAGACATCCTAAAAGTGTCAATTAATTCATTGAGCCACAATTCATTCATTCAGAAAATCAGGGCTAAGTTCGTGTTGACGTTTCTGGATATATGACGCCTCTAATGTGCCCAAAAGTAAACAATTGCAAGATATTTAATGCATCAGGACATCAAGCTCAGCTAAAGTGTTACATATGATTTTCAGTAGATCTGTGATTAATCATCTGGATTTTAGTGAGATCAAAGACTGAATGGAAGATATTTACATACTACAAAAATCGCTTGTGTAACACAGTTGTATTAAATGTTATGATATTAACCACTTCATGAATAAAATTGTCCTAGAAGCTTATCCCTTAGGGAGATGATCTCTGATCTGCCAAGCAGTATAAACAAGATTTGTAGTGCAACAATGATTGTAGCATAGGTAAAATACAGTTCTGCCTGTTCTTTTTTCTAAAGCTTCAGCTTTCGAATGCAGAAAGTTTGTAGTTCCACCTGCTTGAGAAACAACTCTCTGGATTTATAGCCTTGCTTCTAATTTAATGGCTGAGTATTTACTTGCTACATATTACCCTGTCTGCTGAACCTTAATACTCACTTTGCTGACTGACTGACCAGCACTGCAGTTACTGTAATCCATAGTAATGATCCGTCTCAATGCTGGATTCCCAGTAGCACTTTTAATTAACCCCCATAAGAAATGGAAATTGTAATTTTAGCAAATGTTTATCCTAGCATACAACAGAACAGAGACAGCCGATGGAGGAGTTAAGACCTTGCTTTGTTTCACACCCTCTCCTCAAATGTTCTTGCATGCATTAAAAATATTCATGACTATGAACAGGTAAATTATTCTGACTGAACTAATACAATTGCATTACAATACTACCAATCTGTCATGATACATGATAGATATAGCTTTTTGTCCTCCATATTGTATTTGCCATCCCTTTGTCTGCTTTCTGTAATATTTGTAGACCTCCTGCTGAAAAAGGATTAAAGCATTATTGGGCTGACCCACTCACAATTAATAAAGACAAGTGTCACAAATGCCCAGCCTGCCTCAGGCACAGCAATCTGAAACAGCTGGTAATAGGAATCACCTTAGTCACTTGCCAATGAATACAGCTTTTCTGCCACCACAAAAGATTTACTATGAGTCCTTTCACTAAAACCACTTGTTAATGTTTCACACTTAAATCACATACACATGTAGCATGAAGAAAGAATCACGGAGAATATGCTATATTAAATGTATTTAATATGAAAAATATTTCCAAGGCTTAAGTACAAAACAGCTAATAACAAGACATACAAAATAAGTTGCACAAATAAGTTTCAGAAATAAAATAGGAAATAAAACCAGAACCAGAAGTCACTAACTTACCAGATTAAGACTTGGCGTGAGAGGAATACACTTTGGTAAAAATAGCACACTCCAACCTAGGTAGGTCTCCTCATAGAATGAACAACCCTACTCTCCCAATGTCAGGGCAGACTGGTTTCCACAATGACACAGGACTTTTGAAATTAGTTATCTATTTCCTGAGATATAGGTCTGACATCTCAAAGGACAGGATTTCTCAACTCTTTGCTTTGCCTGCCTGGCCAGACTGTTTACACAAACTTTGTAAAGTCTCAGAGATGTTATCTGTCTGGCCTGGATACTTTCAAAAGACTCTTGACACTTTTACAGGTCAAAATCATGTCATTCAGCAAAGTCCACTATAACATTATTTTACAAGGTTACATACAAAATGCACACGGGCATACATGAATATTCAGGGGAAAAGTAACAATCAATGATTAGATGCAATACATAATAACCACCACTGGTACAACCTTGTCGGTTGAATTTTTTTTTTCTAATGAATCCTTTCCGGCATAACAAACCTCAAACTTCAGATTAAACTTCTCGCATTTCCAACTGTGAACAAGAACTAAAGCTGGCCAGTGATAACTAAAGCAGTGGACATGTGATAAAAACACACAAAGGCCAACTGCAGGACAGCTACCATCCCAGGGCCAAGTTTTAGCCTTTGCTTAGCTTGCAAGGATTTCAGTGCTGCCATGACTAGAAAAAAATTATCACTAGCAAACAATGCCCAAAATTTTTACTGGCAAAAGTAAGTATGAAAGAGGGTCAAAGCTTCAAAGCTAGGTTAATCTGAAATGACTGCACCCATGTGAAGTCTACCATTTTTAATGGCATAACCCACAATTCCCCCTACCCACAACCACAGTGAAACCTCACCAGTAACACCCAGCCTAGCCGACCGCTATAATACAGAATAATCTTGTCATTATAAAGTACAGTATGATTATTGCCTGGTGGAGTGGACAACTTAGCAGGTAGTGAGCAACCAGAATGTATCTGGTAGAACATAGAGTCAGATATGCAGGACTCAGGAGCAGAGAAGACAGGAGAATCCTTTAAACAAGCCAGGGGTCAGGGCAGTTAGATATATGAGAGCAAATCCATTTAACAAAGCCAAAAGTCAGGAGTAGAGAAGACAGCAGAATCTTTAGAACAATCTGGGTCAATAACAGAGAACAGAACAGGTAGGGATACAAGACACACTAGGTCAAGCAGGAACTATCACCAGCATTGGTATGCTGCCAGAAAGAGGTTTATAAAGGCAGCAGCACCAATCAGAATTGCAGGATAATTCGCTGCATGTAGGTAGGTGTGGTAAGAAATGCACAGCTGTTAGACTGGGAGCTGAAGAGAAGTTTGTTGCTATTTACCTAGCAACCATCTGAACTGCAGGATTGATCCTACACATGGTTGCAGCAGTAATGCACAGCTGACAGCTCAGACAATCAGGAGAGATCCTATTTCTTAACACACAGCATGTCACAAACTTCCTGCTATGCTCAATTGCCTGTACACTTCTGGTCCCAATCCACCTCTGTTTAGGGATAATTACTGACCGTACTAAGACTAAGGGGTAAATGTATGAATCTCCGGATTCTTCATCTTCGGCGAGTTCAGCCTCTTCAGCACTTAAATTTAAAGCGGCGCTGCCTTGTAAAGGGAAACTTCCCTTTACAAGGCAGCGCCGCTTTAAATTTAAGCGCTGAAGAGGCTGAACTCGCCGGAGATGAAGAATCTGGAGATTCATACATTTACCCCTAAATTGTAAAACAAGGACCTCAAATACTCTGCACCTGCTTTAATGAAGCCTAACAGCTCAAACAACTTCAGGGACTATAAATCATTCCTTTAGCATGCATCACTAAAATGATAAGGCCTGAGACTTGGTGTCACAACCAGTGGGGTCAGAGGAGTAACTGTACAGTCTGCTCACGTTGACACTACCTCCTAGAAGGCACGGAGTCTAATGGAGTGGGAGGTTTTTGCCAGAGGCTCCAACCAGGGTGTTTGGTCTTCGCGGCTCCCTGACCATAGGTCGCGGTTCTCCTAGTAGGTGATGAGCGACACTATAAAGAGAACCAGGACTATAACTGAAGATGCTTCGGATGAGGAGTACCAGGATGGCTGAGAGATTAGGAGACAGTAGAGCAGTGTGCTGATTAACACAGGAGGCTGGTAGTGATGGTAGCAATAACCAGCTGAGCGTTTACCACATTGATAGTGGAGTAGGCACAGAGGCTGTGATGATCTGCGGATTGATGTGCTGGAGATTTAGAGAACAGGTAACTTATTTTTTATTGGATCAGACAACAGTTAGTTTAGTTCTGTGCATTGGAAACCGAGACCTTTTGCTGTTTCTATGGTCAAATGAAATTAAATACTGCCTGGGTGATGATGTTGGCTAAAGGTAGAATCCTTCTTTAAAGTCTAAACAAAAGAAGGAAAAAAGAAAAATGTTGTCCGGTGCTCAAAAACAAACAATATATAAATCACTATATCATAGGCAAACCGAGGGGGGTTTCCTAGTACCAGGAAACTCAGATTATTGCCCTCATAATCTACAGATCGTTATCACAGGATAGTGCAGTAGACACAGAGGCTGTGATGATTTGTGGATTGATGTGCTGGAGACTCAGAGAACAGGTAGCAATAATCTGCAGAGCGTTACCACAGGATAGTGGAGTAGACACAGAGGCTGTGATGATCTGTGGATTGATGTGCTGGAGACTCAGAGAACAGGTAGCAATAATCTGCAGAGCGTTACCACAGGATAGTGGAGTAGACAGGGAGGCTGTGATGACCTGAGGATAGATATGCTGGAGACTCGGAGAACAGGCAACAAACAGGAGCCAGGGAACAGGAAATCTGAACAGGAGAGTAGAACTGAAGATCTGGCAACTTGGTAGAGAAGCAGGTGCTTTAAATAGACAGAGCTGACAGGAAATTAGCCAATCAAGAGAATGCAGGAAGTATTGAGCAGATCAGGTGTGTGCCTGCTCAGTTCAGCTCAGCAAGTGAATGCAGAAACAGGTGAGAACAGTGACCATAATGCAGGTTTAGCTGGTGCAATGTGTGACACTTGTGACTGATGTCCAGAACTTCGGGAAGAAGTTCTAGACAACAAAAGCCACAGGTGTTCATCTCACTATAAAGATGGAAGTGTGACTCCATACTTATGATCACAACACAATTAGGGTCTATGGGGAGGGAGGGATAGTTTTCCCCCTTTACATCATAGGGTAAACTGTCCCATTAATCTATTTCAGGCATTTCTTAATTCATAATGCATGTGTAACCATCATTATTTTCCTAGTATTGATGTTTCTCATTGATTTTTTTTCCTCACCGTTTCGAGAATAGGTAATAGCGAATATAAGTGATCTATTTAAAGACTGAAGTGCTGTTCATTTTTGAAGATATATGTAGTCATATATACCATGCTAATTTTGTTTTATTGCATGTCCTTGACAATTTAAGTCTCATTCATAATGTAAAAAAAATGTAGAGTAAAATATAGTTTGATGAGGTTATATAAAATTTAATAGATAACATGTATCTGTCTCTATCAGGGATTCCTTGGTGTGCTAGTATTTTTGAATAGTTCTCACCATTACATTTATTTAACATATACAGTAGTTGATGGGGATGTAATAAAGTAATGGTGAAAATTGTTAAGGGGGGTGGTCTGTCTCGGAATATACTAATAGGAGAACATCCCAGAAACAGAAGATGACCCAGCCTAGCAGGATTCTTTATCCAAGGATTGCTAAATATATTGGGGGTTCCTTATTATTGCTTAATTTCATAATTTGTATTGTTTATATCAGGTCTACTGTTTTAACATGTATTTTATTTATTGTTAAAAGGTGCATTTTGTTATTGTTATTAGATGGATTGTTGATGTTAGGCTTGGTGTTTCTCATTTGTGTTGAAGCATATTTACATCATTTGTGTTTATATAATTTCTATAAAAAATGTCTACAGTGTGTAAACGGAAATAAATTGGTGTCAGGTTCTGGTGAAATCATATTGTGAATAGGAAAACACTTTCAGTAATCATCATCATCATCAACATTTATTTATATAGCGCCACTGATTCCGCAGCGCTGTACAGAGAATTCATTTACATCGGTCCCTGCCCCATTGGAGCTTACAGTCTAAATTCCCTAACATACACACACACAGACAGAGAGAGAGAGAGAGAGAGAGAGACTAGGGTCAATTTTGATAGCAGCCAATTAACCTACGAGTATGTTTTTGGAGTGTGGGAGGAAACCGGAGCACCCGGAGGAAACCCACGCAAACACGGGGAGAACATACAAACTCCACAGAGATAAGGCCATGGTCGGGAATTGAACTCATGATCCCAGCGCTCTGAGGCAGAAGTACTAACCACTTTGCCACCGTGCTGCCCAGTAATGCAATATACTGTAGTTTTGACTATTTATTCTAACACATTGTGATATAGACCTAGGGGAAAATGTATCATAGTCCGAGTTGTACAAGTCGCCGGAAATCGGCAAGATGACAGCTTAAATTTAAAACGGCGCTGCCTTGTAAAGGGAAGTTCCCTTTACAAGGCAGCGCCGCTTTAAATTTAAGCTGTCATCTCGCCGATTTCCAGCGACTTGTACAACCCGGACTATGATACATTTACCCCCTAGTGTGAATTATTTCCATTATTTTCAGCCAAAGTCTTAAGCCTTAAGAGTTATTAATAGACAATGTGTGAAATAAACAGGGATTTAATCATTGCAGACACTCCTCTCCAATATGGCTTCCGTCCCCTCTACTCCACAGAAACTGTCCAAAGTCACCAACAATCTTCCCTCAGCCAAATCCAGGGGCCACTTCATCCTACCTTGCCAACTTCTCCCTTCTTTGTTTCAACATCTGGTTCCTCCTATACTCATTCATTGTTCCTGTAGGAGTCTCACAGGGTTCTCCTTGGCCCTCTGCCCTTTTCTCTGTACACCTCCTCCCTTGGTGAACTTCCGTCAGTCTCCAGTACCAATTCTATGCCGACAACACTCAACTCTACCTCTTCTCTCCTGATCTCTCCCTTTCCCTCCTCTCTTGGGTGTCCAGTTACCTCTCTGCCATCTCCTTCTGGATGTCCTTTCACTTTCTCAAATTTAACATGGCCAAAACTGAACAGTTTTCCCTCAGTCAAGAGTCTCCTCCCCTCTCATTTTTTATTTCCTCTGTTCCCCAACTCCGGTGCCTAGGTGTCATTCTTGAATCCTCCCTCTCCTTCACCGCTTACATTCAATCTCTTGCCCAATCCTGTCGCTTCCATCTCTGCAACATCGCCCATATAAGACCTTTCCTCTCCCAGGATGCCCCCAAAGCTCTTATCCACTGACTGATCATTTCTCATCTCGACTATTGCAACCTTATTCTTACTGGCGTCCCCCATTCCTGTTCGATCTATACTAAATGCTGCAGCTAGACTTATCTTCCTCTCTCGCCACTGGACATCTGCCTCCCATTTCTACCAAACCTTAGACTGGCTCCCTTTCCCCTACTGCATCCACATCAAACTCCTCATCCTCATGTACAAGGCCCTACATCTCCTACCTCATCTCCATACATATTCCCTCATGACCTCTCAGGTTGGCCAATGACCGTCACCTTTCCTCCCCTTTGGCAACCACATTTCACGGAAAAGCATTTTTCCAGATGCCGCAATCTGAAAGGGGATTCATCAGAGAAAATGACTTTACCCCAGTCCTCAGCAGTCTAATCCCTGTACCTTTTGCAGACTATTAGTCTGTCCCTGATGTTTTTCCTGGAGAGAAGTGGCTTCTTTGCTGGCCTTCTTGACACCAGGCCATACTCCAAAAGTCTTTGCCTCACTGTGCGAGCAAATGCACTCACACCTACCTGCTGCCATTCCTGAGCAAGCTCTGCATTTGTGGTGCCCGATTCCGCAGCTGAATTAACTTTAGGAGACGGTCCTGGTGCTCACTGGACGTTCTTGGGCACCCTGAAGCCTTTTTTACAACTATTGAACCTCTCTCCTTGAAGTTTTTGATGATCCGATAAATGGTTGATTTAAGTGCAATCTTACTAGCAACAATATCCTTTCCTGTGAAGCCCTTTTTGTGCAAAGCAATGATGATTGTATGTGTTTCATTGCAGGTAAACATGGTTAACAGAGGAAGAACAATGATTTCAAGCGCCACCCTGCTTTTAAAGCTTCAAGTCTGTTATTCTAACTCAATCAGCATGACAGAGTGATCTCCAGCCTTGTTCTCATCAACACTCTCACCTGTGATAACGAGAGAATCATTGACCTGATGTCAGCTGGTCCTTTTGTGGCAGGGTTGAAATGCAGTGGAAATGTTTTTTTGGGATTAAGTTCATTGTCATGGCAAAGAGGGACTTTGAAATGAATTGCAATTTATCTAATCACTCCTCATGACATTCTTGAGTATATGCAAATTGCCCTCATAAAAACTGAGGCATCAGACATTGTGAAAAATATTATGTGTGTCATTCTCAAACCTTTTTTCCATGACTGTATGTGTCAATCATTTGTCTGCCCCTTTCCCCAAGCCATAAGCTAGAGAGAGGAGAGATATGTTACCTTACTCCAGCACACTGGAGAATCCTTTCAGTTTTATGTGCTTTGCCACCTGGGTATGTCTTCTTTTCTAAAATTACAATTTATTACTGCCACTGATGTCCCTCTTCACATGCTGTCTAATGTTGAGAATAACAAATATGTTCAGTGTTTGTCAAACCATTTTAACTTCTGAGTTAGGCCCACCTTAGTCTTTGTTTTCTAAAAGTACTATTTATGCCACTGCTATCCGTCTAATAAGCTTTAATTAGTGCCGCTGCTGTCCCTCTCCAATGTGGCACACATGCTGTCTAATGTTGGAAATAACAAATATGTCCATTGTCTTTCTCAAACCTTTTCACTTCTGGAGGACGCCCAATGTGGTCTATCTTCTTTACTAAAATGAATTTTTATCACTGTAGCTGTTATCCATCTCCATTTCACACAAGCTGTATAACATTGAGAATAAAATAGGATTTTCTCAAACCAAACCATTTCAGTTGTGTGGTGGGCTATGTTGAGGTAGCTTTTTTTCTAAAATGACTATCCTATCAGTCAGTGCTCTACCTGTATGTCTTAAAGTGTCCTTTTCTCTATTAAACTGCTACCCTGTATGCCACTGCTGTGTCATTATGTTTCATAGGAATTGTATCTTTAATTAAACTGCCAAGTATTTGTTCAGCTGCTTTGTCACTAATTTTGACCAGCCAGCTCGCTGCAGCCTATGGCCAATATTGGTGAATAGTTTTACAGTTGTGAAGAGGTCAATATAAAATAGACTATAAATTACTGTAAATTAATGTTAATTATATAAGTGCTAAAATGCTAATGTAGGAACGAAAACAGCTCAAAATTATATGATTTCACCGGTTTTGCACAATTTTTAATAAAATCCAGATACAAAACCAAAATACGAAGACCCTTTTAGAACCAAAACCCAAAAAAATTACGAATAACTTTCAGAAATATATATGGAAAAGTTTACATACCTTTACAGAGTGCAGAAATAATATTGGGAACACCTACACAGAGAATGCTGTACTAGTGGCTAAGTAAAATTTCTTGCACAGCATAACTGCCAGCCACATTGCCATCTATAGATGTGCAGATACCACTGCACAAACCACTCAATGCATGGACCAGTGATGGGCAACCAGATATACATCAAGGGCCACATGTGTGGCCCTCAATTCTTCAAAACAGCAGAACATTACCCTCAATTTCAACAATGAAAAATCAGCCTAAACATGGCCCTCACTTGCTCTAAAATTACACCATATGCCACTCAGACCTCCCACTTGCCAAGGTTGCCTCACATGCATGTAGACCATCACAAGCCCTCAGATCCCCCAAGTACTCCAGAACTTCCTCAAATGCCACTCAGACCTCCCTATATGCCCCCCAAAAAATTACGAATAACTTTCTGAAATATATATGGAAAAAGTTTACATACCTTTACAGAGCTTGATATGTTTAACATTCTATTTACAATCTATTGTTAGCTATTCCATCATGGATCGCCAGCTGTTTGGACCACTCCAGAGGAACTCCAGATTTTAGGTATAAGTATTTAGTAGTAGGTCAAGATTTACTTAGTAATTATGTTTTCCATATTACTATTATGATAGCACTACTATTTATTTTAATATTACTGGGGGCACCAATATTTAATTAATTATCAATGGAAGCACTATACTTCATCAAATGCCACTCAGACCTCCCTATATGCCCCCAACATGTCACCCAGAGCTCCCCACATGCCTCTAAAATGCCCATCATTTCTCCCACATGCCACTCAGACATCTCCATATGCCCCCAAAATGCCACTCAGACCTCCCCCACATGACACTCTGACCTTCACATGTGGCCAAGAGCACACTGCCCACTCACCTCCTCTGGATGCGCTGCATGACCTCCCAGCGCTGTGCAGAGGAGGTAACGTGACACGGAGGTCAGCTGCTACCATTCAATCTTATTCTCGGTTTCATAACAATGCAGAGAATACATAGGATTGGTAGAAGCTGGCTGGGGGCTGCAGGTGAAAGCTTACTCAATCGCCTGTTGCCCACAACTGGCATAGACCATCCCTTTTTTTTGCTTTTTTATTAGCTGTGCCCCCTACTGTATTGTAATTTGAGAAGAGGCACATTGCTGCATTAAAAAACAGTAATCAGCAATTACTGTAGCAGATCACACATGCACGTCTATCTCATGGAGTGTGCTTTTGTAAATGCTGACTGAACCAGAGGCGAATGCATATCTATGCAGTCCCTTCCTGGCTCTGCTCCAAATCAGTAAACAACTGGCAGAGAATACTTACAGTATAAGCAGGTCTCAAAAAATATGCCCAAAATTTAGGACCCAGCTACAAAAGTTAGAAGCCACCATAAACGAAGCCATATCTGGTGCCAAGTAAACAAAGCTAAGCCAAATTTAGTAACTTATGTATTGTGATAAGCCATGTCTGGTGCCAAATATACAAAATTCAGCCATATTTAAAATAGAACGAAACCTACTGTGGCAAGAGCCCGCTACTGCAGAAGCACACGCAAACAACTTCTTCCTTTTTATGTAGCTTTATTGTCAGGATGGTAAATGTTTTGACACTGTATACTTTCACAGCAATTGTGGAGACCCTAAATGCTAGCTATACATAGACCAGCTCTCTCTCAGGACCAGCCAGCTTCCCCAGCGTTGGTCTTAGTGAACAAATGACACAAACAAGCTTTTATACATGATACTCCTCCTCCAGCATTAGCTTGATGGACAGGTGACACACCCACCTTCTCTTTAAGAGAAAACACCCATCACTGGCTCTGTTTGAACTCACAGACACACCCTGTCTGTTTGCTGAGAGGAAGCAGCTTTCAAATCATGTAAGTTAACCAACTTTAAACTACACATAAGTCTTTACTTGGTTTAACCTGAATCTAGGTGCATAACTGCGCCAATGTCCTACTCTGCTTGTATGTTTTCTTTGCATCTTGTCAGATAAATGGCTCCCTTTGTTACATATCCCTCCCCCTAGCGTCTCCAAGTAGGGGGACACAGACTTCGCGAGGAGCGCATATTTTCATGACAATGCATCTGCATTCTTGTGCAGAATCCCAGGTCTATGTTCTACTGAGAACTTGAAAGGTTATAGTGCCAAGAACCAGCGGGTTACCTTGGCATTTACCCCCCGGTTGCTCTGCATCCATCTCAATGGTGCATGGTCTGTTATTAGGGTGAACTCTCTGCCTAGGAGATAATAGCGCAGAGCTTCTGTAGCCCATTTTATGGCGAGACATTCTTTCTCCACAGTGGCATATTTTTGTTCCCTTGGAAGCAACTTACGACTTAGGTACAGGACAGGATTTTCTACTCCATTCTTCTCCTGTGACAAGACTGCACCTAAGCCAACACCAGAAGCATCAGTTTGGAGGAAGAACCTCCGGGTAAAATCCGGTGCTTGTAGAACTGAGGAGGAACAAAGAGCTAACCGAAGATCAGACCAGGCGGTTTCTGCAGAATCAGACCACGTTAATCTATTTGGACAACTTTTTTTTAACATGTCCGTAAGTGGAGCAGCTCTAGTGTAGTAACCTACTAAGCCTAAAAACGTTCTTAACTGCGACTTTTTTTCTGGTCTTGCCCAATTTTTGACTGCCTCCACTTTGTCTAGCTGGGGTTTTACACGCCCTCGACCAACAACATACCCCAAATATTTGGCTTCTCTCATGGCTATGGCACATTTCTCTGGGTTAGCTGTTAACCCTGCTGACTTTAATGAAACTAAGACCACCTCAACTTTGGCTAAATGTGATCCCCAGTCTGGGGTATAAATCACTATATCGTCCAAGTAAGCGGCTGCATAAGCTGTGTGAGGTCGTAGCAATTTATTCATGGCCCTTTGGAAGGTGGCAGGTGCCCCATGCAACCCAAAGGGTAGGACTTTATATTGATAGAGACCATCAGGGGTGGAAAATGCAGTCTTTGGCTTGGCCGTGGAAGTCAGGGGAACTTGCCAATAACCCTTTGTTAGATCAAGGGTTGTTAAATAATTGCTACCAGCAAGATTTTCCACTAGTTCATCCACACGTGGCATCGGATAGGCATCAAACTGCGACATACTGTTTAGACGCCTAAAGTCATTGCAGAACCTAATTGTCCCATTGGGTTTCGGGACAAGCACAATGGGACTATTCCACTCACTAGTGGACTCTTCAATCACATCTAACTGGAGCATCTTCTCGACCTCCTTTCTCATGTCCACCCGTCCGGCTTCTGGAATACGATACGGCTTCTGCTTTACAATGACTCCTGGCGCAGTGACAATGTCGTGTTCGATTAAGGTAGTGCGCCCAGGAAAAGAAGAGAAGACATCCCTGTTCCGGCGAATCATTTCTTCAGTCTGTTGTCTCTGCTGAATGGACAAAGCTGGCTCTATCGGCACTTGAGACTTTTTAATGGCAGTACTCACTACCTGAGGAGAGGTTTCCTCATCATGCCAAGGTTTAAGGAGGTTAACATGATTTATTTTCTCCTCCCTTCTCCTACCTAACTGGCGGACTCTGTAATTGACAGGACCGACAGCCTCTAGAACTTCATATGGACCCTGCCAATGGGTGAAAAGTTTGCTTTCCTGGGTGGGAACCAGGACTAGGACCTTGTCCCCAGGCTTGAAAGATCGAACAACAGCACTTTTATCATAACTTTTTCTCTGTCGTTCCTGAGCTACTTTTACATGTTGCTGCACAATGGGCCCTATCTTTCCTAGCCTATCATACATTTGGGACACAAATTGGACCAGATTTGGCTCCCTGGGACCTTGCTGCTCCCACCCTTCTTTTAACATATCCAAGATACCCCTGGGCTGTCTCCCAAACAATAACTCAAAGAGACCCTGTTGAAGTTTGAGGTAACTCACGGATGGCAAACATCAAATAGGGAATAAGAGTGTCCCAATTTTTTTTCTCTTGAGCCACTGCTTTCCTGAGCATGTGCTTTAATGTGCGGTTAAAGCGTTCCACCAAGCCATCTGTTTGTGGATGGTATACAGAGGTGTGAAGTGCCGTAACCCCTAGCAACTGGCACATGTCCTTCATCAGTTTAGACGTGAATGGAGTACCCCGATCTGTGAGAATTTCTTTGGGTATTCCCAAGCGTGTAAACATCAATACAAGTTCCTTAGCTTTGGTGCTAGACTTTATGTTTCGTAGGGGAATTGCCTCTGGATACCTGGTTGCATAGTCAAGCACCACTAGTATATATTGGTGCCCATGTGCGGATTTTTCCAGTGGCCCCACAAGGTCCATAGCTATCCGTTCAAAGGGAACTTGTACTATTGGTATTGGAATGAGAGGTGCCCTGTACATGGGTTTGGGACAGGTTCTCTGACAAATGGGACAGGACCGGCAATACTTTTTCACTGCCATGTGTACACTGGGCCAGTAAAACCTAAGCAGAACTCGTTCCCGTGTTTTATCCTCCCCTAGGTGTCCCCCACAGACATGTGTGTGTGCTGCTTTTAAGACTAGGGGTACATGGACCTGAGGAATCATTAATTGTTCTACTTTTTCCCCCTGTACATTAGCAACTCTATAAAGGAAATTATTTTTAACAATAAAATATGGTATACCTTCTGCAGGCTGGGCGGCTTTCGCTACCCTATTTACCTCAGTCACACTTTTAAAGGCATGTTCCAAAGTGGCATCATTAAGTTGGTCTCGAGCAAAGTCCTGCAAAGGAAACAAAATTGATATTGCGTACCAGTCCGTATCCTCACTGACAGGCGGGGTGGGCTCATCTGCGACATCACCGACCAATGCTAGTTTGGACTGTTCATGTTTCCCCACAGTTGGATGCTTTTGTGGAACTCCTGCTGTGGCATTCCGGTTTGGCGGTTCCCAAAGATCGATGTCCAGATGTTGTGGATTCTTAGGCGGTTCCTTTAAGACCGGGTTTCCGACCATTGCATCAGTTGCCGGCATGTCCGGCCGAATCCGCTCACCGAGGACATCATTAAACAGTGGGAAGTCTCGCCCCAAAATGAGTGGATATGGGAGTTTAGGTGCTATGGCAGCTACCACCATAACAGTTTTGTCTTTGAGTGTGACTGGTAGTATTGTTCTTTCCTACTCCTCTGTCGTGCCATGTACGCAAAGAACCTTCACCTTGGGCAAACGAGAAGTTATGGTTTCGGGTAAGGCAGAGCTGGAAACCAATGAAAGTTCACTCACCGAGTCAACCAAGGCCAGAACAAGGTTTTGGATGATTAGCACAGTCACCCGGAACAAACAAGGACTTCCTGATGTGGGACTCATGGTAAAACAGCTTGGAAAAGCAGGCCCAATATGTGCCACGGAACAGTCCATGGGTTCCTGTAGTTTAGGACACTCTGCCTTAAAGTGGCCTGGCTCACCACATTCAAAACACTTCAGATTAGACAGCTTTGCACCTGGCCCTCTGTCCGTAGCAGTTTTGCCATTGGGCCCTATAGCAAGGATTGTCAAACCTGGCTTTTGGCGTGGCAGCGGCTTTGTTACAAATGCAGGTTCTTTAGTCATTTGCTGTAGCGCACCTAACCTTTCTACCACGGTGGCAATCTCTTCATAAGTTTGTGGGTCTGATTGCAGAACCCACCTTTGCAAATCGCGGTTCAGCCCCTGGATGCAGTGATCTATTGTCAGAACTTCAATAATCCGAGAAGCCGAATTCTACTCAGACTGCAGCCATTTCTTTAAAATTTTAGAAAGCTCAGCCACTTGCGCTCTGACCGTTTTTCTTTATCATAGCGCCATTGGTGATAGCGCTGGGCTCGGCCTGGCTCTGAAACTCCAATGCGAGCCAATATCTCAGACTTTAGGCACAAATAATCAGAGGCCCGTTCCTCATCTAGATCCATATAAGCTCGCTGAGCTTCCCCAGTCAGATATGGCACCAGTCTCTCAGCCCAATCTTTAGGAGGCCATTTTGCCCTTTTTGCAAGTCTCTCAAAGGACACCAGATATGCTTCTACGTCATCAGCTGGTGACATTTTCTGGAGAACAGGACCAGGTGGTTCATTTCTGTCATGCCTCACCTGGCTTAACTCTTCTCTTAAGAGCCTTGTGTTTTCCACCTGTGCCTCGGTGACTCGTAGCATCTGAGCTTGCTGTTCTTGCTGCGCAGCGGTCACATTCACGAGGGTTCTCAGTACTTCCTCCATGTTGACGTCTGCGCGAGTTGGGTAGCGGAAACTTGCTTCCCGGAGCATCCCACTCCTGACACCACTTGTGGCAAGAGCCTGCTACTGCAGAAGCACACGCGAACAACTTCTTCCTTTTTATGTAGCTTTATTGTCAGGATGGTAAATGTTTTGACACCGTATACTTTCACAGCAATTATGGAGACCCTAAACGCTAGCTATACATAGACCAGCTCTCTCTCAGGACCAGCCAGCTTCCCCAGCGTTGGTCTCTGTGAACAAATGACACAAACAAGCTTTTATACATGATACTCCTCCCCCAGCCTTAGCTTGATGGACAGGTGACACACCCACCTTCTCTTTAAGAGAAAACGCCCATCACTGGCTCTGTTTGAACTAACAGACCCTGTCTGTTTGCTGAGAGGAAGCAGCTTTCAAATCATGTAAGTTAACCAACTTTAAACTACACATAAGTCTTTACTTGGTTTAACCTGAATCTAGGTGCATAACTGCGCCAATGTCTTACTCTGTTTGTATGTTTTCTTTGCATCTTGTCAGATAAATGCCTCCCTTTGTTACACTACATTATAACCAAGTTCAGTAAACATGGCATGATGAACATTGTAGTGCACCTAAGTATACTTCAACAATACACTGTCCATCACATACTTAAATGTACCTGTGCATCAGTAAAGTGAAACTATTTTAAAATGTTGCCAGCTATGTAGTATGCCTCTAGCCTGCAACTCAGACCTCCTCACATGCCCATCAATCCTCAACACATGCTCCCCAGCAGGGGTATAGGAACAAAAATTTCCATTGGGGAGCAAAAGGCCAAGGAATACTATAGGGCATGAAGACCCTTCTCTCGCGATTGGTAGCTCGTTTTATGACACTTGTATCCAGGGCCGGACTGGGACTAAAAATCAGCCCTGGCATTTAAAGTACACAGGCCCACCTCAGTTCCAGCAGGAAAGAAAATATGTGCCGCTGTGCAGCGGTGGCGCCGAACAGAGCGTGACTGTCACGGGCACTAGGAGTCTTTACCCAGGGATCACCAGGTGATAGGCTTACCAGAGCAGTATAGGTGGTAATATGGTACTCTGGTAGCAGGGTGATCACGGAACAGGAAATAGCAGATGATGAGATGCTCAGGAAAGTCTATGACTAGCAGCACTGGCAATATGGAGGTAGTAATACACGAGGAACTGTATGGACAAAGGACACGTGAAGGTAGTCAGTGGTCTGCGGTAGCAAGTTGTACCACTGCTATAGTGAGGAGGAATGTCCAACAGAAACGAGGAGGTGATGAGAGTCAGCGGTCTGCGGATAGCAAGTTGTACCGCTGTCTGAGTGAAGGAATGGAATCCAAGTGGAGGTATCCGGGGAGTCAGTGGTCTGCGTTAGCAAGTTGTACCACTGCTATGTGAGAGGATACTGGAACAGGTGAAACTGGAAACAGGGGTCAGTGGTCTGCCACTAGCAAGTTGTACCACTGAATATATATGTGAGGAGGTGCACGGGGAGAGACTGCAACACAAGATATACACGGGCACCTTGACTTTGATCCACAGAAATATGCAAACTATAAATGTATATATGACTGAACAACACTGCCAATATAGAAAGTCTCTTGAAGTAATCCAGCACGAGATAACACAGTCAATGATGGCAATAGACTCAGCGGATAGCAAACTCCAGAGGAGAACCAACACAGTCCAGCAAGGTATGCAATACACAGCACAGTCAATGAGAAGTATGCATACCGTGGTTCAGGAGAAGGCAGTCAGACAGGAGTGCAGAGATACCTGAACGGCAGGAGGCCGGCAGGATGCAAAGTCCCTGGATGGGTGAAGCGGTGGTCTAGTAGGTGCAGCGCACAGGTAGGTAGACCAGCAGGGAACACAGGAAAGCGTGGAGAGCGGATCAGCAGTAGATGGATGAGTAGCGCTGAGGAGTAGCAGCAGCGGGTCTCTGCGGGAACACGGAGGTAGCCAATAGCAACCAGCAGGTGCAGTAACGATGGGACACGGGAGAGCAGAGTAGAACTGGAACTGTTGATCACGGAGAGTAGCGGGTAGCAATAGCGGCAGCAGACTCAGGGAAACACGGGAGAGTTGACAAGGACTGAAGACTGAAGCGCACAGAGGCAGCGGATAGGAATCAGCCAAACAGTCACAATTAAACACAGACGGGTTGCAGGTTGAAGACTGTAGTGCACGGAGTCAGCGGATAGGAATCAGCTAGCAGTCACGATGATGAAACACAGACGAGTTGCAGGTTGAAGACTGTAGTGCACGGAGGCAGCGGATAGGAATCAGCTAGCAGTCACGATGATGAAACACAGACGAGTTGCAGGTTGAAGACTGTAGTGCACGGAGGCAGCGGATAGGAATCAGCTAGCAGTCACAATCATGAACAGGTGAGTGGATGTGAATGAAAGACTGTAGTGCACGGAGGCAGCGGATAGGCATCAGCTAACAGTCCCAATAATACATGGTAGAGTTGAAGTGGTTAGAAGACTGTAGTGCACGGAGGCAGCGGATAGGAATCAGCTCACAGTCACGATGATACACAGAAGGGTAGCTGTGGTATGGGAACCACAGAAGTAGAAGTGGTTTGGAAACCACAGAGGTAGAAGTGGTTTGGAAACCACAGGAATCAGCTGGGCTGAATAAACGAGGAAACACAGGAACACCTTCAGAGACTCATGGGGAATGAGACTCCAAGATCAGGCAACGTGGTGTTGACCACAGGTGCTTAATATAGGGAGGTTGCCTGATCTGCCAATTAAGTTAAAGGAACATACACTGAAGGTTTAGAAAGGGCTGCGCATGCGCAGTCCCTCAGGATGGAGGACGGCCACGGTTCCTAAATGTCCGGGAAGAAGCACTCACAGTCCGGTGAGTGACAGTACCCCCCCTTTTAAAGGTGGGCACAGAACGCCTGGAACCGGGCTTGTCCGGATTTTTGGAATAAAACTTCTTCAGAAGGGCAGGAGCATTAAGATCTTCAGCTTTGATCCATGAACGCTCTTCAGGACCAAAGCCCTTCCAATGAACGAGGAAACGGAGGACTCCTCGCGAAATTTTTGCATCCAATACCTCAGTAATCTCCAAATCCTCCTCCTGATGAACTTGAACTGGCTGCGGTGCTGAGGGAGGAGCCGAGAAACGGTTGATGATGAGAGGTTTGAGCAAGGACACATGGAAGGCATTGGAAATCCGAAGATTCTTAGGAAGAAGAAGTTTAACACATACTGGATTGATAACTTGAATGATCCTATATGGACCAATAAAACGAGGGGCGAATTTCATAGATGGAACCTTCAAACGAATATTTTTGGTAGATAACCAGACACGATCTCCAATTTTTAGTGGTGGAATAGCCCGCCTCTTCTTATCTGCGAAAGACTTATATTTGTTAGATGTCTTCTTTAAACAGGTTTTGACCTGAGACCAGATATTTTTGAAGGTCTGACAAGCAGTCTCCACAGCAGGAACTTGGGTGGGCGGGAGGGCAGGAAATTCCGGAAAAGACGGATGGTGACCGTAGACCACAAAGAATGGAGTTTTGGATGATGACTCATGGTACATGTTGTTATGGGCGAATTCAGCCCAAGGGAGCAATTCTACCCAGTTGTCTTGGTTGGCTGAAGAGAACATCCTAATAAAAGTCTCAAGATCTTGATTGACTCGTTCCGTTTGTCCGTTAGATTGCGGATGGTAAGAAGATGAGAGTGCTAATCGTATGCCCAAAGTTTTACAAAGGGCCCGCCAGAATCTGGAAACGAATTGTACTCCTCTATCAGACACAATCTCAGACGGACATCCATGGATGCGAAAGATTTCTTTAATGAAATGTTCAGCCAGAGTAGACGAGGAAGGTAAACCGGGCAGAGGGACGAAATGGGCCATCTTCGAAAATCTGTCTACCACTACCCAAATAGTATTGTGATTCTTACTTGGTGGCAAATCAGTAACGAAATCCATACTAATATGGGTCCAAGGCTTGGACGGAATGGGTAGTGGTCGCAGCAACCCTGCTGGAGTTCTGCGGGAGGATTTGAACTGAGAACATAAATCACAGGAAGCAATAAACTCTTTGGCGTCTCTCCTCATAGAAGGCCACCAGTAACTTCGAGAGAGAATCTCAAAGGTCTTGTGTTCACCGGCGTGTCCAGAAAAACGAGAGGCATGGAACCACGAAAGGATTTTCCTTCTCAGAGTAGGAGGCACGAGGGTCTTCCCAAATGGTAGCATTTTGGTGGATGAAGCAGCCAGAGAAATACATTTGGGGTCTAGAATAGCATGGTTGGGAACCTCTTCTACATCAGAGGACGTCACAAAAGCTCGAGATAGAGCGTCAGCTTTCTTGTTCTTAGCGGCTGGTTTGAAGGTTATAATTAATTCAAAACGGGAAAAGAAAAGAGACCATCTTGCTTGACGAGGGTTCAAGCATTGGGCAGATTGCAAATATGACAAGTTCTTATGATCCGTGAAGATCATCACCGGATGGCGAGCTCCTTCCAACAAGTATCTCCATTCCTCTAATGCAGCTTTGATGGCCAGCAACTCCTTGTCCCCGATAGTATAATTTTTCTCTGCGGGCAGAAGACCCCGAGAGTAGAAGGCACAAGGATGTAATTTTTGTTGCTCCGAGCGTTGGGAGAGAATGGCTCCTAAGCCCACATTAGAGGCATCTACTTCTAGGAAGAAGGGGAGTGTCACATCAGGCTGTCGAAGAATGGGAGCAGACGAGAAGGACTCTTTGAGAATTTGAAAGGCTTGGAGAGCCTCAGGTGACCATTGCTTAGTATTAGCCCCTTTCCGAGTTAGGGCCACAATAGGAGATGCAATGGATGAAAAGTCTTGAATGAAGCGTCTATAGTAATTGGCAAAACCTAAAAAACGCTGGATGGCACGAAGAGTAGTTGGCTGAGGCCAATGTAGTACAGCATTTACTTTGTCTGGATCCATCTTCAGGCCAACTCCGGAAACTATATACCCCAAGAATGGAATCTGGGGTAACTCGAATGAACATTTTTCCAATTTACAGAACAATGAGTTTTTCCGTAGTCTGGAGAGGACCTCTGCCACATGTTGGTGATGAGAAGGCAGGTCCTGTGAGAAGATCAATATGTCGTCCAGGTAGACAACGACACATACATATAATAAGTCCCGAAAGATCTCATTGATGAAACCCTGGAAAACAGCGGGGGCATTACACAGCCCGAAGGGCATTACTAAATATTCGTAATGCCCATCTCTGGTGTTGAACGCGGTCTTCCATTCGTCACCGGAACGGATTCTAATTAAATTGTAGGCACCACGAAGATCCAACTTAGTAAATATCCGAGCTCCCTTGATGCGATCAAATAGCTCAGTGATCAGCGGAATGGGATACCGATTCTTGATAGTAATGGCGTTGAGTCCACGAAAATCTATACAGGGGCGTAATGATCCATCCTTCTTTTTGACGAAGAAGAACCCAGCTCCAGCGGGAGAGGTGGAAGGTCGAATGAACCCACGCTGGAGATTCTCCTGTATGTACTCAGATGTGGCTTGAGTTTCAGGTAACGAGAGAGGATAGACCCGACCCCTGGGAGGAGTCTTGCCAGGTAGAAGGTCGATCGGACAATCCCAAGAACGATGAGGGGGAAGACGTTCAGACTGAGCTTTATCAAACACATCGGCAAATGAAGCATACTGAGGAGGGAGTCCAGGGGAGGAAGATGAGATGGAAGATTGCTGTACTTTAAGAGGAATAACTTGAGAGAGACAACGATGGTGACATTCAGACCCCCAAGACGTAACTTGAGGGGTGCGCCAGTCAATCTGGGGAGAGTGACACTGAAGCCATGGAAGGCCTAAGACAATCGGACTTGTCGTAACTGGAAGAATTAAAAACGAAATTTCTTCATGGTGTAGTACACCAATCTGAAGAGTTACTGGAGACGTACTCTGGGTGATGAGACCATTGATGAGACGTGATCCATCTATAGCCGTCACAGTAATGGGTGTTTTTAAAGTAATCACTGGTAGGGACCATTGATTCACTAGTGATTTAGAAATGAAATTTCCTGCTGCTCCGGAATCAATCAATGCCTGTGACTCAAAGGATTTGGTAGCAAAGAAAATCGTAACATCAAAAGCGCAGACTTTAGATTTCATAGACAATGGAGAGGACTCCAGGGACCCTAACTTCACCTCTCCAGAACTAGTTAGGGCCTGGCATTTCCCGATCTCTTAGGGCAAGAGCTGAGCATATGCGTAGAATCAGCACAATAGATACAGAGTCTATTCTTTACTCTTCGTTTCCTCTCCTCTGAAGATAATTTGGAACGTCCTATCTCCATGGGAATCACAGAGGATGGAGCTGGACGAAATTGAGGGTTTAAACGAAGAGGTGCTTTGACAGCCGTTGTTTTCTCAGACTCTCTTTCACGAAATCTCATATCTACACGATGGCAAAGAGAGATCAAATCTTCTAGTGACGAAGGAAGCTCTTGGGTAGTCAGTGCATCTTTAATTTTATCGGAGAGCCCCTGCCAGAAGGCGGCAACTAATGCTTCAGTGTTCCACTGAAGTTCAGAGGCTAAGATCCTAAATTGAATGACATACTGTCCTACTGTATGAGAGCCTTGTCGCAAACGAAGAATGCTGGAAGCAGCGGAGGTCACACGACCTGGTTCATCGAACACACTTCGGAACGTGGAAATGAATTTGGCACTATCTTGTAGAATTGGATCGTTTCTTTCCCACAGAGGGGAGGCCCAAGCCAGAGCTTGTCCAGAAAACAATGAGATAAGATAGGCCACTCTGGAACGATGGGTAGAAAAATTTTGAGGTTGGAGTTCAAAATGGACTGAACATTGGTTAAGGAAACCTCTACAAGTTTTGGGGTCCCCGTCATATTTTGACGGAGTAGGCAGGTGAAGCGTAGGAGCTGTAGACACCTGGGATGGCACTGGGGAAACGGAGGAAAGCACAGGAGCTTCAATATTAGCTGTAACAGTCTGTCCAGATGTTCCTTGGGAGGTTAACGATTGGTAACATTGAAGTAACAGCTGTTGGCGAGCATCCTGTTGCTCCACACGGCTGACCAGATGCTGCAGCATCTCTTTAGCAGTAGGTTCCGTATCTGGGTCTGTCATGGCCTGATCTTACTGTCACGGGCACTAGGAGTCTTTACCCAGGGATCACCAGGTGATAGGCTTACCAGAGCAGTATAGGTGGTAATATGGTACTCTGGTAGCAGGGTGATCACGGAACAGGAAATAGCAGATGATGAGATGCTCAGGAAAGTCTATGACTAGCAGCACTGGCAATATGGAGGTAGTAATACACGAGGAACTGTATGGACAAAGGACACATGAAGGTAGTCAGTGGTCTGCGGTAGCAAGTTGTACCACTGCTATAGTGAGGAGGAATGTCCAACAGAAACGAGGAGGTGATGAGAGTCAGCGGTCTGCGGATAGCAAGTTGTACCGCTGTCTGAGTGAAGGAATGGAATCCAAGTGGAGGTATCCGGGGAGTCAGTGGTCTGCGTTAGCAAGTTGTACCACTGCTATGTGAGAGGATACTGGAACAGGTGAAACTGGAAACAGGGGTCAGTGGTCTGCCACTAGCAAGTTGTACCACTGAATATATATGTGAGGAGGTGCACGGGGAGAGACTGCAACACAAGATATACACGGGCACCTTGACTTTGATCCACAGAAATATGCAAACTATAAATGTATATATGACTGAACAACACTGCCAATATAGAAAGTCTCTTGAAGTAATCCAGCACGAGATAACACAGTCAATGATGGCAATAGACTCAGCGGATAGCAAACTCCAGAGGAGAACCAACACAGTCCAGCAAGGTATGCAATACACAGCACAGTCAATGAGAAGTATGCATACCGTGGTTCAGGAGAAGGCAGTCAGACAGGAGTGCAGAGATACCTGAACGGCAGGAGGCCGGCAGGATGCAAAGTCCCTGGATGGGTGAAGCGGTGGTCTAGTAGGTGCAGCGCACAGGTAGGTAGACCAGCAGGGAACACAGGAAAGCGTGGAGAGCGGATCAGCAGTAGATGGATGAGTAGCGCTGAGGAGTAGCAGCAGCGGGTCTCTGCGGGAACACGGAGGTAGCCAATAGCAACCAGCAGGTGCAGTAACGATGGGACACGGGAGAGCAGAGTAGAACTGGAACTGTTGATCACGGAGAGTAGCGGGTAGCAATAGCGGCAGCAGACTCAGGGAAACACGGGAGAGTTGACAAGGACTGAAGACTGAAGCGCACAGAGGCAGCGGATAGGAATCAGCCAAACAGTCACAATTAAACACAGACGGGTTGCAGGTTGAAGACTGTAGTGCACGGAGTCAGCGGATAGGAATCAGCTAGCAGTCACGATGATGAAACACAGACGAGTTGCAGGTTGAAGACTGTAGTGCACGGAGGCAGCGGATAGGAATCAGCTAGCAGTCACGATGATGAAACACAGACGAGTTGCAGGTTGAAGACTGTAGTGCACGGAGGCAGCGGATAGGAATCAGCTAGCAGTCACAATCATGAACAGGTGAGTGGATGTGAATGAAAGACTGTAGTGCACGGAGGCAGCGGATAGGCATCAGCTAACAGTCCCAATAATACATGGTAGAGTTGAAGTGGTTAGAAGACTGTAGTGCACGGAGGCAGCGGATAGGAATCAGCTCACAGTCACGATGATACACAGAAGGGTAGCTGTGGTATGGGAACCACAGAAGTAGAAGTGGTTTGGAAACCACAGAGGTAGAAGTGGTTTGGAAACCACAGGAATCAGCTGGGCTGAATAAACGAGGAAACACAGGAACACCTTCAGAGACTCATGGGGAATGAGACTCCAAGATCAGGCAACGTGGTGTTGACCACAGGTGCTTAATATAGGGAGGTTGCCTGATCTGCCAATTAAGTTAAAGGAACATACACTGAAGGTTTAGAAAGGGCTGCGCATGCGCAGTCCCTCAGGATGGAGGACGGCCACGGTTCCTAAATGTCCGGGAAGAAGCACTCACAGTCCGGTGAGTGACAGTGACCTCATTGTGTTGTGGGTGTGGCCAACATGGGGCATTGATATATACATTATAATAATACATTACATTTATCATTTTAGACAAATACATTGGCACTACTGTTAGAAGTACACAGCTTTGCCTTCACAAGCAGTACGTTGTGAAGCGGGACATACCTCCCAACTATCCTTGCAGTCGGACCAAGTCCTGACTAAGGGAGACAGTCACCCATATTCAGGACTGCCCCACCAGATTCAGGACAGTTGGCAGACTGTCCTGCTCTCTCCTACCTGTCTTGGTCACTTTCACTACTTGTAGCAGCTGGTTTCTTTAGCTCAGTTCATTCTTGTCTTGATCCTGGAATATTGGATGCCCTATTTTGAAAAAAAAATGGGTACATGAGATTTAGAAAACTCCAGCCAGAACCCGGTGTTAAAACAATAGCACTCACGTTTTATAATTAGGCCTCCCTCCAGTCCCCACAATAATAATATTCACATTTAATAAGTAGACCTATTACCCTCCAACCAGCCCCAACATTAAATTAACAGTATACACATTTACTCAAAACATATTTCACTTCCTCCAAACAGTCCCAGCAATAAATTAAATAGCAGTGAAGTTTAATAAATATAGCCATTTTCCACAACCATCCCTGACAATAAATAATTCATATTCACATTTAATAAATAGCCCTCCTCCCCAAAATCAGCCCCATATTCAATTGATAGTCCTAAACCACCCCAGCATTAAATTAAACAGTTTCAGTGTTTGTTTAACCTATAAAAATGTATTTATATATTATTAAATAAATATTATTATTACAATTTATTACTAATTAGTACAATAGCTGTTAGAATGATACATTCAATTGTTCATCTTAAAAATTTACATTTTTCATAGTCATTAACCTAGTTTTTATTCAGATTTTGTTGACAGCCTAATCTCATTTGATTGGGAGTATTTTTAAATCTATAGCCACTGCCTCACTGGTTATATTATGTGCTATAAATTCAAATTGCTATAGTTCATTTTTGTTTGTGGACGTACTGCACGAAATACTGGGTAAAAGTAAAGTGAATAGTTGTTCATCTTCGATACAGGTTATTTATTAAATGTTTATGAACGGAACACTTAAGAGTATTTTTAAACATACAAATCAATCTGTATTAAATCTATACTAAGGCAATCTATAATAAAGAACATTAGGCAGTTATACTGAGACAATCTATAATTTAAAAAGGTTTCACAAGTTTAGAACAGATACCATGGGGGGACTTCAATTGACCGCAGGTTTTTTTTTTACACTGCGTTGTCATTTTAACACGGTTTTCACTAATTTTAGAATGGGTTAACTTTACCCGATATTCAATTAAATTTTTAACGCAGCTGGTTTTTTTGTACGACGGTCCTATCGCGGACAAGTAGAAGATCCATTGAAAGTAGAGGGAGGGAGAGAGAAGCGCTAACAACTATTCAATTGTTTTTTAACGTGGCGTCGTAAACTGAAAAATCGCCAGTTTTATATCGCAGCTCTCATGACTGTGCAAAAAATTAAAAACATAAGAAAACTATTTGAAATCATGTAATAATGTAAAAAAAAATAAAAAAATAAATAAATTATGTTTGTCAGTAATGCATAACATTAAAAAGGTGATTTTCTTTAAAAAAAAAGGCATGTAAAAAAAAAAGTCATAAAAATAATAAATACACCAATCACTAATATATTTCTGTATGTTATATGTACTAATATGTATGTACTAATGTGTTTTGTCATGGTAAAATAGAGTAAAAAAAGTACTGTATGTAGATATTATAAATTAGAAAGGTTGTGTAATGCAATAAAATGTATGCCAATGCATTGCTTTTATTATAAATGACCGTGTTAAACCCTCCCCTAGACTCCACAAAAAATTTGCAAGCACCAATGAGGTTTTACAATTGAATTGCAAGATTTTTTTGCACAGCGGTAGCTAAAAACAGTCGCATCAGCTGGTCAAAACCCGCGCAGGTATTTTTTTTTCAACCCGGCTGAAAAAAAAAACCAACCTGCGGTCAATTGGATTCCCCCATAACTTCAGAAAGAAGCATGAAAATACCTCTACTCAGTAGAGCAGGGCTGCCCAGCACGCCTGTGAATGTGGCCCAGAAGGAGTTTTGGTTGTGGCAAGGGGGCAGCACTGTTAATGGAAAAAAAAAATCCTGCAAAAAAAAGAAAAGAAAATACTTACCTTGCGGTCACGTCGGCTGGTACTCCAGCTCCCTCCCTTGTCTCCTCCTCCGTGCGGTGCTCGCAGTGAATGTCGGGCGTGATGTCATCACGCCCAACATTCATTGCGGAGCGCAGCACAGAGGAGTCACCAACGCGAGAAGAACAATCAGCAGCAGAGAATTGGAGAAAAGAAGAGAAGAGGACAGGAGAACAAGCCGATTAAAAGGTAAGTTAAGGGGGATTTTTTTTATTATTTCAAGGGACGCTGACCAGTGAATAAAAGTCACCTGGTCCTGGAGCATCATGGACCTTATCTCCCTGCTACATACTTCTACTTGTGATACTAATAGGGCATTATATATTATTCTCTTTGGCCCATTATAAGTTGTTATCCCTTAACTAACATAGTGGTGTAATTATCAAAACAGGTGACAATTTGGGGTCACAGTGATGTATATGTCAGGTACCGCAGGCCTGGTCAGGGCACCCTGATATACAATGCCTGGCTTAAACACACTTATTGATATTGCATCGAAATAATACAAAAAGTGATTATAGTATAATAACTAGAGAGGATTTTTTGAACAGGGCGATTGAAAGGTAAGTATAGGGGGATTTGAAAAAAAAAGTGATAGATATATATGTATATATCACTTTTTTCTCATATATATATATGTTAACTATGTTTTCTATGGTTTTTTGGATGATCAGCTATCGTTACTGTTAGTGTATCTTATGTGCGGCCCAAACCAACTCGTCGTCTTCCAATGTGGCCCAGGGAAGCTAAAAGGTTGGACACCCCTGCAGTAGAGGTATACATTAAATGTATAGAGCACAGGATAGATCTCCATGTCATCATGCCCACAGGTAAACCCATACAGAGGACCCAAGCCCTTACTGAGGAAGAAAATCTCAACTAACCGCTAGATGTCACCCCAAACCAGGAACCGCCCTCACACTCGGTCGTAACCATAGCAACAACACACCCAATACTGAAAACTGCTAGTTAACCGATCTGCGCTCCCCTGTCAGGTGCTGACATTGGTTAGGGGCCGACGAGGCTCCGCCTCCTTTCATGACCAACATGAGGTTTGGCTCACTTGTCTGGTGACGCTACTTGGCAGCCACCAATGGCTGCGAAGCTTCTCGGAGAGCCACGCCCCCCGACCTCTGTCACGAGTCCTCCAGGAAGCGTCCGGCTTCTTGTCGCCGCTCCGGCCTCTGGTATCATGGCAGCGAGTCAGCAGTGGGTGCTGGTGGAGATGGTGCAGGCGTTTTATGAGGTCAGTAAGTTCGGGTAACCGCACCCTTCACGGGTGTCTCCCGGTGAAACGTGTAGTCATCGTTCCGGCCCAGCTCCTCGCACCACTGCCGCGATCTCCTATCACTTGCGCTGTGTAACTTCCGTGTCCGCTGCCCTGCACCTCAGGTGACATCAGTCCTGTCTCCAGCAGGCAGGTCCTCTGTTCTCATGATGTCATACTGCTGATGGGAACTTTGGTAGATGTCTCTAGCAGGTGTTGGGGGCACCAATTTATAGGCAATTACATTCAGAATTAGATAATGTTCTTGCTGAAAAAGTTTAAATAAGTGGATTTTACTTTGTTGGTAGATCTATTATTGACAATATTTGCTATTTCTACTTCTCTTTATGTTTATACACAGCGCAGGGGGTCAGGAGTTTGATTTTAACCAAGGCCCTATCTATTCTGTATGTTCTCCCGGTGTTTGTGTGGGGTTCTTCAGTCCATATAAACATACATATTGTAAGGTGGAGTTTAGTGACATAAAGCACAAGATTGATTTTTCTTTTCATACCTCAGTTTGCCACATCTGCCAAGGTACCTGCTTGCTCTGATAGACTAGCACCACACCATACCCTCCTCTTCCTGTTTGTCCTATGAATGAATGAAGCGTAGAAGGGTATAGACACCTGTGACAGGATGGGTTTACTCTGCCACTCTGTTGTGCTGCCAGCACAAGACTCTATCACCAGCACCTGGAATCAGGGGCTGGCTGACCAATTTTAGCCCAAGACTCTGCTCTGCAACTTATTAGGAGCAATTTAAAGGCAAGTCACCCAGTCTAAGGTATCCTACTATTGGAAAGCAGATTCCAACCAGCCCAGCCAGCCCCTGACTGGAACCACTACCTTCATTGGGTTGTCTGTAGCTGCTGCAGAACCTCTTTGCTGGTGACTGTGGCTGGTGCCTCCTGACTGCTTAATCTGTTTCAGGACTGCATGGTGGCAGGCAGAGTATTTATTAAGGGTGCTGGGTTCAAAACAAAAAAGCCAAGGTATGGATTAGAGCTGTAGCGCTTATCTGTAGGTCACAGGATTTCAATTGATATAGGAATCGTGCAGGAATGGAGCAGAATCTCTTGGAATAGTAGTGTTTATTGGTTTTTTATGTTGTGCTTCCACTCACTGTGAAGTGGGGGCTACACTCGGAATCCAGTAAACCTGGGCTTGAAGAATCAAACTTTAAATCCCCGCCCAATTTATTTTCAAGAGGCAATGTATTTCCTGGATTCATTTGAGTCCAGGAGGGACATTACAAGCAATGTACTGTGGATTGGGGTCCTCCAACCGAAACCACAGTGCTCTCCAGTCCCTCTGAAAGTCCCTTTTTGGTGCTGGGGCACACATGGTGGAAAATGGAAAGGTAGGGTGTCTATGAACTACCCACTTGGGGCGTCTGACATACTTTGTCGCTCTTCAGGTAATAAAGTTTGTTTGTCTGCACGAGCTGACGGTTAAGAGAATATGACTGCTGCACACCTGAAGGCATTGTCAGGGTTTGGTTGCTAGAGACTGGTGTATACTTTGAATATCCCTGTTGTCAGAACAGTGCAAAGACAAGACTATTTTATAGGTTCTGTGCATTAAGCCTAACTTTTGTCTGTTCACTGCTTACCAGCACATATCTAAGTCCTGCCCACCTCCTTATTTCTCCCCATGTTCACACTTTCTCCTCCCCCATGCTTCCAGCACACTGGGCTTTCTCAAATCCCCATAAACCATTGTATTATAATTAATGTGTAATCTACTGCAATAGGATTTTTGGAAGTCTCCTATGAGTTCTGTGATTTGTATAAAATCATGTATTACACACCCCTATGTTTCTTACTCTTCAGGCACCTGCATATCACTTGATACTAGAAGGAATTCTTATCCTGTGGATTATTCGACTTCTATTCTCCAAGACCTACAAACTGCAGGAACGATCTGACCTCACTGAAAAGGTCATATGCAATATTCAGATTATTTCAAATTTTTAAAGGTTATTGTGCATATACATTTTGTGTTTGCTTCATACTAAAATGCAGACGTAGCTCAATTATAGCCATAATCATGCATTTACTTGTGAATATTATTGTGTATATTGACATTAATGTGGTATTTGAAGCTTAGAAACAAGCCCTGGAAAAAAAAGTTCAATCTTCTAATCCTTCAATAATATATTTGCCCTGATCTATTTCCCCTCTAGTTTTAGAAGTGTCCCTTTATACCTTGTGTTCATCATTTAGGCTGGGTATACACTAGAGAAAATTTTCCTAATGTGATATTAACGAAACTAAACTAAAAAAAACAAGCACACACAAAAGGACGCTTATAGGTTATAATTTTGTCTGTCTATAGCAACCAATAAAATGTTGGCTTTAATTTTCTAATCTGCACTAAAAACATCCACTCTACCTGTAATGGGCAAGATCGGTTTTATTCTCTATGTACTAGTTTTCATATTGGCCCTTGATTTTACAGCAGGTAATGTATCTTACTAATAGGTACACTTGCTGTGAGAGGGTCACTTCTAAAAATAAGTCATTTTATATTTGCCCTAAAATGACCTGTACTCATGTAGCTTACATTCACTCCCCATATTAACATGGTTATACAGTGGAAATGACTTGTGTACTGTATGTAGTTTTCTACATAGTACTATGTGTCATACATACACGACATCCTGCACAAGTAACAAGCATGCTATTTGCAGTAAATATAGTAATGATCATTAATATGTATTGTATAATATAAAATATTGCTGTTTACTGGCCCTTAATTTTGTCATGTATTGGATTTGCAGGAGAAGGAAGAATTGATTGACGAGTGGCATCCAGAACCTCTTGTCCCTCCTATCTCTAAGGATCATCCAGCTCTCAATTATAACATTGTTACTGGGTAATTGACTCTTATTCCGTTGCAACCAAGACAAAGTGAAGTATATGTAGCATTGTATGGGGTTATAGAAAGCACCTTGCAAGTTGAGCTGTTTTTTCATAGATGCACAGATAGCTTTAAATTGCTCTATTGTTCACAAAACCATAGTAGACTGAAGGTATGTTGCAGTGATCAACATGAGAGCAGGCACCCCATTTGTTCTTTCACAGGAACTGTGAAAGAGAACATATGGGGTGCGCCAAGAAACCCAAAAAAATATAATGCATTAAAAGAATAATAGTGGCAGATGGCAAGCTTCGTTATAAATTAATAAATTTATTCCAGTACATTAAAAACAAAAATGAATAGTGACCCACATACATTGGTTTGTAGTTGTGTATATAACCTCTAAATAGAGGTATACCATCTAAATAAGCAGAAAAACATAAAATAAGAGAATGTATAAATAGGAAAATATATCCTCACTTAGGAATATAGAGCAGCACAGTATGTGGCCAGTACACTTTGTATTGAAAGCTTTAAATCCTGGACTTACATGGTTAGATCACAGTCTGGAAAGTTCAAAGTAGCGGTAAATACAGAAACGATCTCACCCAACAGTTCACAAATCTGCACACGAGGATCCTGAGTGAACCACGAGATATCACATGGGTGCTGTGGGTCCTAAGTGTTCAACTATCTTGATGTTGTATAGTGGAAACTTGGCTGTTTAGGGCAAAACACCTCCCTTGTAGTTTTCTTACAGCCTGATGATCAATCTCAAGTTAGATAGTCTCCATTCTTAAGGGTAGAGATTGTATAAGGTATCCGCTTGCAAGATATTTAGTCCAATAGTTTCCAGTAGTAGTGAGTGATAGATGCTATTATACATCTGGATAAGCAGAGTACTATTAGAATATCTCCCACTGACGCGTTTCGTCTGCTCTCAAGACAGACTTTTTCAAAGATGATACGCTGACCCTCATCTGTGTCTATGTAAATCCCTGCTACAATATTGATTGGCTCATGTTAATTAAAGCCGCCTGAAGTTGACTAAGGTCTTATTTTATCGCTTTTAGTATTCAGGTCCATATCCTAGGAGAAACAGATAATATATGGTAGAGTATGTATGCATAGTATCCAAAAAGAAATATAAAAATATATAATAAAAATAACTTTTTTATTTAGAGATTTGTTATTACACAGAGATCGGCTGAAGAGAAGAATCCTTCTATCTACAATCTAGATCTATTTATCTTAAAATATGTTTAAAATTTCAAATAGTGAATGTACATCTAAGCAAAAAATATAAAAAAAACCATGAAATTAAATTGAAAAATGTATGTAATAATAAATTAGAAACCAAATGACTCTACCGAGGATCGAACTCCAGTTCATGCATTAAGAGTCCGATCATACTCAACCACTGCTCTTTCTCATGTTAACCTCCAGTATGGAGGGAAATATATGAATAATAGTTCAATCCAGCTATGTACAAAATCATAAAAATAGACATAGAGTGCAGCAATCAAAAAATGAACTCAAATTTAACTAAATGAAAGGAAAAAAATATATTATATTATATTATGGAAAAAAATATTTATTATAATAAGGAAAATAAGACAATACGTTCCAAAAGGGAAATAATTTAATGAAAAATTTAAATTATGAATGGAAATTAAATATAAATAATCAAAAATGTAATAGTAATAAGATATGATATAGTAAAAATAATATATAACTAGTTATTTATAGTTTAACTCTAGTTTCTCTTTAAACCCTCTGATGTCAAAGTCCACAGTTTTTAAACCTGCCCCCATCTCATATTGTGGGTTTTATGGATCCCATAATGACCACACTTAAACCAAAGGGATTAGCATGGTGTGTATTATTGAAGTGTCTAGAAACACTGTGATTTTCCACTTTATTAATAATATTTTGTCTGTGTTCCATAAATCTTTTGTATGCTTCTAGTTCTACCTACGTACTGCAGGCCACAAGGGCACTTGTTGTAGAAACCTGATGTAGTGAAAATTTCTTGTGAAAAATTAGATGTTACTTCTCCATCTCTATTTTTCATATAATGGCAGGTAGTACAACATAGTTTCCCACATTTAAAGTTCTTTTATATTACCCAGAAACCCAGTATTATGGGATTTTACTTCATTTTATTGGTCTAGACTAGGCGCTAACAGGTTTTTTTAGATTCTAAGGGGCATATTCAATTGTTCCTCCGGGCGCCGCCGGAACGAGCGCGTTAAAACTATTACCGTTTATACGGTAATTACTCGCTCAATTTCAGCTCGCAGCTCCCTGAGCAGCGAGCTGAAATTCTGAAATTGAGCGAGTAAATTACCGTATGAACGGTAATTACGCGCAATATTACCGTATAAACAGTAATAGTTTTACCGCGCTCGTTCCGGCGGCGCCCGGAGGAACAATTGAATACCCCCCTTATTCTTTTTAAAAATTACAGTGGGATGTTCTGGAATCACTGTATTCAGAATAGAATCCTGTTTCAATATATGATAGTTCTTTTTAATTATGTCTTATAGCCATTGATATCACATTGTATTTTGAAATAAATTTAGGATTACCAACCAGATCAGATTTCTTATTCACTGATTCATGTTGTTTAATCTCTAAGTGAATTTCGATCAAGATTTTTAGCATATTCATACACTTCATCTAGGATTTTATATGGATATCCTTTTTCTTCAAAGGACATGCTCTCTGCTTGTTTTTCAAAATTACTTGGTGTAGAGCAATTTCTTTTTAGCCTACTTAATTGGCTTTTAGGAATATTTTCCACCCATGGTCTTTAATGATTGCTATTGGAGTCAATATAATTGTTAGTATCAACTTGTTTCTGATAATTTTCAGTAATAATATTAGGACCCTGTACTGAGAGAGTCAAATCCAGGAAATGAACATACTGAGAACTCCAGGTGTACGTAAAAGATAAATTATATTCGTTGTGATTAAGATAAGTGACAAAATCAGAAATTGAATCCTCCCTGCCTTCCTAAATAATAATAAGGTCATCAATATAATTGCCATAGTACACGAGGCTCGCCCCATATGGGCCGTCCCATATATATTTATTTTCAAAGCGGCCCATATAGATATTTGGATAACTCTGGGTGAACCTTGTGCCCATGGCCATCCCCGTAATCTGTAAATAGTAATCCAAATTATAAAAAAAAAATTGTGAGTAAGAATATAATTAATACAATCTATAATATAGTTTTGCTCCATAGTACTACCAGATAGTGTGTCTTGAACAGCATCCACACTTTTTTCTGTGAAATGTTGGTATAGAGGGCTGAAACATCCAACTTAACAAAATAGTATGTGGATTCTATGTTATATCTTTTATAGTTCTTAATAAGTGTGTGGTATCTTTAATGTATGATTTTAAAGAGACAGTAAATTCTTGTAAATAGTAATCAACATAATGTGAAAGATTAGTGCTTAAAGACACCCAATACCAGAAACAATAGGACACCTTGGAGGTGAAGTGAGGGATTTGTGGATTTTTGGTAAAAAATAAAAAGTGTGTATAACAGGATGTGGAACCCATAGATAATGCCAACACACTCTAGAGATGATCCCTTCGGGCAGGGCCCTATCTAACAACATCTTTAATTCATCTTGATACTCTTTTGTCGGATTACTATCCATTATCCGATAAAAAGTGGTATCACTTAACTGTCTATAGGCTTCTTTCAAATAGTCTACTGTATCTGTTATAACCACTCCTTCCCCTTTGTCTGCAGATTTTATAACAATATTCAAATCTGACTGAAGTTTTTTAAGAGCAAACCTTTTTTTTTTTCAGAAAAGGTTTCTATTTTCCTTTTAGATCGATATTTATCTCCATTTTTTTGTGAATCTTTGTTACATAGTTCTTGGAAATCAGTCAACGTAGATTTATAAAAACAATGAATAGCCGTGCTTTTATGTTGAATAGGATAGAAGCTAGATTTTAGTTTAAATTGATTTTTCTTAGGGCTTATATTTCTTTCTGTACTCAATGAATAAGTATTGAGTTCATATATTGAAACGGTAGATTCATTTCCATCTACAGTATTATTCTCCATCCATAAATCTTCTAAGATATCCAAGGGTTCTTTCATATTTAATAAAACAGGTGAATGGTATTCTACACCTATCTTTTTGAGTTTCTTATAAGCAAAAAATCTTTGTCTACATAGATCTCTAATATATTGATTCAACTCTACAAAAAGGTTAGGATCTGAACTAGGAGCAAATTTCAAGCCTTTCCCTAAAACATTCTTCTCAATTGGATCTAAAGTCCTAGTTGAAAGATTATATCGGAACTCTTTTCGATCTGCCCCCCCCCCCCCCCCCCCTTCTTTCCTCCCTTTCTCTCCCTCTTTTTGGAGTCCTTTGCATTAGTGGTTCGTAAAAATTTGTGAGTGGTATATTGTTTTTCATTCTTGTTCCCTCTCTTGTCCTAAAAAAGATGGATCTCTGTATTTTCGACCTAGTTTCATATCTTAACGTTCGATCATAATCTTCTCTCTTATCTTTATGTTGCGTTTCTCTCGGTAAAAACGATTCTCTATCTCTTTTTTTCATAAATATTAGTTCTAGCTGGATCCAATCTTGATTAACTTTTTTTGGGGGGGAATAGTGAATTGTTCTATTATTGGGACTATAGTCCCTATTTGTCTATATACTTTTGTTTTTAGTTCTGAGAACTGTGCAAGGGAATAACAATGGTTTCAAATTTGATGTTATGTGGGAAGTAATTACTGCAAGTGATTGGGCAGATGCTGTGTCCATGCAATTGGGTGCTTGCTCTGAACTTATATAAAGTACTCCAATGCAATACGACCACCCTTGTATGAATACTATAAAACAATAGGGCTCCGAAATGATGAATATTATTAAACTACATAGAAATTCAATGCAAATATGGTCTTTATATAATAGCTTAAACTCTGACAATTACATGCAGTATGCAGTAATTTTATGCTTTTTGTCAGGCAAAGGGGGCACCCAGGGTTTTTAGGGATTTTGTGTTACACAAACACAAGGCACTATGTAATTGGATTTTTCAAACTGCGAAAAAGTTTCCAAACCTCTGAATATACATGTCTAATGCTCCTTTCATATACAAGATGCAGTTTAACAATATTTTTAAAGTGAATTCTGGGCAGCTAAGTCTCTAAGTGGTTAGCACTTCTGCCTCACAGCACTGGGGTCATGAGTTCAATTCCTGACCATGGCCTTATCTGTGTGGAGTTTGTATGTTCTCCCTGTGTTTGCGTGGGTTTACTCTGGGTGCTCTGGTTTCCTCCCACACTCCAAAAACCCACGCAAACACAGGGAGGTTAATTGGCTGCAATCAAAATTGACCCTAGTCTCTCTCTCTCTGTCTGTATGTGTGAGCTCCAGTGGGGCAGGGACTGATGTGAATGAGTTCTCTGTACAGCGCTGAGTAATTTGTGGCGCTATATAAATAAATGGTGATGATGAAGTCTAATATTGTGTTTCTCATTATGACTTATCTTGCAGCCCTCCAAATCACAAGATTGTTGTCAATGGAAAGGAATGTATCAATTTTGCATCTTTCAATTTTCTTGGTCTGCTTGATAATGACAGGGTTAAGGTTAGTAACATTAACTATTCTCCTCGCTTTGTAAATCTGACACCAGCACTGTGTTTCAGCAATAACTCTTATATCTGTTTAGTACAGTGAGTGACCTAAAGTAAAGTTGGTGATTAGGTTATTCAGCATAACCAGCAAATAACCAGATCTTTCTATACACACACACACACACATATATATATATATATATATATACAATACAGTTTGTGAGCTGTACAAGTGGATCTAAATGGGCACACGGTAACTTTGGGCTTGTTTAGTCTATTATCTGTTTAAATATATGCAGGCGTAGCACTGACCTGTTTTGAGTTTTACATGTTACAGCAATGCCTGCTTAGTTATTTTGTTTTAAACACTATATTTGATAGTTAGTTTTGTCATTTTTAATAGTGTGAGAGTACCTTCTTTTTCCTTCTCCATCATTTCAGAGTGCAGCGTTGGCATCGCTTAGGAAGTATGGTGTTGGGACCTGTGGTCCAAGAGGGTTTTATGGTACATTTGGTGAGTATACCTTTCATTACTAAACACAAACACAGAATAGTAAGTAGAAGGGGGCACCATGTAGTGTATTCAAAGATTTTATTCTACAAAATGTTGCTTTACAAACACAATAAAGACCGAAACAATAAACTGCTCATCTTGCCTGATGGAGGAGGATTCACTTGCTAGACTCACTGCTTGGAGTACAGTTTGTGCCAAGCCACGCTCCAACGTTTCATCTTACCTGGACTTTGTCAGGGGGCTGGCTTGACCTCAAAGTCCAACAAATTCAAATATCATTTTTATTTTTTTATGTACTGTGATGTGCCAGTTTCCTTTCTTAGCTTTTTTTTGTTTAATAGATCTGTCACCCATCAATATTGGGTAATAAAGGAGAAGCAGCAGACCTAATCTTGTTTTAGTGCCTAACTTGCTGGTGCAGCTCCACTCAGGAATAATATTTATTGTACATCACTAATGGAATATGTGAATTTCACTGCAAATGTATGTTTTCATAGAATAGGAAGTGCCAATGTATACAGATCTAGAAATAGAATATATCCAAAATAAGGCTTTATTGTGACAGCACAACACTATAGACATTCACAAAGATACAGGGTAAATGGTAGTGTGCAGCCTCTTGCAGTCAGCCCCCCAAAGTAGCAATTTCATTATCCTTCAGAGTCTTATTGTCCTGCTGTATTACCACTACCGTTTTGCTAGACAGTCCTGTATCCTCCAGCCTGCGCTACTGGCTCACACAAACCATGTCTTGGTTTCTTCTGGCGGCACTGCAATGCCTGCCCAGAGTCCTTTGTGCTGATGTTTGTACACCAGGATCCTCCAAGATGGAATGAATCTTTTGGAATTCTGCTCTCCTTATGTTCCTGGCTGTTAACACAGGAAGTAAGGTCAAATGTTTCAATCCTCCCCCTTTCAGCAGGGTCTATCAGTGGACACTTAAATTATCTGACGGTTAGACATACTGTCTGTTACCTTTTATTATACAATGAAATGGCTTGACTGAATTAGCTATTTTGCTGGGTACACTTTATAAAGGGTTACAATACTACATCAGGGATTGACGCTTCACGCAGTCTTGAAACACTAAGACACTTGACATATTGTATCTGCACCGTTGTATAATCTGAGCCTGTGATGCATTTTGGTACAATAATATATATTATATTTTTCAGTGCTATTTCAGCCAGTATAGTACTGTGGAGACACATTGCACATAATCTGGAAGTACTAACCTAATTACCTCATATTCAGGGCTGCCAAGAGGAATTCAGGGCCCCGGTGCAACAAATTCATGGGGCCCCCCTTATAGTTAAGTGAGCAAAAATTTTAGGGGGTGTGGTCACACGATTGGGGGCGTGGAAATGCGCCGTTGGGGCGTAGCTAGCACATCAAAATCACTAGGTCCTGAATTCACCGGAGCGTCACATTTGTCCAAGCACTCCTGACTTTCAGGACATCTAGCACCCTTGTGTAGTATAGGAAGAATGCAGCGTGTACACAAAGAGTTCAGTCTTGGCCTGCGCCCACTGGGCTCACCAAACATTGGCATTGTCCCTACTAGAATCACAACATTTCACACACTATGCTGTTCTCTCCTACCTGTTCTTCTCACTTTCTCCACCTGTGGCTGCTGCTTTCTTTGGTTGTGGTTTGTCCAGATCCTGGAATGTTGGGGGACCTATTTGGGGGAAAAAATGGCTACATTTAGAAAATTGCAGCCAGCCCCGGCGTTAAATCAATAGCACCCACGATTAATAATTAGGCCTTTCTCCGGCCCCAACATTAAAATAATAGTATTCACATTTAATAAATAAACCTATTTTCCCTTCCTGCAAACAGCCCCAGCAATACCTATTTCCCGCAACCATCACTGCCATTAAATAATTCATAGTCACATTTAATAAATAGACCTCATTCTCCCCAAACTCACCCCAACATTCAATAGCCCCCAAACCACCCCATCTTAAATTAATAGTCCCCACTATTAAATTGCCTCACCATCAACCTACAAACAAAATAGCACCCATTAATTAGCCACCACCTACCTCACACTCACTACATTGCGCCAAGCCCCCTGTGCCATCACACACACATTACTGTGCCCCTTCATCACAACTACAATGCGCCCTCCATGCTGCCTTCCCTCCTTCTTTTTCCCTCTGGGCCTCTCTCCCCTTTTTTTTTCCTCCTCTGTGCCTCTCTCCCACTTTTTTCCTCCTCTGTGCCTCTCTCCCATTTTTTTTTCCTCCTCTGTGCCTCTCTCCCACTTTTTTTTTTTTTCCTCCTCTGTGCCCTTTCTTTATAGTACTGTCCCTCTCTGTTTCCCCCTTGCCTCTCCGTTTCTTACCTTTTTGTCAGCTTCTTTCTCTTCTTTTCTTTTCTTCTGTCTTCTCTTCTCTCTTCTTTCGTCATGCTTTTCATCCTGTCTGCGGCGCTCCTCACTGACTGACGGGCGTGACTTGATGACGTCACGCCCGACAGTCAGTGTGAATGGAGAGGAGAGGAGGGACGCGGCACCGCGGAAAAAAAAGTAAAAAAAAATAATAAAAGATCGCAAAAGATAAAAAAAATAATTAAATTAGCAGCGAGGGCCCGGCCCGGGCACCCTGGCATGGCCGGGCCTGGGTAAAAAGTACAATGAATAGAAGATAATAGTGCACTGGTAGGCACTTCTTCATAGGGATGATTTATCATTAATGCTCTGACACATGCCACGTGTGTAGTGGTAGTCTTTTTCTCATCTCTGGAAATGCCGATACAGCGATATTACAGGCCCAAAAACTATAACAGCGACCATAATAAAATGTAAAATTACCATGTAACACACTGTTTCCGGCATGCTCAGTGACCGGCAAATGAAAAATCTGAATTGGAGAACGTCTCCAGCACAAAATTACTTCACTTCTAATAGCCACAGGTAAAATGACGCTTTTAAAGTGGCAATGGGCGGACCAGACACCTGTATGATGTAATCTTGGTGGCGGGTCTGTCCATTGCCGCTGTTATAGTTTTCGGGCTTGTAATGTCACTGAATGCTGTGTCTGCAATTTCAGACCCGAAAAAACATACCACACCCCACGTGTGGAAGTAAGAGTGCTGTATACGTTTGCTTAGGGAGCTGAGAAATTAACATGAGTCTTTGGTACATCCTCTTAACAATGGGATTGCAGAAGAAAACACATGGAGAACCACCAAAGATAAGCCTTCCGTTACTACTGAGAAGTACTGACTAATGTTCTTAAAGATTGTATTAACATTCATATATAAAAGACCTTTGGCTATGCATTGCTGCTGTTTGCGTAAGTGTGCAATACCTTAAATACCCATTAGATGGCAGTCCTTAATCGCTTTTCTATATGGTAAAAAAGAGCGAGAGAGTCTGGATTTTAATTCTCTGGTTCCTTTTTGATTTCTTGTTATGCTTATAGTCATGCAATCTTACTTTGGTATTTGACACTGGTATATGTGGTGTAGCAGTCCTCTTTTAAGGCAAGCCTCTAAGAATAGCAGATTTAGGTACTGTAGCATTCTGGCTTGTGGATTTGTCAAACCGTGAGTTACTAATTCTGTCTTTATTATTTCAGTAAATCGAATAGATTGACTTTATTGAAAATATGACAGAGCTAGTTGCATAATTTTTGTGCTAACAGCTTATTTAGCTCACACTGCAGTATAATATTTACAGTACATATTAGTTTTGATTACTATTGTCTTTGGGGAAAGTGTGTGTTTATACATATAAATTCTAAACAGTGTAAGGGAGAACATTTTTTTCGTTTTCCAACTCCACTGAAGCTGAATTTTTACAGAAAGTAGAGAAAGACCACATGCTTTGGTGGATTAGAGAAGTCTGACGGTGAGGCTCCGAAAAGGAAAAACCACCTCCACCCTCTCCTTTCACGTCAGTTCCCACTATAGTTTAGTACAGTCCATATCATAGGTTTATTTGGCAAATAATGCATAAAGAATGTTGGGCAGTAATGCAGTGACCAGGGTTTCCATCTGCATTTAGATATTTGCTTGTTGATTAATTGTTGCAGTTTTGTGTTTGTCCGTGGTGTAAGATACATTTTTATTTACCGTTGAAACAGAAAGTGAGAATGTAAGATGACTTTTGGCAGCCAAACATGTTGTATGAAACATCCTCTAAAACAATTTGAAGGACCGCTCTGAAGTAATTGTTGCACTGTCTGGTGTTTAAAAGGACTTCTTAAAGAGTATTCAACATTCACACCTGATACCTCCCCTTATGAAAGGGTGGTGTAGCTGTGATACCACTTTTTACATTTTACATGTATAGTAACTTTTGCATGGTAACTGTTTAAACTGTGAATAGGGATTGGAAATTTTGCAGCTGTGAAAAGGAGACAAGATACATGTGTGCTAAAATGTGTGAATACTGACAAACAAGGGGGGGTAGAGTGTGAGGTTTGGCAGAATTTCTCCATGAATTATGCTAATTGCCAAAGTATACTGAGAAATTTGTGTTATTCCATCTGGTAACATCAAATCTCTTGGCAAGACTGTCCGGCATAAAGTCTGGGTTACAGATAATTGGGGGGAAAAGTTATCTGCCCTCTTTAAAAAAAATAAAAAATAAAAATAAAAAAATAATCTTTAAATAGTGTTCCCTTTGAATAAACCCAACATTTGTCAGTTGGTTTCCTAATAGGGGAATTAGAATACTGCAGAGTGCAGAATAATATTTCCAGTTCAACTGAGTTCACTTTCAATCCTGACAGTCACAAATGACAACGGGTTAGTTATTGATAAAAGCAGATAATCTGCAAAAATGCTCATTTTGTACTTCTTGGTATCAATTCGCATCTCTTGTACATTGCAATTATTTTTTCAGTTCAGATTTCCTGGTGGTGCAGACTCCCAGGACAAAGAACCTGCAAGAGGGAGGGGGGCGGTGGGGCACCCACATTTACACTCCTAAAAGAGTGGGCTGATTCTGGGAGTTTACTTGCAGCAAAGTGACAGCTAGTCTATGAATATTGTGTCCAGAAAAAGTGCATTGCATGCTGATTGTTCTTAGAAAGATTAGTCATGTTGGTAGTATTTTGTGTCTACTGCACACATTGTAGCCATGAAAAACGGTCCAAGACCATTATTCCTGCTACACCAAACGTTATAATAGTCAGTAGCTATTCGGGTAAGAACTGTTCTGGCGTCTGCCAAAACCAGATTTGTCCGTCAGCCTGCCAAATGCTGAAGTGTGATTTGTTACTTCATCCATGAAACTCCCCACATACAGTTTTTGTGCTGACGTTGTTTGGAGAGGTTGTTTGGAACTTCTCTAGTGAAGGTTGCAGCTGAGACCAGACAATAACACTACCGAGTTGAAAGTCACTGAGCTCTTCAGTCCATTCTATTGCTAATGTTTGACAATGGAGATTGCATTGCTATAGGCTTGGTTTTATGCACCTGTTCGCAAGTGTCTGCAATGGCCAAACACTAATTAGAAGGTATGTCCATATACTTTTCACCTTGTAGTGTATATGTCAATACCAAGGAACCACTTGCAAAGGCTATCTTAGACTATACTGATTTGTGTGTAGGTACCTTTAAGTTCCATTACCAATCATGTCCTATCATCTTCATGTGTATGTGTCCTATGTAACATTCTCATAGATGGCATTCCTTTCCATATGTCCCACACTCTGCATTCCTATATTTCATCTGTATTCTCATATTGATCAATATTATTGTCCTGTACTTGCCTTTGTGTTTCCATAGTCTATGTGGTTAGGGAGGGAATGCATAAACAGACAGAGAAACAAAGTATCTTGCTTTTGTTCAGGGGTGTGCCTGGGGGTGGAGCCTTTGTTGCCATTGGCTGACTGTAAAGTGCAACCTACTACTCTAACCTTCAAAAGAAAAAACCTGTTTAATCAAAGAAAGGGGCCACAGGTGAAGACTTGGCTGCCCGCCTGTTGCCCTTCCCTGGTGTAACTGCTACCCCATCTTTCCTTAGTGGGCTTTACCATTGATCATGTGTCTTCCATGTATATGAGGGAGGGGAAAGGTGTGTTAAAAAAGCATAAGATGGAGGCCACGCTTTAGTCTCCCCCAATATATATCCTGTATAGGGGAAGATTATAGTATTCTTTCACACATGCATTACCCAGAGTGGATACCTTTTCCACTGTCCACGCTGGACTTCTCTCTTGTAAACCGAACTGAAATACCATAGTCTGACTGCTGCCCTTTTTTCCAAGCGACGACTCCTCTAATATTTTACTGCCAGACAAAATGGCGGCACATCTCTGATGTTCAAGGATGCATGAGAACTTCTGTCATACTTATGTGATCAAGTGCAGGGAACATCTGCCAAATATTAAATCCTTTTAATGAAAGATTAGCTTAAACCAAAATCCTAATTTTCTTAATGAAAAAGCAGGCAGTGTGTTAATGATGAAGAGGATAAGATCTGTAATTTTAGCTCTTGGAAAGTATACCTAGTGGACCAATCTGAAGTGTGTGATACAGACAGCTCTGGGTGCTTTCTACTTATGTCTTTTTAAAAGCCGTGTCAGAGGGGCAATTTAAAATGCTACAATCTTCTGGCCAGGAAAACTACAGCATTCTGATGCGAGAATACAATCACTAAGTGTCATATTAAAGTGAATGAGGAACACTGTCCTCCATCATACCAGAGCGATTGCGCTCTCAAGGCACACAGCTTTGACAACAGGATAACTCTGGCGTAACAGAGGAACAGCATTCCCTGTTTGGTTTAGTGTTAAAATGAGGGAGGATATTGTCACTTCATTACGTCAGTTTATTGGCTAAAAAAAACCGACTGTTTTAAATTGCCTGTCTGACTCTGCCATAACCATACATTCAGATATGCAGGACAGGAAACCGTACATACAGAATACATTGTTCCGAATATGTTTCTTGCAATTTAGATAACGTGCATCTCAACAAGTTGAATTCTTTGCTCTACATTACACAACTTCTTTTAATGAAAAAATTGCGTGTTTGCTATAGTTTGCCTTTGAGCTTACGTTTAAAAAGCTAACTTGGGAAGTGAAATCATGGGCTGCGTTATTATTGCAATTTGAATACATATGGTAGGGCTTAGCATTTGGAAACAAGGATGGACTGCTGTTTAAAGTATGGTTACAATTATGAACCATATATGTCTGCTCATAAATTATCAAACACAGATTTACAATGCACCAAGCACAACAAACAGTGTTCCCAGGAACGATTGAAGTTTGACTATATGGAGTTGTTTCAGTTGTATAACAAAAAGATGCAAGATTACAATGTTCACATTGGGTATATTATATACTGGAGGGAATGAAACGTGTAGTGTCGGTGCACTGTGAGAATGGGTATTTCTAGATGAGCAGCAATATGTGCAGCCAAATAAAGATGTAGACTCCGTCCTAGAGTTGATGATGCGAGCTCTGTCATTTTTATAGCTTTAGGTAATGACACTATATATTAGAGATGGTCACTGACCCCCGTGTTTTGGTTTTGGATTCGGTTTTGGATCTGGATTACCGTCGTGTTTTGGTTTTGGTTTTGGTTTTGCAAAACCGCCATTGCGTGTTTTGGTTTTGGTTTTGGTTTTGTTTGGTTTTGTTTTGCAATTTGTTATAAAAATTACATTTATTGGTGCTAAAATAACATAATTTAGGTATTATTTTGTAGCTACATTATTATTAACCTCAGTAACACTAATTTCCAGTCATTTTTTATTCAATTTTGAACACCTCCTATGTCACAATATGATTTTCATACACTTGAAAAGAAAAATTGCTGCAGTTCTTGCCAGTGATAACAAAAAGGCCATTGTCATGCCTGGGCATAAGACCAAAAATCCACCTCTTAAGTGTGGAATTATTTTTACACGAATCCTGGCAAGAGTTGTCGATCCATTTGTAACATTTTGAAAGCCACACTCAGTAGAGGTAGGGACCTTAACCATCTGGGATCCTCATCCATGTTTCGTCATTTTTCAGCGAGTTATTGGCAAACTGTTGGGAAAATCAGAAACTTTGGTTAAAAAAAAATTAACAACAAGCATTCCAGCATAATCTACCTCCCTTCTCTCATCTACATCCCAGCACCTGCAATCTTCCCCCCCCAACAATTGGCAAGTAAACAATCCTCTGCAAGAGGAAGCAAGAATGAAACCTGTCACCCAGTCGCAAAGCGGATCACAGACGCCCTGGGTACTATGCTAGCGTTAGATCTGTGTCCAATGTCCACTATTAATACAGTTGGTTTAAGACATTTAATTGAGGTGTTATGTCCCTGTTAGCAAATGTCATCACTATACCATTTTACTAGAAAAGCTTATTCTCTCCTGTACCGGAAAGTTCCTAAAAATGTCATTATTGGGTGACAAAATGGTATTCTACCCACTGTACACTTAACCACAGATATGTGTACAAGCGGAACTGGGCAAACAAAAGATTATATGACTGTGAAAGCCCACTGGGTTGGTCTTTCGCCTTCCCCAGCATGGACAGCAGCAGCATGTACCCAGGTGCATCACATTTTTGAGAAGTAGGCTACTCTGTGTATCAGCAGCTTCACTAAGAGGCATACAGCTGACAAACTGTTCCAAAAACTAAGGGATGTCATTGAAAGATGGCTAATCCTGCTTGGAGTCTCCTGAGGATATGTCATTTCTGATTACGACCCCAATATTGGTCCAGCATTACAGCGGGGCTGAATTCCATCACATTTCCTGTTTTGCACACACTATCAACTTGGTGTTACAGAACTTTTGAAAAATGACATGCAGGAGATGCTGTTTGTGTCCATAAACATTTAGGGTCAATTTGTGGTTTCTGCAACAGCATGTAGGAGAATACAGCAGCTGCAAGAAGACTAGCATTTGAGGGGAATATACTTTAGTCCAGCGAAGTAGTTACCTGTGAAGAAAGTGCAGACACAGTTAGCTTGAGTCAAGTGATTGCCTTAATAATAGATTTTGAAAAGGTGCTACATAAAATTATAGTGTGCAATAAAACAAAGTAAATGTGCTAACTATATTTTAATTGTAGATGAAATACTTAATTTTCTTTGCAAGGATCCCAGACTTATCAACATCTTGTTGGGACGTCTTCTCCTTCAGTTTCTCTGGCAACTGCTTGTAATAAAAGAAATTGCTTTCCCAAGACACCCAGTGATGATGCAGATGAGTCCGCTAAACATTTTGATATTTGCTGTGCTGTAAAAGAATTGCCCAAAAACCGTGACAGCTCTGCCCTAAAATCAACTAGTCATTCCCTTTGGAAGGCCATTATCAGCAATTACATCATACTACACAGACTTCTATGATATTGGGATATTGGGATGAATTAGTATTGTTGGAGGAAGATTATCACTAAACCCTGCCACCTCTCCAGTTTCGCAATGAGCTATGGTACAATAAAATGTAACTGCAGATTTAGACCAAGACTGTCAGCCCTATTATTTCTATTTCAGCAATTACAATTAGCAATGGAGCAATGGAGCTCTTCTCTTTGGGTGTTACCTATATAACGCAGCACAATTTGCCTGCAAATTCTACAGACAAGCCTGCTTGTCTTCCTCTCCATCAATGACTCTTAGCAATTGAGCACTCGTCTTTGGGTGTATATTACACCCAAACATTATTAGTGAAAATTATGAAAAATACAGTTTAATCCCTGATAGGCCCTCCACCATCCTTTGCATGTTAATAGTAGGATTGGTTGGAATTATGGTCAAGGTCACACATTTTTTTGACAAATCCTTCAAACCAGCCCAGATGTCAAACTGTTGTGGTCTGCCCCCTGCGTCATCCCTGCTTGTGTTTGGAAAGTGCATATTGGTGCCAGAACCTCACATGCCAGAACTGCTCCCACTGGTGCCACACTGCTGCAGGACTTACACAATCAACCGCATCCTCATCGTCGGATACCCAAATCTCCCCACATCCTCTTCTAAAGACAAAGTGTCATCCTCACTTGGTGTATCACCGGCTACACTCGGGCTGTTCAGGCACACATCAGCAGAACTGCTGAAAGGGCCCTTCTTTATGGGTAGACTAACAGAATGGTCACGATTAGACATCCCACTGTTGGATGGACTCTCCACAGGGATTGTTGTCATTTGTGAATCAGAGCAAATATTCTCCTGTAATGCCTCACTGTTATCTTGCAGCTCGGCTTTGACGCGTAACAGTAGTTGTGCACCAATTGTAGGCTGGGTAACTTTTTGGGATCTGCCACTAATAGCCAAAGGTGAAGGCCTCATTCTCTCTTTGCCACTGCGTGTGTAGAATGGCATGCTTGCAATTTTTTTTTTATCGTCACTTAACTTTTGCTCAGTTACACTTCTTTTTCGCTTCAATACAGTAAAATTTTTTTGGGTTTTTGTTTTTTGCACTAATTTGAAAACACTCTGTTGTTTGACATCGCCTTGGCCAGATGACGTACTGGGAACACTAACATCAGGACTGGTGACAGAACCTGGTTGCTCATTTAGATCATATGTGGACTGCTTTGAATCCATTCTGAGCGCAAACCACTGGGGAGTGCTAAAAATTATTGAGTAGATACTGCTGACAGATATGACTTTTGACAGCCAGAAATATTAATGCACAATTAGGGAGGACACCCCAAAAACACTGAGGAGTGCTACAAATTATTGAGTAGATACTGCTGACAGATATGACTTTTGACAGCCAGAAATATTAATGCACAATTAGGGAGGACACCCCAAAAACACTGAGGAGTGCTAAAAATTATTGAGTAGATACTGCTGACAGATATGACTTTTGACAGCCAGAAATATTAATGCACAATTAGGGAGGACACCCCAAAAACACTGAGGAGTGCTACAAATTATTGAGTAGATACTGTGCTGACAGATATGACTTTTGACAGCCAGAAATATTAATGCACAATTATGGGGGACACCCCAAAAACACTGAGGTGTGCTACAAATTATTGAGTAGATACTGCTGACAGATATGACTTTTGACAGCCAGAAATATTAATGCACAATTAGGGAGGACACCCCAAAAACACTGAGGAGTGCTAAAAATTATTGAGTAGATACTGCTGACAGATATGACTTTTGACAGCCAGAAATATTAATGCACAATTAGGGAGGACACCCCAAAAACACTGAGGAGTGCTAAAAATTATTGAGTAGATACTGCTGACAGATATGACTTTTGACAGCCAGAAATATTAATGCACAATTATGGGGGACACCCCAAAAACACTGAGGTGTGCTACAAATTATTGAGTAGATACTGCTGACAGATATGACTTTTGACAGCCAGAAATATTAATGCACAATTAGGGAGGACACCCCAAAAACACTGAGGAGTGCTACAAATTATTGAGTAGATACTGCTGACAGATATGACTTTTGACAGCCAGAAATATTAATGCACAATTATGGGGGACACCCCAAAAACACTGAGGTGTGCTACAAATTATTGAGTAGATACTGCTGACAGATATGACTTTTGACAGCCAGAAATATTAATGCACAATTAGGGAGGACACCCCAAAAACACTGAGGAGTGCTACAAATTATTGAGTAGATACTGTGCTGACAGATATGACTTTTGACAGCCAGAAATATTAATGCACAATTATGGGGGACACCCCAAAAACACTGAGGTGTGCTACAAATTATTGAGTAGATACTGCTGACAGATATGACTTTTGACAGCCAGAAATATTAATGCACAATTAGGGAGGACACCCCAAAAACACTGAGGAGTGCTAAAAATTATTGAGTAGATACTGCTGACAGATATGACTTTTGACAGCCAGAAATATTAATGCACAATTATGGGGGACACCCCAAAAACACTGAGGTGTGCTACAAATTATTGAGTAGATACTGCTGACAGATATGACTTTTGACAGCCAGAAATATTAATGCACAATTATGGGGGACACCCCAAAAACACTGAGGTGTGCTACAAATTATTGAGTAGATACTGCTGACAGATATGACTTTTGACAGCCAGAAATATTAATGCACAATTAGGGAGGACACCCCAAAAACACTGAGGAGTGCTAAAAATTATTGAGTAGATACTGCTGACAGATATGACTTTTGACAGCCAGAAATATTAATGCACAATTATGGGGGACACCCCAAAAACACTGAGGTGTGCTACAAATTATTGAGTAGATACTGCTGACAGATATGACTTTTGACAGCCAGAAATATTAATGCACAATTATGGGGGACACCCCAAAAGCGCTGGGGAGTGCCAAATATGAAGAAAAAATAATAAACCTCTATCCTCCTCTCTGCACTAGCGATTTTGGTTAGAGCAATTGCAAGAACAATATGGTATTCTCTGTCCCTGCTCTAATTAGCCTATGACTACACCCTGCTCTCTCCCTCTGTCAAATGGCGATGGATTGCTGTGGAGGCGTGTATTTATAAAGTTGAAGTATCGCGAGAACCGAGTCCCGAGATCCGACGACGTCACAATGACGTTCGGCCTCGATTTGGATTCGGAATGGGCGGGAGAGTACCGAGCTGCTCAGCTCGGTACTCGGATACCCAAAGTTCGGGTGGGTTCGGTTCTCGGAGAACCGGACCCGCCCATCTCTACTATATATAGCTAAGCTGAGCCTATGTAATGAAATGGATGAATATGAATTCTGATTTTGTCCCTAATGTGCACATAATACGTAGGTTACTCCGATTATCATTTTGACCTAAAAGTGAAGGAGTTTTCAGTCCTTTTTATGATGGATATAAATATATTTATTAGTGTCCCTAATATATAAATATACTGCACTGTCCAAACTATAATGAATCATATTTTTATTATAATGTCTCATATAAAACATACAAAAGCATAATCTGTATTTAACAAAGCTGTATTAATAGACTCCTTCAGTGACAGTTTCAGAATACAATCTTTATAGAACTGCCCTGGTCGGTTGGGTGGGATACGTTTTTCTGACTCTTCTATTACAGACAACGAGTATATAGACAAAAAAAGAAATCTGATTAGTATAAAAGCGACATGATTTAAATGCAGACTTGCATTAAAACAGACGGAGGACAAATTGCAAAGATACTGCTTGCCCACACTTCACTTTGACGTCCGAAAACAGAGTGACCTGGAGATTTCTGCATTTAAAGCGGCAATGGCAGGTCCCAGCAACTGGACAATTTTATCTAAGGGTTAGGGTACTGCTATTGCCGCTTTAAATTCAGAAATCTCCATGTCACTCTGTTTTCGGACTTCACTTTGAAGTGCCAGCATGCAGTCTCTTTGCAGTTTCTACCAGTCTGGATAGCAGTTTGTTCGGAAATGTCCCCTGTCTGTTTTAATGTAAATCATGTCGCTTTTATACTAATCAGATTTTTTTTTTTGTCTATATTTTCGTTGTCTGTATTAGAAGCGTCGGAATAAAGAGTACAACCGGGTCAGTCTTATACAACCATTAACCATAAAATCCACAGAAGTATTTTAAAATGATTCATTGCAATTTGGACAGTGTACTATATTATTATGTTGAAGTGCTACTTGTTAATGAAAAGCAAAATCCCACTTTATTTAAAATTGTGATCACACACACACACACTACATAGTAAAAATACATTAACGGTATTGCAGAGGTATGTAACTAATATTAAGGTACACAGCTTTTAAACGGTATGGAACTCTGAGGTGGTTTTTGATATATTGTTTACACATGGGTGAATGATATTGAAATTCTGCAATTTTTCTTTTTTAATTGGCTTTCTGTAAACAAAGACGTGAACTAATTACAAGATGAAAAATGTATTGGGTCCGGCCGCCTTAGTGAGAATCCATCCATGGGTGGGCATTGAAAGCTTTCTGCCACATGTTTTGGTAGGAGCAGATGCTGATCACAATAACCCCCCTTCTCCACCTCTTTTGCAGATGTGCATTTAGAATTAGAAGAACGATTAGCCAAATTTATGAGGACAGAAGAAGCAATCCTGTATTCATATGGTTTTGCAACCATTGCAAGTGCTATACCAGCTTACTCAAAGAGAGGAGACATTGTATTCGTGTAAGTGCTATTATTACTCGTCAAACATACTTGTATATTGCGCTTCTTCTTTTGGTTTTAAAAAGGATCAGTTACTACTTATTTATACAACAATACCTTATAATAATTTTTACTTCTGTAGCTCCTTTTCGGTGCTGCAGTCTTTAGGAGATTCCGCACGCTGTTTCTGGACTGTTCTCAAGGCTACTCTCCCATTCAACTCTGTGATCCTGAGATCGCAGATTGACAACTGCGTATAGTGCACTTCTCTGCAATGTTAAACATGTTTTACGTTACTTTGGTTTTAGCAGATTTCATTTCAACTGGGAAACCATGAAAATACAATAAGGAATTCAAGTTGATGCAGAAGTAATTATTAAATGTGTATTTAGCACAGTGTCCATCTATCTCTATATCTACATGAGAACACACAATACTCTATTGTGCTATACCAGACACGGTATATCACAGGAATGCAGGCGCTCGCTCATGTTCTTGCTCTCATCCTTTCCCCCTGCTCTTCCACCTCACCCAACCCACCTCTGCTCTTTCTCACATCACTCCCCCCTCCAATTTGCCAAACACCCCTTCCCTCTCTCCCCCATTCTGCTACATCACACACAGTATATTCTGTCACCATCTCCCCCCGCACACTCTTGCGCGCACTCACTCTTGCGCCCGCTCCTTTCCTCAATACTTCAGGAAACTGCTGCACAGCTAAAAGTTGCAATCCAGCTTCCTTGTAAAAACTGTCTTACTTTTCATTCTCTGATCTGACAGTACAGCATATGCCTTTATTAGTCAAGTGCAGCTGTGTTGCTCTGGGGCAAAGTTATTATTTTTATTTATATATGACTGAAACCATATGTGTAGATCTGTACAGTCTAAACTCTAAGCATATTTTAATATTCATGGATAATGAACCAGTGCAAGGAGATAATTTAGACAGTGGGAGCAGGAAACCTTCAGTTCTAAAATAAATAAATATATATATATATATATATATAATCTCATATCTCTGTCTAATATATATAAGCCTAGCTGTGTGTGTGTGTGAAAAAAACTACTTTCTCAGAAAGGGCTCATCCAATTGACCTGAAATTTGGTATACTGACATTATTTGACAAAAAAATTATAATAGTGAGGTCAGTTAACTTCCAACTTCCCCCCGTGGGAGGAGTAGTAAAGGCTAAATTTACCAGTTGAGGGCTCAAAATCTTGACCGTGTGGGTATTTATTTACCAGAGCCTGTGTTTGGTCATGGACAATTGTATGTCGCAATTTCACGAGTACGGAGAAGCAGTGATGTGAAAGTGCAGGTTATGAATACTGCCCTTCAAGGAAGACTGATTGAGCACAGCGATAAGGTGTTTAGCAGAAACGTTGTGTATCAAGAGGTTTTAGAACAGTAAGACGATGGAGATTAAGGATGTGGTGATGGAGAAGAATGATGAGGTGGTGACATGTGGACAAAACCACATTAAAAAAGGGTGCTTACGTCGGGAAGTAACGCTCTTCCCCTGAGGAGGCCAGGCCTAGCCCCAAATGCATGACAAGAACCTTTTTAACACCCTAAGTAGCTTGATTTGACTAGAATGCATGAGTATCATGCACGGGTTAACTTGTGTGTGTGTGTGTGTGTGTATGTATGTATATATATGTGTATATATATGTATGTATGTATATGTATATATATATATATATATATATATATATATATATATATATATATATATATATATATATATATATAATGATAGATAGATATAGATAGATATATATATATTAGATAGATAGATATCTCCTATCTATCTAGAAGAGCCCAACTGTGAGTTCAGGGTGCAAAGTTTGATCTGTATATTTTCAGATCTCTGTGAAGTTTATAGTCACAGCCAGAACTCCTAGCACATCACCATGAACCATTAGCAGTGTTATAGCTCTCTTTAGTAGATGGCCATGTTGTAAATTGTTTTGTTTTTCCAGGGACGAAGCTGCCTGTTTTGCCATTCAGAAGGGGCTGCAGGCCTCTCGAAGCAGCATCAAGTATTTTAAACACAATGATATGAAAGACTTGGAGAAACTGTTAAAGGAGCAGGAACTGGAAGACCAAAAGGTGACTTTATTGTAACGTTTAACTGCTTACATGCCAATATAAATAATTTGCGCATGCTCATTCCTTCTACCCTTATGAACTTTGCTGTAAGCTTCGCAAACAAATTAAAGAACCACTAGCCCCATGTAACCCATAGAGACCGTATTTCAGAGCTGGACAAATCCCAGCAGCCAGGTCAATGTGCATAACAACCTGCTGGTTACTTTGGTTGTCATTTTTCTTGATGTAATTCGAGGCACATTTTCCCTGGCTCAATAAAGACCTTGCTGGCTCTTAGATTTAATGACTGGCTCCTAAATTCTGCATTATGTCCAACCCAGCCTTATATAAAAGAACTGTGAACACCATTCATTGTGTGTGTTTGTATATAAATAACATGCTCCCATTGTATGATTGCTGTGTCCTTCAATGGGATTACTGAGTAATATATGTTCAGTGTTCTATAAATTAATGATAATAACTAAATGTGGCTGTTATTGAAACAAAATTTACATGATGCTGAGCAAACTCTTAGATAATGGGAAGTACTATTTAGCAGTAGATGAAGAGCTAAATGTTCTATATTCCTTAACTATACCTGTAGTGTATGAGTCAGATGCAGAAATGTATGACTAGATGCATATCTGAATAAATGCAGATAATCTCGTGCTTGGTCTCATGATCTTCCATAATGACATAGGTTGGAGAATCTTTGCACTCTTTCCGCCTGTACCTACGAACACTATGTATCCATTTACTAATTGCTGACAAAGGTCAGACTTTACCCTGCATATTATCATTGCACACACCTAGTTGTTTTTCTTTACAAGCAAATATACTTTTATTTTTATATTGATTTATGAGATCAAATGCTAGGTTAAAGGTCTGGAATAATAAATGCAATAGACTTTGTATTGGCAAGTTGTTAATAAAGGAAATGATTCAAAAACAATCTGTTCTAGATTGCTACAAAGTTGTTCCACGGGGGGAAATTATCTTTTATGGAAACCTCTATACTAAACACACTTTTACTGATGTCAGTTTATGGCAAGTCTTTCAGCTAAACCTTGTATCCATGTAAATCTCACTTGTGGCAATATATGATAATTATTTGACTACTTTACAACACTAGAAAAATGAGGCCTAGTAACCTCAACTGGCCAATAAAAGTACAAGTAATAATAACTTCTTTGGATAGAAGGTCAGTCTCTTTTTAATGTGGTGTAACAAATTGCATACAAATGTAACATGAGGATTTAATGTACACAGCTCCAGTAAAGAGGTAAATTATCCCACTAGGTATATAGCTCGTGCATCCAAAGCACAGAGTACAACTAAGAATAGCCAGTTGTAGATAAACCTGTGTTTTTTATTTGTTGTTCTCCCTTTGCAATAAGAGGAGAGGGAAAACAAGTGATGAAAACACATTGGCCCACGCTAAACGGGATCGCACACGTGTTCTTGTAAATTTTACGGGTAACAGACGTGTGGAATTCCTGAGTGCGGCCCTGGGCTTGGACCATACACAGGGAAAAGAAGCCTGATGAAATAAATGTAGCAAGCATACTGATTTATGGCAATTTCTGCACCCTATTTTCTTTGCCTTTGGCACACTGACTTTGGAGGCCTCTGTGCCAAGGAGTGCTGCATGATAAATGATCAGAGTGATGTATACCATTAGGAAAACTTCACGTTGTTTGTGGCTCACAAAAACGCACAAAGCCCAGCATGGGGATAGTAAGCTGCGTGAAAGCTTAGAAAATCAACATTGTGTATGTGTGTACGTATATATAGATGTGTGTAAGGAGATATACAAACAGAAAAAGGTGTGTATTAAAAATGTATTTTTTTTATTTTTTTTTAAACCTATTTAATGTGCACAAAAAAAATGACCATTCATATGTGTTTGACGCCAAAAGAATCCACGTAAGGCCAGAGTGACCAGACGATTTATCGTTGCTGAAGGGCTGTTTATGAACACTGGTGATATCTGCCCCCTACCTCAGCTGGTACGTATATATTAGATTTAAAATATAATAAACCCCTTCAAGACCAGAGCTGATTTCCACCTCCATGATCAGGACCATTTTCATGGTTTTGCGCAGTGTCTTTCTCATTCTAACTAAGCAAGGTTATATTGATTTATTCAGGGCATGTTGGGGATTATTTTGCGGACACGTGGAAGTATATAGCTTTTATTACATGTCCATTATATAGGAAAAATCAAACACAAGTCTCAAAAAAAATATAGCCTTTTTCCCCTGTGGTTACTTTTGCATTTACATAACAATCCCAAAGAATTACCCTGAGATGTCTTCACCTAGTTGTCCTCTGTACATGAATGTATGTACTTGTAAACAAGGCCTTAGGGGTATGTTTTATCTTGTATGTTTGTTTTCAACCATTAATCTTTTTCTGAAATGGGCTGTCTAGCTAGCTGTGTTCACTATACAGCAAGGGAAGTTTTACAGTTGACAACGTCTGTTCATATTTCCCTTTTAATTTTTGCCTTGTCTTATATTATACAGTTCATGGAAAGTGTTCAATTGTATTTTACACTTCCAGGCTGCCATTGGAGTGCATTAATTTACACGCCTATGTGAAATAAATTATGCCTAGATAGATGGATGTTGCTCACACAAACTTCTATTGCTCAAGCTGCACAAGCAATAGCAGACTGCTGTTACCCTATGTTATCCGGTGACTCATACAGTGCATAATGTTTAGTTCAGGGAACAGATTACACAACTTTTTGATTATTTTTGCAAACCACAAATAAATAATCAGGAGTCCATTTACTTGCTGTCCCAGTCAGATGACTTCAGATCTTTTCTCAGGCCTGTAACCCCCATAAACCCTGACACTAGCCTCTGTCCTCTGTGTGCTTACTTGGAATTAATGTAATGGATTCCTTTATTCTTAAGGGAGTCAAGGAATGAATGCAAAATACCTTACATTAGGCACTTAGCATGAGATGGACGTTTTAAATAAAAAGGAAGCAGACCTACATGTTTTACATTTATTTTTATTTTTTTATATACTGTTTATGCAGTGGTTATTTAACGGTAATCACAGGGTCCAAACTTCCCTTTTTTTTTTTTTTTTTTTGTATATGTACTTTGATATAAACCAACGTTTGTAGACTATTGGAATAGTTTAACTGTGTCCTTTAATTCATGTACATTTTCTTTAACTGATGTTTATATGCCTTTCATTTTTTGTTTACACTTTGTCTTTTGATGTCTTTGTAAATTGCAGGTTGAGTTAAAATACAAATACAAAGTAAGAATATTCCTGGAAGAAAGCCTCTCGTTCGGTGTGTTAGGGGAACATGGACGGGGAGTCACTGAACATTTTGGAATTAATGTAAGTATGGTCTTTGGAAAGAAAAACAACTTATGCACAACTTGCTCAATTTATTGAAAGTTTGAAGTCAAATTTAGAACTACCTCTGTTACGTTTGCCTTTAGGTGACTTAAATTTACCAGTTTGTCCTTGGTCTTCTGTACCTTGTACTAAACACATTGCTTTATATTTCTGCTTTTGTCCTGTGTTTTTCTCCAAAGCTTTATATCATCTAGGCAGAACTTTGGTCCTCTTAAATACTTAAATCCACCACTGAGTCCCTCTCCCCCCCCCGTCCACCCCCCCCCCCCTCCCCCCGTCCACCCTTCCAGTCGGGGTCCCCCAGGGCTCTGTTTTGGGCCCCTTACTCTTCTCTCTATACACCTCCTCCCTGGGTGAACTCATCAGCTCCTTCGGCTTCAACTACCACCTTTACGCTGACGACACTCAACTATACCACTCCTCTCCTGATCTCTCTCCCTCCCTCCTCTCTAGGGTGTCCGCCTGCCTCTCTGCCATCTCCTCCTGGATGTCCTCTCGATTCCTCAAACTCAACCTCGCCAAAACCGAGCTGATAGTTTTTCCTCCCCCCCCATACCTCATCCCCTGTCGACCTCTCCATCACTGTCGACAACACCTCTATCTCCCCTGTCCCCCAGCTTCGCTGCCTTGGTGGCACCCTCGACTCCTCTCTCTCCTTTGGCCCCATATCCTCTCTCTTGCTAAATCCTGCCGCTTCCAGCTGCGTAACATCGCTCGCATCCGGCCCTTCCTCTCCCAAGATGCCACTAAATGCCTTATTCACTCTCTGATCATCTCCCGCTTGGACTACTGCAACCTCCTCCTTACTGGCCTCCCCCTCTCTCATCTCGCTCCACTTCGATCAGTACTTAACGCAGCCGCTAGGCTTATCTTCCTTTCTCGCCGCTCCTCTTCTGTCTCCCCCCTCTACCAATCCCTCCACTGGCTCCCCTGCCCCTACAGAACTCTGTTCAAGCTCCTCACTATTACATACAAGGCCCTCGCCAATGCACCCTACATCTCCACACTCCTATCTATTCATGCTCCATCCCGTCCTCTCCGATCTGCCAATGACCGTCGCCTATCTTCCCCCCTCATCACCTCCTCCCACGCGCGTATCCAAGACTTTGCCCGCGCTGCCCCCCTCCACTGGAACAAGCTCCCTCCCTCCATCAGGACTTCCCCTAACCTGTCCAGTTTCAAACGGGCTTTAAAAACCCACCTTTTTCTTAAAGCCTTCCAGTCTCCCACTTAACTACCTACCTTATCCTCTCCCTCTCCCCCTTCTTTCCCCTTCCCTGCCTCCGTCCCTCTACTCTCCCTCTCTCCCCTGTGTTTCTCCGTCTGTCCACCCCTTCCCTTAGATTGTACGCTCCTCTGAGCAGGGCCATCTCTCCTCCTGTTTCCACCACTTCTAACTCTGCTCTCCAGCTACTTTGCCCTCCTCCTCGAGGGCCCTCCTCCCCCCTCTGGGGGTCTCCCTGTCTTCCGCGCCCTCCTTTTGGGCCCCGTCATTTGCGGATACTCCCCCCGCCCTCACTAGCTGTGCATTGAGCTTACTGAGTTACTGTGCTTTATGTTTACTGTACTGTGCTGTCTCACCTTGTATTGTAATTCGTTTTTGTCCCTGTACGGCGCCACGGACACCTTGTGGCGCCCTATAAATAAAAATTAATAATAATAATAATAATAATAAAATGCACAACTGCTCTGTGAATGCAGTTCTTTTCAGTAGGCAGAACTGACCTAAGTCATATCCAAGAGCAGCAAGAATTAACTGTTTAGCTCATATAAAGACTGAAACACAGAAGGAATCTGGAAAAGGAAACATGATTCATTCATATAAAGCTACTGAATTTAAACTTAAGGGGCGTATTCAATCGACGGCGGGATCGTCGAAAATCCTGCGCTCAAAAAATATTACCGTTAATACGGTAATATCTCCCTGAGCTGCAAGCTGAAATCCAGCGAGTAAATTACCGTATTAACAGTCTTCCCGCGCAGCATTACCGTAATAACGGTAATATTTTTCGAGCGCAGGATTTTCGGCGATCCCTCCGTCAATTGAATACGCCCCTATATGTATAAAACCTTTAGCCACTTGTCAAAATTAAAGATAGGATAAAGTTGCAATTTGTTTTAGAGGCTAATAAAGTAGAATTCAGGGGATAATGGTGAATCCAAGTAGATGCAAGCTCCCACATTACATGTATTTTTAAACTATGCAGATAGGAAAGGTATGTGTCGGTCTTCTGTCCACTATATGGAGCCTACATACTTCAGTAATTTCCTAGTGTGGGTTCTATCATTTATATATTTGGGAATGTTACCAAATGCCATTTGTTGGGCAGGTATAATGGTTAAATAAAAATGATATACAATTTGAGACACCGGACATCTTTAGACTGCAATAGCAGCTTTTGTTGTCTGTTCAGAATGTAGCTGTATTTGGACATCCCGGTGGTGTGGAGGAGGTGAGATATGGTTGCAATAAGGGGGAAAAAAAGTAGTGGCCCCAATTTAGATTTGGGCATGGTAAACCAGGGTTTTGTAGTGTATTTCTTTCAAAGGGAGTTTTCATTAATATAGTCCAAATGGAATTGTTTTTAATCATTTCTTTTAAATGTTGTACTGCCTTCTTATCCTATGTATTGTTTAACTTTATGTTCCATGTTCGGGCACTGTATGCTGGAACGTGTACTTCTTCAAAAGTTTGTAACACATTTTTTACATGCCCACCGCATACCCGCTGTCATTTTCATGTCGGCAAAAGATATTAAAATTCATATAAAAAGTACTCCCATGAAATCCGCTGCAAACTTGGCAGTGTGCTCTTTGGATCCTTTGCTTCAATATTTACAATATAGACCCTAGTTGTAAATTTAAGGCACTGCTGACTATGTAGGTGCTATATAAATAACTGGTAATAAATAATAAATTCAACAGTTGCTAACTGACTACTGGGATGGGCAAGCAGTAGCCAAACCAGACAGACGCCATTAACAACCAGCAAATCATTTAAACAACAAAGAGGGTGTGTGAGCAGGTGGACCAATCACAGGCTGCAATCACTTGAGTTCAGCTTGTGAGATTGGTCCTCCCATGGACCCACACTGCTTTTGGTGCAGGTCTGTGGAGAAATGGAGACTCGAGACTCCGGCTAGGTGGAGAGCACATTGGTAAAATAGTTTGCAGTAGGTGGCAGTGCAGATTTATAATAATGAATGTAATAGTTGTGTAATATGTGCTTTTATTTACTCTGTTCCTTAGATTGATGACATTGACTTGATAAGTGCAAATATGGAGAATGCTTTAGCTTCCATTGGAGGGTTTTGCTGCGGACGATCATTTGTTATTGATCACCAGGTATTTACCATTTATGTCCTGATTGTCACAAACACTTTTCAATAGCCGATAAATGTCTCACATAATGAATACACCGCAGAGTATAACTGCTATGGTTTTTAATGTTGTATCAATACTTTATTTTAATATGTAATGCTGGCATTTCCATTAATTGTTTTTTTGTTATGAATATTGTTGTATTTATCCAGTTTAACTTTTTTTATTTTTAAAGAAAGCAATATATTAGTATCTGCTTATGTACATGATTTGTTCTCCTGCTCATCTCTTCATATTTACAAGTAGAGGTCTTTGAGCTAGGTTTCAGAGGTTTTTGATTTGCATTATTTTTGCATCACTTTTACTACACACAAGTGCATATATTTAGTGGATTTATACATTTTCAAGTGAGAAACTCCCCTAAGACCATTCCGCATACCATTATATAAGGACCTTGTTCTACTGTATTGCGTACGGCTGGGCAGATGGAGTCGTCCTGCGCTGTGAGATGCATTGGCCTCCTGTACAGTGCCTCCACATAACTACTAGTAATGGAGCTGGTTGTGGGGAAGGTCTCCCTTATCCATCCTTATTTGCTGTAGGAAGGTTTAGTGAATACACATGGAGGCTTTCCAAAGAGGAGGCAGCACCTTATTATTGGTGCACATTACTGCTTACATATTAGATACTTGGAATACCATTTTTTACTACATACACACTGGTACATGCAGCTTGGCACATAATGTAAACTGCCTCTTCAACCATACGAACACACGCTTTTTAACAAGTGCAAGGTAGTGCTTAGGGTGAATGTATGCAGAATCTCTGGTCAGTGTCTTATCAGTGTGCCTTCTACATTTCTTACAGAGGCTATCTGGTCAAGGCTATTGTTTCTCAGCGTCTCTGCCCCCTCTGCTGGCTTCTGCTGCCATTGAAGGTCTTAACATTATGGAGGAAGATTCAGGTAATTCATTATTTAACAAGGTCCGTTCTAACCGTATATTGTACGGGTCTGTGTGAGTTCCTGACCTAAGGCCTGTGCAGTTCTTCTACTTGGGGATAACTAACAGAACTTGAGGTGGACATCTTCTTTAATCTGTTTGTAGTCCTAATACTAACAAAAAGTTATGACATCGGCACAAGACTGGTTCATATCCAAAGTATTGGTTTAAATTCTAAATTCTTCATTTAGAGCTGGTGAGACATTTAGAGCATAGGTATGCTCCTATGCCGGCTCTATGGGCATGTATCTGTACTTAACCGCTCAACCCTCTGGCTAGCACAGGCTGTGAGAATTTGGAAAGCTGCAAATAAAGCAGTTGGAGGAGCAGTTATAGATCCTTCTACCCCTCTATGGGGCTAAGTTTAAATAAATGATGTCTGTAGAAGGGAGATCTCTCTGGCTAAGGCATGGTGACTATCCTATGCAACTCATGTCATTAGACTGCTTTGTTAAAATTTCAGCGAATACAAATGTATATCCTACACAGAGCTTATCTTACCGCTGTTAGGTTAGTGAGATTTGGGAAAAAGTCAAAAAACAAATGTGATGCATGTGAGACCATTTTTCCATTGCCTATGGAAGTGCCCCAGAATAAAAATCTTTTGGACTAAAGTCATCCAGGGCATTAATGAAATAGGGGTGACAGTATGGGTGGCTCCTGACAGTCCAAAAACCTGCAAGCACCCATGATACCAATACTTGTATGTTTCATTTTTGCCTTTCAAGCTCTGACAATTGCAATGTGTGTATAATGTAATTTGAAATGTTATTTAATACCAGAGTATTTGTTTTCCATTTGCATTGAAAAATCCGTTGTTTTTGTATGGAAGGATAAATAGCTTGTATTCTAAAACTTGATTATCATTCGGTATGCGATGCTGCGTGGTGGTTGTTGTTGTTGTTGTTGTTTTGTTTTTGCATCTTAAATTTTTTATATATTTTCTTTTACTTTTTGACAGCCTGCAATCAGGCTGTAATGTTTGTAGTGTTGTATACGTTTAAGTTGACATAAAATAATAAAAACACTGTATTTAAATAAAACAAACAAAATAATGTAAGAATCAATTTATGCAGCAAAAGTTTTGCACTAAATTGGAAACATAGGAGATGCATTTTTTGCGTTGTGTTGGTCATTTTTTGTTGGCAAACCATTGCATTTCTGAAGGAATTTTTATGGGACCAATTAAACTGCACCTTTAGAACTAAACAAAATATTCAGCGATTTGAACTGATGAGCATGAAGTTTATTCAAATTGGGCAGTATTTACCATCATGCATGTCCATGTGAGATATTAGTTCATTGTGCAGTCACTATTACAATTATTGACGAGTCTGTAGGTTAGTCACAGAAGATTACTATATGTGTAGCGAGCAGAAGGTTTCAGCTGTAAAGGTGTTGTGGGCAATTGAAAACAAGAAAAGTTTGCAATTCGTGTAATCCACTTAGTGCTTAGCGTACCTGTGCTGATTTTATTTTACTTCATTTTTTTTTTTCCAACCAATATTTCATTAAGTGCTTGTTTTGCTATAGTACAGTTGCACATAAGTGCGAATAGGTCTCTACAAGTATTTTACTTTATTTGTGACCTAAAAGGAAGTCTGTAGTGAAGTGTATGGCAATCTTCATGGGTGTCCCTGTATTTGTGGGAGCCCTGCTAGTATGTAACCTGCCAAAACAGGCGGCTGCTTGATTACCTCTTATGTTTTTTTTATTTTCTTGGTTTTAAATCTTTCTGTGTGTATTTAGGTAATAACAGACCTTTACATTACATGCTACTTACCAGGCATTTTCTATTTTTCAAACAGATATTTTCCAGACTTTGAGAGAAAAGTGCAGAAGAATCCACAAATCTTTGCAGGGGTGGGTATCTGCACATCTCTGTAGACCTTGTCCTGTTTTACAAGAAATCTGCTGATCAATATTGTGTGTGATTGTGGAAGAGCCTTCAATACATGTAGCTTATTGCAGGGAGAGGAGGAGACTCCCACCAAATGGGGTACATGGAGAGAGGTGTGACTAATTAGTAGGGGCTGCACAATCTCCTTCAAATACTGACCAACAATGTATGGTGCCTAAATGCTGCAAAAAAGATGAGTACTTAACTTTTGCCCATATTTTGGTGATTTAACTTGTATATTTTTATAATGTGCAGATCTATGGTTGTTATGCGTGGTACGGGTATTCTCTTAGTTTACTCTAGGCATAATAAGGACTTCTCTTGATTAGCTACGTAAGTAAGAAACAGATTCCTGACCGATACTCTGATATAAAACATCATGCACAGCCAGCCAGCTCTCAGCCTTTTGTTTCTTTGTAGGTGACCTTTTCACTTTCTCATCTTGTGTGCAATATGACTAAGAGCAGTAAGATCTGTGCGTAAAACACTTAGCCTGCACGTATTACTGTCACATATTCTTTTGAGAACTGATAGATCATTTGTGTAAATGGTGTTCTCCGCATGAAACAGTTTTGTGTCGAGCCCTTGGGCAGTTGTTAGTTTCACAAGAGCTGTGGCAGATGTCTTCAATCCCCTGTGCCCTCCAAAGACACCCAGCAGTTCTCTCTAGCTGTCAGTAATTTTTTTCTCTGGAACTTCTTCATGTGACAGTGAATTGTTTTTGAATAGTAGGGAAACTTTATACTGCTTGTAACACTAATGGACCGCAGGTATTATACTTATTTGAGCCTGCAAGAAAGCTACAACCTGATTACTTTGCAACTGATGTCACTGTTCAGTTATGATCACATCTCCTCGTCTTGTGCAATAATATCCCATAATAGTCACATTATTCACTCAAATAGATACTCGGAGGAATATAGAAAATAAGGTACATTAATTGCGTGAATAGACTTAACAAAATCTGTTTTTGACAATTTTGAAGTACAAAATTATTGTGTAACAGAATATATTAAAACTTATTGAAGTTATATTTTGTCGCATAAAACAGAAAATATTAATCCATATATAACTTGGGTTCATTTTGAGTATGTCTGAGTAGTATTTCTCCCCTCTTTGGCCATAGCTATATTTTTTTTACTTCGTATATGTGAGAAATGTATTTTGGATACTCTAAATCTAAATTACCCCAAATGGGGTAAAAAATAAAATTCCTGGGGGTAATGCTGCCTATTCACATGCTGTCAGTTGGATTGTAGACCCCTTTAAATGTGAAATTGCTGTTGTACCAGAAGAGCCTCAAGGGTTGGCAGAGGCACTTCTTGAGCTTCGATGCAATAATGAAGCACATTTTGCATTTGAAAACAAAGCAGATCTGTCATATATTTGGATGTCTACAGCTGCAAAGGCATTCAAAATTGCACATGAGGAGGCAGTCTAGAAGTTGCTGCCTTTTGCAACAACCTACCTTTGCGAACAAGGATTTTCCACTCTAACGAACATAAAAACAAAGCAGAAAAATCGACTGGACGCTGAAGACTGTATCCAAATTGCTCTGACATCAAAATGCCCCAATATTGATGCTCTCGTATCAAAAATGAAGCAACATCATTTCTCCAAAACCTGACGTTTTGAAGTTGAAGCTTTCGAAGAAATTTTGAATAGATTAAATAAAATTTTGAATTCCAATAATTCATAATATATGATTTCCTTCCTTTCAAATCAAGGGGGTAACGTCTGCGTATCTAAAAATATTTGGGGGTAAAAGGTAAAAAAGTTCCCTGACCCCTGCTCTAAATAAATTGGCAACTTAAATAAGAATCCAAAAAAACACTCTTATGTTTATATCAATGTAACAACATGTTACAGTTCAGCACAAAAACACTATCACTGTAACACCAAAATATAATCTTGATTTCTTTCATTTAGATGAAGATATTTTAGATATTTCTAATAGTAGATCTTTCTTTTAGTAATTCTGGAATCCTGCGTTTATTTTATGTAGTGTTCAAGGTTTAAAAGTTGTTGGCGAGAGCTTCTCCCCCGCTTTGCATCTGCAGTTAGACCAAAGCACCGGATGCCGGGAAAGAGATATGAGACTACTACAAGATATCGTAGATCATGTAAGTGCTGTAAATGACCATTGATTTATTCCTTGAGTGATTTTAAACTCCTGCATACCTGTAAACACAAAGTATTATAATAAATGACAGTAATTATTTCCAGATCCAGCAAACCTCTCCTTGACCCTTTCAACCAATCCCTCGGGGACTTGTGTTGTGATTTTATGCAGTAATAAGCACACCATACAATGATGAAATGTGATCTTTCTCTCATGACACAAACTGTAGTTCTTATGTCGTGGTGTGTGATTGCTTGGTTAAATCAGGGACAAGAAGTTGAGATTATGTTAAAAAATCTACTCATTGATGTCTGGGTCGTTGATAATCATAAACAAACTGAGATTGGGATCCACTGTGTCTTTAGTGTAGGCCTTAAAGGGAATTTGACCTTGGTGGCAAACTTCATAGAGGCCTCCGGGACCAATAACCATATTGTTACAACTGTATGTAGATTATTCCTTTTTAAGAAATATAGATGTTGTTTTTTTTACCTATCTGTTGTTATCTTGTTTATCATGGTTTAGAAGCCTGATCATGAATGGCTTTAATAAGGCTTGATGATAGATATAACCAGATCTTTGATGGTAGCACAGTAAAACATTTAGTGAGAACAGTAATAGGTTTGGCATGGCAACTATTTAAATGTACAACATATGGTCTTTATATTAAACCTAATTCATTCATGTTTCAGTGTATGAATAGGAAAATTGCATTAACTCAAGCTCGTTATTTGGAAAAAGAGGAGAGAAATCTCCCACCACCAAGGCAAGTTACCCTGCACTATTTTCATTTGCAAAATATTTAACAGTTATGTCTTCATTTTCCTTCCTCATGTTTTAGCTGTATTTGGGAATATGTGAAGTTGGGTATAGCTGGTATCATTAACTTACTCGCAAACATTGTAGAGGTCCCCAGCCATAATGCAAGTATTGCTCGGGAAGTATTGTGCATGAGTAAGCAACCCATTGCTAAGTAACAAAACTAAGCAGTGTATTGCATGTGAATAATGCAAGCTTGTAAACCTTATGAAAGGCTTTACACGTTTGCAGTAATCCTGAAAAGTTTGCAGTGTATATTTCTTCTGCTTTGAAGGACTCTGCTAACTTGGTTATAGAGGGGTTATGCTTTGTTTGAATCTGAAGCGCTCCCCCTTTGTACTCCTCCACCATTGACAAATCTACTTGTGGTGTTCTCATTGAGATCACCACTGGCATCCGGAGCAGGTCCTAGGCGCTGCTGAGGCTCCTCTTCTGTGCCCTGGGACCTGCAAATGCATGCTGTTGCAGCTCCCGGCATTGACTGCCCTTGTCCATTCTTGCACAGATTGGGACGGGGCTGGTAGTGGTCAGCTCTATCTTGGGGGTATGATGCATATGGACTTGGCCAGTAGGGGGGGGTGGGTGCCCCCCTTTGCCCATTAGTTGTCACCTCTTCCTTGGTGGAGGTTGCCAGAACCAGAGTACATTTCTGCCCAATGGTACCAGAGGCTCCACTCCTGATGTAAAAAGGCTAGCTCTTTCTCTTTCAGGACTACTGGGCTAAGCTTATAGAGGGAATTCTCAAACAACTCTAGCCTACCTTGAATTTGGGAAACATTTTACCTACTTACTCTGCATTGAATAATGTATTGCCTACATATTCGCTTTGGATCTATATTTGGTGTATGTGCTGCAGTGATTGTATTGTAAGATTCACTGTCTACTGTTGTTGAAATATCCACTGTCTGCCATTGTCTGTGCTATTCATGTTTTGTATTGCGCTAATGTACTATATCTATATTTATCTTAGTCTAATTCCACTTTCATTCTTGACTGTGTTCTTCAGCTATTCTACCTGCTGTCTACCTGCTATAATGTCAGATAAGGGGACCAGTTCCTCATCTAAGTCTGGGGGGGGAAATCGGTTATGTATTTTACCTGCTTTAAATGTCAGGTAAAGTTGCCAAATGCCCGATTTGCATCTTGCAAGGCTAAGGTTCGCAGTCAGCACCCATTTGTGAGGGGTGCAACCGAGATGTTGGGGTCAGCCTGATTAAGGACACTAGCTCAATTGTGGAATTGACACGGCCTGTGATTCTAAATTGGAATTTTTCTCTCGCTAAGAGGGTGAGATTTCAAGGGACTTAGACTTTGAGGATCAAACCGTTTAGGAGAATGATTCACCTCAGTCAGGACATTAAGGAGTTGGTTTTAGCTGTTTGACAGACCCTTACCCTTCATGATCCAGAGGAGCCAGAGGTTCTGTATGTGTCTTTGTTCAAAAGAATGAAGAGATGTACAATTTCTTTCCCATTTTCTCCACAATTGTCTGAGCTTTTGGGTGAAGCCTAACAAAAACCTGATTGGAAATTCCATGTGTCTTGCAAGTTTCACCTAAACAATCTCTTCTAAGTAGAGGAAACTGGAAAAAAGGAAATTCCACCCAGACGGTATGCTTCCATTGCATTCAAGGGAAGCAGCATTTTAAATTGGGATTGTGATAGCTATTGAAGGATTGCATAGATAGGAAATGTGAGGTTTTTTTTTTTGTTTGTTTTTTTGTCTTGACAGGTGTATCGCTGAGACCCATTTCAGCAGCAGTTTGGGTGAATAATGTGGTAGAGAAGTGGGTTGATCAGGTTGATGATGGCTTACAATGTAATACAACAAGACCAGAATCTTTGATGCTTTCATCACTTGGTCCACAAAGAACAGAGTATTGGTTGACTCTGTCTTCGATGCAGCTCTTATTTTATCAAGAATCTCCAGCTTGGTGGTTGCAGCCAGATACACACTTTGGCTTAGATCCTGAGAAACAGTTGAGTCCAAAAGGACTCTGAAAGCCTTGCCCTTTGATGTGCGCATTCTCTTTGGTCCAGAATTGAACAGGGCTATCTCTCAAGCCACGGTGAATGAGCTCTTTCATCCAAGTATATGCTCCCAAACCTAAGGTCAAGAGATTTCGGTTCTTTCGTTTTGCAAGGAAAATGAGAGGGATCTTCCAAAAGAAGGTTTAATCCTGTAAACCCCCAGCCCCCAAGCCTGCTGAAAAAGCAGGCCACCCAGCAAAGTCTGTAGTGTGAACCAGCGGTTTGGATCTTCTTTGGACTTATGGTTTAGAGACATCATATAAAGTGGCTATATCTTGGACCACTTGGGGCTTGCATGGCTGAGTGATTAGCTATCACAAGTCCAATTTCGTACCAGCGCATCGCATGATATTTCTGGGTCTCCTTTGCAACCCCAGATGTCAGGTTTTTTTTTACCAGAGGAGAAGATCCCTAGTTATTCAGAAATGGGTTAAAGCTCTGTTAACGCTCAAACGGGTATCTCTTCTCCAGTGCATGAAGCCTATGGGGAAAATGCTTTTTTATTTTAAAGTGGTGTAGCTCGCACACTTCCACTCCTTGACTTTCTATCATGAAATTCTGACTGCCCCCTTCCCCCCGGTAGGCAAGCTAACCTCGGGAAATAAAGAAGACCAAGAGAGAAGGTGTTCCAGTAATTCCAGAATGGCACCAGGTTGGCCAATGAGATCATAGTACACTGACATTTTAAGCATTTCCTCAAAGAAAAGATGTGGCATGGCTGTTGACACAATGTCCTTTTAGCGGAGGGTCTTTTAGAGGAGTTCATTCAAACCATGATTAAAAAAAATCAGTATCTGCAAAAAACTATCATAGTGTTTGCAAAACTTACATTTCTTGGTGTAAAGGTGTACACATTTCTTGCTTTAATTTGGAGTATTGTTTGTCCTTCTTGTAGAATGGTCTGGACAGTGGTCTAAGACTAGCTTCTCTTAAAGTCCAGGTTTCGGCCTGGTTTGTCTTCTTTAAAAGGAAACTGGCTTTGTTCTGGAAATTCGGACATTTTTGCAGGGTGTTATACACCTTCAGCCGCCGTATGTACCACTGACCTAAATTTGGTCCAAAGGATCTATCATTACATCAACGGTCTTGAAGATCGATGTCAATAGAACTTGCAGAGGACCAATTAAACTTCTGGTTCTTTATGACGTACAGAAGAGAGGCTGGTCAGCGACAAAACAAACCATTGCCAGGAGGATCCCTGAAAACATCACAACTCTTTCTAGCTGAGCAGATGTATCTGACTGCATTCTAATCCTGTCTTCTACCAGTTCCATGTATTTGTGTCCATAGATATGGAAAGTTTTTCACATAGCTGTGTCTGAGTGTACCCTCCCCTTGGGTCCACTTTAAAACTTCCCAAAGTATGAAGAATGAGAAGATGATTTCTTTACTTTTAGTGGGCACTGCGTTCCCATCCCTTTTCTAAACTGTTTCGAGTTGAGTGTTGTTCTGTTATGACAGTTATAATTGTTTTATTGGTTATTTTAGTTTTGTCCTATGGGGCTTTGTAGGTTAAAAAAAATGATTTGCCATTGGTGGAGGTGTATAAAAGAGGAGGAGCTTCAGATTATATCAGTTTTCACAGATGCATCGTTATCATCAGCTATTTATATAGCACCACTAATTCCGCAGCGCTGTACAGAGAACTCACATCAGTCCCTGCCTCATTGGAGCTTAGTCTAAATTCCCTAACATACACACAGATAGAGAGAGACTATTTTAAATAGCAGTGAGTGTGGAAGAAAACCCACACAAACACGGGGAGAACATACAAACTCCACACAGATAAGGCCATTGTCTGGAATCAAACTCATGACCCCAGTACAGTGAGGCAGGAGTGCTAACCACTAAGGCACCGTGCTGCCCATTGATGTAAACTAAGTACCTATCCAGCATGTACGCAGTGTCCCCAGATGGAATCTGAGAAATTGATTTAACGTAAGCACAGAAAGCCTCATTTATTTATATTATTTTGTGGTTAAACAAAATAAGGCATTGTATAGTTAATGTAATTTTTCTTTCAATTCAAAGTTAGCAAGTCTAGGCTGTTGGGGGTTTAAACTTTAAATTGTATAATCCACTGACCCCTCAACTTCTTTCTCACCCTAGTACTTGGTGTCCTTCCTGTGACCACCATCTTTTATTTTATTTAGCAAGGTCCTGGCTTCATTAACAGCTACTGTAGGGCCGCTCACCTGTTACAGAGAGTAGTTACATAGGAAGGAAGCTGACCAAGTGTGAGCATAGAGCAGTAAGGGGACTGACTGTCACAGGGCCTTTAAATACAACACAGGCTGTTTTTCTCTGCTCTTCTCTGGGCAGACAAAACATAGAAAAATGCATTTTATTCATATAGTGCAACTTGTGTTATTTAAAACTTCTCTAACTTTCTGGTGAATGCTGGTTTATTTACTTGTTTCAGAGGAATAAGAAATACATGTCTTATTGCACTCAAAAATACAATTAGAGATTCTATACTCATCGGTTGATTTTCTTATGTCTTACAGCATTAGAGTGATAGTGACTGTAGAGCAAACAGATGAGGAATTGGACACAGCTGCCTCGGTGATCAAGCAAGCTGCTTCTTTGATACTGAATTAGTTTTTCCTTGAAAATCGTATATTTCTCATTAATTGAAGGTTGTAAACTCTTGTACAGTGGGAGGAATTTATACAGAAGATATTACGTTTCTAATATTCGAACAGCGTTTAATACAGGATTGAAGGAGAAAAGAGGCAGCTGAAATGCCTAAAGAATATAGTTGAAAACCAAATAATGTCATGACTTATTGTCATGTGCCTTTTTTAGTATTGTTACGCTGTGATTTTTCTACTTTTTTTTTTTTTTTTTTTTTTCAATTTTTGGGGTTTATTTTTATCCTGTTTACATGCAAATAAAACTAAGTTATTCCCTCACATGTGCATGAAAATATTTAAGAATCCTTTTTTTTATTGTAAACTGGAGCAAAATACTAAAATGTCATGTTTGTGGATTTTGTTTTCTATATAATACAATAATCTATCTAGTGAAGAGATATATTTTTAGAACTGCAGTAGATATGTTGTATGCATGTATACAGGGACATGCTCTTGAAGATACTTACATGCACACTCTTTTAATGGTGGTTCCTTTCCTTTATTTGAAATATTCTTTAAAAAACGAACAAAAAACACTATTTTTTGTACGAGGCAGGCTACACTGTTTTTATATTTTCTAACTGTGTATACTATTATAGAATAACTGATTTTTATAAATTAATATGCATTTTCCTAGATATCTTAACTTGTATTATCATTTTTTTTTATAATGACCGAGTAACTTACATAGTTTTTGTTTCTAACAATTTGATAACATGACCCTGGAAACACACAGGTTGCCTTCCAGTGAATACAATGTGGTCAACACCTATTGCTGCTCTAACTATATTTACAGGTCAGTTGGAGCCTCCATATCAGTAACCTTCTATAGTATCACTAAAGTACATCAATGTGGAGGTGGGGGATTGCTTTACATTCCTGTTAAATCACATTGACTATTTTATGTGGTGTTTTTTGTTTTGTTTTTTTTTTTTTTATATATATGAAATGTAAATGGGTGTAAATTCACCATTACAGGTTTTAACCTGTTCAGTGCCATATGTGAGGTCTTTAGACTCTGCCATTGCAGATATTTATAGAGGCTTGGTACATCTGCAAACATTATGTTTGGCTTTATACACCTTTTTGTGACAGTTTGAAAAAAGGCCTATTAGCCAACCAAATATATTTTACACATCATGGTAAGGAACCTCACAATTTACTTTTTGACAAATTTCAAGTTTCTCTATGGCTTGAATGCATGATAAAAGTAATGTCAAATTCCATTCAAAAGGGCAACTACTCCTAAAATGCAGGTCACTTTATATGAGCTGCTAGTAAAAATGAATAAGAATATGGGGAGAAGTGTTTTCAAGTTAAGAGCACTAAACATATTTTGAGATAAGCATATAAAGAAAAAAAAATATAGTGTTGCCTACACATTAGAGGTAGCCATTTTGTGGTCCGAAGCCCTATTCATGACTATTGGTGACCTCACTAATGCATGCGGATTGAGCTAGACTACAGAATGGCTGTCCCTGTTGTATTTTTAAGGGGCAAAAAGTTAATTTTGGTGTCTTGTCCTTTTACTACATTAACAAAACAAGGGTATACACAGAAATTAGGGTTTGACAATTTTAGTAATGCAGTTGTCTCGAATTGGGAAAAGCTACATACGTGATTTAGTCGCACCACTGTAATGCAGTCTGTCAAAGTTGCAGCATGCTATGATGTGGTCTGATCATACCATATCCTTCCATGCAATTAATTGTAGCCATAAATGTGACTCATGGCTTTCACACAGAAGAAACAATTGAGAACAAACAACAAGATAACAGAGAGCTAGAAAGAAATTCATGTGGCTAGTTGCATGCTGTCGCACTGTTTTCTGCCATGTGACTAGTTGCATGTGATTTGAATCATGCCTGTAGACAGCTTAAAATCTGTACAATAGGATTTGGCTATCTAACAATATTAATGTCTCTTTACTTTTGTCTTCTTGAAATTTTATTACCTCAATTTGTTACTGTTATAGTAAGCCTGCATTGTACCTATAGTTTTTGGTTTTATAGCCCTTTAAAGATGAGTGTAAAGAAAATACTGTTCCCTGTTTTCAGTTGGTTGCAATGGTCTGTACATTCATTTTTTTTTTTTTTGTTTTTGTACATCTAATGCACATTCCTCCATTTGTAGCCAAAATATGAAAAATTAAAGGATATATTTGTATATTAACTAAATAAACTATAAAGGCAACTGTTAATTATAATTTTAAATCCTTTCCTGGGCCACCTAAGTAAGATTTTTAAATGATTTGTAATTGAAACTGTTTTGTACTGAAATTCCTTTAATATTTTTTATTTAAACGTGCCTTTTTGTTTGTTGCTGCTAAAAAAAATATACTGCTACAATTGGGATAAAACTTTATTTAAATAAAAGTTAAAAAAAATCAATAAATCCTCTATTCTTTCTCTACATACACATCTGATTGTTATCAATTCCACTGTGTCCATATGTGCTATTATCCATGTGCAGAATCCTGGTTACAGTATGCGCACATAGTATTTTAAATATTTAAAGGGAAGTATCAAAAATAAAACTTCCTCTGTTAAGCAGGTTGTTGCTGTGATCTGTCTTTTTAGATCATTGTGAAATGTATATAAGCATTCCACCAATGTGTGTGTGTGTGTGTGTGTGTGTGTGTGCGCTTTTATAGGTCAATTGTAGCCATACTGCATTCCTGAAAACTCATTGCAATGCACATTATAGTAAGTTACATACAGGCATGCTATCATCATCCTCATCTATTTATATAACACCACTAATTCTGCAGCGCTGTACAGAGAACTCACATCTCATCAGCCCCTACCCCATTGGAGCTTACAATCTAGATCCCCTAAAACACACACACACACACGAGAGAGACTAAGGGCAAGTTAATGGCAGCCAATTAACCTACTAGTATGTTTTTGGAGTGTGGGAGGAAACCGGAGCACCCAGAGGAAACCCACGCAAACATAGGGAGAACATGCAAACTCCACACAGATAAGGCCATGGTCGGAAATCGAACTCATGACCCCAGTGCTGTGAGGCAGAAGTGCTAACCACTAAGCCATTGTAGGTTGTTGGACATTACAAAATAAAATGAGAATCTACCCTAATTTAAATTAGCTGATCATGGCCACAAATTAAATCTGGTGAATTGGGAGACTATGCCAGTTAAAGTCCAAATGTCTAGATTTTGGGCTTAGATGGAACAACCCATTTGGAGAAGATCTTAATCATCTAATTTACAAAAACCTAGGAACACTTTGAAGTTGGCCATGTCCTAGTGTGAACTTGTTGAGTCCTTGCCCACTGAATTTAAATGAGGACTAACTCATTTGGTAGATTCACAATAATAATAATAAAGTGACTACATGTATTTATTGTTAATAAACTCCCTTCTTTCAAAACATTTAATTTTGGTGACAATAGGAGGTATTGATTCATGTATGAATTGCTACCAACAAGAATTAATTCTCATGGCAACTACATTACACATTTCATTTTGACGCCGCTACAAATTACTTTAATTGTGCTGAAAATCTCACATAATCAAGTTTCTTCCATAAGCTGTCAAACAATTCTGACAAACCGATTCCTTTGCATCATTAAAAGTGTAAAATGGCAAATAACTTGATAGGTTTATACGTATTGCTTAATCACTAGAAACACTAGCCCAGCATAATAAAGCCTTTCAAACCCCAAATTATGACCAATTGTTTCAGTTCAGTTAATACGATGCATTTACCCTGGTTTCTGCAAGTATGTTAAGCCGGTTTTCATTGGGAGACATCATTATTTGGAAGAAATGCATGAGGTATTTATTAAAAAGGAACAGTTGTTCCAGCTTTGATTTTACACTTTTGAAATCTGATCTGGGCCCAATCACAAAAGGGTGTATTGTCTCTCCTTATGTCACTGCATCTGGACATGATTACTCTGCTTGCAGGGAATTGGCATCTAGTGATCTATGAAGTGTCGGGTCTCCTAATTTACTAACATAACTTCAGAAATCCATATAAATGTTGCTTAAAGCAAGGAATCTATTGGTGGAGTATGAAAGAATGTGTGTGCCCACAAGTCCCAATAAGGACTGAAAGCTATGAGGAATGTTTTGGCATTATAAGTTTACTTTGACAAACACTGTGTGCTTGAATGGTGATATTAATATAAAAAAAAAATATTTTCCAGACTGGTATCTGTAGTGGTATGGTTGTGACATAACATGGTGTATGTTTAGTATTAAAACTAGATACTATCTTGTTTTTTTATTTGCTGTTAGTAGGTTAAGCAGGCAACTATTGCCTGTCACATGAAAACACCTGCAAGCAATCATCACATTCACATGAAACTCCGCCAACCACAGGTAATGGGTCTGAATACATTTTGTGATATATATGTTTTTATAGAGACAATTAGTAGATTTTTGAACATTTATTGTGTATGGATACGGGATGGAACCAATATTCAACCTATAAATTCACTAGGAACTGGAGACACCACTGATACATGAGAGTGCCTAGTGAATTAGTATTGTCATTAGCAGATCGATTAATATGCACCATAATTGTTGGTTCTGCCACAAAATGGCTGCCTCCACAAGTATTAAATTACTATTAAACTTTTCTATTTTAATATTAAAGGAGAGCCACTGCTCAGAGCTCATTTAAATGATCTATGCATGTGGGACTTACCATTGAAATATATATATCTATAGATATAGATAGATTCGTTGCAAACTGACAGTTAACAAATATACAGGAGGAATGCGACATTTCAATAATTTTTATACAGTTATGTAGGTCAGTTCTTTGACTTTTTCTGTCTGTTTCTGACAGTCACTATAATTTTAAAACATTGCCTGTTTTTTTTCTGTTTTAGATCCAGTTTAATCTAAAATGCTGGCACCATGCTTTTAACTGTAGCTCAAAAATAAGAAAAAAATCAAGGGTAGGCAGTGTTGGTGGAATTAAGAAAAAAAAAGACACTGCATCAGTAAATAATCACTGTGACCAGATGTGCTTCCACCCTACAGACCCATCTAGGCTTCCCCCCCCAGATGGGTCTGTAGGGGGGAAGAAGGAATGGAAGGATGTTCTTCCTGCACAGTTTATCTTGGTTTCCTTCTCAACGTCGGTAACTGACTGTTACTGACCATTCCTACTGGTGTTACCTTGCCACCAGACACCTGCCAATCCATGAAATCTTTGGTGGCATTCAGAGCTGAGTACTTCTGGGGTTGCTGGTGTAGCTGCTGTAATCAGTGTCTGACTGAGACACTGGTGAAATCCCTGGTGGGGACCCACTTTCAGAAAGCCATGCCACCTTTGTGCAGGGGGTCGGGTCAAGTGCATGCGCGTGCCAGGAGAGTCAGATGTATGCCTTCCCAGGCTGGTTCTATAATAGACTGCCTGGACAGGCTTGAAAGAAGAAAGAACTCCATTTCCTTGTTCCTTTAGGAGGGAATGGAGCAACATGACCCTCTTCCTGCTACAGCTGCTGGAGATAAGGTAAGTGGTGTGCGTGTGTTTAAAATGCTGTATAGACTGGAGTGTGTGTATGTAAAGAGATAACATGCTGTAGGGACCAGTAGTGGATCCAGAGGTGGTGGGGGAGTGTGATTAGGGCTTGCTGTAGCCGTGCAGCATCCTCCACCTGCCTCTCGTCCTCCAGGCACCTGTACTTAGTGTGTGGCCATAGGCAGCTCACTCTACTAAGAGTAAAGGGGGGGGGAGGGGCAATTGCCCATCAAAGTGAGGAAGCTGTCCCCTAAGGAGATGTATTGATATGCCCCTGGTAGGGATTGGTGTGTGTCCTATGTAAAGTGTTGTGGGGATTGGTGGGTCTCCTCCCGGCTCCAGGCACCCCATCTGCCACACTTTCCTTCTCTGCTGCTGCACTGTTCACTGCTTTTAGTTACCCGGTGCTGCCACAGGCTCTGTAAAAACATTTTTCCTCACTGCTGACTGACATCTCCTGCTACTGTATCTCACCTGCCACCATTCTCCCATACCTAACTCTAGGCTGGTATCTCTGCACTGTTTTCATAGCAATGGAGAAGAGGGATGAGAGACTATAGAAGAATATAAGCGTAGTCTTAGCTCTTGAATGCATATATAGAAGAATGGGACATAAATACATAAAACACATCTAAAAGTAGAACAAGTGAGCTACAGTATCGCAGCTATATCTTTGCTAAAGAAATAAACGGTACACAAAGCTAACTTGCAATAAATCACAATGAGGATTCAGACACTTAGCATATAAGACTGCAACAGATGTATCTCTTTTAGGGAGAAATATCCCAATCGATGAGCAGTTTATAAATAGAAGGTAGTTCAAGTCTCTTCCAAATTGCTTGGGCTAAAGAGAGGGACAATAACTTAGGAGAATGTCCAGAAGGAACAGTGTCCTCAATTCCCCGTTGTGCAATAGACCTGTATATGGAGGTGTGCTCCTTCAGCTGCCCCGGAAGAAAACGTTGCAAACACGGAAGGTTTCTAAATATTAGTTCCTTCTATACTTGCTAGCAGTAGCTGGATTATGACAGGGTCTCTCGGATCCTGCTCAGATAATAGTTCACCACTAACTGACATGTTGCATCCCTTCCAGATGGACTTTCTCAAAGCAATAAACTCATTTATCTGTAGCCATCTTTAAAAAAGGTTAGATTTTATTGAATAGCCAATCATAAGGAAGATATGTAATTAAAGTTAATTATATTGCATCATTGTAAAAAGACATGCTAATCCATTGCCATTAACCCATTATAATACGGGAGGTAAGCAGACAATTATAATTATAATAATGTAGCAGTTACTAAGAATAGCACTAAATAGCATAAATAATATTAAAACATTACATAAATAATGTAGTGATGGTAATAATGAAAAAAAATTGCTTCCAGCTCTGTTTTATTTAAATTTTTATTTTAAATTACTTTCGTGTCAATATACAGGCCGGTCTGTCTGGGGGTGAAAGGGGGTAGCTGTCAGAGCCGTATTGACACTTCAGTGGCTCACATCAGCAGTACACCTCCCTCAGCAGCAGCGGGGATGCAGACTGTGTCTGTGAAATCCTTGCTGTGTATGTGTGAGCATTCCTTTCACTCTGGAAACACTCCCCTTTTCTTCAGGTCAGTCCTCCAGAGGTTGCTTGTTTCCCCCTAGAGGATGCATGCAGCTTGGACATCAGGCCTGGTCGACTCGCCGTCCGGGACCTAAGTCAGTAGACAAGCAGTCGGCGTGTTGGGCATCCTGCTGTGGCGGGAGCACGAATCTGATTTCTTTCTACCACTGATTCCTGGTTTTGAGGAGTCATGGACCGGGGGTAAATGATCGATCCCCTCTGTTATCCTCCCCGGGGATTTCTTTCATGGGGTTTCCCATTTCTCCTCAAAAGATTTTTTTCTCGGAGTAGTTATTCTGGTTCTAGAGTCAAAGGTTTGGGGTTTTATTCCAACCTTTTTTTTTTTTTGTTCTAAAACCTGACTGACCTGGGAGTTCAAAGATTTCAGATTCAGAATTGGACTGAAGGAACAGAGTGCCCAGGTTCATGATCGAGTCTTTGCGGTTGGTGATTCACAGTATGGAACAGGGAGAGTTCATGGTGACCTTAGGTATCCTTGATGTCTATCTGCATGTTCCCATCTGGAAGGGTCATCAGTCCCTCCTCCGGTTTGCAGTTCATCGACATTATGGCATCTCGGTTGAGCCTCAAAGTTCACCTCTTCTGCACCGGGGCGAGAGATCCTTTGGCAGTTCTCCCTAATTTACTTATTCCCATTGGTAGCCTTGCTTCCGAGGGTAAAAAAGATTGAAGAGAGAGAATGTATCAGTCATCCTGGTGGCCCCAGAGGGCTTGGTACACTGACGTTCTCTCCATGTCGAGGTGGCAGTCATGGCGTCTGCCGTTATGGCCAGACCTGTTAAGTCAAGGGCCATTTTATCATCACCGTTTGGAACGTCTGGCTTGAAAGATGTGGCTGTTGAAGCCATGATCCTTAGAGTTAGGAGCCTGTCTGAGTGCATGGTGCAGACCAGGCTTCAGGCTCGCAAACCGGGTTCAGCCAAGATGTACATACTGTCTGAAGCACATATATTGCCTGGTGTGAATGGAAGGGGTATTGTTCCTCTTCGTTTTGGTTGTCCAGGTTGCGTATTTGTTCCTCCAGGAACACTGGTTTGTGCCTTAGTTTGCTTAAGGGTCAGATGTCTGTGTTCTCTGTTGTCTTTCAGAAAGTACTGCCTGTGATGCCTGATGTTCAGACTTGGCGCTGGGGGTTTACATTCATGGCCTGCTTTCACTGACTCTAGCACTTTTTGATTTCTCAGAGTTTGTAGTCATGTGATCTCTGGCTTCAATTCCTAGTTCATTTAAACTGTATACTCATGATTTTTGACAAACATTTTCAGTCATGTGATACCTGTCACATGACCAACCCTCTCAGCTATTTGGGAGGGTTTGTCATGTGTCTTACCTGCTCTAGATTTCCCTGCCGTTTGCTGCAGTTTGATATTTACTCTATATTGACCTTGTTTGCCTCTTGTTTGGAACCTGTGCATGTGACCTTGACCTTAGGCTTGTTTATGATTCCACTTTTTCGTCCTTATTTGGTGTCTCCCTCCTGACATTCTCCAGCTAGTCACGTCAGGTAGCAGATAGAGGGATGCAACCTATGGGCTCCTGGCAGCAAAGTCCATACCACCAGGGGTTCGTTAGACTCTGTGCCTTAACACTGCCAATCCTGACTGATGAATAGGAATCCTATTCCCTCAGTTTGAACTGTGACAATACTATGCCCTGCATGCTATAATATGATTGTTTTCCTCAACTTTTTTTTGTAAACTGGTGTATATAAGAACAAGGGCCTGCACACCAACACTGGACTGTGGAGCAGGGGACACATGTTCTGTGGAGTGACAAATCACGCTTCTCTGTTTGGCAGTCACATGGGCGAGTCTGGATTTGGCGGATGCTGGGATAACGTCACCTGCCTGACTGCATTATGCCAACTGTGAAGTTGGGTGGAGGAAAGATAATGGTAGGGGCCTGTTTTTCAGGGTTTGGGCTAGACCCCTTATCGCTAGAGGGGGGCAATTTTAATTCTTCAGCATACCAACCAATTTCGAACAATGCTATGCTTCCAACTTTGTTTAAACAGTTTGGGGAAGGACCTTTTCTATTCCGACTGTGCCCTAGTGCACAAAGAAAGGACTATGAAGACATGGTTTGATGTGGAAGAACTTCACTGTCCCGCACAGAACCCTGACCTCAACCCCATTGAACACCTTTGGGATGAACTGGAGCCAGGCCATCTCATCCAACATAAGTGCCTGACCTCTTAAATGCTTTACAGAATGAATGGGCACAAATTCCCAGAGAAACACTCAAGCAACTTGTGGAAAGCCTTCCAAGAAGAGTGGAAGCTGTTATCGCTGCAAAAGGGGGACTAACTCCATAATAAAGTATATTTATTTGAATACAATGTCATTAAAGTCCATGTTGCTGTAATGGTCAAGCATCCGAATACCATTGTCCATATAGTGTACCTTAGTGATGAACTTTTGAAATACTCAAATACAGTAAAACCTTTTATTTACTTCTTCTAATTGTGTGTCTTTTAAAGATGTTTTTTTGTACATTGAAACTCTCCAACTGATCACAATGTTGCTGCAAGAAGTGTTTCTTCTTAAATTATCTAAAAGTAATTTTAAAACGTTTGTGGAACTTGTGCAGAAGGAAATAGAGCTTAATAAATTGCATATTAAACTAAGGTTGGAGAAGGCATGGCTCTTCTTTGGATGGATTAATTCCTAACCCTGGAAACCTACAGAATGAGACTTAAATGTGTTGAAAGCCTTAATGCAGTATATAAGGATATATGCTATTTTTTAAAAATAAATAAATCTTGATTTAAATAATTATAAAGATGTGGAGGAGAATGCTGCCAATAGAATAGGGATGGTTGTTTAAGCAAGTGCTTGATGAAGAAAATTAGGCTCTGCAGGAAAGAGAATTGAGGAAGTAAAGCAAACTTTACAAATTAAGTAGTTAATGTGGGCAGGGGGGTATGTGATGGTTTATGTTCTGACCCTTGGTCTGATTCATAAGTATAAAAAGTACCTAGTGATACAGAACCACACACTTGAGGCACAGCAGAGAGGGTAGTGCAGTAGGGAAGACCACACCAATTCTTCATCCAGTGCTGCAGTGTCAGCTAGGATTAATGACTTGGATACTTACAGTGGGATCTAGGGCTTGATGGGCATTATTACCATAAACATAAGAAATTTGAGATTTACAGCCCTCAACTGTAACAAATTTAACCTTAAATATTAATTACCCTGTGTACCCCGTTCAGCTTTGCTCAATGGGCAGTTACCCCTATTGCACAGCCCTAGTTACAGCACTGGGTTACACATGGGGAAGGTATATAATTTGCTTGGTAATTATTTCCCTACATGATATCTTATGGCTCTGCATTTCTGAGGTGTATATTAATCCAACGGAGTTGATGGATGTACTGCTAAGTCACAATTATTAAAGCATGCCACTCCACAGTACAAAGCATTTCATGTTAACTAGGTTTCTTGCTATGGGTCCCACAATGAGAATACACAAAGCGTGGTTCTGCTTGCTTTGTTTTACCAGCAGGGAGTCTCATGGAACATAACTGTGTAGGAAAGCATTAAGTTTATGCTCAAATAAACGATAGATGCTATTTCAACTGCTAAAGTGATAAAGAAGCAACTAAAACAAAAGGGGAAATATACTGAGACAAAACCAGAGGCAGTTGCATTAAGTGAGGAAGTTGGTCTGTAGGTTCTTCTCATGCCTACCTCTAAGATATACAAAAGGACTGGAGAGCTACAAGAGAATGAACTGGGAGGTGCCACACACCCTATTATAGGAACCAGGTATCCACTTATTGTTCACACCTTTAGGTCTGGAGTCCCAGGCACCTTTGTTAGTATCTTTATTTTGACGAAGACAGACCCACCCTCGTTAGACACAGGGGCTGAAGTATATTTAATGGGACCATATGTGAACAAGAAACACACATCACATACTTCAGTTATGGTAGACAGGTTGGAGGACAATGGACATTGGCTTAAAAAGTGCAGGTGTAAAGGTTAACTGGTAAAGTCTCTGGTTTTCCTTCAGACATTTTCATAAGTGAATTAACTGATCTAATATAGTAGGGATGGATATTCTTCGAGAGCAATGCATTACCACTGATTGTTTGTTTATGCAGTTAAACCACTAGTGAAAGGCCATGCCCAATGGAACTTTGTGGACATGACACCACTAGCAACACCTGTGAACTTGAAAAGGTACCATATCCCAGAAGGACACAAAAAAAACAAAAGATGAATGTGTCTGCGTGTCAGTTCCAATCAGTGACCAATCCTTTCAAAATTAACTAGATGATTGCAGGGAATTCAGTAATATTGCCCATCTTTTAACTGTTGTTGTGCCAGATAACCTCAAACTGGTGGAGAAACTGACAAAGGAGGCAGGAGTATGGTGTGAAGTTGTGGATTTGACAAATGCTTTCTTTTCAATTCAAAGAGCAGACGACTCAATGGATCAAAGCCCCTTCACTTGGGATGGTCATGAGTATATAGTGACTGCTGTACCATGGGAGAACCTACACTTCCTACAATATGTCATGTGCTCACTGTGAGGGACTTGGCTGGTGCTGTGTTAACATCTCGTGTATATCGTTACATTGATGACATCATGATAACAGGAGGCAAATAATAAATCGAAACAGACTTTCTTAGGACTATAAAGAAGACAAAAGTGCTCACACTTTGGGTTCTGGAGTGCCTTTAAACTAAAGTTGAGGCCATTTTCTGACATTAGCAGGAAAAAGGTGGTGTTCTCTTGGGACCATGCACAGGAATCTGCTTTTTTTTCAGGCTGCTAAACAAACAGTACATACCCATACCCACCTGAACCCCCTAGAGTGTGTCTTTTATCCTGAATATAACATTGACTGAGCATGGAATGTTGAGGTAATTATGGCAGAAAGAACTAAATAAGGAGACAGGAAAATACCTTCTCTGCTCTAAAAAAAATATACTCCTCTGGAGAAACAGATTGTAGCTGTGAATACTGCTTTAAGATATGTGGAATCCACCTTTAAGAACCAACCTGTAACTTTAAGAACTGACTAACCTATTGTATAGGTGCATCAGGATGGGTTTCCTGGATGCACCAGTGAAGCCCAATAACAGACTATCAAAATATGGAAATAGAGCGTAGAGAAAAATGAAGGGTAAACACTCTCCCCCAAAGAGGATCCCAGCAATGGGCTGGATTATTCTTTAATTCAAATATTCCTGATGTACCAGTATCCAAACTGATAAACAGGATAAACATTAACAATTGGAGGTCAGTAAGGGCAGCAGAAAGGATAACTGGTAACAATCAGGTGGCAGACAAAGATGGTCAAAAATGATTAAGGTCCATAAGCAGACGATGCGCTACAGAGCAATCTAATGCTAAATTGCGACAATAACAGATTATCACTGCCCATTGATTGTTGTGTCTCTTCACAAGCTGACTAAGCAATTTATAGGTATTTTTCCCTAAATTAATTGAAGTTCAGAAATTCCTTCCTGAGATCACTTACTAAGTCAATCCTCCTTCAGTATTTTGTTTTGTAAGCTTCCAGACAATTTGAATCCCATTCTGTTACATCATTGCTATCTTATTTTACATGATATTCTATAATTCTAACAAATTAGTGCTCCTAAGACCACAAATACAATATCTACTAGAAAGTCTAAGGTGGAAAAGGAAAAATCATATTTCCTACAAGCAGCATTCTTCATTGCCGAAAGCCTTTTAAGGGTAATAGCAGTTCTGATCACTTTCCTATGTACAATACAAACTATGAATAGTCTGATTTTACTCAATGGAGAAATAAGACAGATCCATAGGATATTTTTTTTCAAAATAGGAAATCACTAAATGATTAGAAACTGTACATGTGCTTCAATAGTTTCAAGAGTGCTGTTTTTTCATTTTGGAAGGAAGAGATAAGGATCAGGCTAATATTGATGCCATTGATGTTTTGTATGCTCCATATCACATAAGTCAATCATGAGCCAAAAGGGGGAATGTAATCGGACAGTAAAATATGTTAGTGGCTCAAGATGTATATGTGACTAGTGCCGGGATTTAACAAAAACACAAGACTATGAAGCACTAATTAAGCAGATGTTGATTGGTGCAGGCTTCAAACACGAGACACCACACCTGGCATGCTATTATATGAGTGGTTGCTTTTTTACACCTCTTATGTAAACTGTGGTGTATATCACAACAAGGAACTCCTCTAGTCAAGAGAGCTAAACGGACGACTACATTCAAAAGAGTCCAGGGGGTAAATGTATCAAGCTGAGAGTTTTCCGGTGGGTTTGAAAAGTGGAGATGTTGCCTATAGCAACCAATCAGATTCTACCTATCATTTTGTAGAATGTACTAAATAAATGATAGCTAGAATCTGATTGGTTTTTCAAACCCGCCGGAAAACTCTCAGCTTGATACATTTACCCCCAGGGGGTATATTTACTAAACTGCGGGTTTGAAAAAGTGGAGATGTTGCCTATAGCAACCAATCAGATTCTAGGGCCTGATTCATTAAGGATGTTAACTTAAGAAACTTCTTATTTAAGTCTCCTGGACAAAACCATGTTACAATGCAAGGGGTGCAAATTAGTATTCTGTTTTGCACATAAATTAAATACTGACTGTTTTTTCATGTAGCACACAAATACTTGATAGCTTATTTGTACACTGAAAGTTAATGTTGATATTTGTGCGCTACATGAAAAAACAGTCAGTATTTAACTTATGTGCAAAACAGAATACTAATTTGCACCCCTTGCATTGTAACATGGTTTTGTCCAGGAGGCTTAAATAAGAAGTTTCTTAAGTTAAGATCCTTAATGAATCAGGCCCCTAGTTATCATTTATTTGATACATTCTACAAAATGACAGTTAGAATCTAATTGGTTGCTATAGGCAACATATCCACTTTTTCAAACCCGCAGTTTAGTAAATATACCCTCATATGTGAGATATTATCTGTTTATACAGGATCTCAAGATTAAGGGCTAGATTTACTAAGCTGCGGGTTTGAAAAAGTGGGGATGTTGCCTATAGCAACCAATCAGATTCTAGCTGTCATTTTGTAGAAAGTACTAAATAAATGACAGTTAGAATCTGATTGGTTGCTATAGGCAACATCCCCACTTTTTCAAACACGCAGCTTAGTAAATATACCCCTAAGTTTCTTTTGCTTTGAAACAGTGATTGTATGAATCTTTGATATACTCAAACTTAAGTAAAACCATTTATTTAATTGTTGTGTGTCATTCCTTAACGATGTTTATGTCTTATTTGAAATGCTCAAGCTAGTTTAATTTGTCAATAATGATCCTATACTAATTGCCTGTTTATTAATTTATTTTTATTTCTTGCCTTTGCACTCGCAAAATATCTTATTTCAGAGTCTATTTTCTATGTTTGGCTGTTTTTTCCATTTTGATGTCCTACTATTTTTGGGGCTTGGAAAGGTGTATAGTGTTTTCATCATTGATACTACTGATTTGATTGGATCAGGTCCTGTACTCAGAGGAAATTCACCATTGACAGCATTTAAATCGTTACTAGGTGGCATTCTATTCTTATGCAACTGTTGGGCTTATAAGGTGGCAGCTGCTGCACCACTAAGTGTGGGTATAAGGTAAGGAGTCCTCGGAGAGGGACTACAACCCATGATGTAAAACCTCCACTTTGAGTGGCTGTCTTATTTAACTGCACAATATATTGAAACACACGCAATATGCAAACCATTATATACATCAATAGCAGCTCCTTTATGAAGACAATTTCAACAATTGAATGTTTACATGTTACTGTGATGAGAGGGAACCTACCATAATGCCATCCTAATAGATGGCACTGGTCAGATTATACACTTGAACTGGGCTGCAATGGGACTTGGCAACAAAACAAATAAGGCTAAATGAGTATAATGTTGTTTATCCTTGGTTTAGTCTAAATATAATATAGGTAAAATGAATATTGAAGTTACAGTATTGAAGAGGACAATGAGAATACACTACATTCTAAGAGGCCTCCAGATGGAGAATGACCCCTTGACCCCTTTGTATGAAAACCATCTATGATACCAATTATACCATCTGTTGGTCATAAAACCTTGTACATTATCTTTGCTTGGCTCTTTTGCTACACAAGAAGCTAAAGGGTGATACACAGTACTGTTTTTCTTTATATGTGCCTTTTAATGCAGAACATATTTCCACAGCAAAAGAACAAAGGACAATAGCATTAAAGTTCAATTTACATTCTCAGTCGGCACAAAATAAAATGAAAATAGAAAACAGTTGTCAGCAAGAAAAAAACCGAAAACAAGACAAGAATACAAAACGACTTGAAATGGGAGTTTTCCTGAGGAATTGGAAAAGGAAATTTATAAATAGCAATTATTAGAGGACCATAAAATGACTAAGAAAGCGTTCTCCTGTAACTAATAATACATCTAATACACTGATGAGATATGCCAACATACAAGGATTAAAACCCACACTAAAAAAAGAGCATGTTAAAAGTGAGTTGTGCAACACATGAGTTATGAGTTATGCTTAACTTCTATAAAGTAGATTTAATGGTTTTACTAATATTTGTTTGTCTTATGATTTTCATAATTTGTTATACTTACAATATTAATGATACATTATTATCCTCTCTAGGACACATTAACATTGGAGTGATTATTGATGTAGTATTATTCATGGCCAAGGTGGCTTCATACTGCTTGTAAAATGCAGTTGTTAGAGTAATCCCTCTGATAATCACTGCTGCCAATTTACAACATAGTAAATGTTAAAGTCTAACAAATCTATAATACTGCATGGAGCATTTCTAATACAATAGTGTTTAACACTCACTAAACTGTCAACAGGCAAGATTAGCAACCTCTTATAATTCCTCAGACAAAATCATTTTGCTAGCAGTTTAAGTGCACTTTGGGGGTAACACTCTAGCCATCAAGATTGTGATCTTACGCATTGTAAGGCTAAAGTCATATGGGTACTTTGTGTTGCTGTGTATTTTAGCCTTAGGAGTGTAAGTACTGCAATCCTGTCACACGATTACTAATATGCTCTACAAATGCTGGATGCAGCACAGTAGCGTAGATTAAGGTCCAGGGCCTCATTATATCTGTCCACAACAAATAGCTACCATATACAACACCTATATCATCCACAGCCTGTCAGAATCACTCTGTGGAATTGATGATACCTGCCAGCAGTTGGTGCTACTGAGTACTGAGGCGCAGAGTCTAACACGCCCCTGGTTTTCACCAGGGACCCCCACAAGGAGGTATGGACTTTGCTGCAAGGGACACGGAGGTCGCGGCCCTCAGTATCAGTCAGCTGGCGAGGTAACAATTGAGGCAGTGGTGACAGCCCACCAGGATGCAGGATGGAAGAGTAGTCAACAAGCCGGGTCAAAACCAGAGGAACGGATATAGCCAAATCAGAAGCAGGAGAATGGTCAAGAAGCCGGGTCAATGCCAAATATCAGTCTAAGCCATAATCAGGAACCAAAGGAGAAGTCAGGAACAAACCAGGGTCAGAGTCCAAATAACAACAACACAGGAACAAACGCTGGAGCAAGGCTGAAGACCAAATACTCTGGCACTAGACATTTGTCAGAGGCTGCTTTATATACCCTAAGGTGCCTCCTGATAGGGTTAGGGAGATTTTGGCGGTAAGACATGCTGGCTGCAGACAGGTGAGCAGAGATAGCGTCCCGCTGCTAGGCAACAGGACGTGGTTGCTGAGAAGATGCAGGCGTCCGTCTCCTACACCAAGTGTCAGCGCGGAGACGGCGCCTGACACAACCATTTCCTGGTCTGACTGGTCATATAAGAGACTTTCTACCATTGGCCTGTAGTGGGTGCTACTACTGCTACCTCTATTGCTATATGACTAATGCTGTAAACCCAAATGAACTTGCAATCTAATATTATATATGTTCACATAATAATTTCCCTGGTACACCCCAATGACTTTGTGGGAAGCCCATAAAGCGGTCACAAGAGAGCATCTTATCAACATGGCTTCCAGACACAAGAAACATACCCTATCGAAACAAGTATAGTTAGACATCCCACTCTAAAGCCTGGAGCGTCAACATAAGCACTCCCAAGGTCCCACAACTCTTGATAAACTTAACAAGGTCAAATTTGCACTAAATCTCCTTCTCTCAGAACCAAAAACAACTAAAATCTCCTTCTCTCAGAACAAACAATCTAAAATGGTTAAACCAAACTTTTTATGAAAAATGGTTGAGGGCAAAAGATCTCAAAACAATATATTAGCTATAAAAACCATTGTGTTCTCACAAACTTATTAGAAAAAGCTTTTATATTCAGCAGCCCAACAATTGAATGATAAAATTTCTATTGAGGAAATCACTTCTTGAGTGATTAAAGACAGAAAACACTCAAAGCCCATGGACCAGATAGCTTTTCCACAAACTATGTTGGAAGCCAGGATAGGGGTGAAACATAAGGAAGGGAATGACCCTCATGAGTGTGTCAGCTGTAGACCTATCTGTTATGTCAACCAGTGCAGCATAAACTTGTAGAACTATAGCAGTAGAGGTCTTCACCTATAGCAGCCGCCTTTCCCGTAGAGACTGGATGTGCTCACAGGTACTTGGATGCCCCCATGAATTACACTCAGTGTAGTACAAGTTTATGTTCACCCAGCAGTGCACAGGTACAGGAGGTAATACACGGAGTAGGGACAGGCCAGAGATCTGCGGAGTGGCAGAGCACAGGTGGAAATAACAGGTGCTAGCTGGATAAGGACCACAGGCAAAGTTTCTGAGTCTGGGTAGAGGCAGAAGGTCAGGGTCACAAGCAAAGGTTCAGAGTCCAGGTACAGGCAGAGGTCATATACGGGAGAACAATCCAAAGTTAAACACCAACACAGCACAGAAGCAGGCAGCAATCTGAGAACAGAACGCTATAACCGGCAGTGAGGCTCAGTCCTCACTGCCCTAAATAGTGCTGATGACCAATCAGGGCAGAGCCCTGCAAGTGCTCCCAGGTTCTGTATAATAAATTGCTGGCACTGCTGCCAATGAAAAAGCAGAGTGCCCAGCTGCGTAAACCTAATTAGCCATAATTGGCTGAACTGGAACAGCCCTGTTTGACAAATGGCTGTTTGACAGCTGGCCGGGCGCGGTGACAGGGAGCCTGATGTGTCCAAGTTGTTGCCTAGGCAACCGGGATTCAGGAACTGGAAGTGACGTCCCGGTCGTCATGGAGACGGCCGGGACAGCACCAGCAGGGCCCAGAGAGTTGCGGCGGTGCCCACGGCCCCCGCAACTGCTGACACTATCTTACTGCTTAATACTTATAATTAAAGTTTATGCAAAGATCCTTTCTAATCCTTCTGGAAATTACTCATTATGAACAAGTGGCTTATTCCAAGGCGTCATCCCAGGGACAATACAAGGAGAATAATAGATCTTATTCAAATTGTAAATAAAAGGAAATAATTTTCTCTCTTGATGTTAAAAAAGGATTGGAAATTCATGCTTCAAACATTGAAAGCCTACGGGAACTCTGCTGAATTCCTTATGCACCACTCCAAATGATAACGTACTAATGGATTTCTGTCTGACACAATGCCAATCTTCAATGGGACTAGACAAGGCTGCCCCCTATTGTCCCTGGTCTTTGCACTGTCATTAGAACTCCTGGCAGCTAAGATCAGGAGCTCATACTCAAAACACGGGGTTGGGAATTTTAAACCTCAATATTCTCCTGTCCCTCACAGAGCTCCAGAACTCTTTACTGGTCTATATCAACTAATAAAAGAATGTGGCATCCGCTTGGGCTATAAAATCAACTTCTCCAAATAAGAGGCCATGCTGTTACATTTCTCATTTCAAAATGAAAGAAGGTATCCAAATTTCAAATTTAAATGGTAAAAACACAGAATATGTAACAGTATTAATCCCTTTACCTGAATATTTATACCAGGAGAATTTTCTTAGTTCATATCCAGAATTAAACAGGAATTCAGCATAGATGAAATATATCATTTTGTGGATCATTGCAATTAAAATTAATTTGATTCCAAAATTCTTATTCCTGTTTCATAGACTCCCGTTTAGTACCCCAAAGACGTTTTTTAAATACCTACAATTGGCTTTAGATAAATCTGGAGTGATAAGCCCCCCAGGATTTCTCTGACCATCTTTAACAAGTCTAAGGTCAGAGGAGGAATAGGTTTCCCAGATGTGAAATTATACTAGCTGGAATCCCATTAAGTCAAATAGCAGCAAAATTCATTCTCTATAATACCAATGCTTGGGTAGACTTAGAAACTGAATACATCAAGATAAACTCCTTAGATTCCATATGTGATTTAAACAAACCCATCCGACTGGTTTTACTTAACTCCTTCCCCCTCTCAAATTCTGCTTGACCATATTGCCAACTTAAACTGTCCTCCATTGTATCCCTTTTATTTCCATTCTGGGGCAACCCAGATTTCCTCCTCCACCTAATGTCTCTTCCCCCTGTGGATACTCTGAGAAACCATAGTGCCTTAGAAAAGCTATGTTTAAAGTCCCTGACTTGCAAGGATATCTTCAATTTATAATTTGCTTGTTGAAATTAATGTTGGCTCTCAGGGTCACTACAAAAGGGACCTAGGACTCCTTCCAGATGAATCTTGTTGCTAAGAACTGACGGTAGAAATTGAAACTAGTTCTATCTCAACACAAATAAAGTACAAGCTTTACTATAGATGATATTATCATCCGGGATAAACTCTAAAAGGTTCCTTGTCTCCTACCCAAGCTGCTGGCGGAGTTGGGGCCACATTGGTACACTACTTCATATATGGTGAACTTACCCTCATATTATCCTCTTTTGAGAATTGTACATCCTTAACTCTCTCTCTGAGCAACCAATACCCAAAGACCCTTGGTCCCTTGTCCTCTCCCACCTCTGCCTCCCACAAGATTTGATCGCCTAGAATAAAAAAGTGATCTCCCACGTCCTTGCAGCTAATAAATCGCTCATTGCTAAAAATTGGAAAAACCCTGACCCTCCCACCACTAGAACTCTTAAAAACCTTAAAACAAAATTCTTGGGGCAAAGATGGAAATAAGGACAAAGGTCTACTGCTCGGGGTCTGTGTCCCCGTCAATAAAATAATGTAACAAATAGAAAATGCAGTAGTACTAATAAGTCCTTCAAATACGAGCAAATGCAATGTGGATATTAAAAATTATTTAATACATATTTAAAAATACAAATACATGATCCTGATGCATGCAGAAACATTCCTATAATAACCCAAGGAAACTCATACATTAGGTGCACCTATGTATTAACAGCGTTTCCCGAATATATGGTATCATACATATGAATATTGATTCATGTGAGCTCACAACATTAATAGAACCTTTTAGTGACGGAATGAATCCGTACTATACTGAATATATATGTATACGCGATGTCTCCGTGACTACACGCTTTTTGATCCTCAATTGGAATAATATCATGAGTAAACAGCGTTGACAGAACCTCTTAATAACGGATTATATCCATATTCAACTAGATATATGTAAATTCCTGATGTCTCCGTGGCTGCACGCTTATAACGCTTATAATCACCATTGAAACACCATGGAATAATAGTGTCCCGAACTCTTCCGGTGAATATAGTATTAAGCGATAACTCAGCCTAGTCCAGCATCATCATATGTACATAGTCATAAGGTATAGTCAGATATCATCCGTAGTATAGAAAAAATGAGCTTACCAGATGCTCAAGGGGAGATGAGCGGAGGGGAGGAGACGGAGCAGAGAGGCGGCGGTGGTGAGCAATAGCCTCTTCCCCCCTCCCCCTTGCATCTGAATGCTGTGCGGCGGCCGTGACAGGTATGGTCAGCGGTCGCCGCACAGTTTTAAAGTAATTTTCATTCTGGAGGGCGCCCTCCAGGCGCCCTCCAGAGCCCGGCGCCCTAGGCAAGTGCCTAACCTTGCCTAATGGGAGCGCCGGGCCTGACAACAATATAAATATAAACATATAAAGCCCTTAAGGCTATATAGAAATATAGAGAAACATAATGATCGCAGCCATCCAAATTTCTTAACCCTTTTGAGATACAGAGAGTCCTAGACTAGTGTACCAAGAACTTTAGTCCATTTTTTTCTTCTACTTTATTTTGTTTTGTTTTATTTTATTTTATTCTATTAATTCCGTAATTTCCTGTGCTTTATTTTCTATAGACACAAATATATAATTCATTAATACCAGCCCTTTCAATTTAAACCAACTCTTTTTATTTATTTATTTATTTATATGTACATATTATTATTCCATCCCTTCCAATTAGTGATCTGCACCAAAGAACAGTCCCTAATTGCCACAGTAATATTATGCACCAAGTATTAATACAGGAGTATAGTAAAAATAACATATCGTTAATGACACTCAAACCTATTTGATTAATAACTGATAGTCAATAATTATTCCTAATTCTCATATAGAACCAAAACAAATAGATTGAATAGGGAATATAAAAAAGTAATTATATACATATATAAATATATATATCTCTTAAAAACCTTATATGGCATATTGCAAACATGGAGAGATTCACTTATTACCTGCATGATAAGCAGCACAAATTGGATGCCATATGGGCCCCCTGGTACACGAGGGAAAGTCGCAGTCGCCGGTCCTCATTTCGGACACCTCTCCACTTAAATATTCAGACCTTTTGCCAAGCACATTTGAGGCAACCTCAGGGTCCTCCTCAAAGCTGACTATATTGAACTATTCTATGAGGTTTGGTATGTCATTGCAAATCTATGACCATATAATCTTTTAATTTTAAGTTTTCATTTATATTTGCACTATTTTGTTGTTTGTTTTGTATATCGTCTATTTATTGATTACACTTGTTATCTGTCTGTTCTCCCTCTTCTTCCCCCCGTTTCATTTATTTACCTCCCCCCACCCATTATTAATCCTTTTTTAGAAAAAATTAAGGAACAAGCCTGTTACTTGTTCAATACTATTTATTGTGATTGTTTCTTTCATAAATAATATATATATATATATATATATATATATATATATGTATATATATATATATATATATATATAAAACTGTATATTATATTATATGTGTGTATTATGTGTGTATTTTAAGATACCTTGTTAAGAAAAGGTGAAAGTTGCAATCATCCTTAGTTTTACAATTCATATGCAATTCCTACAAGCATTATTGTATTTTATTGCCAAAAGCATAAAGTGTGCGCAAATTTTATATGCCTGACATTGGTATGAAGCAGTTGAAATTTGAGATGCACCCAAATATGCTTTTTTATGCAGATCTTACCTATGTATGTTCAGAGAGAATATGCGTCTACTTCTAAATGTGCCCCATTATTGATATTTTGGTAAAGTACCAATGAAGTTGAATCAATAAAACAATTGGAATTATTTTCACTGTGTGTACAAGACCTGAAAGTGTTTATTTCTCTAGTAGTAGTATATTATATCTAGAAGTAGAATATTTAACTACAAACTGTTTATTTCCATTTTGAAGACAAGTAAATCCAGTATTTTTCCAGTTCCTTACTTTTATCAGTTGCACTTTCTGGTTATAATCACAGCTACTTACATCTGTTACTAATCTTTTAAGTAAGAATGTTCAACCACAGGAACGGAATAAAAAATGAAGAAGTAGAAACAGCTACCTGACTTCATGGCAATTTGCTCACATATTATTTACTCTATATTGCTGCTCACACTATTTAGAGATATTGTATTGATAATTATTATTAAACTAGTGCTTTGTGCACATTGACCATGAAGTCCTCCGTGATGACACTTGTTTTGTGTAATTTGATAGGCTGCACTGTCAAGAATATTGGTTTAGCCCACAAGCTGTAGGAAATCCTGCAGATGGAGAGCGTTTGGTTCGGCAAAATTAACTGGTTCCTAGTGTAACCCTGGGGCCCTAAGCTAACCCCTTAAGGCTGAATGGACGGCTAGCAGAGTGCATATAGCCAGCTTGCAAGCATGCTGGGACATGTAGTGCCACAACAGCTGGAAACCCACAGGTTGCCTAAGAAAAGTCCAAGAATGATGGCACTGGGCTGTCCCCAAAGGTAACTTGTTGAGGGTAACACATGTCCCAGCCTCAATGAATTAAGAGATACACTATCCAGCCAAAACTAACATTGAGCTGCAATATGACCAATGCTTTTTTCAAATGATTGAACAAAAATTCAGACAGAGAGACATAGATTTATTTACTTCTTCAACAATGGTCAAGCTCCAGTGATTTGCTTCACGAGTCTGGATCGATAGAGCTTGGAGAATGGATGCATTTTCCTTCCCATAGACAAACCTTCTGCATCCCTATGCCTTCCTCCTCCAGTGATCTTGGGGACAGTAGCACAAAAAGTACTGAAATACCAAGTCAGGTAGCTGGCTCTGGTATGCACATTTTGGCTATTAATACCTTGGTATCCTCCACTACACTTGTTAATCAAGATCCTGAAAATACCCTTTGTTTTTCCCCAAGATTGCTTCCCGGGAGGCAGAGAAATGCTATTAGCTTTTCCCTCCACAGTGTGAATTGAATCCTTGATAGGAACCTAAGCCAGGATATTTTTTAACACTGGATACAATAATATTGTTAGAAATATACATAAGACCACAAATTGTGGTGTGATGCAATATTACAGGAACTTGGTCTCCCAATTGTAATTTTTCCCTGTAATAAACAGGCTAGATTCAGATTTGGAGCCTCCCACAGATTGCAGTTATGGTAACAACGTGGGTTTCTTGGCTTAAAAAGCTAAAGTATGCATGGACTTGTGATATAGCTCCTCAGCTGTCATACCTGTCTTACCTGGAGGCTAATATTTCTTTTTATCTTATTTATATTTTGGAGTGAGGGTATTCAATGTAAAGATCCAGTACGTCTCACGTTGAGATCATTTTCTATGTAAGTCGCCCCCTCTAGGGCCAAGTTCAACATCTTCTATGGCCATGAATTTAAGAAATTGAGGGTCAGCCGCATGCTTCTCTACAAAATGTCTGGGAACAGAGTGACTCAGAATTTTGTCCTTGATATTCCTCACATGTTCTTGTATGCGGAGTTTAAGTACCCTCTTGGTCTTTCCTACGTATTTAAGCTTTTCAAGTCTTTTATCCGGTATGCAGAAACCTTAATCAGTGGTGATCTCACCTGGGAATTGAGTCACTTCACTCACGTGTGTGTTGCACTGACTTCACGGGTTATCTAACTTGAAAGTCACGCGGTTTCTTATCCAGAAATTATTGTAATGCATTTTTTTATTCCATGTTTATTTGGTAATACACTATGTGGCGCCCTGTTCTTTGTACTTTTTTTCAGATTATCCAGATTCACCATCTGATTTAGGACTGGCTGCCTTCTGTAAATTGGACTCTTGTGTTTACTATAATAAGTGTTATATTGTATTTTATTCATTCATTCCACAGTATTGGGTTAAGCGCTCTGTTTTCTTTGTATATATATATATATATCTATATCGCTGCTCCTCTCACTTAAGGTATTTCCTCCTTTCTTTGCAATGTAGTAGATCAACAAATTGTATTTAACAAGTATCCAAATCGTTTTTCCACCTGTTCCTGGCAAGTGTTCTGTGGCTGGTACAAGTTAATCACATCCTCAGGTCCTGAAGGTATCCTCCAAAGCTGTCAAATAATCTTGGTGTGGCGGTCTGTCGTTCACTTCTCCTGGTGACTTGCACATCTCCAGCCATGGGCCCCTCAAGATTTCCATGACCCTTTCCCAATTTGCAGGTTCAGAGCAATGCCATTCTACTCGGTATTGAGAAATTGCATGTATCCATGCCTTGTATATTTCCTCTCCAGCTGGGGTGGGTTTGAACACAAGAAGATCCGGAGCCATCAATATCCATCCTTCTGTTGCATTTAGCTGAGTTGTTCAGCCAATTTATCCATGGCAGCCAGATACAATGCATACTGATCTTCCTGTACCCATCCTGGTTCTTTAGATGATGCGTCCTTGCCCACAATTTCTGGAGTGGGGAAAATGGGTCACTTGGAGTTTCCATAGAACTCGTCTCTGGCTGACCCACCACACTGGTGATGAGCCCTCGTCGCCACACTATGACCAACTTCTAACCTTGGCAATTTGCAAATAACAGAAGACAAGTCTGTCTCTTCTGCCTCCATCATTACAGTATAAACTGGGTCTTGATCTCCTTCCCATCGATTAATGACTTTTGTTCTCTGCACTCTGGGCAGTATCTGTACAATTTGTACAACCACGACAATTTTCTGCACACTCCCAGCCTGTGCTTTGGAACCACATAATGCTGTTCATGCCACAGGTACACATATTCTTCTATCAATCTCGCCATGGCAGCTGTCATAATCCAGATTCTGAGGGGTCTCTTCATGATCTCACCAATGTAACACCTCCTGACCCTGGTTCATTGAGGGGTGTTGATAAATGCTGTATACAAAAAATTCTTCTCACCTTCTCTCTTTGGCAAAGTACCTTCACCAAATTCTCCACAGTAGCTTGCGGGATGTGGAAAGTGATCCTTCTAGGATTGACTCGAGAAACCTCTTGTACCTGGCATCAAGCTGCACTTAATTTTGTTACTTGATATTGTTAGTGTTGATTTCATCAATATTCTAGGAAGGTGGGGGGAAGAGAGAGAAGAAGGACTTGGAACAGGGAGGGAGGAAAGTCCTTGTTGGGAGGAGCATTCGAGAGAGATTCACAAGTTTGCAAGCACATAGGGGGAATGGGGGTCTTTCCATGAGGTTGCTATTTGACATGTTGCAGCACTCATAATATGTCAGAGGAATTTGTGAGTGTATTTATGGAAATCTGGGACAGGAAGAGGCAGCTAAATGTGTTTAGAGTCAAACAGGATCTGTCAATGAGATTGGTGGCTATGGAGATAATTTCCTCCCAGAATAACTGAAGATTGGGGCAGCTCAAACAGATATGCAAGTAGGATCCCGGTTGGCCATACCTCCTCCAACAGGAGTCTTAGGCACTTGAGAAGTTAGCAAGGAGACTGGTGGGGACATAATACCACTTATATAGCAATATATAAGCACTCCAATATGGCTTATTTATTGTTAGTGGTAAAAAAAAAAAGATTGGCTACAAATTATAAAAACAAGCCTTGAATGGACTTGACCTGATCAGACACTCTGGACCCCATTTTGTGTGCAACATTCCTTCTACCATCATACATTGAAAGGTCAGCTCTTAATAAGCAGCAGATCTCACAGCTCCTTCTTATGTCCTGAAAACTATTTCAGCCAGCTACATATAATAATACAGATAGAGGCTCTATTTTCTCAACAATGGCTAAGGCAGAAATTAACATTGCCCGTTTTAAAGCCACTCAATGAGTGGGTCTGTAACCATGAATGCAGCCTGATAAGGGGTACTATACCCATAATCATGCAGACTGTTCAATAGCCTACCTTTTGTCAAACACTAATGGAGGCTTTTGGACCTAGAAAGAGTAGATTTTTTTAAGGGCAACTATCAGGTGAGATGATTTTTTTTTGTTTATTGAAGGTCTGTGCTTTTGTGGTACCAAAGTGCAAAAAAACCTGTGAAACAAAACAAGTGCTCTAGAATGCTGTCGTCTTCATGCCCCCTCAAAAGAGGAAGGGCACCTCTGCACCGACCTTCAGAGCCATAATGCCCCTTTGGGGGCAAGGATATTCAGACCCAACCTTCACTGCAAGGCTGGGGGGACCTTTACCCTGAGATCCACCAAAGTGTCATCCAGACCCAGGGCCCAAATCTTCTGCCCTCTGAAGGTGGGACTTTGGATATTCAGGGGTATGGAAACCTGAAGACCATACCACATCCTCTAGATCAGTGATGGGCAAACTTTTTCAGGAGCGTGCCAAATAAATAAGAAAAACTTTAGGCGGGCCAATATAATTTATTAAAAAACTCAAATATCGAAATATATAATACAAATTTTTATAAAACTAATGTGATGAATGAAGCTGTGACTGCATTTCTATAAGTTCCTCGTATCTATTTTTTTTATTTAAATATAAAAACAAATAATTATATTTTAATAATTTTACGCATATTTTAATGAAATTTTTTAAAATATTGGCGGGCCGGATAGAACCTCTAAGTGGTCTGGATCTGGCCCGTGGGCTGTAGTTTGCCCATCACTGCTCTAGATCATTAGGTAAATGGGGGGCACCTAAGGGTCTACAGCACCCTCAGATCTATTAAGTGACGTTAACCAAAACTAGTTTGAGCAATTTACTCAAACCTAATGTAATTTACCTTGGAGCAAACAGATGACAACGCAAAATAATGACCTCAAGTTCCAGCGATGGATTTATGTCTATCGAATGTATAAAATAATCTTGTAATAACTATAATATAAAAAAAATGAACATCTATGTGGTTTGTGCAAAGCAGATAATTTAGTTGTGTTTAAAGTATAAACAGTTGAGACTTCAGCTGCATTACAACTATTTGTTAGTATGCATGCAGGGAAGCCAGCTGTCTCATTTATTACATATGCAGATTTTTTAATGTGTGAGTCATATAGATGCAGGACATAGTTTAATTTGTCTCCACAGTTAGTCCTGCACATCAGACTGTATATGCTTATACATTCATAATTGCTTGTATTTCCTTCAAATCTGTCTGCCTGCCATGTGGAGGCAAAAAGAGCAGATAAGAGTTCCTGTACCCAGGGCTGCATGTGCAGCTAAAGGTTTAGGGAATATGAGCAATAATTGTTTAGTATATAAATTCTAGGTACCACATATAATACCACACAATGACCAATTCTAGTAACAGTGAAAAGATCAGCAGTTTTTGGGATGTATTTTACACTTGTGTCCAACTCTGGATGTGGCCCACAGGGAGCATTCTAGTGATCGGTATACAATACAGAGGGCATTCTAATTACCGCTATCCAATGCAAAGTGCTTTCTAATGGCCAACATACCTTATAGAAAGTTATTTAGTACTACAAATAAAGCATTGTAATGCTAGAAGTATCTGACTAATGTACAATAGTATACACTAATGAACACTATAAAATACAGACGCACATATCAAAAATAACAGCACTAGGAAAGGTAGCCAATCATCAATTACCTCTTCTAATTGGCTGGTGCACATACGCAGACTCCTTATGGTTATCCTCCTGTTCCAGCATGCAGTTGGTCTGATCAGTAGGTCTGAATAGCAGCAATGGTCCCATGCTGAATTGGCCCTGTTTATCTGATAAGTCTGTGCAGTCATTAATTAAAAGTATGGTCGTATTTAAATGGCAGCTCTTTATTTTGAGCAAGAAAAATGGGGCCTGGCAGTATAGACCTATTGAAATAAAATCTGCATGTTAATGTAGCATTGCCCTCGGCATGTGACTAAATGTATATACTTTTACAGGTGAGTAAAAAGCTAACAATTGGAGATTTGAGAGATTTGGCAAATTTACCATAAAATGTAAGATTATGCAATTATGTGTGGTGTCTTGCTGACTAAATAGGGTGTTTATTAAAGTAGTTTCATATATAATAGATTATCCTATCTCCTGACCCATTGCAGTATCACTCTATCTATTTTGCACGCAGCGGCAGGATTGATTTTACTTGTAAACTGTTCTTCCTTTGCTGAGCCACTCTGTCAGTCTGTACATTGGTTGCCTGTTTTTCAACGAATCCAATATAAAATTCTTCTACTAACATACAAGGCCATCAACAAAATTGCCACGACATACATCTCCTCACTTGTCTCAAAATATCTCCCAACTCAACACCTCCGTTTTGCACAAGATCTACGTCTCTCTTCCACTCTCATCACATCTTCCCACTTCCGGTTACAGGACTTTTTTCGGGCTGCCCCCACTTTGTGAAATTATCTCCATCGCACAATAAGACTTTCCTCTAGTCTTCAAACCTTCAAGCGTTCTCTGAAAACCCACCTCTTCAGACAAGCTAAAGATTTTGCTCAACCAGCATCTTAATCTCCCTAGGTTACCCTATTACCACCCTCTACACAGCTAACACAAGACAACAACCCTCTAGCCAACATTGCTGTGTGACTGATCACACAGCCCACTCAATACTTTTTACCTTTGCAGTCTAGCTGGTCCAATGTGCAATATGATGTAGCACATGCCCTTGTGTTTCAAACTCACATTTTTCGATAGATTGTAAGCGTGCGAGCAGGGTTCTCTTACCTCTCTGTCTGTCTGTATTACCCAGTATTGTTTTATTAATGTTTGTTCCCAATTGTAGACTGCTACGGAATCTGCTGGTGCTTAATAAATAAATGTTGTTGATGATGATGAAATATTAGTATTATTTTTGTGACTAATTTATTATGCCAACCCCCTTATAAAGTGTGATGTAAGCTATGTAACCCCCAAAAAATATATTCAAAATGTGGAGACTTGTAACACTATACATTATTTAATTACTTCCTTTAAAATTTCCAAATTGTTAACTCGGACATAAGGGTGCATTACAGCTGTGTAGTAAAAAAAACAAAAAAACATCTGTTTTCATTCCCTGTTTCACAGAGCAGCAACATAGAGGGCTGCCTGCATACACAGCCTAGGCCCCGGAGGAGGTGGGACAAGAAGAGGAAGTCTCGGAGGTGAACATTCTCAATGCCACTGCATAGACAAGCCAAACATTCATAATAAAGTAGCAGTAATCATGTTCCAAATGAACCCAAAGAGTTCCTAATGGGGATGTGGCAGAACAAAAGTACATGTAACATTATTATATTCTTAGTTTCGAACAATCTTAATTCACAATTGTAGAATATGCTACAATCTACATCCACTAGCGAGTTTATTTTGCACTATACACATCTGTACAATCTGGGGTCATTTGGGAGTATGTATATCTAATTTATGACTGATGCAAACATGGACATTTGCTACTGGAGCAATGATGGACGTATCATGAGATGTGTACGTCACAGTATATGAGTGTAAATATGCTATTTTTACGTGTAGCTGTTTCGAGCGTACATTTTAAGGCATTTGTCTGCAACTCAGCATCACCAAAATTACATTAGGAAGAATTTGGTACAAAGGAATGACATAAATTAATGGCATAATGCATCAACATAAATATTTAAAGTTGAATTGATGTAATAATGATAACAAGAGTTTAACATGTGATAATATGACTGGTATCAATTTTTGTATAAGGTGCTGATGCTGCAGGTGAGAACTCTTAGATGTTAGCACCAGCCGGCGAACAGCTGCGGGATCCGCCAGCAATACAGCCGTCAGACCCGCCAACACATCAGTACAGCCCCATGCACCATACAGTCAACAATACACTAAACAAATAATAAATAAAATGTGAATACATAAATAATAATAAAAAAGTGTGCCCCCCCCCAAACAGATTAACTCTAGTTCTGCCAGCCTAGGCAGGTACTAGAGAAATTGGGGGGACAAAAGGTGTGGGATCCCCACAATTTTAATAGTAACAGCACTAGGATTTGCCAGCCAGGGCTTTTGGCACTATTGCAGGGGAAACCGCATGGTGTGTTTACTATGAAATATATTTTATCACTAGTGCTTTCAGTACTGGCCAAAGTACCCCAAAGAGGGGAGGGGGGTGATTTTTATTTTGCGTACCCCATCCCATTAGGGAAGCCAGCCCAGTGCTAACCTGGGGTTGGTTTTCATTATGACAGGGGGACCCCACGCTGTGTGCCACCAGCCCCGGCTGGCACAGCTAAGTGCTAGTAAAATCAGGGGGGGGCCCCACACTTTTTGGTCCCCCTAATTGGCTAATACAAGGCTAGGCTGCCACCACTAGGGTTAGTTGGTTTGAGGGGGGGATGCTGTTTTTTTTAATGTATTCAGGTTTTATTTGTTATTTGTTTAGTGGTTTACCGGCAGCTGTATCGCCGACTTTGCCATTTGAATATTGACATTGTGACTGTCGACATTACTACCTGTCGACAGTCATAATGTTGCCATTTCAACCATGTCAACACACTGACTCTTGAATCTGTCAACAGTCTGATTGTCATCATTCAGCGTTGCCAGATCATATCCCATCCAAACCTATGGGGCCTAACACTTGTAGTAATCATATTTTAGACCTTTATGCATACAATCTGAACTAGTTAACAGCATGTACATAAACATAATAAAAGCAACATAAATATGAGAACAACTGTGACTCAGGAAATTATAAAGTTTCTCTGAGTCTATGGTATGAGTTGTTAAAATGAGGTAGCAGCAGATAGTATACCATTATGATGTTTGTGGCAAAAAGATAATAGGCCTGATTCATTAGGGAAAGTAAGGGAAAGAGTTTTCTCCTGGACAAACATTGCAAGGGGTGCAAATCAGTTTATTATTTGGCACATACGATAAATACTGGCTGTTTTTTCATGTAGCACACACATACTTGATAAAATTGTACAGTAAAATTTAAAGTTGATCTAGAATATGCTCTTCCCCAATTATAAATCTGTCCCCACATTTTTGAATTTGCCTCCACCTCCAATGCAACATGGTTTTGCCAAGGTACAAAGTTACTCATTTATTTTGCTTTCCTTTCCTTAATGAATCAGGCCCAATGAATTACACTGTTCCTCCATTAACATGGAATAATAATAATTTTGGGAAAGAAATGTAACTTATCTCTCTCTTGAAGAGGATGATGGATTGAATAGTTCCAACAGTAATATTGTGCTGCGCAATATAATTGATGCTCTTGACACCTGGACCAGATCTCGATAGTCCTTTCACCTCCTGCAGCTTTCTCCCTGACAATGGCAGCTTTGCATCTGCCAGCTTTCTCTTGGACAATGGCAGCTCGTTCTCTGGTACTGGCAGCTTGCTCTCTGACACTGACAGCCTTCTCTGTTAGGCTGATAACGCTCTTCATTAGGCCTAAAGCTTTGTCTGTTAGACTGGCAGCTCTGTCTGTTATTAGGACAGCACTACCTCTGGCAGTTTTCCCTCTTGTTGTGTCCCTCTCTGCACCCTCTCACTCCTCTGCACTCCTAGAGGGTGCAGAACTGGCACAGCCCTACTAAAAGAAATTAACTGCATGTAGCAGCTCTCAGAGTTTTGTCTAGTGTAAGAAGGCATATTAGGAAACTAATTTTCTAGGTGATAGTGCAAATTTACATAGCAGGAGAGGCATCTATCAAAAACGATAAACAAAATTTCAAGCTTTCCCATTCAGAGAATGAAGTATCTTCTATAACTAGCATGTGGTACTGTTTATGGAGTGGTTTAGTCACTGTCCAAAATGCATATCCTCAGAAGACAGCAAAACCATTCTGTGAAGACTAAGAGACGATAGTGTACACAAATATATACAATTCCAGTTCCTCTAATAACATCTGAATTCTTCACCTCCCGCTGACTCAATCAGAGGCTGTAACTTTTTTTCAGTAACTTATTGGAGGTATTTAGTTATTGTTTTATTAGTTTTAGCCCTTCCGACCTATCCTGGAAATCTTGACCCCAATATTAACTTTCTTGTTCTGTACTAGACTCTAGTTGTCATAAATGGAGTGACCTGTGGAGCATAGAGAGGTCACCAAAGCCAAGCTATGGGTAAAAGTTAGTGTGTAGGCAGACTGCTATCTCCCACATGTGCAACACATTAGAACTAAATGTGACTGCAATGTCATAATTAAATTTTTCTTTCCTGATACAATTAACTTTTTTAAATAAATAAATAAATAAAAATAAATAATCTCACCTTTCTCTAAATGATGCATATCCCAACAGAAGGAATCAGCCAGTCTTTAACATGTGACAGTTAGGTCAGTACTTATCCAGTGGCGCACGCAGGGGGGGTTTCTGGTTCTCCGGGAACCAACGATACTGTACAGCAGCCGCGGCGCTGTCAAAGAAGCGCCCGCGGCAGTGCTGTATTGTAGTATAATACAGCACTGCCGCGGATGCTTCTTGACAGCGCCGCGGCTGCTGTAGAATTCAGCCTCGCTGAAATGGAGCTGCTGCGCATGCGCAGCAGTTCTCTCTCGCTCTATTTTTTCCCCCGGGGGGGGCGGAAACCCCCCCTTCTAAACCCTGCGTTCGCCCCTGTTATCTGTGGATAAACTCTAGTATATATGGTGGGCAATGTTATTATATCGCTCAAGCATGATTTTAAATTTATGATAGTCTAGTGATTGCAATGTTATAGTAAGGTGACAAAGGAGTCTTTTTCAATACTGCAAAAGACAGAAATTATATTTCTATTTCTTTTCAATTACTAAACAGCTTCATATACCAGCAAAGGTTATGTTTAGGAACTAACTACATGCATTCTTATTTTAAATGTATAACAGGTTTAATTTTAAAATGATTTTTATAAGCAGCTAAATACTGGCTTTGGAGACCACTGACAAACATGTAACATGTTCTTCATGAACTCTGGTCTGGAATGTACAATAGTCAAATACTTACTTCATTGTTCTGACAAATCTCTAGCAATGTTGCCTTTTTTGTACAGTGTTTCAACATCTGAGACTGGATATATGTGACTCAGCTTTCAGCTGAAACAATAAAATTTAGGCCAACGGTAAACAAAGCATTTTAGTGCCGTGGATCTCAAGTGTGGGGTAAATTGCACAACTTGTATGATGTTAGGAAATTGGAGAATGAAAGCATAGTTAAAGCAATGTTACTGTCTAGGGACACATATGTCAGACATATTGTAAATTTACCGTATGGGCTCAAACATCAAGTTACTGTATTTCTTGGCCATAACAGGATGTAAAAAAATAGATCTCACTTTTAATCTTACACGATGAAAACATTTTGGAGCTGAGCTTAAAATGGAAATATTCATTAAAGTAGAAAAATGTATATGTTATAGACCCGAAGAATGGCTTTGCTGGATTTGTGGAAAGCCTAGGGCAGCTGATTGTAGGAGCAACAAACTGCTCCTTGGCTTATTATCTTACCTTATATTTCTCTTATTGTATGCTTGCAGGAATAAAATAATCAATGCTCATTGTAATGACAATCATAATAATGATGATTTTTTTTTTGTTATACAGCTTAGACATGATTGAGCTCTGAAACAATATATGGAGAGAAGAGGATTCAACAGAATTAGCGAGGGGAGTGAGGAGGAGTAATTAATTCTGGGTCAGCAGAGGTGTCCTCTTGTAAGGCTTGATGCTGATTTTAATGTTTCTGTGACAGCATGGGTTAATTACATTCCCTGTAATAGCTTTTGCAAAGCATAAACCACAAAGTATCATAACTTTATTGAGCTGTGTGTATAAGTGAATCCTATTTGCAAATAGTGTGTTGTGTGCAAAGATCGTTAACATTAATCATATATAATTTTTACTGAGCAATTATATGTAATTAGTGCATTCCTGGAAATGTTGCAAGTATATATATATATAATGGCAGGAAATCTCCCACCAAGTCTGTGGACAAGATTCTACCTGGACTGTCATCACCTCTCACTACCTTGGGAGTTAGGTCAAGGCCCATGGGGCTCCCCAAGTGATAGCGGTGAGTCTGCACCAAGTCTAAACCAAAGAAAAGTAAAATGATTTCTTCATTTCTCAACTTCCATTTGTGTCAGTTTGTGTGTGTGTGTGTGTGTGTGTGTGTGTTAGTAAAACTACAGTCCCTCTGTGACACTGCCAGAAACCTTTGCATACAATTTGCTTTACAGACTGCAAGACAACTCTCTTGCTTAATTCAGATGCCTGAAGATGTTGCAACTGACCATTACTGCCTCTTTCTCCAGTTATATTTGTGCTAGTTACGCATTGCTAAACAAGCTGCCCCACGGATTATTAAATAAGTAACAATGTACGAACAACTGATCAGTTCCCACTAATTACATCTGTTTATTTTTGTGATTTTTTAACAAAAAAAACAATCCACAGTGGCAAAAACAGAAAAATGCAGAGTTTTTTTCCTGTGCCTACTTGAACAGCATAGAGGTGAACTTGGATGTGATTAAGTAAATTATCCCTTAAGTATTCAGAAGCCAAATTACATAGGTTGCAAAGGTACTTGGTAACAGGCGTCCCCAACTAGTAGACTTATTGTGAGCTTGAGCTTCACATATACTGAATGAGACATCCCACAGAATAGAATAGATCAGCTGAACATGTTAAAGATTGAAATCTGATACCTTTTTGATTAGTAAAACATTAAACTTGCTCTTTTAGATCCTCTCTGTTGCGCAATCTTTAAAACAGATCCTCTGGTTTTGCTAATTAGTTTGACAGTTTAACTATGGCACACAGTCAGTGGCTGCATACCTCCATTAAAGTGAGGGATGACTTGTTAACACAGCGTTGGGTTTAAACAAATATGACTAATTGTCTATGAATCTATTTTTCTAAAGTCGAAGATTGCTTGCAGAACATGTAATATTTCACAGATCAATCCTCTGCATATTTCTAAGTTTATCCTTTGTCCAAATCTGAGAAAGAATCTATAATAATACAGGGAAAAGAGAAATAGAAAACAAAACAAAATCAGCCACGCTGATTGACCTAAAAAACAAAGTGTCCTCTTCAGAGCAGAGTCACATACATAATGTAACAGTTACAGTAATTTGATTTGTTATTATTATTATTATTATTATTATTATTAGCTGGACAATAAAGGATATGTGCACATTTATAAGCTGCCATATATTTCATTAGAGGTAAACAGCTAAAATTGATACTTGAAAGACAAAATTAGTGACAATGTCACTTATATCTGGTATTTTAAACTTGTTCATGGTGGGTTCTAGTGATCCTCATTTAAAATCTAATGACTGTGTTATATATGTTATTGCACTAATTATTGATTATACTTTAACACGACTCCTTGGAATCCTTGTATCCCATTAAAGTAATTTCATCGTTTTCCAATAAGCATTGTCTATGCGATATGTGTGGTTCCAAAGCACAAGCAATTTATTTAGCAGAAGCAAAAGTTTAGCAGTTCAATAAATAAGTACAGTACAGCCGATACCTGATACATACATATGCTCCGCTGGTACCAACTACAGTCATTCAGTCTTGAAGACTGTGGTCAGAGTGACTGTTTAGCTGGTTCCAGGGAGCTGTATATATACATTTAGTGATACAGTGAAGACAATAAAGGTGACTTGGCAAGTTTCCATAGGTTCAGGCTGCAGGAAGGTCCAGTGTAAAGCAGTCCATAGGTCAGTTCAAACAACCCCCTCCAAGGGTGGGGGTCTGCATTCCAAGGGTGGGGGTCAGCTCTCCAGATGATGCATACTTAGTTTCCCCACCAAGAACTGGTTCAAACTGGTCTATTAGCATTACACAGACAATATCATTCTGATCATTTATTCCCTATTATCGATAACTCACACACACAATGTGCGATCCTTTCGGCAAATGAATCGGACAACTGCGGATAAATAGGGGATTAGAATGATACCAAACATGACATGCTTCCCATTACCTGAACTTTAAATATCACTTAAGTGTACATATAACCTTATAAAATATAGCTATAGACCAAATGACATCAGCTCATAAACGACTGTGGAATGGAACCATTATAAATATGAAATATGTATATAAGTGAATGTGAAAGTGCGAGTGTATGTGTGCGTGCTTTATCGTGCGATTGCGCCATGACACGTAACTTGTGGTGTACTGATCGCAATCGCAAGGTAAAACAATATTAATCAATATACTTTCTTTCATCCAATTATACGACTTTGACAATCCCAACTCATAGTTCTGTAATATAAATATAATTAACTTGTCTCAGTAATTATTGACTGAGTAAAGTAACTAATAGAAAATACATTATTTAAGGAGATGACCATGTAGCAGGGAAGAGAGGGTCCCACCACTAAAATTTAGGTCAATGTCATAGCTGAAATCTCAGTCACAAATGAGTCCTTCAGGCACTTGGGAGATCAGGGTGGCAATGTGATAATCAGAAGGTATCAAGGAGTGGTGTCAGTTAGAGATGGTCACTGACCCCCGTGTTTTGGTTTTGGATTCGGTTTTGGATCTGGATTACCGTAGTGTTTTGGTTTTGGTTTTGGTTTTGCAAAACCGCCATAGCGTGTTTTGATTTTGGTTTTGGTTGGTTTTGTTTTGCTATTTTGTTGGAAAATCAATGTTTTTGGGCCTAAAATAACCCAATTTAGTGCTCCAACTGTTTTAGAGATAAGTAAACTAATTCTAGAAGTAATAAATCATCCAAAAAACAGTTTAATTCTTTGTTGGTAGGCCTTCATTTATTATACACACAAAACAGATTGTCTTCCTCTCCATCTATGCATATTGGCAATGCAGCCATCGTCTTTGGATGTATATTACACCCTACACTTATAGTTAAATATGTAAAGAAATGGAAAAAGGCAGTTTGCTTTCTGTCTCTATAGGCCCCCCTTCACTTGTTTACAAAACCAAAAAATTCAGCCGTTATAGACTGTACAATATTAATTGAAATGGACAAAGCCAGTTTGGTTTCTGGCTCTAAAGGCCCCCCTCCACTTGTCGAAAATGCAAACAAATTCAGCCGTTAAAGACTGTACAATATTAATTTAAATGGAGAAAGCCAGTTTGGTTTCTGTCTCTCTAGGCTCCCCTCTACTTGTATACAATACAAAAAAAATTCAGCCATTGTAGACTGTACAATATTAATTGACATAGAGAAAGGCAGTTTGGGGTCACTCTGTCTATGACACCCTACCCTTAAGGAGAAATTGCCCAAACAGCAGCCTTTCAAGACGGTACGTGATATGGAAATTCCACAAATCCCTTTCCTCTTTGGGGGTAGATTGCACCCTACACTTACATAGAAAGTTTTAAAAAGATGTTATCATCATCATCTTCAGCTTCATCCTCACCCTCATCAGTGTGTACGTCATCATCACAGACTATCAATTCATCGCCGCTTGAATCCGCCATTAGAGAACAGTCAGTGCTTGGATGTCTTGGATGGTGAAGGGCTTCCTCGTGGAAGATCTAGTTCATTTTTATAAACATCATTTTCTCCACATTTTTGGGAAGTAACCTTCTACGGCGATCACTGACTAAGTTCCCTGCTGTGCTGAACACTCATTCAGAGTACACACTGGAGGGTGGGCAGCTTAGGTATTGCAAAGCAAGTTTGTACATGGGTTTCCAAATGGCCTGCTTTTCTTCCCAGTAAGGAAAGGGACTGTCTGACATTTCCATATCAACTACCTCTTGAAAGTAATCCTCCACCATCCTTTGCATGTTAATACTCGTATTGGATGGAGTTATGGGCAAAGTGACAAATTTTTTTGAAAAATCCTTCAAACCAGCCCAGATGTTAAATTGTTCCTGGTGGCTGGCTCCTCCCCAGGAACCAGCCACCAGATTACATGACAGCTTGCAGCCGGCTCCTGCTGCAAGCTGTCAGAGGAGCGGACAGGAGACGAAGGCAGGAGACAGAAACAAGAAGAGAAAAGTAGCTGAGAAAGTGAGTACACTAAAACGGGAGGAGGAGAGAAAGGATACCACACAGAAAAATGGGGGGGTTGGGGGGTGAGAAAAAATGCCACACAGAAAAACGGGGATAGGGGAAGAGAGAGAATGGCACACAGGAAAACGGGAGGGGGGGGAGAGAAAGAGTGGGACACAGAAAAAAGGCAGGGGGGGGGAGAGAATGGATGCCACTCAGAAAAATGGGTGGAGGGGAATAGAGAGAATGGCACACAGAAAAACAGGAGGGGGGAGAGAAACAATGGCACACAGAAAACCGGGGGGGGGGGGGGGAGGGGAGGAAGGATTCCACACAGAAAAACCGTGGGGGGGGAGAAAGGGTGCCACACAGAATAAGAGTATACAGTGCCCCATCCAAGCCTGGGGCACTGTATACTTGAGGTGACTGGACCCTGCCCCTGCTTCACGTTGCTCTGCTTGAAATGGGAGAGCTGCATGCACCTAACAGTAGTACATGCAGCATTGCCCATGTATATTATGGGGATAGGAAGAGTTGGAGAGCAGCCAAGCACTGTCTAAAGTTATAGCAACGCCCCCATGCATGCTTGTCTGCTCCTTTTTGTTTGAGCCATAGCTCCGTGTGTACTTTTATCCCTGGAAACTTGAGGATCTATTACCATCATATACATCAGATAAGCATACTATCTTATCGTTTTGGTACGAGTCACATTAGCACTTTTTTCACTTATTTATGTGTTTTTAAAGATATAGACCATGTTTTGGTACTCTCTCTTAATATATATATATATATATATATATATATATATATATATATATATATATATATATATATATATATATATATACACATTTTATTGTTGCCAATGTTCAATTATTTAGAGTTTTTTTAGGCCAGTTTCTAAGGCAGTGTCTATTATCATCATGTTGTTCTATCCTGTGCAGTGATCTTTCTTATGCTTACATAAATTGTAGCTGCTTCAGGAAGACAGAAATGTGATGCCGTGTGAAAAGTAAGGAAAATAATCACATTTTTCGGGTAGAGTGGGTTAGAACGTTAAGGCTCCTTTTTTTCTCCTTCATAATCAGAAACAGAGGGTCTGCCAGTTCAGGCCTGCATGGGTCATTAATTCAGAAATGTAAATATTATCAGCAGAAGGATGTTGGTCACAACTTCAGCTTCTTTGTTTAGTTGATATGTAAAAACTACAACGTCAGTTATTGCATGGCTGAACATAAAAACTGGCAAATGATTAAAGATACATTATTTATCCAAATAATGCTTGTGTTGTGGCTGACTGGCTGGTCCCAAAGCTTTTAATTTTTAGTTAATCATTTCAAATACTTAATTTCTTTAATTTCCTGCTTAAGTAATTATATTATATTAGTCTAGTGGAGCTGATTTAGACCCCAAAATAGGTGGTTCCCAGTAGAATATGTAGCATATCTGACAAGTAGGGGACACCAAAAGCATACACTGGGACCCTACCTGCATTCCCAACCTACTGGTTATGCACCTATGTATTAGACAATAGCGAGAAGTGGATTACCAAAAAGAAAGAAATTATTTAGTGTTCATGCTGTATATAGTTCATTTGTACTCAACAGTTGTAATTTAATCTTCACCATACAATTATTAATTTATATGTAGTGAAATTATACTTTACCACTAGACATATTATTGCATTTGCTATAAACTACTGAGAGATAACCATAATGAAAGTAGCAAACTAAATAAAATAACCACTGGCTAGAAATTCTTTTTTATTTTTTATTTAGTGTAGGGGAGAGCTCTTTTGGATGTCTTTATTTGGTTATTTGAAATTTTGGGTACTATTTTAATGTTTGAACGTGAGACAGTGTGTCACGGAATTGCAGAGATGGCCGCTAACCGGTATTGGCGCAACCGAACCGTATTCACCAGGGGGTTTGGGCTTAGCTGCAGAGGGTATGCAGGTCGCGGTTCTCCAAGACAGTCACCGGTGTAGCGACAGTAGTAGACAGGCGTAGTCAGGCAATCCAGGTCAGAGCCAACCGAGCGGTGCAGTACACAGGGAGGATCCAGAGAGAAGTCAGGTCAAGCCAAATAGTCAAACCAGCCGGGTAGCGAGGTACCAAAACGAAATACAGGAGAATAGTAACAGGAAGCCGAGTCAGTACTGAAGAACACTGGATCAGAAGTTCAGGAAACGCTGGAGCAGGAGTGAACCAATACCCTGGCACTAGACATGTGTCAGAGGCTGCTTTATATACCCTAAGGTGCATCCTGATTGGGTTAGGGAGATTTTGGCGGTCAGACATGCTGGCTGCCGACAGGTGAGCAGAGATAGGGTCCCGCTGCTAGGCAACAGGACGTGGTTGCTGAGAAGGTGCAGGTGTCTCTCTCCTGCACCAAGTGTCAGTGCGGAGACGGCACCTGACACAGTGGAATCTGGGAGTAAGCCTTATGAGCTCTCCCCATGTGTTTATAACTTCCTCTTTCCCCTATGTATTGGCAGTTGAGCAGAAGAGAATACAGTGCATCTATACTTCATCAAGTAGCTTCTTAATTTATCTATAACTCGTTTGTATGAATTTTAGGCCAGTAAAAGAATATAATTGATATATTTCTCCAAATGCTGTTCACAGGGCTGCCATCTGAAATTGTGCAGCCCAGTACAGATGAAACAGGAACCCCCCCATTCTTCGTTATCTCCTAACACCCCACATGTTTCACTGTCACCATTAATCATAGAAATGTATGTATAATCTTCACTCTTCAAAAGAACCCTCCCACATGCAGTGTAAAGCAACATCCCCATACTGGTCAAAAGTTCTGTGACTTATTGTGCTTTAAGGTCAAAGAACTGAAAGATTGGTTGGTCAAAAGCAGAATAATGTGGCATCATGTTAAGCTTGTTGAAAGGACTTTAACTATAATAAATACAAGTGGCAAATCTGTCCTTCTAAACAATGCAATGAGCAATGTACATGTAAGAAATATGGAAACTGTGGTCAGGTATCAATCTGCTCGATCAGACATATTTATGCAAACAAGATTGGGTACAGACACAGAGACAATGTCCTTGGAAGCCGTCCCAAGACACATACAGTCCTTTGGAGGCTTTTGTTAAGAGTTTACCAAAGAAAGAGGTCATGGAAAAGGGGAAAAAGGTTATATGAGATCGCCTTGGAAAGCATTTATGATGAAATTCTGTGTGAAAATCTGAAAGATTAGGTATAGTCTGATGAGAAACTGGTGTTTCTGATAAGAAACATCTTGAAGTTCGTGTTCTTTTTTTTTGCAAAGATGAAGTTGAAAGTGATGTGTTAGATCTTGTGGAAATTGCTGACTCAAGTGCAAAATCTGTATTTTTGGCAATGAAAAACCTTTTCTTAGCACATAAGTTACCTAGTGAAAACTTTATTGGCTTCTGCAGTGACACAACAAATTGCATGACAGGCTCATGGAAAGGGCTGCAACTTATATTGCATCAAAATTTCCATGGGCAATATCAGCAGGCATTGTAAGCGTCAAAAGTCATACCGTGAATTTCAGGTTATTGTTGAAGAACCTGTCTATAAGATGTTAAAAAGTGGGCCAGCTCACTGGCTTTCACTTAAAAAATATGTAGACAGTACTAGAACAATGGGAAGCATTATGACTATTGATTATTTTGCTTAATTTGTGTTTGAAGATCTTAGCCATACTACCGAAAAGGCCATGAAAATGTTGTCATGTCCTAATAATCATGTACTTTGAGTTTGTATCCTCAGCCCTTGAATTGATCAACAAATACAATCTGATGTTTCAGGCAGACCAACCAATGTTTCACAGACTTCAAAAAGAAACTGAAAGTCTTAATAAAATCTTGGCACTTAATGTTATGCAGCACAATTATGACACAATGAAAATTGATCCAATGCTAAAATTGATATAGTGTATTTAGATCCATCTGCATATTCATCCCTTATAGCACTGAAAGATGGCGTATAGGTACCTGTCCAAGAATTACATGATTTGTTCTACTGGGCCACCAGTTTTTATGCTGATGCTGTTTCCCAATTTCAGAGAATGTGTGACTTTAAGGCCCAAATATATACTCACCTACAAATTATTGATCCTGTAAATGCACAAACTCTGCAATCTCAGTCACTTTTAGATGTACTTAGACTGCAGGATAGAATGGGCATGCATTGCTACTAAGATTGATGCAAAATGTCGAAAGTCTTGTGTATGAACCTGGTTTGGAGTCAATAATTGTGCTACAGCATATAGTTTGTATGTTTTAGGTAAGATTTTGGAATTTATATGGAAATTAGATTTTGACCAGGAAAAACAGATCGAGACCAGGAAATCTAGAACTTGAAAGTGGAAACCCTGAGACTCCATGTTCAAAAGTTTAAAGAGAAGATATTGTCCTAAAGTAGACAATCTCTTTTCTATAGTTAGAAACTGTGATTATTGCCTGGAAACACAATACAGATGATTGTCTAGTCATAAAAAACTACTAATTTATGTTATTGAACACAATGTGTTAATATTAAACCTTCAAACTTATAATACTCTAGATTACTAAAATTAAATTATAGTACATCAGTAGGACATTTTAGCAATTAAGAATCTGACAGCTTTGCAAAGACTTATTTGATACCTATTTTATTGACAGTTTCACATTTATAGCAAATAAAATTCCATACTGCAATCATTACACCAGTTTTCTTCCGGCTTCCTACTTTAAGGGTAACACAGGCTAGAATTATATTTTTACCCAATATCCTTCCGACTCCACTTATTATTATTCTTGGAATAGGAAAAAAAAATTCACCCCCACCAGAGCTTCAATGCTTCTTGCCACTTCTTCTGAGAGTGAGGGTTCTGCAATGAGAGGCTGATACGTCTCCTAAAGAGAAAGCTTGGTGGTGAAAGGAATGTGAGTTTGGGCCAACAAGGTGGTGCGGGTTTAGAGGTTATAAATAATACAGCAGTCCTGTGGGACATACAGGGAAATGCGCGAGACAGGATCCACACTGGGTGCTTTGTGGACATGTTTTCCATCACTGATAATGCCAAGGCTGCGCTCTCGGCTGTTAAAGTGAGGAATGGCAATGGAGAGGAAGCGCATATGACTTATGTGACCTGGTTGAAAGGAATGTTAGATTTTGCTGCATGCTACTTTGGAACTAGGCCATAAGAGCAGATGAATGTCCTTAATAAAGTACATTTATTTGATCCAGGGGATGTACATGTGCTCTAAGGGTGTTATGTGGAGATGTTATGATGAGGCAATTCGTAAAGAAACAGGATGGCTTACGTTTGATGGTTTTTGGATGTTAGGATGTAGAGGTGTGCCAGTCCCGTACTGCTTTGCCTAAGGAAGGGGGTTTCAGGCATGCTTGTTCAATGTGTGGAAGGGGGCCCACTGAGCATTCCTGGTCTGGGGGCCCCCCTTCCTATGGCTTTTTCCACTGTGGTTTTGCGTGAGTTGTGGTTGGGCTGGTATTCCCATAGTCAAGCTGCTCAGTTTTTAGGTGAGGGGTTCATGCACGAATTCTGGCTGCTTATTCATGGGAATTTTTGGAACGGTTCTCCCTGTAAGTTAAAGTCAGCCTGGGAGATGTCCCACTCGGTACATGCGGTGTGCTAGATTTATTTTCTGAGGTTAGCAAATTCACTTTAAAACAGGTTCAGTCTCTGCTGGGGTTGTTTAATTTTGCATGCAGGGGTTATTCCTATGGGGTGGGTTTTCTGTAGAAAGCCTGAAAGGGCTACTGCTAGTGTGGTTAAGAACCATCATTTTATTATGTTTCTTGCGAGATCAGGGAGTATCTGGCTATGTGCCGTGTTTTCTAGGACTAATGGGGACATTCAGCTTTTTACTAATGTTGCTGGGTCTGTCGGCCTTGGTACCTACCTAGATGGTGCGTGATGCACTGTGCTATGGTCCCTTGATTTACACGAGGAGAGGTTCACAAGGGACCTGCTTCTGTTGGAGTTTTTTTCCAATCTTTGTGGCTTTTGAATTGTGGGGGGATTCAAGAGCACTATTTTTGGTGCGATAGTCTGAGGGTGGTCCAGGCCATTAATAATCAGAAGGCCTCCTACCTACCTGCTTAAACATCTGGTTTTCAAATGTTTGTGCCTTAATATTGTTTTTAAAGCTAAACATGTCCCTGGAGCTTGTAACATTATTGCTGATGCATTTTCGCGCTTTGGTTGGGTTAAGTTCCGTGCTGTTACATCTGCGATTAATATTGTGAATGTATCCTGCCCTACTTATGTTTGGTTGATTATCAAGCCGGCATAGAAGATCGGATTGGGCATGCGGTGACCCCGTCAACCAAGAGTAGACATAGGGAGGCGTTGTCTTCTTGGGATGGTTAGGTAAGACAAGGGAACAGTGTTTGTTGACTTTTCTTTGGGGTGGGTTTTCTTCTGTTAAGTCTAAGGCCTCCTTGGTGTCGTCTCTTTAATTTTACAGTTGCAGGAAGCTGAGGATGCCACTAAGTATTTGTGTGTCCATAAAGCTTTAAAAGGATGGGCCAGGGTCGTTCTGGTTGTAGCTGACAGGAGGTGGCCTATTGAAGGAGATCTTTTGGTTAGAAAAATGGGGGGCGGTTGCTTATATCACGGTTGATATGTTCGAGGTATGCTTGTTTAGTTTAGATTTCTCTATGACCTTTTTCAGTGCTTTCCAGGTTAGCGAGTTGGTGGCTTCTTCCAGATTTTCATGTTGTACGGGTCTGTTTTACAGAGTTGCTATTGTCCACGGTAGTAGTTTAGCTTGTGAGATCCACAGGTCAAAAACTGAACAGCTTGGTAAAGCGCTATGTTTTGCCTGGATAGTTTGGTGAAGGTTAATTTGGATAGGAGTCCGGCCCCTGATTGTAATTGGTTGAGACATCGTGAAGGGTCCTCATTAACTGAGTTTAAGTTCAGGGCTGTTTTTCAGAAATATTTTCATAAACTGGGTTTGGACTTGGCCAACTACAGCATTCATTCAACTAGGATCAGTGCCGCAACTATTGCGGCCAAGAAAGGTTGTTCTGTTCAATCCATCATGGCATTGGGTAGATGACAGTCTGGATACTATAGCTCATTAATTCTGAGACAATGCCTGTACGGACAGGCCCCAGTTACTAAGCCCAGACAGGGTAGTGTTGGTCTCCACTGCCTAGAAGTGTCCAAATACATTGGGTTGCCATAATTCTGACTTATGGAGTGGCTGATTGGTTCTGCTTTTTAGTTGCCACCACTTTAATTTATTTTCAATAAAATTTGTGAACTTTCTTCCGCCAAACCAAAGTGTCTTTGTTTATTAGGTAAGATAACTCTGTTAAGTGCCCTCAAGTAAAAGTTTAAGTATAAATCAACATCTAGGTGTTTTAATATGATCCAATATAGAGACTCTCATTATTATTATTAGCAGAAATGCTGTGAACTGGCAATGGAAATGTGTGCAACTAAGACCTCTGCATTTTATTAACAAATAGGAGGTTGTTGTATTTACAGTAGACTTTGTACTGGGAAACAGACATGTGTTGGGGGACTTGGGATGTTTCAAATCTATAGTAGGCCCAAATTGTGGCTCTTTCCCATTCTATAGCCCTCTCTGTGTCAGGTCCGTATGATATAGTTGGCAACATATCAGAAAATATATTTTGCTCAGTGGTTCGATCTTAATTAGGCTTTTTCACATTATAAGTAGTCTTGTATTCAGCCCTGCCAACTCTTATATTTATTTATTTATTTGTATGCAGATATTATACTACCTCACACTCTCAGCACTGCTTTTTCCACTTTTCATTAAAAACTTTAAAAGACCCAACAAGTATGCTATAAATCAACAAACCGCAATAAATAAATGCCTTGTTAGAATAGTACTTGGGAAGCTTATGAAACAGATATTTAAAAACACATTTGTAGTATTCCTATCTGTCACTGAGCACTATGTAGTGGCTCGGAAAATCCCAGGGCAGCATATGTTATCACAGGAAAGATTACCATTGCGCTTACAGCTTTAGTGGAAATTTAGAAGTGATGGGATGAAAAATGTGATGGGAATGTAAGTGAATGGAATGTGATAGTTTTACAATGAAAGCAGTAGGACAAGTGGCCTTATGGCATGCCACCGTATACACCCCCACTTCCACCACTGTGTATAATAATAAGAATATAATTAAAGAATATGGGTGTCCTCATGCCAGTATCTGAAGGATGTATAGTTCACATTGACACGTAAATCTGGTTTTAATAGTCCCATTCATCATTAGAAACAAGACATTATCTTCCTGGTTATATCCAGATGTTTTATCTGCATGAGATTGGATACTGGAATACATATCTTTGCTTAAGTAGCATTTCATAGCTGCAAATTACTCGTGTAGAAGTCATGTTATATTGTCAATTTAACTTGTTACCAGAAGCCTCTCGTCTCTCCTTTGCAGCCATTATCTATCTATCTATCTATCTATCTATCTATCTATCTATCTATCTATCTATCTATCTACAGTATCTGTATGTGTGTGTGTGATACAGTGGCATAGCCAAGGTCAGTGTTATTAGGGACTTTTTGTTTTCCCAGTAATTTAGGTAATGAGCTTGGGACCCCGTGCAAAAGCTCTAGCTTATTATGTAGTACTATTGACCAAATATTTTACAGTCTTAGTGACCAGAATATTATACTGCCCCAAAAACCAGTACGCTAAATTGTTCCATTGACTTTCATATTGTACTTTTACAAGAAGCAGAATTTTAAACTGCAATTATGAATTTTGAATATTGCAGTTCCGATGATTCACACATTAACAACTGATGTTTACATGACAACATTCCTATTTAAGTAAACTCCAGGGGGTATATTTACTAAACTGTGGGTTTGAAAAAGTGGAGATGTTGCCTATAGCAACCAGATTCTAGCTGTCATTTTGTAGAATGTACTAAATAAATAATAACTAGTGACCTGATTCATTAAGGATCTTAACTTGAGAAACTTCTTATTTCAGTCTCCTGGACAAAACCATGTTACAATGCAAGGGGTGCAAATTAGCAATCTGTGTTTTGCACATAAGTTAAATACTGAGGGTCTGAGTCATTAAGGAAATTAAGGCAAAAAAAAGGAGTAAATGTTTTCTGGGACAAACCATGTTACAATTCAAGGGGTGCAGTTAGTTTATTATTTTGCATATAAGTTAAATACTGGCTGTTATTTCAAACAGCACACAAATACATGATAGATTTATTTTTACACTGAAATTTAAAGCTGATCTACAACCTGTCCTACCCCAACTTTAAATCTGTTCCCACATCTTATATTTACCTCCCCCTCCAGTGCAACATGGTTTTTCCCAGGTACAAAATTACTCCTTTTTTATCCTTTGCTCTCCTTAATGACTCAGGCCCAGACTGTTTTTTCATGTAGCACACAAATATCAACTTTACATTTCAGTGTAAAAATAAGCTATCAAGTATTTGTGTGCTACATGAAAAAACAGTCAGTATTTAACTTATGTGCAAAACAGAATGCTAATTTGCACCTCTTGCATTGTAACATGGTTTTGTCCAGGAGACTGAAATAAGAAGTCTCTCAAGTTAAGATCCTTAATGAATCAGGCCCTAGAATCTGATTGATTGCTATAGCAACATCTCCACTTTTTCAAACCTGCAGTTTAGTAAATATACCCTCAGCAATCCTTTGGTGGTTAATGAAGTAGAATGCAGCATGGTTAACCTCCAATGATATGGCATATCTAGTAACTTAAGAGGTGCAATTTTTAGCAGGGTAAAATCGCCACTAGAAACATTGTCTTGTTCAATCTAATTATTGAAATGTACATATCAAAACTCTTACATTGAAACTGATTTTGGCCTAAAACTTGATTTATTTTGACTCCTTACATCATAAACATCTGCAGTTTTTAAGCGAACTCTATTTCTACATATAATTTCTCTCTGGAGCCTTTATTCCTGCCTGTTTTCCCCAGTCCACCCAAGCTGAAGAAAGTATCATAAGATGAGCAACATTGTGTGTGCTATTGAATCAGTCATTGAAATGAAACAGGGGGTTAGTCCCCAGCTTGCCTAAGAGACGTTGCTGTTCAAGAAAGACATGTTAGATCTGGTCCAAATTAAGGAATTATTTAGCTGCAGGCGTATACAGCAAATAATTGATTGGCCTCCTCCGATTACTGCCTTACTAGAAAATATTACCTGCAGAGAAGGACCAACACTGACTGAGAATTATCTGTTTTGGCTTGGCCCCAGCTATCTAATGAATTCCTGCTGTACCAGTAGAGGACTGAAGGAAGTGCTTGCCAGAATGTACGGTAGTTTTGTCCTGAAATATATCATTCATACGGAACACTGCTCTTTGTCTATCAGATGTTACAAACACTGATTATGTCATTCATACAATCACAGGTCTTATGACTACATGTGTCATACAACTTTACATTCACTAACTTGCTTATCATGCTGATATTACTGTCTAGCCCTTCTGTGTACTTAGTAATCAATATTACTAGGCCATTGCAATACATTCTACTTTCTTTTTACTGTAATAACATTTTTATACCACTTGTGCGATTACTGGCTCATCCCAAGTGAATTGTTCTAATTGACTGGACAACAAAGGGAAATTCTCACATCTTGCCTTTTTGACGATACTTTAGAAGGGGGTGGAGAAGAACCTTTGATATACAGCACATGTGTCTCTCTGCAAGTAATATAAGCATGTAGTGTTAAGGTTCTGTCTATGTACAGTTGTGAGAGACAGTATACTGTACACACACTCAGAATTATCAGTATATTCAGACCAAATTGTGAGCTGATCTTCATCTAAGTCCTAATAATATATAAATATGTGTTTTTGTTTTTATTGGATACAGTGATCTAATTTTCAGTCTTTGTTGGAAAAAGTGTTTGAACCTTTACATTTTTAAACTAGTGACACGCTCTAAAGAAGAAATGACAATGTCAAGAAAATGTTTCCTGTATCTGTGAATGCCGCATAGTGGTTTGGAGGAATTTTGGCTAATTCTTTTTTACAGAACTGCTTCAAGTCATGGGTTGTTGTATGTAAATACCATTTTTCAGATCATGCAGCAACATTTTAACTGGATGAGATCAGGACAACGTTGCTGCTGCTTCAGGAGTTAGTGGAAGTGTTTGGCCAGTGCTATAAAGGGCAGTACAACAGCTTTTCTTCTCATTTATTGGGTGACACAGTACTAGTAGCACAGTGGTAAGCATTTCTGCCTTGCAGTATAGGAGCCATGGGCTCTATTCAAACCAGGGCCCTATCTCTGTGGAATTTGTATGTTCTCCCAGTAACTGCATGGGTTTCATCCAGATGACCATATAAAAGCTAGAGATGTTCACTTGCCCCCATGTTTTGGTTTTGGTTTTGGATCTGGATTAAGTTCATGTTTTGGTTTTGGCAAAATCCACTCTCGCGTGTTTTGGTTTTTGGTTTGGGATCTGTATTTTTTCGAAAAATTGCTAAAATCACATAATTTTGCTCTTTTTCTGTTCCTACATTATTAACCTCAATAACACTAATTTCCAGTCATTTGCAGTCAATTTTGACCACCTCACAATATTATTTTCATACACTTTCGGACAAAGACTGCAGCGACCTGGCTGGATGCTAAGCGACAGGGAAACAACACAAACACACGGCAGTTCCTAGCACATCTAGGAAACATTGCCACACAGCAGTGGCAGAAAAGAAAAGTGGGGCAAGATGGAATTATCCTTGGATCATGAAATAAGTTATGGTTCATTTGATCGCTCCACCCGTTCCTTGGATAACTGTGGTAATTCTACAGCTAATACATGGTGATGAGCACTGCCCCCCCCCCCCCTGGGGTGCATGCTTTTATCAGACCCAGACCAACCTAGGGTGCCAGACAATGCATTAAAAAGAGCCATTGTAATTCACAGCAAAAAGCAAGTTCATCACCAACCTTAAAATCAGCCCCAATTCCCCAAAAAATCTAATATAGCTAGGTACCGTTGACGTAAAGTGCAGATGACAAACACTTTGTGCAATACTGATGAAATAGCAGCAAAGTGGAAGGTAATACATATATACGTCTATATAGACATCAATACTTACATTACTTCTGCAAGCAAAGTTGTTCTTGGTTAATAAAACTGTTGTCTTTATAGCGTTCAAAAAAATTTAAAATAATTCTCCACCATTCTCCATACATTCCTTTCCCATTCTGGTCTTTGGTCTGAACAACAACTGAACCTCTTGACCATCTCTGCATGCTTTTATTCATTGAGTTGCTTCCACTTGATTGGCTGATTAGATATTTGCATTAACGAGCTGGTATACAGGTGTACCTAATAGACTGGCCACTGAATGTATCTTATAGTTGATTTCAAAGTTTTCACTTGTTTGTAACACATATTTGAGGGTCCATGAGGCTCTTCAAACTTTTTCTTAAACATGGTTGTTGTTTTCTGATCATGTTAAATTGCTTTTTAACCAGAAGCAGACACATTGCTGTTTTTTTTTGCTACATAACACAAGCACAGACATTTGGCTGGGAAATACACATAATGTGACAGAAACACTCCAAAAAAGGAAAAATGCTGAATTATATCTTAAGATTACACATAAAAGTCTGTTGCACATGTGGCATTTTGTTATGCTGATTATGAGTTTTAGTAACTGAAAATATCAGTGAGCTTTTCAGATCAAAGCAGGAGCCTCAGGGGAGAGCAGTGGCCTTTGGGGTGCTGCCACTTTGCCTAGGAGATGACTAAAGGATCACATAACTAAAAATTTTAGGGATAGGTTCCATAAAAGGTACATTATTACAAGCCATGTGCCCCAACATGAAGGAGCACCTCGGGTTGCTAGACATGCCTGTAGAAGCTGGTGATCTTAGGGATAACGTGACCCCAGTGCATACCTCTCTTTCCAAACCAATTGGGTACAGTCTGATCTGCAGGTCTCTAATGAAATCGCCTTCTGCGATGAAACGCGTCAGACTGGACTTTCTGTAACCCCTGCAGCATATCACTCAATCTGGAAGTCAAGTCCATTAGCTGATATTCGGGCGTTGATGTCAGCAGTGTTCACATTCGGCTGTCACCTTTATCCGATTCTATTACTGCAAGCCACGGCTCTAAGAAGAAATAGGAACTGCTGTATGTGATACACTTACCTGGGAAATTTATTCCACAACGCACCACCCGCTGACTTGGAGAGGACTGCATGGTTGTGGTTCTCCACAGGATATATTCTAGCGGGACAGTTCAAAAGGAATCCAGTAAGATATCAGCAGATCTTGATCCTAAAACAGCTGTTCTTTTCTTCTGCGCATTGTGCTAGCGCTCTCATTACACTGGGATTGTAACTGTGACTTTATCTATTGGGCAAAGATATCATACCTAAGTGCCTACATTTCCATTAAACACACTATTGATGAACATTTTTAAAATTTGAGAAGTGTGCATATATGTGGATCCATTATCACTACTATTCTCCCTTTGCTTGGAGCCAGCGATTTATACATGGCCATTTTAGTTATGGACTGACGTTTTGATAAATACAGATTTTCCTCATGGGATTCTTTACATATGCTGTTGTAACTTATGATTCACAATTATGACTTACTATGATGTGATTTGTTTAGGTTTGTTTTTTTAGATTTCATATTTTATCATTTTTTAGTAGCCAATAAATTTGGTTCAATAATTTAAACTGTCTTCTGTTGTGTGGTCACTGTTTCACGATTGCATTTTTTTGTTTTATTTTCATTAAGTTTTAAGAGGTGGCAGACCTCTTTCAATTTTAGAACAGGGCCCATAGCCATTCCAAGCACTAAGGTATTTTCTTTCTTTCACATTGACCTGCAGGAATACCCATGTGCTGTCCGAGGTCTGACATGCAGCTTATTACCCAGCCCTTTGCACATAAAAATCTCCACATATCCAAACAGTGACCGACAGCAACCTAAAATGCAATATACATAAACTGTGTGGAAAACAGAACATTTAATCTAGTGCTGGTACTAGTTGAGGTCTTGCACTGTTCATGGGAACAAGGAAATTGTTTTGTCTTATTAAAAGTATAGAACAAGTTCTGGGGGTAAATGGCAATGGCTTGTAAATGCAAGTCTGCCTTTACAAGCCATCGCTGCTTTAAATTTCCTCAGCAAAGTCGCCGACTTTCTGGTGTCTTGCAGAAATCGGAACTTAATACATTTACCCTCTGATCTCCACCAATGTGAACTGATGCAAAATTCAAGTCTTTTTGTGGAATGTGGATAGCACTGCATGGAATGCATCTCAAATAGACACCCCTCTTCACCCCTTATCTCATTACAAATATCTCCCTCTGCACTGTTCTGCTACATGCTGCAAATCAGTGCCCTTACTTCGAGCTTCACTTGAAACTCATTCTCTATGCCCAACTCTTTCCCTCTGTCTATGCAAACTACCATTCCTCCAAAAATGTGGCCATCTTGCTCTGCAAACCTATGTGTCCAGGTAGAGACCTAGTTGTATTTGTGCAAATTAAGGTACCGAGTGGATAAAAAGCTGTAATGGTGCTGCTGATGATCTCTGATATATTCTTAATGGAATTATTACTGCGCTTGGAAGAAAACTAAAAAAGACTGCAAGTGCAACTTTTTGGCATGAATATTAATTAGTACAATTGCAGACTGCACACCAGCCAGATATCACCATCCACATATTCATGTATGGTGGTGATAGCATCAGGACATGATGCCTTTCAGTGACAGAGACTGGCAATCTTGTCGGGACGGATAGGAAGATGAATGATGGACTTGACAAACTCTGGATAAAAACATACTACACTATGCCAAAAAGCTCAAACTAGGGAGGAAATGTACCTTTCAACAAGCACACTGCAAGAGCAACACTGCATGTACGACATCTCCCATACACAGGTTTACAATAATGATCAACTCTGGGGAATGTGTAGGGTATTCCACAACCTTTACCTTTCAGTTCTGTAAGTACTTCTTGGTTGATTTTGAGGGATATATGGATCATTGTCTTGCTGAAATATTGACCCTCTATCCAGCTTCAATTTCATCACTGACTCTGGGACACTGATGTTTAGGATTTGCTGATTTTCAGTTAAATCCATTATTTCTGCTACCCGGACAATATTTCTTGTGCCTCTGGCTGCCAGATAACCCCAAAGCAAAATAATAGATCCACCCATGCTTAATACTTGAGGAGGGTTTGTCTGTTTTTCAAATTAATCTTTTGTGGTTTTTTTCCAATAAGTAATATTGAGAAGTTACTTCCATTAATTTCATCAGTACAGGTTTGGTTTCATCAGTTAAACCCAAACGTGTCTGGTTTATCTAAGTGTTATCTTAAATACGTCAGACTTTGACTTTTGTGATGAGGACGTAGCAACGGTTTTCTTTTGGAATCTTTCATGCAGATCAGTTTTGTGTCAGTCATACCATACTGTAAACCTTTACTCTGATCTCATCTAAACCTTTCCGCAAGTAGAATGTGGGTTCTGCTTTACATTTCTGACCAGTTTATGAGCAGTTCTATCAGAGATTTTTCTAAGTCTTCCAGATCATGACTCAATTTCAACAGTTCCCCTTAACTGCCATTTCTTAATGATGTTTCTGACAAGGCATATTCCAAGCTGGAAATGTTTAGATATTCTATTTTATGGCCTTCCCCTGCAGGCAGGCAATTATCTATTCTCCCCAAGTCCTCAGTCAGCTGCTTAGAAGAGCCCATGGTGTTTGATAATAGACACAACATTCTGAGAGGTTAGGAGTCAGGGTTTTTATTTAAATCTGAAATCGTCTTCACTTATGTATACAATAGTACATGCTGGAAATAACTTCTAAATGGATACTGAGTAAAATATATCAGAGTGAACAGTGCTATGTAAATAGACAACACTATTAAATAGATATTATGACCATACAGATTATACAGTAGTAATAAATTCAGTGTTGGAGAGTGCTTAGAATAGCTTTGTATAGTGTTGCCAACTTTTCTGAGAACAAACACTGTCCTTCTTGTCTTTGTCATGTTTCTATCATATCACTAATATTGGGAAGGCAAAGAAAATAGTTCTGCATTGTGGCAGCCATGCTTCCAGCTGCCCTGTTTGAGTTGCTGACCAGTCAAAGATGGGCTCCTTGTTGCTATGAGATAACAGTATGACTCAAAAGTGCTACACAGTGAAGCCCTGCATAGAGGTATGGTTGGCAAGGGGTGAGTATACTATGGGGGAAGCTATAGTGTTTATTGAACCTCCTACTATATGGGACTTGTCTTCTAGCCTTGGTGTCCGATAGCTCACATTATTCAGCTTGCACTTGAATATTATATACTGGTAATGAATATCATACATTTTCCTGTAAACTTACAAGATCTGCCAGCTTGAAAAGGTTTTCACAGTTGGAATAAGGCCACATAATTCACTTGCTGTTCGTTGCAGACAAATGGTATAGAGAAAGGAATACATGCTTTTACAGTATGACAAATTGCTAGTTTGCAAGCAATTATACCCACCAGCGATTGCGCAGCAGGGTATTATCCACACATGGTATTTATAGCTCAGATGTTCAGTATATACAGTCCAATGTCCAACATATACAGCTTACTGTTCATCACTTACCCACCCATATCCTATTATTGAGCACTCTGACCATGTGAAGGGCTCTGGCATAGAAACTACCAGGGTGCAGCCTGAAATATCACTGGTTATTAAGATGTGGTTGCTTTTCCGATAGCAATCTTTGATTGGCTACTAAAGGATAAGCAAGCATTGAGCTACAATCAAGTTTATTTCCAGCAAGCTTGTATGCAGTTGTATCTGAAGCTTTCCCCTGCAAATAAGACAATTATTATTTGATCGTCTTTACATCTTTCAGTATCCAACTGTATTCTGTAAGAACTACTACAAAATGCTTTTACTTCATAAATACTCATATTCTCCTAAAAAAAACAATGCTATTTTGTAATGTCCACCACCTTAAAATGTACATATTTTTCTCATTACTGAGTGCTTTGAAGATGAGCTCATACCATCAACAAATTGTATTGCATAATTGCCTGTTTTATCTGCCATGGCTTTGAAAACAATGCAAGACATTTTATTGGGGCTGTAAATTTTATTTTACCAAGTTAATAGGTAGTGGTCTGTAAGTTTTGCTTTGTATCAACAAGCATTCAGGAAAATGTGCAATGTAATCTGCTGCATTTTGAAAAGTCTTTTTAAAGCTATCAAACATTTGTAACATCCATTGGTACTAATGTGTTTTTGTACGGTTCTGTGTAATATTGCATTTTAAAGCTTTGAAACTAGTGTTTTTTCCCCAATGGGTTAAACTTTAAACCATAAATGTGAATATATACTTGGGAGGAAGAAAGTATGCACATGTGTTTTACATTGATGTTGCATATATAAAATACCTTTTAGAAGGGAAATATAGCCTGATTTTCTCATCTAGTCTAACTCCTAATTGAGTGAATATCCCTGTCACGCAAGATCAAATGTGCGCAATAATATTCACTTTCCTTCAGGCAACATCCTGCAACCATTACATTACCAAAATGTGTGCCCGACGTAGAACACAAATCTTTCTGGATTACTGTGTTTTCTGTTGGAGAAGTAATGTGTTTTCTAAGATATACATGTAGGCAATGTACTGCTGCAGGAATTGCAATTTTCTGCAAACATTACGAAAAATAAAACAGATATTTAATAACCAAATGAGTACAACCATTTGGATGAACATCCCAGAGATTATTACCAAGCCCAGCACGTATTTAATAAATATTAACTGATAACCAGGTTTTTTTCTTTGCTGACATATTATTTTGTTACAGCAGCATTTTTTGTAGGATAAGCAACTAAAGGGAAATTGGTTTAAGAACTCTAGGGGGCAACTACTAAACTATGGTTAAGTATACGATATGCAAACGGCACACACGGGATGCAGTTTTCAGGTCCAATCCACTTTCATCCTTCGATTTGGAGTGTGAAAACTCAAATGGCATCCGATGTGTGATGGCTTGCAAAACCATACACCGCATATTTTTACGTCCAAACCGGTATGTGGTTCAGTCCAGACCACATGGTAAAATCGGATGTGAAACATCCAATTTCATTTTGTGGTTTGCCGATGTGGAGTGTACTATGACCGGTTTTATATGCCAGATGGGAGCCCCCCTCCCCCTGCCAGAAGGCTCAATTATATTAAATTCAAATAGAGGGTTTTAAAAAAAAAAGCCCCCTGTTAGATTCCCTAATACTCCAGCTTACTCAGCAATGGGCCAGGCCATCTAGGGTCAAATGGTGAGTTGAATTAGGCCCCTCCTGGTACCCCTGGCTGTTGGGTTGACAAAATATTATGCAACCTAATGCTAGCACTACAAGTGCCAGCATGCACGGAGAGTCCATGTGTGCTTAGATGCTGGCACTTGTAGAATTACATCATTTTTGGTGGCTTCCTTCCTTCCAGAGGACTGAGCCTGATGCTGATTAGGCTTGGCTGTTAGGGAATGGAAGAGGAAGGACATTTTTTCATTGTTTGTAACACATTCTGATAGCTCAACTAGCATGCTGCTGTGGGGGAATTACCTGGATGGGAGACATCCGAGTGGTACGTCGGTATTCGTCGCAGCATTTCTTTGGCACATTCGGGGATGGCTAGGACAGAGAGCCAAATAGGGCTCTCTGCTACGTCTCTGTACGCCTCTGCTTTAGAAGAACAGTCAGCACTGGACATTAGCACAAATACCTCTGTTGAATCAAGTGGGGAGTTTACCCTGGACAGTTACCTTCATACTGCTATCAAACAGCTGAAGGATAATGACCCTGCACCTCACTGTGGCAAGAGGTTGCAGAACGGCGAGCAGACAGAGAGGCTGCTGAACATCAAGCCGAACATGAATACCGATTAGAGCTAGCCAGGCTCAATGGCCAGTTCAGGTAGGAAAAAACCCAGGCAGGGAAAATTCCCTGTGTTGGAAAAAGATGGCAACCTTGATACGTTCCTGAGGGGATTTGAAAGGACTTCCCGACAGTTTAAACTGGACCCCAGTGAGTGGGCCAGCTATTTAACCTCTGGACTGAGAGGGAAAGCTTTGGAAGCGTTTGCAGACCTTCCCCAGGAACTGGACGGCGATTATGTCCCAATTAAGAAAGCCTTGTTACTTTGTTTCAACATAACTCCCAAGGCTTACTGGTGGAGACTCAAGGCGCAGTCCCTCTGATACTTATGCTGGACTGTTAGCACAATTATCATCCATAATGCATCAATGAATTGAGGGATTTCAGTTACTGGACTATGATAAGCTAAAGGATCTTATTCTCCAGGTGCAGTTCCTGACACTGTGCCCAGCTGAGGTGAGGGAATGGGTTGTGGATTGTGACCCTAAGACAGCGCAAGCTGTCTCTAACCCTCCTTCCTCCAGTTCCTGCAATTAAATAGGTTTCTGATGACAATATGGTAAATTGTGTTGTTTTGCAATCTAATGCCCCTTTACAGACTCCCTGTCCTGAGATAAGGGAAGCTTGTGTATTAGCTGTGTGTAACCTGCATTAGAGCGATCAAGAATCTGACCCCTTGGTCGATTTAGCAGCCGTTGCTAAAGAGGCAGGGTCTGTAGCAGACCCCCACTGCAGTGAAGAGCTGTCTGACTCTCAGCTAGAGCGGCTAGCTGACATGCTATGGCCCTATCAGTCCTTACAGGGAAACCTGGAAAAACACACTTAGTCACACATCATGTAGACACAGGTGACCAGACCCCCCTCAGACAGCCAACATATCGTACTTCCCTAGAAGTGCCAGAAGCAATGCGAATGGAAATAGATGAGATGTTGCAGCTAGGGTTAATTCAAAGTCTCACAGTTCTTGGGCTGCTCCAGTGGTACTGGTCCCAAAGAAATGTGGGGGCACCCACATAGTGTACACTATAGGAGGTTGAATGACACCACCGTGTTTAATGCTTATCCTATGCCTAGGATAGATGAACCACTAGATCAGCTTGCCCAGGCACGCTACATCACCATCGCCGATTTCAGTAGTGGGTACTGGCAGATCCCATTGTCATCCAAGGCACGTGAGAGGTCTGCATTTATTACCCCATTTGGACTGTTTGAGTTTTTGGTCATGCCCTATGGAATGAAAAATGCCCCTGCATCCTTCCAGTGCCTGGTCAATGACCTGCAAGAAGGCCAGGAAGAACATGCAGTTGTCTACCTGGATGACATTGCGGTGTTCAGCCAGACCTGGGAGGAGCACCTGATGCATCTGAATAGTGTGTTAGGCCATATTACTGAGGCAAGTCTGACTATCAAGCCAGAGAAGTGCCAGCTTGACATGCGTGAAGTACAGCACTTGGGGCACTGTGTAGGGAGAGGTACCCTCCGCCCAGAGCCAGGCAAGGTAAAGGCTATCACGGCGTTGCCGACCCCTACCACGGAAAAACAGGTCATGTCTTTCTTAGGTACAGCTGGGTATTATCGAAAATTCGTGCACCATTATAGTACCCTAGCCAAATCTTTAACTGACCCAGCAAAAAACAAAAATTACCATAGGTTGTTAATTGGACAGAAGATTGTGAAAATGCATTTACAGAATTGAAACCTGCTTTGGCACAGTCCCCTGTTCTACAGGCCCCAGATTTCAAACTGAGTTTTATAGTACAGACCAACGTGTCTAACTATGGATTAGGAGCTGTCCTTAGCCAGGTGACAGCGCAGGGGGGAAAGCAACCTATAATTTTCCTAAGTAGGAAACTACTTCCCCGGGTGGTGGAGTATGCTACCATTGAACGAGAGTGCCTAGCCATCGTATGGGCATTGCAAAAGCTACAGCCCTACCTGTATGGATGGGATTTCACCATTGTTACAGACCATAATCCTCTAAGCTGGTTGAATAGAGTTGGTGGGAGTAATGGAAAGCTGTTAAGATGGAATCTAATTTTGCAACAATACAACTTCACCATTCAGCACCCGAAGAATGCAGAACATGGAAACACAGATGGCCTGTCGCGACAAGGGGCAGAAGTGGTGAATGGGCAGGAGAGACAGTAACAGGTCACAGTTCTCCATGCCCTAGGTAAGGGGTAGGTGTGACGAAATGTAGTAGATCTAATGACTGATTTTTATTTTCTGTTGAATTTATGTATAACACTGTGAATATTTTATGTAACCTTTCAAAGTATATTTGGTTAACTGAACTGAGTCTGACCTAGGCAAGTGTCAATGGTCTTTTGAAAGTAGCCAGGCCCAGAGACAGATAAAATCTCCTGCTGCAAACTCTTCTCTCTCTCGGCCTTTCCGGTTCTGTCCATGCCTGGTTCACCTCATACCTTGCTAACCGCTCTTTCTCTGTATCCACGTCTGGTTCTTCCTCCACCCCCTCCCCTCTCCCTATTGGAGTCCCTCAAGGCTCTGTTCTGGGCCCTCTACTATTTTCGCTCTACTCTTCCTCCCTTGGCGCTCTCATCTCCTCTTTCGGTCTTCAGTATCACCTCTATGCTGATGACATTCAACTCTACATATCTTCTCCTGATCTTTCCTCCTCCCTCCTCTCTCGTGTATCTGACTGCCTCTCAGCCATCACCTCCTGGATGTCCTCGCGCTTTCTCAAAATTAACATCTCTAAAACTGAACTCATTGTCTTTCCCCCGCCTCGACTCCCTTCCCACCATGACCTCTCTATCGTTGTTAACAACTCCACCATCTCCTCTGTAGGCCAACTCCGCTGCCTTGGGGTCACTCTTGACTCCTCTCTCTCTTTTGCCCCCCACATTCAATCCCTCGCCCAAGCCTGTCGCTTCCAACTACGCAACATTGCCCGCATCCGTCCCTTCCTCTCTCAGGAAGCCACCAAAACTATCATACACGCACTCATCATCTCCCGCCTTGATTACTGCAACATCCTACTTACTGGCCTCCCCCACTCCCACCTCGCACCCCTCCGCTCTATACTCAATGCGGCTGCAAGACTCATCTTCCTTTCACGCCGCTCCTCCTCTGCCTCCCCTCTCTGCCTTGCCTTACACTGGCTCCCTTTCCCCTACAGAATCCTTTTCAAACTCCTTACCACCACGTACAAGGCTCTCTCTCAGTCTACGGCCCCTTACATCTCTAACCTCATCTCCATTCACACTCCTGCCTGCTCCCTACGCTCAGCTAATGACCGCCGCCTCTCCTCCACTCTTATCACCACTTCCCACTTCCCACTCCAGAATCCAAGACTTCTCCCGTGCTGCCCCCTCCACTGGAACGACCTCCCTCGCTCCATCCGTCTCTCTCTTAATCTGTGCTCCTTCAAACGAGCACTCAAAACTCACCTGTTCCTTAAAGCCTACCAACCTTCTACCTAACCCCGCATCTCCTCCAAACGTTCTACCCTCTCTCCTCCCGGTCCCTCTCCCCACACTTCAACTTTCTCCAATTGTGTCTGTTTCGTTCACCCACCCTTAGGATATAAGCTCGAATGAGCAGGGCCTTCTTCCCTCTTGTCTCCACACCTGTTCTTCTACTCCGCCTCTACTGCATTAACCTAACTAGAGTTTCTGAAGCATTGGTATTTTTGTTTATTGTTCTGTACTGTTATACCCTGTATAGTCTACTGTTTGCTTTGTGTACGGCGCTGCGGAAATCTTGTGGCGCCTAACAAATAAATGATAATAATAATAATAATAAGTAGTTTGTGTAGGCAGAGGAGTTAGACTGGCCGAACATGTAGAGGTGAGAACTCAGGACCTGTGAAAATGCCAGGTCTCAGACATCCATAATTTACTTTGAAAGCCCTGTGTCATGGGCATCCATCTAACTTAGGTGATAATAAAATTCCTAAGGTGGGGGTGAAGAGCCTGTAAGAAAGGTTTAAAATCTTCTGCTTTAGACATTACATCATGCATTTCATGAGGGGGTCTATCAAGACTGAAATATCCCATCCTTCTCAACTGTGTTCCCTCACGCATCAGGTCTTAACTAGTAAGTAGTGACTCTGATTTTATTTCCTATCTTATTTTCTGAAACTCATTTGTGCAACCTATTTGATGTCTTGTTATTATTTTTTGTACTTAAGCCTTGGAAAGATTTTTCAGAGTAAATAAATTTAATTTAGTGTATTCTGCGTGATTCTTTGTGAATTTACGAATCCCAGGGAGGCTCATGCTACATGTGTATGTAATTTAAGTGTGTGAAACATTAATAAGTGTTTCTGGTGAACGTAAAGACACCTTAATAAATTCTTTGTGGTGGTAAAAAGAAAAGGAGTATTCATTGCTAAGTGACTAAGATGACGCCATTTACGGCCAGCTGTTCAGATTACTGTATCTGTGGTAAGCTGGGCGTTTGTGACACATATTCTTTTCTGCCTGGTGAAGTAGTCCTTGGTCTTGCTTTGCCACAAGCAGGGATGTTTATCTGTAGCCTTAATAAAACCCTTCATGTGTTGTACATTCTTGTCAGAAGAAATTATGAAATTTCTGAAAAAAGATAAAACATGTATTGTAATTTTTCCATCCATACCAAACTCATATCTAAACAAACTCAGAAGTACTGAACTTGCTATAATAGTGATGGAGAGGTATAGAAATGGTGAAATCCGTTCGTAAAGTACCAAAATGTCAATCAAAAGATTCAATGCTGAGCCAAAACAAGCACCAGACGAACGTTAATGGCGAATGAACATTCGCCCCACTAAGCTCCACTATGCAGCTAGAGCTGCCGTGAATAGTCCATACCAATTGTTCATGAAAATCAACTAGATAAACAGAGAGGAGCCAAACTGTCGCCAGTGGTATGTATTGTCGAAGTCGTATAATTGGATGAACGAAAGTATATTGGTTAATATTGTTTTATTGTGCCATTGCACTCAGTATGCCACGCTACACGTGGCATACTGCGATCACACGGTAAAATACCCACGCACACACTCGCACTACAACATTTAGTTATTTATATATTTCATATTTATAATGATTCCAATCCACAGTGATTTATGAGCAGATAGTATTTAGTTTAATATTAGTTTATATATTATGATTATATGTACACTTTAGTGTTATTTAAGGTTCAGGTTATAGGAAATGTGTCATGTCTGATATCATTTTAATCCCCTATACATCAGCAGTTGTCCGGTTCTTTCGCCGTAAAGATCATACATTGCATACTCTAGTTAGTGATGTTAGGGAATAAATACTTAAAGTTATATTGACTGTGATGTGTTAATAGACTAGCTTAAACTGGTTTCTGGGTGGGAGAATCATCTGGAATGTTGACCCTCAGCCTTAGAGGGGGTTGTTTGAACTTGCCTATGACCTGTTTACACTGGATCCACCTGAAGTCTGGACCTATAGAAGCAAGCCACGTCATCTGCATTGTATTCTCTGTAACACTGAGTGTATATAATATAGCTGTGCTCCCACTGGCTTCAGTCATTCTCTGACCACAGTATTCTGGAGTGAAATACTGTGCACTGGTACCCGTGGGAGCGCAGCTAGCGCAAGCGATCGCAGCGGTATGTATTTATCTTTTGGTATTGGCTGTATTGTATTATAATCATGTATTGAATTGTTAAATTTTACATCTGCTAAAAATAAATTACTTTGTGCCTCGGAAATACAATACAATCGCTTATGCAATGCTTATTTGAAAATGATAGAATTACTTTAATAGTATTAACATGGCGGAAGATATATAAAAATATAAAGATTGTAAAGGTGGTGGGGAAGGAGAAGAAGGGATGTAGCGGAAGATGCCAAATCAATGACTGAGAGGGAAGTGGAGATGATGGTCAAAGTGCAGGCCCAACATGACTACGATTGCTCCAAAAAAATGACAGAAAAATAAATTAGAGAAAGGAAATAATAATGCAGAAATTGATTAATATGTTACAAGAAAAACTTGGGGGGAAAAAAAGCAAGTTCCAGATACAGAAGTAATGAACAGTATGAAGAACAAGGAGTAAGGAAAGTTGAAGAAATTACGAACATTAAAAAATTTATTAAAATTTGGGATTAAAATGTGGGGAAATCTTGTTAGGAATCAACAATAACAATAGTGATTAGTAAAGATTCCAGTGATGCAGCTGGTGTGGCTGAAAAGAAGTCAAAATCTGGTCAGTCCTAACATGATCAAATGCTATGCTTTTTTATCTGGGCTTAAGGCTTACCTGCACACAGCTTTTAAAGGCAAGTCTTTCCCAAGCACTAGCAGCCATGGGAGACCTGGGACTCACCTGACACAAGTTGGAATTAATTAATGTAAAGAATGGGGTGCAAGAGTGATGGGACTTACATTGTATAGACAAAAACAGACAGATCCTCTGCACTCACCGTGCACAGACTGAGGTGCAGGAGGGGGTTGCCCATATTATATAGACAAAAAAAACAGGGATACTCTGCACTCTCCAAACACATAATTAATGCTGTAATAAGTACTGTTCTATATTTAAAACAGGGAATGTTAGTTCCACATATTGCAATATATGTTAAGCTGACCAACTCACGCCAAAGTCTTCCCAGTGCTTGGGAAAGACTTGCCTTTAAAAGCTGTGTGCAGGTAAGCCTTAAGCCCAGATAAAAAAGCATAGCATTTGATCATGTTAGGACTGACCAGATTGGGAAGACTTTGGCGTGAGTTGGTCAGCTTAACATATATTGCAATATGTGGAACTAACATTCCCTGTTTTAAATATAGAACAGTACTTATTACAGCATTAATTATGAGTTTGGAGAGTGCAGAGAATCCCTGTTTTTTGTCTATAAGAAGTCAAAGCTGCAAGATAATCTCAACGCATAGTTTTAATGAAGTGAAAAAAAATGTGTTCAACTAAAAAAAAATTATTTCTATGAGATATATGTCTGGATTTGATTAGAGTGTAGTAATTTGTTAATCACCTCAGTACATTTCTCATGGATATACAACTATTATTTACATTGTACCCTTAGTCATTAGTACAGCATGTGTACTTGAAATGTGTGTGTGTGTATATATATATATATATATATATATATATATATATATATATATATATATAATATACACACACACACACACACACACACCTTTTTAAATGATTATATTGAGATAATAACTATATCTGGATGTTGTATAGCTTTCATTATTGAGATCTTTATTGTGAGCATATATGTATATGTTATGTATAAATCATTGAATGCTGAAGTTTGAAAGATAGTTTATAACAATATTTTCTTTGATGGAAAATAGAAGTGTTTAGAAAGAAAATTCTGGTATATTTGGTGGCATTTCTTGATAAGCCTGAAATAAATGCCTACACAGTTGGCATGTTTTGTGGTACAGAGGCAGGGTCTACACAGGTGTACTGAACCTATGGACATTTCCATTTGTTTTATACTGCCAATTATAGTTTATATAATTTAGCTATATATATAATGAGTCTGTAGCACAGGCAAATTAACTATACATTCAGGTAGATACATCATTAATGAAATGTACCCACATTTACACAAATCACACCAGTAAATAAATGAGACTTTATTGATACTCTCTACTTATATGTACATGCGTTTACATTTCATACTCAATACACTTTCATCAACTTGGCATGTGTCTTCGTACAGATACAGGGTCTACATAGGTTTTCTGAACCTATGGACTTGCCCATATGTTTTATACTGGGCAGAACAGGTTATATAATTTAGCTTCAGAATGGAAATCTACAGTATATATATATATATATATATATATATATATATATATATATATATATATATAACACACACACACAAACAACAGACCAGCATTAGTGATGTAATGCCCATCTGAAGTTTAATAGTAATAATATAATGGGAATGAAAGTGAATGGAATGTTATAGTTTTACAATGAAGGCCCACCCCCACTTCAACCACTGATCTTTGTAATCAACAGAAGAATTATAAACAAATCCATATGAGGTGGCACTCAAGGAATTTAAGACAAATAACAATCTCTAGCAAAAAGGTGTTTATTCCAGATTACTCCAATTTTCAGTTACATAGTCATACCTTTCCTCAGGGATTTGACAAACAATGTAAACAAACAAAGCAATATATATAGTTGAGCATAGGTAATATTGATAAAGTTGAATAATTGGACGAAGGTGGTAATTAATAATTTCTGTACACTACAATCAGTTGCGATGCAAATCATAGGCAACGTAATTATTACCAAAACATTTCAAAATATTTCACGCATTTTCTTTCTTTTAATATAATAATATAAAGTGGTGAAGAGGCTTATTAAGGTTTCTAACATCTAAATTACATTAAGTTTGGTCTCATTTTGTTCGCAATTGGATGATAACATTTCTGGTGGTATTTATATAGTGTACGCACCTTGCGAACGCTAGTTATAAATAATATCACTTTTTATACACCAAATAGCTAATTCACTGGTATCATAAAAAACAGTTTATACAGGTCTAGAGGAAGGAGCCTGAGGAAAGGACACCTGGCAATCTCAAGGAACAATGACCAGAAGAATCCACCAATGCCACATTAAGTTCCTGAAAGGTCAAGACCCTTCGACCTATGAATGAAGACCTTAATACTGTAACTGTGTATCTTTGTGATGTCACTGCTTTTGTACTGTGTATAAATTGTTCACCTCTGGCTTTGGAAACCAGAGCTTTCTGATAGAAGCTTGTGTTAGTGCCAACAGGCGCAAGTGAATGAATGCCAAACTTTGCTTTGTAATACTTTGTGAATAAAACCTCTTGTGCTTTGGAACCACAGAGATCGCATCAGAGAATCTTTATTGCAAACAATACATATGGACTTAACAATATGTCTACAGTTTATAAAACCAAATCAAACTATGCAATGTACGATAAAACATGATCGTAGGAGCGTACACACTGTTGCGATATCTGACCAAACGGTCTTTTATCATGTGATCTGCACAATAATTGCATCAGTGTATACCCAGTTTAAATTGCATTGTAATCTACAAAGGCAGAATATGTTTCAGCAGATTATGCTAGTTAAGAGATGATTGGGCTGTGCCGGTTTTTAGTTTATCTTAAAGAGCCGACATAAGAAAAAAGAAACCAAGATTGCGTGCAAGTAGGGATGTTACTGACCCCTGTGTTTTGGTTTTAGTTTTGGTTTTGGCAAAACCGCCCTCACGAAATTTGGTTTTGGTTTTCGATTTGTATCCTTTTGGAAAAGGCGCAAAAAAAACCCGCTAAAATCACGTAGTTTGCCTCTCATTTATTTACATTATTATTAACCTCAATAACATTAATATCCAGTAATTTCCAAGAAATTTTGACCACCGCACAGGTCACAATATTGTTTTCATCTAGTTTAGGCCAAAGACTGCAGCGAGCTGGCTGGTTATTAAGCAACAGAGCAACGGCACAAACACACAGCAGTTTATAGCACATCTAGGAAACATTGCCACACAGCAAAGGCAGAAAAGAAAAGTGATGCAAGATGGAATTGTCCTTTGGCCCTCTCATCTACCCTTATGTTGGATTGATATAATATGATTGATGGGCAGAAGACTAGACAAGGTTATAAAGTCGACAATATAATGGCATCGACAGTATTATTAGGACAACAATTGAAATGTAGACAGAATATATTAGGTTGACAATTCAAATGTAGACAGTATTAGCCTTAACTCTAACCCTGTCCCTTTCCCCACCCTAAACCTGTCCTCTACCCTGTCCCTATCCCTATCCCTAGACCTGTCCCTATACATTTCCTTAACCATATCCCTAGCCCTATAATAAAACTGTCCACATTTGAATAGTCTACCTAATCACACTGTCCACCATGTGAATTGGCAACCTACTAATACTGTTGACACCTGAATTGTCGACTGTTACACAAGCTGATAGACTAAGGTCAAAATGTAAAACACTGCAAGATGGAATTGTCCTTGGGTCCACCCACCCATATGTTAAAAAGGACATGTACAGTTTAACAAACCAAGCACTTCAGCAACAAGGAGTGCCACTTTTGTGGCTGAAGTGCTTGGTTTGTTTGGCCCCCCACAAAACAAGCTACTAATGGGCTTAAGGTAGCTTTCTAACAGTGCTGTCAATGAACTCTACAGTGGCAAGTCATGCACCAGTGCAGTGGCGCACGCAGGGGGGGTTTCTGGTTCTCCAGAAACCCCTCCCCTCCGGGAACCAACAGTACTGTACAGCAGCCGCGGCGCTGTCAAAGAAGCGTCCGCGGCAGTGCTGTATTGTAGTATAATACAGCACTGCCGCGGATGCTTCTTGACAGCGCCGCGGCTGCTGTAGAATTCAGACTCGCTGAAATGGAGCTGCTGCGCATGCGCAGCAGCTCTCTCTCGCCCCCCCTTCTAATTCCTGCTTTTACCCCTGCAGTGGAAGCAGTTATTGCCAGTCATAAGAAGAAGGCAATTGTTATAAGTGGGCATAAGACCAAAAAATCCACCTCTTATGTGTGGAATTATTTTTACCCAAATCCTGTCAACAGTTGTATAGCCATTTGTAGCATTTGTAAAGCCACAGTCAGAATTTTGCACTGGAGAGTGACAAAAACGATGCTACCTCTCCTGTGTCTGTGTGAGCAATGGCACTGGAGACTGGAGAGTGACAAGAACACTGCTACCTCTCCTATTTCTGTGTGAGCAATGGCACTGGAGACTGGAGAGTGACAAGAATTGCTACCTCTCCAGTTTCTGTGTGAAAAATTGCACTGAGCAATGGCACTCAAGATTGAAGAGGGACAAGAACACGGCTACCATTCCTGTTTCTGTGTGAGCAATGGCACTGGAGACTGGAGAGTGACAAGAACACTGCTATCTCTCCTGTGTCTGTGTGAACAGTGTCACTGGAGACTGGAGAGTTGAGAAGAACTGCTACCCCTCCTATTTCTGTGTGAACAATTGCACTGAGCAATGGCACTCCAGATTGAAGAGTGACAAGAACACTGCTACCCTTCCTGTTTCTGTGTGAGCAATGGCACTGGAGACAGGAGAGTGATAAGAACACTGCTACCTCTCCAGTTTCTGTGTTAGCAATGGCACCGGGGCCTGGAGATTGATAATAACACTGCTAGCCCTCCTGTTTCTATGTTAGCAATGGCACTGAGCAATGGAACTGGAGACTGGAGAGTGACAAGAACATTGCTACCCCTCCTGTTTCTGTGTGAGCAATAGCACTGGAGACTGGAGAGTGACAAGAACACTGCTACCGCTCCTGTGTTTGTGTGAGCAATGGCACTGGAGAGTGGAGAGTGACAGGAATGCTACTACTCCTCCTGTTTCTGTATGAGCAATGGCGCTGGAGGCTGGAGAATGACAAGAACACTTCTACCCGTCCTGTTTCTGTGTAAACAATGGCACTGAGCAATGACACTGGAGACTGGGGAGTGCCTGGAATGATGGATTTAAGAAATGTAAGATTTTTTTTTGAGCCACCATGGGTTATTTTGGTTGACTATAACAAGTTGATTAGTCAAGTTGTACCATGTATAACCATCCTAATACAACACCAATGCCATTGTAGGGTCTCAGTCCAGACTGCTTTGAGAAGAGGCTAATATGAACAGGCTGTCACTGTGCCTGTCATTGCTATCATATTATTATACTTCATTGCACATTTCTTTTTAAGGAACTTTCCAGAGAATTCCAATACAATAAATAAAACTCATTGTTCTGCCATTGTGTATATGTGCTGGGGATTTATGTGGGTCTCTCAATTCAGAGTATTACGAGACCACACTATGGGTGGGCTACGTGGGAAACACATTAGGCTTTTTATTGGCCTTATTTATCTCTGTTGCTCTCTCCCTTGCTCTCTCATTTTTCTTTTACCTGAAACACAAACACGTCTGTTTATACCCTCCCTGCCTTATTATTAGGAAGTGTCATTATGTAATATTTAGAGGTCAGAAAACATTAAACTTCTTCCCCCATGTCAATTAGGACTCAAATTGTGCATGAAATAATTCTTAGAAAGCTATGGAAACATTACAAATGTCTCTATCATTGTGTGTTTATGTACACAGGAAATTAATATTGTCCATGGATAGACATAGAGCCTGAATTACATTGCGTACATTAGCCTCCTGAGAATTCCAATATTGGTACATACATACATACATACATACATACTGTAATTATGTGCTGGGTTATCTACATCCCCAGGACTGCAAATCTACATAAGTCACGGAGTTCTGGAAGACATAAACACTGATTTCCAGAGACAGATTAAAATCAAATTGGATATATAACAGTTTGCAGAATTGCCAGTCTGCATAGCATTGATTTCTTTCTTTGGCATCTCAAACAGTAAATATTTCCTTGAAGAAATGTCAGCAATAAGAGACTCAGTATAAGTGATTATCAGAAGGGAAAGTTAGATATTGATAATTTTTGTTTTAGAGCATAGTTCATCCTCATTCATGTATTTGAGATTGGGGGCCCTATTAGTTATTTATTTGACATCAGGGGAACTATGATTTGTTTGAAATTGGGGCAATATTATTTATTTAACATTGGGGGCACAAATATTTAATTATTTATTTAACAGTGGGGCAACACTTATAGTGCACGGTCTTGTGGCACTAGTAGTATGCATTGGTGCACATGAACATGCTAGCACTTGTAGTGCCAGAAAAGCATGCATGCTATGATAATAGTATTATCCTGGTACCCAAATAACAGCTGTGCCAAGAGGGGACCCATGCTGCTCAGCATTGGGTCAGTACTCTCTAGGTGCGGGAGGCTGATCATTTTAGGTTCTCCTAGAGGACCGGGCCCAAAGCTGAGAAGACTGGGCTTGTAAAAAATGGAAGTTTGAGCTATGTTGTCTGTCACATCTATTTTTCCTTACTAATAAGCGGTAGTTTTTCAGGCGGCTTGACAAAGTTTGGCCTTTAGTAAATAACACGAATAAACTGCATAAGTGCAGTAAAACCTGCGGTTTGCTCAATTTAAGTAAATCTTAATGTCATCTCACTTAATGAGTGTATTATGCAAAACTACAGAAATTGTGTGTGCATTATTTTTTTTTATTTTTTTTTGATCACTCATATGGAGCTAAGGGAATTAATTGCATTCCAAGCAAGCTCCTGAATTTATCCATTGTTTATACAAGCTAATTGATACCACTGAGTCTAGAATTTAGTGAAAAACATTAAACTAATTTATAGCAGTTAGTAAAACTGTTTGAGAACAATTTTAAATGAAGTTTATTTGGATATTTTTAATACAGTGAAAAGAAACATACACAGCCTTTCAAAAGTGTTCTGCAAAAATCATACATCATTTCTGATCCATAACTTCTAAGCAGACCTTACACATGCCAATTCAACAGCCAGACAGAGGGATATCTGTCACATTTGGTAATACATTTACTTTCACCTGTGGGCCAAATGATTTGTTATAACAGGACATTAACAGTGTGCCTAGTTAGACGTTGAATGCAAACACATTCATGTGTAGCCATCGTCCAACATCTGATCAAATGTTGATTGGAATAGATGTTTTTCTGTAGATGCTGCCATCTGTGTCCAGTTAGGTCTAATAACTGCTTAATTAAACAATACATTGTCAGCCTCTACGAGCACCTTTTCCTGTTTGACAGTCCCTGTAGGTTACAATGATTTTTTTCACTCATGAAGCTGTATTTGATTGTACCAGTCACTTTTTCCCCCTGATATTTTCTCTAGAACAGATGTGTCCAAAGGGCTACCAACAGTCCATGTTTTCTGGAGTTCTGTCTGTAAAATCAGATGGGATAATTAGTGACCCAGCCAAAAACATTAACTGACCTGTGCATCATTAAAGAAATCCTGAAAACATGAACTGTTGGTAGCCCTGAGGACTGGACTTTGTATGTTCTCCCTGTGTTTGCGTGGGTTTCCTCCGGGTGCTCTGGTTTCCTCCCACAATCCAAAAACATACTGGTAGGTTAATTGGCTGCTATCAAATTGACCCTTGTCTGTGTGTGTGTGTGTGTGTGTGTGTGTGTGTTAGGGAATGTAGACTGTAAGCTCCAATGGGGCAGGGACTGATGTGAGTGAGTTCTCTGTACAGCGCTGCGAAATTAGTGGTGCTATATAAATAAATGATGATGATGATGATGATGATGGATGCTGTTCAGCTATGCCCGGATATGTTTCCTAACGTTGCTTGAGATCCAGGGGATCCTACATGTCTGCAGCACCTGAAAAATAAAGGAGAATAATCTAAGGGTGACAATATACATTTTGCTTAAAAAATCTAAACTGTCATAAACACAGAGTTCTTATGGTATTGTTTCAAATGTGTTTTTGTATTAGAATGTTTTACATTTTAAATTGCAACATTTCATGGATCTTTCCGTATGCATTTTTGTTTATCATTGCTAAATAATTCTGTGTAAAGACATTACTTAGACATGTGTTATAGCAACCCTGGTTGTGCGTTGTCCCACATTCCTCTTTCACGTCACAGAATCCGGCTTCAGATAAGAGAACAGGCTGTGTAATAAAAACAGATTTTCACGTAGTTAGTATGATAATAGATGTATGTATTAATGTAACATTAAAACAATCTTTCTCTTGCAATTTCCAGCAACGGTTTAGGATTGGCAATTTATTGCAGAAGAATTTGAAACACTATGGAATTTCCCAAATGAGCAGGTGAAAGAAAGAAGTGATGGAGGAGTGGAGGGGGATAGAGAAGAAGAAGCGATGCAATTGGAGGAGGTTAAAAGAGCCAAGCTGAAAGGAACTAATTATGCAGAAGCTTCTAATTCTGCTACGCAAAAAACTTGGTAAAAAAAAGAATAAAGTTCCAAATTCAAAAAAGGTGTTCCGAGCTAAAGAACAAGGAGCAAAGAAAGTTGAAGATAATCCAAAGGAGCATAAAAAGAGTGTAGTATTAAAAGTGTCTATTAGAATTTATAAAATTAGTTAGTAAACAGTGTTAGTAAACAATTAGTATGGTTAGTAAAACTTTGACATCAATTTACAGAAAGAAGAATGCCCAACGAAGTGTGCCGCACAGCAACATGGAAAATTAAAATTGAAGATGCTGTAGCAACTATAAAAGAAGAAAAGAGGAACTGAAAGAAGATAATTAAACATCGTAACAAGATAAAAAGAAGTAAGGTGTACCCTGTACCATGCCTGGCCAGATCTAGGAGGGACATCAGCATAAAGTGATTTCAAGCAGTGTCCAAGGTGAGCAAATGGTAATAGTCCCATTGTTAAAAACAAATTCTCTTTCATCGATAAACATAATGAAATTAATTTCCCTTTCCTCATGTACATACATCGTTCTCTTACTGTCAAAAGTCCGGAAGGAGAGAAGGAGGGCACAAGCACAAACATTTCTATTTCTGCTGATGGAAAAGCTGAACGAATATTTTAAAGAATTGAGGGCTAACACAAATGACGTGAAGAAAATGTGCCACAAACTGGAGAAAAATTATCTGGACTTGTTTCACATGTATGAAAAGAAAGATTCACTATTAAAATAATATTAATTACTACAGAAGTTTAAAATACTTAAATTAGTACATTAAGATGTTCTGCAATGTGTGGATTTTCTTTTTTAACATCAATTTGAAAAAAATGCAGCTAATGTTTACGAATAAAATCCTGTAAAGAACTCTCTGGTTTATTTGGTGAACCTACTAGATAGGTAAACCAGAAATTAAGGCAAAAGCAGTTAACATGTTTTGTGGTACAGACACAGGGTGGGCACAGGTGTACTGAATATACTTCTAGTCAGCCATTAACATAAAAAATTAAGGGATTAACGAGCATCTTGAGCATATTAGGTACAATTATAAAAGAATATATATATATATATATATATATATATATATATATATATATATATATATATTTAAATATACACTCACAAAGAGTTGTTGCTGTTGAAGGAGGTATCATCAGATTGCTGGTGAGATGATCACGGAGTACTACACACTGCAGAATTGGAATGATGTTGTTCCATTGTTGAACATGGTTTTTAGTTCAGTTTAAAAATCAAATGAAACGATATGATATGTGCTTTCGACCGATAATCATTCATCGTTGCAGTGTACACACTAATGCGATGTCGGGACAAACGGTCATTTATCGTTTCAGATGCCCGATAATCGGCTGAATACACTGTATTGTGTACCCAGCCTAACTGCAGTGATTTACTTCCACAATCCTCCATAAAAAGATTAACAGCTTAGTAGAATCAATCAACTGCAACCAACCTCTTCTTGCTTGTAGTCCTTTCTGCTCCCCAGCAATTTACTTATGCCAGGAGACTCACTGTCTGGCCATGGACCAGCTTTGTATAGCAACTCCTCACAGGGCTCACTCAGAGGTTCACTGGCACAGGTCATTTGTAAAACCTGTCCCTCATACTGGACACTCTCAGCAACTCTGGGTAACTTCTGTCTCTAAAGGGGGGTATTCAATTGTTCGTCCGGACCGCAGAAACACTCGCGCTCTAAAACTATTACCGTTAATACGGTAATATTGCGCGTAAAAACCGTTCATACGGTAATTTACTCGCTGAATTTCAGCTCGCAGCTCAGGGAGCTGCGAGCTGAAATTCAGCGAGTAATTACCGTATTAACGGTAATAGTTTTAGAGCACGAGTTTTTCGGCGGTCCGGACGAACAATTGAATACTCCCCTTTATGTCTCTGCAGCCCTCCTCACTAGCTGCACTCAGATTAGATTCTATGCTCTGCTCAGGTCCTCTGTCTCTCTAAGACCTCTTTCTCTCTGGTCATGCTCCTAGATCTATCTCCACCCTCCTCCATTATTTCCTCCTCCCCACAGCATCCTAGAGAATTATAGGCTGCACAAACCTATAAGCCCTATGCATCATTACATTGGTGGATGTTACCTTGTCCATTTTGCATACCATTAACAGGAGCTCTGTCTTTAAAGAAGTTACCCGATCTCATGCTTGCAGATGACTGGGGACTTTCCTAACAACAACTAAGATAGTGCTTGGCTGAGATGCCTCACATGGGGGTTGTGGTAGACAATGTCATTACATAGAATAGCCACATAATGTTACGTTCCATGGCCATCCTGCATCTGAGATGTAGCAAAATTCATGTGCTAACGTTTCCTGCAGGGAAAAACCAGTTGATTGGTTTCCCTTAATCCCCTGCCAAATAAATACCAGAAGTCTCTGGGGGAAAAACAGCCAAGACTGGTTTTACCCCACCCACTGCTAGAAAAAGTTTAGAAAAAACGAATGTGGCTCTACTAAAGCCGGCAATACAATAGATGAAATTCTGTCCGGAATATTTTGGGGAAATTCAGAATGGAAAGATTGCAAAAAGAATGCTAGGAACTACAAAAAGAAGAGATGATCTTCAAGGAAAGTCCGTGCAGCTAGGAGTCTTCCTTGGTGAAGATCTGGCAGAGTTGGAGCGCCAATGGTAGTTTTTGCATGACTGAGAAGTGGACTTGTTTGGAGAAGAAAACTACTACCCCCAAGATAATGGTGTTACCTTGGCAGCTGGTGATGGAATGGGCATCAGGAGTCTGGAGAATACGGTTCACGGTACTTTGATGGATATACAGGTAGTGCAGGATTGGACAAAAGAGACTCTTTCCTTACAGTCAGCTACCAGATTTTCCAGATGACCAAATCGATAGTTTTTCTGATACCGGGAGGCCCTGCTAATCATGCGTCATGTCCACATTGCAGGACCTCCAACTGGCAGCCAGGGGGAACTAACCTCTTACCTTTCTATGCCTTGGACACCTTGGTGAGTGCTTTTGATTTGAGTTGGATCCTGTCCAACAACTCCAGATAGATGGCTGCTCCCAGAATCAATGTTAAATGTATAATGGCTTTGTCCACCATGATGCTTAGCTTGGGAGAGAAATGTCAGGAGACTGTGTCAGCTTTGACATTGCAGGATCCAAGCCAGTATGTTATGATGAAATCAAAACTGGTAAGTAATAGCACGTACCAGATTCTGGCCCCCCTCAACAAGGTGCCTCCACAAGCCAGGACCATGATGATGGTTAGCAACTTCCATTTTCCCACATCATAGTTGACCTTGAGAAGGGAAAACCTCTTTATAAAGAAGGTACAGGGGTGAAGAATGTCCATGTTGTCTGTCTGGGTGGGCATGGCTCTTGCTTAACTCTCAGATGTGAGATGTTACTTCCAGAACCAAAAGCTACCGGAGGGACAGGAGTAGCTGATAGAGCTACTTTATCCTTCCAAGATTTAATTTGTAAATCTGTTCCGGCTATCTTTTCCTTTGCTTTTATACCTTATAAGTAACCTCACCCACTTTTTCTATGATTTCAAATAGTCCTTGCCACTTGGGCAAAAATTTACTTTCTATAGTGGGAACCAAACCCTTAGATGGTCTGCAGTTATGTGAGTATGAGCCAGGTCTAACACCATTCTTCTATATGCTGTAGAAAATATCAACTGTTCCACAATATCTTCTCCTTGACTCATTGCCATGTGAGGGTATGACAACCTACTACCAGGCTCTACTGGGTTTCCATCAACTACTTTTACATTCTATCATTTACCAGAGTAGGGTCTGTTCTGAGGCAAAAATATATTTTCTCACTTCAAGATCAGACATACAGTCAACAGGTTCATCAACATTTCAGTAAAAGGTACATTATCCTGTGATCCACTACTGCCCTCGACATTTCCGACTTTCCAATCATGCTTGGAAAAGGGAACACTTCAGATTTGGGGACTACTGCTTCTGTATCAGTAATATTATCAAATGTGCCTGGGTTACTCACGTTTGTAATCAACTGGGTTCCCCACAGCTTCCAGAAGTGGAAAAAAATCTCTCCCCAGTATAGAGTCAAACATCAAATAAGGAACTAACCCCAAAGTGGCTACCAAGGGACCACAGATCTTATATTCCCTCTGATTGGTCCGCTATGTATATAAAAAGGATATTATCCCCACAGCAGTGGCATCTTTGAAAAACGCATCAGAGGATTTAGCCACAGTGAACTAGAAGATCTGTACTAGTGATTATGTGATGCCATTATTAATTCATAAACTTGGTTTTAACAGCTAAGAGCATTTACAAGAGGATCTAAGCATCTGCTATTACAGCTAAATATCAGCACGGTCTTTGGTCATTTGACACAGGAGCACTATTCTAAAAAACATTGCTTGCAGGCTTACACAGTCATTGCTAATTGGAGTACTTTGCTCAAGGCCATAAACTGCTAAGTGCTGTTAAGACTCGAGAGTACAATATCTTCATATTGGGACTGTTTTTTTTTCAGATTTATACAGTTCTATCAATATAGATTTTATACCTCATTTAGAGTACTATTATGAATGGATCTCCTGCACTTGTGCAATCGTAATTTTATACTTTGTATGGAGTTAGTATAATACACACGTGTGTATATACATTTGTTTTGTCTTCTTGTTTTTAGATATTGTAATAATAAACTCTGCAATATAATATTATCTTATATCCATTCCAGAGTATGAAATCTGCAATCTATTAGAATTCATATATACAGATTTTGTTTTACTATTATTATTATTATTATTATTACTATTATTATTATTATTATTATTATACACATCTTTGCATTTACAGGGGAATATATAGATTATTTTTAGAGACATTTTTACATTATATATAATTTTTAAAATTGTGTGATTGTGTTTCTTTGTTTCCTTCAGCAGAACATAATAACGAGTATTCCCATGTATACAGGTTACCCAAATAGTTTTCCCTTGACATTTTAAGGGGGATTTACAACTCTGCTTTTACAAAAGTAACCATACTACCAAAATCTAGCAAAGCCTTTACCCGTTTGCTCTCTAGAGTAATTACACACAATGTTTGTTTGGCTCAGTTTGTCGGTCTGTAGTGGGCTAGCTGGGCAAAGAATTTGATGAGATCTAGTGATTTGGTGCATAGGCTATGCATCATGATTTGTGTCTCTTAGTGCATTTGGAAGATAAATTCACACATACGGGTTGATATTGATCATCTTCTGTTTGCTTTTACCAAGATGTCTGATAAAAATTCAATTTTGATCAGATTATTGTCAGGCATTATGTTTGTTTTGGGGCCATACATACTACAATATTGGACCAATCAATTTAGACATTGTACTCCACTCCACTTTACCTCTATGACCACACCAGAGCTGTAACTAGACACACTCATGCCCCCTATGTTGTATGGAGGGACTGTAGACATAGATATTTCCGGTGGAGGTATGGCCAACCTAAGTAGTGTTTTATAGAGATGGGCGGGCTCGGTTCCCCGAGAACTGAACCTGCCCGAACTTCACCTATCCGAGTACCGAGCCGAGCGGATTCGAAAATCGAGACAAAACGTCATTGAGACGTCGTCGGATCTCGTTTCTCGCGATATTTGAAATCCATAAATACCCACCTCCACAGCAATCGATCGCCATTTGACAGAGAGAGAAAGCAGGGTTAGGTCGCAGGCAACATTAGAGCAGGGAACATTAGAGCAATTATTCTTGCAATTCTTATTGCAATTCTTATTGCAATTCTTCTAGCAATTCTAGCAATTCTTCTAGCAATTGATATAGCAGTAAGAGGGGAGGGTAGAGGCATTTTTGCAAACATTACAATCTGTTTGGGGTGTCAAATTCCCTTCTACAGAAACTATTTTCTGGCTGCAGAAAGTATTATCTAGCAGCACTATCTATTAAATATTTTGCACTACTAGTGCTTTGGGGTGTCCCATATTCTCCAGTGTGAAACTACAATTTTTCTGGTGTTGAAAGTCTTATCTAGCAGCACTATCTATTTAATATTTTGCACTACAAGGGCTTTGGGGTGTCCCATATTCCCCAGTGGGTAACAACAATTTTTCTGGTGTTGAAAGTCTTATCTAGCAGCACTATCTATTGAATATTTTGCACTACAAGTGCTTTGGGCTCATTAAAATGGATTCAAATCACTCCACATATGAGCAGGATCAGCAAGCAGGTGCTGGCACCAGTCTTCCCTGTACGTCATCTGGTAAAGCCTATGTAAAATTATATAGTCTTTTTAAGTCAGGGAAAAAAACAAAAAAAATTTAAAATGTAACCATGTTGAAGTGAAAAAGAGCTGTAACTCATGAAAAGTTAAATGGCGAGAAAAAAAAATTGCCAACATGCCATTCTTACACACGCAGTGGCAAAGAAAGAATGAGGCCTTCACTTTTATCTATTACTGCCAGATCTAAAAATGTTACTGAGCCTTCTTCTTGTAAGGTCACCCGTGAGCAAGCAAGACAAAGTAATTTGGAGTCCAAAAGTGATGCACAAGTACTGTTACGTGTGAAAGCAGAGTAGCAAGAAAACAGTAAGGCATCAGAGAAAGATGTGTGCTCAGAATCAGAAATGACACCATTCCCTGAGGAGAGTCCATCCACGAGTGGTATGTATAATCGTGACCATTCTGATAGTGTACCCATAAAGATGGGCCCTTTCAGCATTTCTGATGATGTGTGCCTGAACAGCCCGAGTGTAGCCAGTGATACACCAACTGAGGATGACACTTTGGAATTAGAAGAGGATGAGGGTGAGATTTGGGTAGCCAACGAGGACGCTGATGAGGATGCGGTTGATTGTGTAAGTCCTGCACCAGTGGCAGCAGTGTGGCACCAGTGGCAGCAGTTCTGGAACGTGAGGTTCTGGCACCAATTTGCACTTTCCAAACACAAGCAGGGATGACGCAGGTGGCAGACCACAACAGTTTGACATCTGGGCTGGTTTGAAAGATGTGACCAAAAATTTGTTACCTTGCCCATAACTCCAACCAATTGTACTATTAACATACAAAGGATGGTGGAGGGGCTAGCAGGGATTAAACTGTATTTTTCCTAATTTGCACTAATAAGGTTTGGGTGTAATATACACCCAAAGACGAGTGCTCAATTGCTAAGAGTCACTGATGAAGAGGAAGACAAGCAGGCTTGTCTGTAGAATTTGCAGGCAAATTCTACTGCGTTATATAGGTAACACAGAAAAGAGAAGAGCTCCATTGCTCCAGTGCTAATTGTAATTGCTGAAACAGAAATAATAGGGCTTACAGTCTTGGTCTAAATCTGCAGTTACATTTTATTGTACCATAGCTCACTCAGAAGCAGGAGAGGTGGCAGGGTTCAGTGCTAATCTTCCTCAAACAATACTAATTCATCCCCACTGGAATCCACCATCATAGAAGTCTGTGTACTATGATGTAATTGCCAATAATGGGCTTCCAAATGGAATGAGTAGTTCATTTTAGGGTAGAGGTGTCACGATTTTTGGGCAATTCTTTTAGAGGAGAGCAAATATCAAAATGTTGTGCGGACTCATCTGCATCACCATTGGGTGTCTTGGGAAAGCAAATATTTTTCCAACAAGCAGTTGCCAGAGAAACTGAAGGAGAAGACATCTGTCACGGAGGTGACTTTAGTACCTGCAAGTATTGGCTCAGCTATGCCAGGAGGCGCGGAGTCTAACACGCCGCCGGTATTCACCAGGGACCCCCGCAAGGGAGTTTGGACTTCGCGGCGAACGACGTGCAGGTCGCGGCCCTCCCAGGTAGCTACTTGCGAGGTAAGGGCAATCCGTGGAGGTACAGGCCGAGTCAGAACCAAGCGGGCAGGTAAGGTACAAAATCAGGAGGCAGAGGATAGTCAGCAGGCCGAGGTCAGAACCGAAGTATAATAGCGGGACACAGGGAGAATCCAAAGGCAAGGTCAGGAAGCCGGGTCAAACACAGGAATCAACAGGAGACTACTCTAAGAATGTCTGAAATGCTGGAGGCTAGGAAACTAGTTGCTCTGGCATCCTAGTGATGTCAGAGCAGGATATAAATAGCAGGAGCTGAATCCCCATTGGTGGGCAGTGATTCGGTGGCCAGCTGTCTGGCCGCCGACAGGAAATCCTAGCAGCGCGTCCCGTAGTCATGGCGACGGGCGCGCATGCGCACACCGCCGCCGGAAGGTGCGTCTCCGTTGCCTAGCAACGGGACGCTGCAGGAGAGTCAGACGTCCGTCCCTGCTTAGCGTGGAGGCGCGGGGACGGCGTCTGACAGTACCCCCCTCCTCACAATCGGAAGACCTCTCTGGTAAGGAGCGCTGTTTAAGAAAGGCGGATAATAATCTTGGAGCATGCAAATCTTCTTTAAAGACCCAAGACCTCTCCTCTGGACCAAAGCCTTTCCAATGTACCAGGTACTGTAAACGTCCACGAAATTTACGTTCTTCCAAGATTTGACTGACCTCATATTCGTCCCCCATGGTGGTGGGAATAGCATGAGGAACAGGGGTGACGTGGGAAAACTTGTTGAGTATCAGCGGTTTAAGGAGGGAAATATGGAAGGTGTTATGGATCTTTAGTGCCCGAGGAAGTTGGAGTCTAACCGTAACTGGATTAATAATTTGAGTAACTGAGAAGGGTCCAATGAAGCGGGGTGCCAGTTTCATGGAGTGAACCCGAAGTCTCAAATTCCTAGTGGACAACCAGACCTTGTCCCCAACCTGGAGGGCTGGCACGACTCTTCTGTGAATATCAGCGGAGGATTTATAATGACGTCCCGACTTGAGAAGATTCTGTTTGGTGGAAACCCATAGTTTAGCCATATCTTGAGTCATGGCGTGGGCGGCAGGGACAGTGGGGGGAGGGAAAGAAAATGAGGGAAGCATGGGATGGGTCCCATATACAGTAAAGAATGGGGAATAACCAGAAGAAGAATGATTGTGGTTGTTGTGGGCAAATTCGGCCCAAGGTAACAGAAAACTCCAATTGGATTGGTTGTGTGAAGAAAAGCAACGAAGAAATAATTCTAAATCTTGATTAACTCGCTCCGTCTGACCGTTGGTTTGTGGGTGGTACCCAGAGGAGAATTTAAGACTGATACCTAAGTCCTTGCAGAAGGCTCTCCAGAAACGAGAAACAAACTGGACGCCACGGTCCGAGATTATCTCCCGAGGACAACCGTGTAGGCGGAAGATCTCTTTAATGAAGACTTGTGCTAGTTTATTTGCAGTAGGAAGGCCCTTGAGGGGGACGAAGTGAGCCATTTTAGAAAATCTGTCGACAGTGACCCAGATGGTGTTGTAGCCGTTGCTGGGTGGTAAGTCGGTGATGAAATCCATTGAGATGCTAGACCAAGGGTGGTCAGGAATTGGAAGAGGTTGTAACAGACCAGCGGGGGGTTGTCTAGGTACTTTGTTCTGAGCACAAGTGGTGCATGAGGCTACAAACTCCCGGGCGTCAGTACGGATGGTGGGCCACCAGTATTGACGAGAGAGTAGTGAAAGAGTCTTCTCTGATCCGGCATGTCCAGCAAACTTGGAAGTATGTGCCCAACGGAGCGCCTTCAGGCGAAGGTGTGGTTCCAGAAAGGAGCAACCGACAGGCGGTGTCCGAGTGACGGCCACAATACACAAAGGTTCTAAGACCGGTGGAGGTTCTACTGAGTGAGGAGTATCAGAGGTGTCGAAGGAACGGGACAGAGCATCAGCCTTGGAGTTTAGTGAACCAGCACGGTAGGTGAGTTTGAGGTTAAACCGGGCAAAGAACGAGGACCATCTGGCTTGACGGGGGTTCAAGCACCGAGCCTCCCGAAGGTAGATTAGATTCTTGTGATCGGTAAGTACGGTGACCGGGTGGAGAGCACCCTCCAGGAGGTGGCGCCATTCCTCGAGTGCAGATTTTACAGCTAACAACTCTTTATCCCCGATGCCGTAGTTAGATTCAGAAGGGGAAAATCTCCTAGAGAAGAACCCGCAAGGTATTAGTCTCCCGGAAATAGTCTCTTGCGACAGGACTGCCCCGACACCAACCGAGGAGGCATCAACTTCGACTAGAAATGGTCTGTTTTGATCAGGTTGAGCAATCACTGAAGCGGAAGAGAAGGCCTTTTTGAGGAGTTCAAAAGCAGTAATGGCTTCCGGAGACCAAAGTTGGGAATTAGCTGTTTTTCTGGTCAGATGGGTAATGGGTGCAATAATGGACGAAAAGTGCGGTATAAACTGTCGATAGTAGTTGGCGAATCCGACAAATCTCTGAATTGCTTTTAGTCCGACTGGTCTGGGCCATTCGAGTATAGCGGATAATTTCACAGGATCCATCTGCAGTCCGACTCCAGATACAATGTAACCCAGGAAGGGGATCCGGGATACCTCAAAAACACACTTCTCGAGTTTGCAGTATAATTTATTTGTTCTTAACCGAGAAAGAACCTCAGCAACATGAGCACGATGGGTGGCCAAATCTGGAGAGAAGATTAAAATATTGTCAAGATAAGCTACAACAGAAACGTAGAGGAGGTCTTGAAAAATCTCGTTAATAAAAGACTGAAACACAGCAGGGGCGTTGCACAATCCAAAGGGCATCAAGAGATACTCAAAGTGACCCTCTTTAGTGCAAAAGGCAGTCTTCCACTCGTCACCAGAGCGTATCCGGATGAGATTGTATGCTCCTCTCAAATCTAATTTAGTAAAGATCTTAGAACCAGAGATCCTATCAAATAGTTCCGAGATGAGAGGCAACGGATATCTGTTTTTCACAGTGATGGCATTCAATCGCCGGTAATCTATACAAGGTCGCAGCGTCCCGTCTTTTTTTTTGACAAAGAAGAATCCCGCCCCTGCGGGAGAGGTAGATTTCCTGATAAATCCACGCTGGAGATTTTCAGATATATAAGTAGACATGGCAGCAGTCTCAGGAAGAGACAATGGGTAAATCCTGCCCTTGGGAAGCGGTTTATCCGGAAGAAGTTCAATGGAGCAATCCCAGGCCCGATGAGGCGGTAAGGTCTCAGCTGCAGTCTTGCAGAACACATCTCGGTAGGAGTTATATGCAGAAGGTAATTCAATTTGAGGAGATGTCCGACGGCAAGGAAGAGCAGAGTAGCCAGACATTAGACCAGACAGGCAGGACTTAGAACATTGTGGGCCCCAGGAGGTGACCATAGCACGATTCCAATCAAATTGGGGTGAGTGAAGCTTGAGCCAAGGTAATCCTAAAATGACAGTGTTGACTGAACGAGGAAGAACCAAAAACTCGATAAGTTCAGAATGTAGCACCCCTACCGTCAGCCGAATAGGAGAACAGATGTGGGACACCGACCCGTTGGAGATCCGAGACCCATCAACTGCGGTGAGAAATAACGGCTGAGGCAATTTTAGAGTATTTAATTGGAGTTGCGATGCCAGAGTGGCAGATATAAAATTCCCGGCAGAGCCGGAATCCACAAAGGCTAGGGTCTCAAAGGGGCCGACAGCTGAGTCCAAGGAGATGGGCATGAGGCAATCTGTGCTAGTAGTAGTGTAGGGAGTGGTAACTCCAACTCCTAAGTCGGCCTCCCTGCCACCAACTAGGAGGGGGCGTTTCCCGGTCTTTTAATGCAAGAGGATATGGTATGACCAGGATCCCCGCAGTATAAGCACAGATTCTGCTTAAAGCGTCGCTGACGTTCCTCAGCAGAAAGTCGAGATCGGCCAATCTGCATCGGTTCCTCCTGAAGAATCGGATTTTGGAACATGGGAGCTAGGCGAGTAGGGACCCGTCTGGAGGCGGAACGTTCCTGGGTGCGTTCTCTAAATCGTAGATCAATGCGGTTGCATAGGGTGATTAGTAAATCCAGATCAGTAGGAAGCTCCTGAGACGTTAACTCGTCCTTAACTCGATCCGATAGGCCTTGCCAGAATGCCGCTACTAGGGCTTCGTTGTTCCAGCTGAGTTCAGAGGACAGGGTGCGGAACTGAATGGAGTACTGTCCGACTGTCATGGACCCTTGACGGAGGTTAAGGAGGCTGGCGGCAGCGGAGGATACGCGGCCTGGCTCATCGAAGACCTTACGGAAGGTCTCAATAAAGGTAGCAGCGTTAGCAAGCAGTGCGTCATTTCGCTCCCACAAGGGAGAAGCCCAAGCAAGTGCCTGTCCGGATAATAGAGAGATGATAAAAGCCACTTTGATGCGTTCCGAGGGGAACGAAGCAGGATTACACTCAAAATGAATAAGACACTGGTTTAGGAACCCCCTGCATTTCTTAGGCTCTCCGTCAAATTTCTCCGGCGGGGAAAGTCTCAAAACAGCAGTGGGTGCCACGGCAGGAGGGGAGGAAGTTGTTGCAGCCGCAGGAGTGGTCACGGGAACATTCTGAGCTGCGGTCATGGAGGTCTGGAGGGCCTCGAGACGTGAGGCGACGCCTTGAACACAATGAAGCAGCTGGGCTTGCTCGGCTTCTTGTTTCTCCACTCTGTGTGCCAAATGGAGAAGTAGATCACGTGCAGAAGGTTCGTTAGACGACTCGGTAGACATGGCCAGAGCAAACTGTCACGGAGGTGACTTTAGTACCTGCAAGTATTGGCTCAGCTATGCCAAGAGGCGCGGAGTCTAACACGCCGCCGGTATTCACCAGGGACCCCCGCAAGGGAGTTTGGACTTCGCAGCGAACGACGTGCAGGTCGCGGCCCTCCCAGGTAGCTACTTGCGAGGTAAGGGCAATCCGTGGAGGTACAGGCCGAGTCAGAACCAAGCGGGCAGGTAAGGTACAAAATTAGGAGGCAGAGGATAGTCAGCAGGCCGAGGTCAGAACCGAAGTATAATAGCGGGACACAGGGAGAATCCAAAGGCAAGGTCAGGAAGCCGGGTCAAACACAGGAATCAACAGGAGACTACTCTAAGAATGTCTGAAACGCTGGAGGCTAGGAAACTAGTTGCTCTGGCATCCTAGTGATGTCAGAGCAGGATATAAATAGCAGGAGCTGAATCCCCATTGGTGGGCAGTGATTCGGTGGCCAGCTGTCTGGCCGCCGACAGGAAATCCTAGCAGCGCGTCCCGTAGTCATGGCGACGGGCGCGCATGCGCACACCGCCGCCGGAAGGTGCGTCTCCGTTGCCTAGCAACGGGACGCTGCAGGAGAGTCAGACGTCCGTCCCTGCTTAGCGTGGAGGCGCGGGGACGGCGTCTGACAACATCCTTACAAGATGTTGATAGCTCTTGGATCTTGGAGAAGCAAATTAAGTATTTAATCTACAATTAAAATATAGTTAGCACATTTACTTTGTTTTATTTCATACGTTAAATTTCTGTAGCTCCTTGTCAAAATATATTATTAAGGCAATCACTTGACTCAAGCTAACCGTGTCTGCACTCTCTTCACAGGTGACTACTTCACTGGACTAAAGTACTGTACATTCCCCTCAAATGCTACTCTTCTTGCTGCTGCTGCATTCTCCTACATGCTGTTGCAGAAACCAGAAAATGACCCTACATTTTTTGGGACACAAACAGCATCTCCTGCATGTCATTTTTTAAAAAGTTCTGTAACACCAAGTTGATTGTGTGAGCAAAACAGGAAATGTGATGGAATTCCACCCCGCTGTAATCCTTGAACAATATTGGTGTCGTTATCAGAAATAACATATCCTCAGGAGAATCCAAGCAGGATAAGCCATGTTTCAATGACATCCCTTAGTTTTTGGAACAGATTGTCAGCTGTATGCCTCTTAGTGAAGCCGCTGATACACAGAGTAGCCTACTTCTGAAAAATGTGACGTTCTTGGGTACATGCTGCTGCTGTTCCTGCTGATGAAGGCGAATGACCAACCCAGTGGGCTGTCACAGTCATATAATCTTTAGTTTGCCCAGTTCCGCTTGTCTACATATCTGTGGTTAAGTGTACAGTGGGTAGAATGCCATTTTGTAGCCCAATGATAAAATGTTTACGATCCATCCGGTACAGGTGAGTAATAGCTTTTGTAGTAAAATGGTATAGTGATGACATTTGTTAACAGGGACAGAACACCTCAATTAAATGTCTTAAACCAACTGTATTAATAGTGGACATTGGACGCAGATCTAATACTAGCATAGTACCCAGGGCGTCTGTGATCCGCTTTGCGACTGGGTGACAGGTTTCATACTTGCTTCCTCTTGCAAAGGATTGTTTAACTATCAATTGTTGCTTCTGGGGATAATGATGATGAAGGTGTTAGGGGTGTAGATTGCAGGTGCTGGGATGTAGATGAGAGAAGGGAGGTAGATGATGCTGGACTGCTTGTTGTTACTTTTTTTTTAACCTAAGTTTCTGATTTTCCCAACAGCTTACCATGAACTCGCTGAAAAATGACGTAACATGGATGAGGATCCTAGATTGTTAAGGTCCCTACCTCTACTGAGTGTGGTTTTAACAACGCTACAAATGGCTAGACAACTGTTGTCAGGATTTGTGTAAAAATAATTCCACACTTAAGAGCTGGATTTTTGGTTCTTATGCCCAGGCATGACAATGGCCTTTTTCTTATCACTGGCAAGAACTGCAGCAATTTTTCTTTGAAAGTGTATGAAAATCATATTGTGACCTATGAGGTAGTCAAAATTCAATGGAAATAAATGGACAACGTGAGGTTCATCAAAAAATGGTTTCCCGAGTTTGGTGTAGAAGAACTTGAGCCCTTACCTCATCGAACATCTCTGGAATAAATTAGAAGCTTTACTGCTAGCCAGGCCTTATCGCTCAACATCATATTCATAACTACCCAGGGCACAGCCCCCCTACCTACATCACGCAGCTCCATGGCAATCAGACCGCTATTATCTGTCTCTCATCATCTTTTTACTTTTACTCTGTACCCCTCCATCACCCTTCCTCCCTTCCTCTCTTATTACCACATTGTAACTAATACATGTTTTTGAATATAATTATACTTAATGTGAAAATGTAAAATTATGGACTTCACCAATTTTTATTTTGTACCAATTATGTCCTCACCCAAAAATAAAATATATAAATAAATATATTAAAAAAAATCATACCTTTCTTTGGGTTGGTATACCACAAATACATGAGACTAACTATGCCCACACTGGGCATGTCCATATTTAGCTTCTCTTTGATTTGAGATTTCTGTCATTTCATATTTATCTGTTTTGGGTTGGAGGAGCTTGCGGTAGCATATTTGTCTGGTAGCATTAACAATTACTTCATCATTTTCAGTAACTAATAGCCTATATGTAAGGCAATGGGGCAATTTATTTTCTCCGGCACAGCAATTCCCTGCTCAATACAGCAGAGTTGTATGTGCTTGATAGACATATATAAGGCAGTAGGAAGAGTGAACATGCTGAGACTTGCAGTTCAACAACCGCTGGAGAGCAATGAGGCTGAAGTTACCTTCCTATTCACTTCTCCTTCATGCTCCAGTTTCCAGGGTGTGTGGGTGGTATTATAGATTGGTGGCGGGGTTGTTGTAATATAGAGTACTGTGTTAGGGGATGTCATGTTTCTTTGATGTATATCCTTATCTTATTTGTGAAGTGGCGCAGTAGTGTTTTTGTGGAGGTATTGTAGGAGAATTGGGTGTTAAAATAATGTGAAGTGTCATTCCTATTGGTAATTTTTACCCTTTGATGTTGTATATAGTCGATTTTATTTTGTACAAAGTGATATGGGATTTATTATTGTTGCAATTTTTAATAAAAACCATCAACCCTTGCAAAACAACAGCTACTTATTCAATATGATCACAATGCTGTCTGTGCCCACTTTGCCACCTGATTTCATGCCCAAAACAGTGTTGGACCAGGCAAAAGACAAGTATCTTGTATTGTATGTAGCCAGGGCCGTAACTAGGGCTGTGCGATAGGGGCGACCGCCCAGGGCGCAATGCTGAAGGGGGGGCGCAGTTTACGAATATTTTAGGTTCATTTGGTTAAAATTGAAGGCTAGGGGGGCGGCATTTGTCTTTCTCTCTCCAGGCACTAGAATTCTAAGTTACGGCTCTGTATGTAACTGACCACCCTGTGTTGATTCCTACTGTCAAATTTGTGGCCCAGTGGCATTTAACCTTTGCAAAACTACAGCTACTTATTCAGAATGATGAAAATTATATCTGTGCCCACTTTGCCATCTGATTTCATGCCCTAATTCATGTTAGGCTAGTTAAACACTATTGCAATTTGTGTAAGGAACTCTCGTTAGTGTTTATCTAATCTGAAATCAATGATCCATCTTGATTTAATCCTTTAAAAATAAAGTTTTCTGAATAAGAAGCTGGAACACGAATAAGAAGTTAATAAGAAGCTGACCGAATAAGAAGCTATCTTCAGCCTCTTGGAAAGCAAAGGGTTGCCTAATCTAGAGAACGTGGTGTTCATGTCGTTTCCCCATTGAACAAGTTGGCCAGCAGATGGCGCTTAGACATGCTGCATCCCCTTCTATGCTTGACAGTGGCTCCCTCAACGTGACGTCAGGATGCTGTTGGCAGGGGGGTTTAGGGAGAAGAGCCTGCCCACTCCTACCTCCCCTCACACTGTGTGGGACACACAAGGGGGCAGGTCTGCCACTCCAAGGAAGGGCTGCACTAAACTTTCTGCTGAACTATTTTTTTTTTTCATTTATTTTTTTTTTTAGCTGTGCATCTCACGCCTGGAGTTTGCAGGGATGGTTACACTGGTCACCTAAAGCCTGGAAGAGAGAAAACTGTAATTTTAATTTACTGCTACTCTGAGTCTGAAGTTAGTTTTCTTGGAGTGCCACACACAGTAGTTCTCAGCCACAATTGTAAAGGTAGAGGGAGTACCAGAAGGTAAAACATCAGAGCAGCAGCAAGCTGACAAAGAACTCTTTGTACAAGAGGTGGACGAGAAGCAGCAGGCAGCTAGGGGGCTGCCAGGCAGCCCCTTCCCTTGGCCACATTTGCCCACCTCACTTCCACTAAGTTGCTGTGCTACCAGAGGGACTTTGGATGCTCTAAGGGATCTACGAGTCTCTACAATGCAGTATCAGAAGCAATCTGTTGGGATGTCCAGGACCTGGAGACTGACTGAGGGACTTGGATCTGTACTACTGGGTCTGCTGACAGCGCACACTCTACTGGCTCATCTGGCCACAGGTAAGAGCCTGCGATCACCGCACGTACATGTCACACAGAGAAACTTTCTTCCGAGTCCTACTGAATAATAAGTGGTTATTATTTAGTGGTCATCAAGGCAACCTTTGTGCATTAGGAGTAGGTAGCGTGTTGTGCTGTTCTTTGTCAGAATGCATACATTACACTGCTTGCTTTTTTCACCACCATAATTACACGCACGCACGTTCAATATAATGTTCCGTGTAGTTGATTCATGGGATCAGAAGTGTATGTCCTGTGTTTACTTAGTGTGTTTGTATCCAAAGCTTTATGAGCTCTTTTAAAGCAAAAAAATAAATAAAATAAAAACAGTATTCCCTATGTATTATTTTATTATTGCTAATTGAATCCCTTATTTTATTTCTAAAGGTTGCCTTTTCAAACATCTGGTCAGGGGTAACATTTGGGGGCTGGTTTCAGTGCTGTTGTACAGACCCCCCCCTCCCTCTATTGGTAGTTCAAACAGCTGGATTATATGGAGGTCCCTGCCTAGTCCTGTGTTTAGCTTGGGGGTGGGAAAGGTAATGTGATGGTTGGTTTGAGTTTGTGTCTTCAACCTGCACCCTGATTCATTCTTTTTTGCTCACTCTTAGGGGTATTATTCATTAGTCTCTTAGGTTATAGTACCCTAAAATTCATGTCTCTCTATAGCACAATTACAGTTACAACTTATTTTTCAGTTTAGCTTAAAATTTGAGAACAATGCCTGTATTAATAAACACACTGATTATAAGCACACGTGCTCACTTGACATTTTTTATAGCATTTGATAGTATTATTGATAACTAAATTGCAGTACTTTGGTTACCATTATCTGTCGCTTGTTCTGCAAATGACATTTTGCAAGAGGTATTGGGCGCTTTAGAAACTATAGGGTCACCCAAGAGATCACAGAAAAGTCATTATTGCAGGGAAAATATTGCTTCAGATAACCCAGGACTGTCAAGAAGTGTGTGGTATAATGATAATCTTATCAGCAAAATCAATGCTTACATTCTCAACCATTGAACAGAATTACTAGCCATTCTGGATCAATGCTGTGTAAACCACATAGCTGATATCTACAGTCATAAACAATTGCAAAATAATGACCACATCTACAGGCCAGTCTCTATTTAAACATTTAGTTTCAGTGGTTCAAACTGAAGTCAATCCATTCAGAAGTCCAGTGTGTTTGACTGCTAATTTTGTATCTATTATCCCCACTGACCTGTGAATTCATACAGTTCAAAGTGCATGGGGGATTTGTGATCATAGCTCAAGGGAATAGAAATGATGTTGTATATTGGTGTGGACATGTTAATCAAATGCATGTTTTGAAAGGACTTTTCTTCTCCTAGTCCAGCTCTAATCTATTTAGCTCTCCCCAGGAGGTGACAGATGCTTAGATTGTGCACTTCCTGTTGCTCAGCTTCAGGGTCCTGTGCTTTCAGCCTTGCTGCCATTTGTTACATTACCTGGGGTAGGGGGAGGGGGAGAGGGTCTTGCTGCCTCTTGTGTGATGTGAGACATTTGATCCCAGTTTTGTGGACAGTTTCTTCATCCTTTGTTGATTTATGATGACCCCTTTTGAAAGTGCACAGCTGAATGACCTTTTACTTGGAATAAAATGTCTTGTGGTAACTCCACAAGGCAGGTATCACTTAGCCATAATTGCATATTTAATAGATTTGTGTGCATGCAATCTTGAAAAACATTTTTATTTAATTAAAAGTGCACATGTTAAAATCAATAGGGTTCTTCAATGTAAAACATAAAATAAAAGTACAATTTCCTTAGAAAGTGTTTTTTATTTGGTTTTGCGTTCATCATGGCTACAGTTGTCTGCAATCTTATCACAAATAAAAATAAATTTTGTCTGATTGACAAGTTTATTTTATTCTTTGTTAACTACTCCTGTTATTGTTTAATAGTAACAATAATTTTATTTATATAGCGCTTTTCTCACAATAGGACTCTAAGCACTTTACATTTGCAGAATAAAACACGTGAGACATAAATAAACATCTAAAGGATTAACAAAATAAAGAAAAGTGAGCTAAGCATTGGGTACTATGACAAGAAGTGGTTCATTAATCAAGTGCTTGAGTAAACAGGTAAGTTTTGTGTCTTTTGTAAAAGATTCCCAGTCCTCTCGGGCTGTGTGAAGCAGCGAGTTCCAGAGAGTAGGAACGGCAAAGCCCAAAACTCAGGCCCCAATTGAATTTTGAAAGAAAGAATAGAAGAGCGTTGAATCCACAGATTAATAATATATAATATCAGATAATTAGTAAAGTACTAAAAACAGTTGCAATAGAATTTCTGAAAAACAGTAATTGTGCATATATAAACACACATATAAACACATTGACTTAATATACAAATAGACTTGTAGATAATGGATCACTGAGATACATATAGTCACTCTCCTGGCTGAACCAGAGACCGCCCACGACGTAAAGGAGGGCTATTTTTGCATGCAGAGATAAACTGCATCAATAGTGTTGTAAGAATAGATGAAAGGCGCTTGTCCCACTTTAGAGCTGCTAAGAAGACAGAGAGGCAATAGATGAAATTATCCCAGTCACAATCCCTTTAATAAACAGTCCATAAAAATAATTACTAACCCCGGCTTTATGGTATTGTCAAGTCCAGAGGTTCACCGTTCCGATAAGCAAGTGCTGACGCGTTTCTCCATAATTAGTACGGTTTCATTAGAGGAATAGTGGTATTTGCTGAAAGACGCACTATTTAAAAGCCGAGCCGGAGGTCACATGGCAACACCCGGCCAATCAGATTTCAATTTTAATTGTTCATGTTGTTTCCAGCGGTGTATAAATAAAGCTAGTTGAACGTTGCTATGGTGACCATTATATACATATAGTAAAGGTATAGAGAACTTACTCTCCTTCAATTTATTACCAATACCTAATAATTTTAAGCAAACTATTACCATTAAAAATAAAACGAATAAATAATAAAAAAAACAATACATGGTAATTAGATCTACATAGCATAAACAATATCAAAAAGCTAAATAACTAAACACTCATAATAAAAATACAAAAATATATATACTTAAAATAAGGTCTGAGACTGTATAGCTCCACTAATACAAATACAGAATGCCCACTAATAAGTGAGTAAATACACAATAATAATAATAAAAAATAAATACAATAATAAATTATTAATAATAATAAAAAATCATTTACATAAAAACCACACTAAATAAAAATAAAATGAATTAGACTGGATTCTAGGTGCTGTTAGTAGTCCTTTACCTATGGATCAACATGGAAGAATAGGAGTACATGGAATCCTTATTACACAGTTGTCATAAAATGTGATTTTGTCATTGACAACTTTAAAAATTAACCAAAATTTGCATAGTTTATTTACATAGCACATCACCTTATAACATACGTTGCAGTTAAGGTAAAAGTGGATAAGTATGGGAAAACATGCAGACTGATTATGGTGAACTCTAAGGGCTAGATTTACTAAGCTGTGGGTTTGAAAAAGTGGGGATGTTGCCTATAGTAACCAATCAGATTCTAGCTTTCATTTATTTAGTACATTCTACAAAATGACAGCTAGAATCTGATTGGTTGCTATAGGCAACATCCCCACTTTTTCAAACCCGCAGCTTAGTAAATCTAGCCCTAAGTGTATTGTTGGAACAAAGTGCATGCAGGGGATCAGTCAGTGCAGTAAGTCTAATTTGTGACATTGTTGAGGGGTGAATCTGCAGCTGGGTTTTGAAACCTGTGATGGAACATGTCTGGTGAATTTTCAGTGGGAGAGAATTCCAGAGGTAGGGAGCAGTGACTGCAAATGGCTTCAGATGCAGAGACCAGATTTATATGTAGAAACGTGTAAAGAAATGTCGGGAGGTGCAGAGAAGCAGAGGAATATAATACTTTATATGCAACTAGAAGAACTTTGTAGGTTATCCCAAGGTTGGCAGGGAGCCAATAGAAACGTTTGAGAAGAACATTATGGATGGATTGTAGAAGCGCAAAATGAAAAGCCAGCGGACCAGACAGAAGATTATTATAGTAGCCAATGTAGGACAGAATTGGGACATATATCAATGTTTGAGTGGTTAAATGGCAAGGAATAGTGTGTATGTTAGCAATGAGATAAAAGCTGCATGATTCTGTGATTGTTTGAATGTTGGAATGAAAGAGAGTAATCAAGTATAACACCAAAGCAACAAGTCTGGGAAATCAATTTAACAGGGAATATCGAGAGACTGGTTCACTGCGTCAAATGCTTCTTAAAGGTCTGTGAGAATTAGAATGGAGTATTTCACTTTAGACTTAGCCATGTGTAGCTCATTTGTCATTTTCCAGGATGCTGTGTGTGGTATAATTTCTGTTGTCAAGTAAACTTGATATGTGATTGTCTAATGACCTTACACAATCCCCAAACAATTTGTGACTGCTGAATAATGATCTTCTGAATCCTGACTAGGGGCTAGATTTACTAAGCTGCGGGTTTGAAAAAGTGGGGATGTTGCCTATAGCAACCAATCAGATACTAGCTATCATTTTGTAGAAGATACTAAATAAATGAAAGCTAGAATCTGATTGGTTGCTATAGGCAACATCCCCTCTTTTTCAAACCCGCAGCTTAGTAAATCTAGCCCTAGAGGTCTCTGAGTGACTTGTCTCTCGCTTGAGATTTCAATTTTGAAATAATTCAACCAAGGCTGAAACAGGGACATGTCAATAAGGCAGCTACTGTCAGCCTGTATTAAATGACCTCATTGTCCAGTTTATTTTTGGATATGGTTGCAAAGAGGGAGCATATTGCGTATATCAGTGACTTGCTTTAAGCAGGAACAGCTGTCACCATTGTTAGCAATCTCATGTAAACCAAGTATATTGTCAGTAAGTGCACTTACAGGGCCTCATAGAATTCAGCTAGTTTCTATAATTTAGTGTCACCACTGGAATCAGCAAAAACTCATAGAGATAGCTGTCAAAGTCATGAATGGTATTATAGCGCTGTGCAGTTCCTGTGTGTCTCTTTGTGAAGGAGAGAATGTCCTTGGGTTTACACACACAGTGATGTTTTTCCTTTATTTTAGTTTAGGTGGCCTCATTTTGACAATGTTTATTACACAGCTTTCAGAATAACATCACTCTAGAGATATTTATCATCATGTGTACTTAAGAAAGGCATTTATCATTTTTATAGTGGTTCGTTTCAGCTTGAACTTGTTACACTTAAGAAAAAGCATATTTCTAATTTAAAGTCACTTATCTTAAACACTTAAACATGTTTGTTAGCTTTCTGTTCCATTCCTGCCTTCTGGAGTTTATCCTTTGAGTAATAATTCACCAATGGCTCCTGCTCTGTCTGACATTCCACCCCTGATGTACCTGGGATTTTTTCTGCAACCATTAATAATTTAATTAGCATATAGAAATGTATATTTCTACATGTTCACTATGTTCATCCACATGATGTGTCCACAGGTCCATCTGCAGTATAGTGAATGTCAATGTTGATTTGCCAAAGGCAGTTACTGATGGTAGCCATTGTGGCATCTGCTGCAGACTATGGAAAGGGTTACTGTAGGAGTACTAAACTTGACACACATGCGTTGATTTTGTCATTCAATATGATCAGTTTTTTGTAACAATCTGGGAGATTTTATGTAAAGTATTTTCCAGATAAAAGGTGGTGCTGCCGATAGAAACCAGTCAAATGCTTTCTTTTAAGTTCTGGACTGTACTGAATGTGTGAACTTTGTTTCATACAGAGGTGCCTTTGACACCACAATCCTCTTGCATCAGTGTGACGGGAACCTCACATTACTGCACTATACTAGCTGAGATCCTGCTCCTTCAATGCTTGCCTCCATTCGCCTCTCCACCCCGTGGCACATGAAGCACTGCCCTTACTAACATAATTAAACAAGTGAATAGGTCATTATCTCCCACAAAATTGTTACACTTACTGAAATACTGAAATACTCTGAGCTGCTGTGAGCATTTGGATGATCTCTTTGATCATACTGTGAACATTCCAATGATCTGATTGACTAACAAACAGGGTACACAAGGTTGATCAGGACAGTTAATGTTTAATATATAGCCACTTAGTAGCCATGTCTGATCATTTGACCATCACATTGGCTTTGACAGGAGAGGTGGGCTCCATAGAAGTTGCACCCCTTCTACCGTTCTTGTGATACCTTTGTTTCTTAGGTATTCAGCTGGCAAAACAGTGATTTGGAAGGCCAATTTGGTTGTTTTAGACCAAAATGTCCCCAAATTGTTGTATGATGGGGATCATAACAACTAGTGATCTCAATAAAACTGTGATCCTGATCATTCAGATGCCAGTTAGGACTGCCAGAAATTCAGGTATCTGCCAGTATGGTAATTGGCCAACCATACTAACCAGTTAACACTAAATCCTGATTGTCAAGCAACCAAATCTATTGAATTTGATCTCCCTTGAGAGGCTATCTGCTCATATATGGGCAGCTTAAGATCACCCATGAGCAATCACCCATGGTTTGACTGTGTGTGGGCAGCTTCAAATGGACACTCATGAATTGTGGCAATAAACAGCAACCAAACTATTCACTATGTACAATTGCAATGTACATGTGTTGGCTGCTGTGACTTATCCAATCAGCTTTATTAAAACATTTCATTGAGTTGTGTACTAACTTCATCTTATGTTGCCCACCTGTGTGCTGGCAGGAGTGAGTCTCATCTAAACTGTGTGGGTCTGTGACATGGAACCCTTATTGAGGTGCTCATATGTATAATAGATTTGTGTGCAATTTTCCTTTTAACTGGATATACGTTGGACAATTTTCCTTGGAGAATTTGGTCATTTGCAATTAAATTGGCCTAACATCACTTATACAGCTGACCTGCACCCCCTGTGACCTGGCCACCAATTTATTCAGTGATCATGTTAAAAGACTAGTTCTGCTTGTGCATGGGCAACATTAACTAAGCTTTTACTTAAAGTGCAAACATGATTGCAGTTGTGATTTTTTTTTTTTTAAAATAAATCAAACCACAGGGCATTGTTCTTCTGGCTTGTAAATGCCATGAGAATGTTGATCTATGCAGATAGGGCAACAAAGAAAAGAGTGACAGTAGGGGAGAATTAATCAAATTTAACTAGTGCTCAGTTGTTAGCAGGAAACCTGCTATTTCCCTGCTATCTGGTGTGCGTTAATCAGCATTCTCATTTGTATGGAAATACTTTTCATTACTAATTACAAAACTACCAGTCTTTTCATTCACAGTAAAGGAGAGAGTTCCTGTTTCAATACACTATTGATTATTAGCCAATAACAGGCATCTGTGAAAACAAATATGTGCATATGGCATCAGATGCTCAGTTGTGATATCTAATACAGCTTGAAGATGAACTAAAACCAAACATAAAGTGCTTCAAATTGCATAATTAATTTGAAGCATTTAATCACTTGCCTTAACTATAAATAACCAAAAGATGCATGAAACTATTATTATACTACGCACAGTTTTACAGGTTATATATATATATATATATATATATATATATATATATATATTATCATAAAGAGAGACAAGTGCATAAGTTTGCAATGACACCGAACGCCTAACCGTGCGCTTTTTAAATCAATTCAGTGTATACTTCCATATGCCTCGCTGTCTGTTTGTGCTCAAATGAATTACTTGTGCCAGTGTATACATGTATTTAATAGTGTAACATGGGGATGCTTGTTGTATACCTTGTAAATGACACCGTATATGAACTGTATGCTTTTATTTCATCAATGAATATATATATATATATATATATATATATATATATATATATATATATATATATATATATATATATATATATATTATATTTAATTTTTAACTTTGTATGACCAGAGAAAAAACAACAGAGGATAATTATGGCTCTGATTTTTGGGTGTCTTGAACTAACAAACCATTAATATAGGCACTTTAACAATCTTTTTTTTAGTTTTACCAATATTTTCATTGCTGATAAATGCCAGATAAATTGACAACACACTAACCATGGTATATTTTAGAACACTATTTTTTTTTCTTAGAACGTATTTTTTGGGTTTCCTATTTATATTTATATTGATTTTACGCTTTGGAAAGGGTGATAACAATATGTTTAGAAAATTGAAATAAAAGTTAGATTTTAATTTAGTTATAATGTGCATCCTATAAAATCGACTCCTTCTTTGTCTCTATAATTACATTTGGTTTAAACAGGTCAATTGGATAGCACCTTCCCAATAACATTTGTAACGTACAATAATACTCACAATAAGGGAAGTAAGATCTAAGAATTTAATATTGACTAGTGAGGTCGGTCTCCTTCCCCCTTTATCCTAATTGTCTGAATGTATGGACAATGTAAGTGAATGGAATTTGATAGTTTTGCAATGAAGGCAGTAGGAGAAGTGGCGACATGGTATACCACCATATACCAGCACACATCGAGCACTATCATAGCCATCTATCTATCTATCTATCTATCTATCTATCTATCTATCTATCTATCTATCTATCTATCCATCTATCTAATTCATATCTTTCTATCTATCTATCTATCTATCTATCTATCCGTCCATCTATCTAATTCATATCTTACTATCTATCTATCTATCTAATTCATATCTTACTATCTATCTATCTATCTATCTATCTTTCTATCTATCTATCCATCTATCTATCTAATTCATATCTTACTATCTATCTATCTATCTATTGAGATATATATATATATATATATATATATATATATATATATATATATATATATATATATATATGTCTAGCTAGATAGATAGATACATATTATTATATAATTGTATTTTTTTGTATATAGTATACGTAGGTACGCATTACCAATCAGAGCAGGCTAATTAAAAATGTTTAATTATCTAGCGTGTCTTAGGAAACTTGTCTCCTACCGCTTATTTGTTCAAATGTTTGCAATATGTTTTGATTTGAGGCAGACGATAACGTTTTCATATCTGGAGAGGGAGTTTTGTTTTTGTTGCGTGGGAGTTTAGAGGCCTCCATCACAGTCCTCCTGCTTATCGTGTCCCCATAGACCAGGGAACAGACCAGACATTTCAAGTTATTTATTCCCTTTGGAGTTGTTACTCAATAAAGGAAGTTGTTACCAGACTAAGTATGTCTGAGGGTTATGCTGGGCTCAAGGCTTTCAGTCAAGCAGTTAAACCTTTTCAAGAAAAGAACAGTGAGGAATTAGCACACCGAAAGAAGACTCATTGTTTGACAATCCCAGGCCTTTTCTCTTATATGGCCTATTTGCCAGTTTTTTCAGCATAAGTAGGAGAACAAAGGTTAATGAATACAAAATGTCCCACCTCCATCAGTTCCTCATTACACACTACAATGCTTTTAGCTAGACCTGTGCAAACCACTTTTTACTTTGTAGTGAAGAATCTTACCAGAGACTTACTGGAAGTTCCATTTATACTTATTTTCATATTTAAACACTTTGGTTTTAGTTGATATAAGCGACATGTAATCCTCAGTATAATTCTGAAGCCCAGGTGCTCATGTCCACATTGATTTTTGGCTGTTGATCCATTTGTAGCTAGTTCTGGGGTTATGTGGAGGTCATGGGGATTTCTAGTAAGTAGAGCGTTAACCCGGAGCCCGGGTTGTAGATGACTTTCAGTAGGCACTGAATTGTTGCCGCATGTTCCTCCTAAACGGACAGGAAAAAAATGCTAGAATGTTTTGTTTTGTTTTTTTCAATTATTTTTGGTTTTGCAAATCTTTTTATGGGTTGATGGTATTATTGTTTATTGCTTTATTTTAGTGAAGTCACTTAATACAAATTGTAAGACTGGAGATTCTTAACTGAATTAGTGGTGGGACAGCGAGTTTCACCTGCACATTTTATACATTTACTTACATTTTCTTTTCTTTATTCGGTGCCACGTCTTATTGCCTTAAATAGTGCTGGTAAGCATGTCAGAAAAAAAGACCTAGACAAAAATATAGAGCTTTAATTGCCTCCCCACTTACCTCTGCTATGAGTCAGAGGTTCTTAACTCAATCAGAGAATGGTCTGAAGAACAAATATTTAAGTATGCTTTTATTACACCTTCTTGTCATTCCCAGAAACCCTTTCCATATGTTCTCTACAACAGTCAGCTTCTTCTTTTTCAGTAATGCTCTTTCCTACTTTCAATCAGATGCTTCGCTGTAAAGGGCACATTGTCGATTTTGTGCTTCTGGACTATTTAAATATAAAACAATGTTATCCTAAGAAAAAGAGAACTGGTAGTTTTTCATAGTTACAGGAAACAATCCTAAAATATGTGCCACCAACGCAGGAAGTAGAAATTGTATTTATTAATTTAGTTTTAGCCTTGTACTTACCTTCCAAGTGTTTGTCGCCTGCTCCTATTATCAAACTCCCTCTAACAGCAATACTAGCTGCATGCAGCGCCTTCAATGTTTAATTGCTCCTGTGTGACAGGGGAAGAATGTTCTAAACTCGCTTCAATGTGTCAGAATGAAGCGATTTGTGCGCTATGAAAATTAGTGTTTTTGTAGCTGGAAAAGTGTTAGTGTTAAAAGTCTGTGTGACAACACCCCTTGGTTGTTAGAGCAGCGAGGGGAGCAGGCACATAGCACGGGCCCTAGGCCTGCCTGGAAGCCCTAGCTTGCCTGTATAGTAAAAGCAGCTATGGAAGGGCCCCAAGAAGTTGCAGTACCAGGGCCAGAAAATCCTCTTGCTGGCCCTGGTTATGAGTTTTGGGCATAGTTGCCAACATTGGCAGCTTGTGTCCCGGGAGGTCCGGGGGGCAGGTGGGTGTGTGGGGGCGGGGCTCGTAGAATCGCGCCATTAGCCCTGCCCCCAAAGCTGTCACCACCCTTTTCGACCAATAAAACTAGGGGGCGGACCACAATCACGCGTCCATCACGCCAGTAAGCCCTACCCCCTCCATTTACTTTTCCACAGCCGGTCGGAAATCTGGAGAATTGCCCTATCTCCCGGGAAGTCCGGGAGACCGACCCAGATTTTGGGAGTCTCCCAGATATTCCAGGAGAGTTGGCAGGTATGGTTTTGGGTGTTATGCCTAAATACTATAACAAGCAACATTTCCATCATGGAATGTTCTTCTCTGTTCTTCTTACTGAAGCATCATTATCACACTTGCCTACGTTTTGGACCTCCCCTTTGTTAAAGGACTTAATTTTTACATGTTTTTTGAGGTGGTAGAAATAAGGCTTCAGCAAAATAATTGACCTGGAATACTTTTTGCACTTTTCAGGCACACTTTATATGGGAAGGAGTATATAAAGGCACACTATGCACAATGTGATATAATTCTACAAATTCACAAATGTGACACTAATAAAGTCTTGTGGCTAGATTTACTAAGCTGCGGGTTTGAAAAAGTGGGGATGTTGCCTATAGCAACCAATCAGATTCTAGCTGTCTTTTTGTAGAAGGTACTAAATAAATGAAAGCTAGAATCTGATTGGTTGCTATAGGCAACATCCCCACTTTTTCAAACCCGCAGCTTAGTAAATCTAGTCCTTGGTGTCGCTTCTCGCTCTCATATTTAATTTAAGTCCAGATTTGTGGACTTTAAAAGGGATGGGCTTATGGAATGTGAGTGTGACTTCATTGGGAAGTGGGAGTGGGTGGACAGTTTAGGGTGTGCTGCTGGAGAATTGGGGTATGGGTTTGTACGGATCACAGGCAGAGCTTATTTTGTCCCATTGGTAGGTATTTCTAAACTGAGAACATTTTAGGTGAAAAACAAAAAAAGTAGTTGCCTACCCCTTAGCTATCTTTCCTTTACCCATTAAACTGTAATATATCCCCAATCTACCCACATTCTCTATAACTATATTTATCTGTATGACTGTAGATCAACTCACAATATCCCTTTTTTAAAAAAACAATAAACTGCAGAAAAACAGCTATAAAAAAACTGATGTAGATTTGCCTGCTCCATCTTTGTTCTTTGTATAGGTTGGAGTGGGAGGTAGTTTGCTGGTTATCCATGCTGTTTATGTGAGGTCAGTCACTGGTTAAAAGAGGAAACAAAGAGCATGTCTTAGGTTTCAGAGAAAGAGTTCAGAAGCAATCAGGTATCTTGTAAAATGGAATCTGGCTTTAAACTGAGCAATAAACTTTGAAAAGTGCAGTGCAAACTGATACTGCTTCCACTTAAATCACCCATGTATTTCAAGCAGCAGAAAAGTAGTTACTATACTGAGACGAAAACTGTTAATACTGTATTCTTTCTAGTGTGCATACTTCCACAGGGTGTTAGCTTAAATGATCTAGTGACACTATATGGACAAAAGTATTTGGCCACACCTGTTAATTATTGAATTGAGGTGTTGCAATCAGACCCGTTGCCAGAGGTATATAAAATCAAGCACATAAACATGCAGCCTCCATTTGCATATATTTGTGATACAGAATGGGTCGTTCTGAAGAGCTCAGTGTCTTCAAGCGTGGTACTGTGATAGGATGCCACCTTTGCAATAAGATGGTTCATGAAATTTTATCCCTACTGGATATTCCATGGTCAACTGTAAGTGATATTATTAGAAAGTGGAAGCGTTTAGGAATAACAGCAACTCAGCCACGAAGCAGAAAATCACGTAAAATTATAGAGTGGGGCCAACAACTGCAAAGTTGCATGGTGCGTAAAAGTCGCCAACACTCTGCTGATTCCATAGCTGAAGAGTTCCGATCTTCCACTGGCATTAATGTAAGCACAAAAACTGTGTGGTGGAAGCTTAATGGAATGGGTTTCCATGGCCGAGCAGCTGTCTGCAAGCCTCACATCACCAAGACCAATGCCAAGCGTCGGATGGAGTGATGTAAAGCACACCAACACTGGACTGTGGAGCAGTGGAAACGTGTTCTGTGGAGTGATGGATCACGCTTCTCTGTTTGGCAGTCAGAAGCGCGAGTCTGGCATAAGCCTGGAGAACGTTACTTGCCTGACTGCATTATGCCAACTGTAAAATTTGGTGGAGAAGGGATAATGATATGGGACTGTTTTTCAGGGTTTTGGCTAGGCCGCTTATCTCCAGTGAAGTGCAATCTTAATGTTTCAGTATACATAGTCATTTTGGACAATGCAACAGTTTGGGGAAGGCCCTATTCTACTCCAACATGACTGTGACCCAGTGCACAAAGCAAGGACTACAAAGACACGGTTTGATGAGTTCGGTGTGGAAGAACTTGACTGGTCCGCACAGAGCCCTGACGTCAACCCCATCAAGCACTTTTGGGATGAACTGGAACAAGGATTGCGAGCCAGGCCTTCTCATCCAACATCAGTGCCTGACCTCATAAAGGCTCTTCAGAATGAATGGGCACAAATTTCCACAGAAACACTCCAACATCTTGTGGAAAGCCTTCCAAGAAGAGTGGAAGCTGTTATCGCTGCAAAAGGAGGACCAACTCCATTTTAAAATATATGTATTTGAATACAATGTTATTACATTCCCTGTTGGTGTAAAGGGCAAGCGTCCGAATACTTTTGTCCATATAGTGTAACAGTATCTGTATATTGAGCTATCTCATACTTGCCAAATTTTCAGTCCTGTCCTTTGGGAGATTCCAGAGTGCAGGTCATGTGACAAGTCTAGGGAGCGTGATTACCATAGCCCCGACCCCTGTTATAAAAAAAACCCTGACTCACAGCATTGCATAGAGGGAGTGGGGCTTAATGGTGCGCTCGTGTCATTACATCCCGCCTCCACAAGTGTCCGGGAGGTTGCCTACTCTTCTGGGAGACTCCCTGAAATTCGGGAGTCTCTCGGAAATTCTGCGGAGAGTAGGCAAGTATGATCTGTTTATCTATCTATCATAAGAAATGAAGAGGGGCATGACTTTATAACGTCATTTGCGATATCAAGACATGGCCGCGTCCATCTTTCAGGCAGGTAAGGCCCTTTCTGGGAAAATTACATGCCCTTCCAGGATTGTGGGTGGTCTCATAGTAATCCAGAGTCTCTCCAACAATCCAAGAGAGTAGGCAACTATTATCTATCCATCTATTTCATAGGTGCCTACTCTCTCGGAATGTCCGGGATACCCCTGAAGTTCTAGGAATTCTGCTGGGCTCTCGGGAGAACAATGCAAACTCCCGCATTCTGCCCACTTCCATGAAGTGAGTGAAGGTGGAGCTTAATTATGCAATTCACAGAGAATCTTGTCTGGCCCCCTTCCCCGCTATTTTAGGCAGAGAATTGCGGCATTAGGGCTTAAGGACGTGGTTCACATGACCACCGGGATCTCCCAGAGGGGAGCATGAAAATGTTGGCAAGTATGATATATTTATTTCATAATTTTCGTATAGCTGCCTCCTCTCCCTGAAAGGTGTGCCAAGGTGACGCAAACTGCATTATCAAGCTTTGTCCACTGCAGTGGGTGATTATGCAATTAGCAGAATCACAAACTTTGCCCTGCCCACTTGATGACATCATCAAGCCTCTCCCTCTCTTTTTTTCCACACCTTGCCACCCTATCTCCTGGAGGCTATTATCTATTAGCTTTTATCTATCTGTCTATGTACTTTTTATATGCCTGTGATTTATAAGGTTTTAGGTGCAAAAAGAGGATGAGAGCAACTGGAGACTCATACAAATGAGGAAGTCTTTTGGTGAAGGCAAGTTTATCCTTTATTCAAAAGTTTAATCTTTCTCTTTTCACTAAGCATATTTTTAAAGACTAAAATATTTAGAATTGTAATAAAATAACAAGTTTTCACCTTACACTCAGAACTAAATAACCTATTTAGTATGCTTTCCACACATATATTATGTAAGCAGATATGATGAATATTAAAACATGTCTCCAGTCGGCTATATAGTGGGGATAATGGACCACCCAGCTTGTCTGTTAAACAATGTTATAATTTCTGGTGTAAAAATAAGTGTGTGGAAAATTGAAGCACATTTTGGACTTAAAATTTGATGAGTCTTCGCCTGCAAGAGGATTTTCTGAAAGTTCATCTCCGGCCAAAAATGACTGATAAATCTGGCAGACTTCATGCAACCGAGTGTGACTGGAATACAAATTAGACAAATCCTGGTATTAGTCTGTTACCTGCATTAGTGGAAAACAAAATGCAGCATCCAAGTTTTTACTGGGTAAGTAGCTGTGAGTGACAAATATATGATCATTCATCTTATAGGATGAGGAAATTGACAATAATTTCACCTGCTGTAATTCTCCCTAGGAAATGTTCTTGTTTTTATTTCAGTTCCAAGTGACCCATTTGCTTTATCTGGGACTTAGTAAAGCATTTGCTTTTTTTCGCAGAGCCGATTCCATATAATTGTGAAGTGACTGAGGATATTTACTTGTTTGTGTGTGAATGTTTATATGCAGGGGCAGAACAGTATTTGGCTGTGACCCAAAGCAAAATTTGGGTAGGGTCCCTGCCGTTCTTCTAGGCCCCAAACTCTGCTCTAGTGTCTCTTCTGAGCATGTACGTTTTGTACAAGAGAGTCCCCTTTTAGACGAACGAAATTAAATAGTGACAGTGTTGCATTCGTGTTTGCACTTACCTGAAAGAGTTAACATGGGGTGTGGGTCTGGCCAGTGATGCTGAGAGGAGGTCCTTGTGGCTTTGTAGGCGATGCAATTTCCTGGGTGAGTCACTCGGCTGGCAAAATCCCGCCCACCCACGCCATTTTTTAAGAAGTGTTAGTATATTATTGTGGTTTAGCATAATGCTGGTTAGTAGTTTACAGTTTTGGTGGGGAGGAAGACACTGCTATCAGCGGCTGATATAGATGGCTCTATCGTGATTGGTAGCAGGTATCTGTCCCCTTACAAGCCATTTGGTTACTCTTGTCCCTTCTGTGGGTAGGGGCCTCGCCCGGCTCAGTGAGGGAGGGGGAGTGAGTTGTGAGGTGAGTGCAGTTTACTCTGACGCCAGGTTAGGGCCGGCCAAGCAGTGGGTTTATGAGAGAAGTGGGTGGACTTAAGGCTATATTGCCATGTCCACGCTTGGTTGGGTATCGCTGGAGCTGATCTTCAGTGCCCTTTCTCCGCCACCAGGTTAATAGGTTATAATAAAATAGTTTTTAGTGCCACTTTACTCAAGTCTCCTTGTCTTTATTTTATATAAGTTGTTTATATTATTTAAGGTATTGTGTAGAACGAAGAGCATACACAGTGAACTATTTAGTAGCTGTGCAGAGAGGGGGGACCTCAGCGGGGTTGACCCAGCATTGCCGGGCCACATAGTCGCTGCACCCCCTATTGTTATGTCTCTATTTATTTGACATACAAGTGTATGCAGTATTTGTAGGTAGCAGGCAGAGAGAAGTGTGAGAGATCAGTGCTAGTGGATGGTAAGGCAGAGGGTTTTAGGATTAAAGGAGATGCCACAGAGTATACAGAGATATTACAGATAATTATGCTTGCAATTAAATAGATTATGTTAAAGGTGAATACTTTGTAGGTATTATGGTGAATGATTGTTAGCCTTGAGAGCGACTTAGAGGGGGTTTTCACTTTAAATATGAATTTTAATAAATTGTTTGCCTTCCCACTAATAGTACTTTACTGGGGCTCCTTCCCATAGTATCCCCCACCCATTCAATGGATTTTACAGTTTTAGAGCACTAGTAACATATATCCAGGACCTTGTAAATTAAAGTCAAATTTATAATTAAAGTGGAAAACCTTTGGAGGGATGTTTTGTTTTTTACAGAAATCAGCACTCCTGCATTAGAGCCATGCTTAAAGTTTGTGGATGAATATATATTAACTAGATTTACTGAGAAACATTTTCCCCTGCTTGTCAGATGTGTCATATTTGTGATCACCTGAATTCTATCAAGTGAAGGAGAAAGTATTTAGTAAAAAAAGAAAGTTGCTTCCACACCTTCAGCTAAAGATAGCTAAAAAACATAAAACATTGTTGTATGTCTGTGTATATATATATATATATATATATATATATATATATATATATTTATATATATATATATATATATTTATATATATATATATATTTATATATATATATATATATATCATCATCATCATTTATTTATATAGTGCCAACATATTCCGTAGCGCATATATATATATATATATATATATATATATATATATATATATACACAATATAATAAATGCACTGTATCACTGAACCACCTATATACTAGAAGTATGTTCTTGTGTGTAAAATACTGTGCTAGTCCCTGTCTACGTTCCCACAAAACTGAGCAATCCAGAAAAGAAAGAGTTAAAGGGTCAGACAGCCTGCAGTCATAACTTTTTCTAATAAGATCAAATTTTAACATAATTTCCAGTTCACTCGCCTTAGAGGGAATAGTGTTAAGTATGGGCAAAGTACAATACAAAAAGTAGGAAAGGGTTTGAAGATGGACAGGCCCTGGGGGGTAGTAAGCACTACATAAAAAAGCTAAAAAAAAACTACACACTTAAAAACTACATTCTGAGTGACTGGTTTGTGTAGACAGCCGCCTTCCATCAGTTGTTGATGAAAAGAGTCACCAGCTTGAAAGTCAGACACAGCAGTTTCACAACATGGTACCAGGAGATCTCATCTGAAAAGTAAAAATCATCTCTCATATCTTTATACTAAGCTCCATATTATAAGCTCAGTTATTATTAGGTTCGTTTTCCCACTTACAATTAATGCAAATGTTCTTTTTTTTCACAACAGTGAGAGCAACGGTGCACATAACCTAAGATAGCAGTTCCCTTTTCAGAGCTGCAAACATCTTGTATCAGTGCACATAAGCGTGCGTTGCACTCTGAGGTTTTTACAATTCAACCTCCCTGTAACAATTTGTTCCATGATTACTTTTTAAGTATATTACTTTCATTTAAACATAAATATACCATATAACCTGACCAGGTTTAGTTAATACACCTTATGTGATATTCCAAAGCACTTTTCACATCAGCATAAAGGGTGAGCAGATTCAGTTTGTGGGCTCTATTTATTAAAGGATGAAAAGTACCACCGCAATCATTCTTCTGTTAATGCCTTCTCAGAATGGCCATAACAGAAAAATATATCTCTCACTCTGCCCCCTCCACGTCTCTCTCACTCTGCCCCCTCCACGTCTCTCTCACTCTGTCCCCTCCACGTCTCTCTCACTCTGCCCCCTCCATGTCTCTCTCACTCTGCCCCCTCCACGTCTCTCTCACTCTGCCCCCTCCACTTCTCTCTCACTCTGCCCCCTCCACGTCTCTCTCACTCTGCCCCCTCCACGTCTCTCTCACTCTGCCCCCCTCCACTTCTCTCTGTCTCTGCCCCCTCCACGTCTCTCTCACTCTGCCCCCTCCACGTCTCTCTCACTCTGCCCCCTCCACGTCTCTATCACTCTGTCCCCTCCACGTTTCTCTCACTCTGCCCCCTCCACGTCTCTCTCACTCTGCCCCCTCCACGTCTCTCTTACTCTGCCCCCTCCACGTCTCTATCACTCTGTCCCCTCCACGTCTCTCTCACTCTGCCCCCCTCCACTTCTCTCTCACTCTGCCCCCTCCACGTCTCTCTCACTCTGCCCCCCTCCACTTCTCTCTCACTCTGCCTCCTCCATGTCTCTCACTCTGCCCCCCTCCACTTCTCTCTCACTCTGCCCCCCTCCACTTCTCTCTCACTCTGCCCCCTCCACGTCTCTCTCACTCTGCCCCCTCCACGTCTCTCTCACTCTGCCCCCTCCACGTCTCTCTCACTCTGCCCCCCTCCACTTCTCTCTCACTCTGCCCCCTCCACGTCTCTCTCACTCTGCCCCCCTCCACTTCTCTCTCACTCTGCCCCCTCCACGTCTTTCTCACTCTGCCCCCCTCCACTTCTCTCTCACTCTGCCCCCTCCATGTCTCTCTCAATCTGCCCCCTTCACGTCTCTCTCACTCTGCCCCTCTCCATGTCTCTCATTGTGGGCCCATTTCTCTCATTAAGGGCCCCCTCACTTACCTTGCAGTGGCCGGCATCACTACTCGCTGCTTAGATCAATCAAAACAGGAAGTGAATACTTCCTGTCTGAGCGCACAGTGTTCTGGGACCCCATACAGCAACAGACAGTCTCACGATTACCTGCCTGTTGCTATGCACTGACCACCAATTCATTTCATCACAACGTTCCCCGTCCCTGACCCCACCCCTGCCACTGCCTTGTCACAACTTAATAATGATAAAAATGTTAAATTTTAAAAATGTGATGTGGCCTTGTGGTGCGGCGGCAGCGGGTCCCATTTTCTCCATGGGCCCCGATTTTGCATCGGCTGCACCGCCGGTAGTTCTGCCACTGGTTGTATCTGTACAATAGTAAATGCATTATCACACTTTGTATAATTGCTGTTTGAAGGGAACTATAACCTTGAGATATCCAGGAGCTGTTCCTTTCTTGTCTGCAGCCTAATATGGTAGGATTGGTGAGCCTCCTCTATATACGCTTATATATGAACTTATATTTATATATCACAAGTGGTTTTGCAGAAAATGTGAAATGATGAAGGGTCATTTGTCACGATGCCAACATCCATTCCCGAGAGAGAACAAATAACATTTACAAGCACTTGGCAAGAACTCAGTAAAATAAATAGTTCAGAGCACACAGAATTTGTCTGGGGCTGAGAGTCTCCTCTGCCTTCATGGTGCAAATCCATATTCACGCACGTGTGGTAGAAATATGGCAGAAGGTGCAAATTTCAGTTCACATTTTGACGTAAGGCAGGGGAAAGCCAACCTAAAGTTTTTACAGTAGTCTGGAACGGCGTGCTGTGATCTCCGCCGGGGGATGCCCAGCACTTCTGAAGCACTGGACCTCCCCAACCCTGCTCACCGTGATAAGTGGGAACATATGATCCAACTTACCGCATGTTGGGACAAATGTTCTGACTAGCGGGACAGCATTAATCGGGAGAGAAGGGAGGTTACTGACATCTGTATTATTTACTGACAGCTAGTAATTTTAATGCTTGCATCGAAAAGGAAACCTGCTGCCCCCCTAGCCTTCAATTTTAACCAAATTGTTCTTAAACTGCACCCCCCTTCAGCATTGCACCCCTCTCACACAACCCTAGTTACAGCCCTATTAAAAGGATGGCATCACCAGAACAGAAGCTTTTAAAAAATATTTATTCTTGGAATAAAGCATTTTTTAATGCAGTACTGTTTTGATAATTTTTATTTATAAGTGACAAATTACATATTTAATTCTGTTCATGTGTGTGTTTGTGTTCTTTAAAAAAAAAACGGAAAAAAAAAAACTTTAAGCGTTTTTTTACTGCTGGAACTGAAAGTCCCAATTTCACTCTTGCGCCCAACGTCAGACTCTGGCTTCGGAAAAGCAGTAAGTATTGCCAAGGCAGCTAATTAACGCTCAGCTCCATCAGCGATATTTTTTTAAAACAATGCTATGAAAATTTCTTGTTGCCATGATAGCTCATTTGGGTATAAATATCACTTCTATACTGATTATTCTAATTTTCTCAGTTAAAATAACTCAACAATATCATTTTGATGTCCATTTCAATGACGCGTGGGTAGCACAGCGGAACAGAACCCTTAAATTGGGACTGTCCCGCTTAAAATTTGCTAGGACTACCGGCCACTGATGGAATTACTTTTGTAATAATTATCTACGTGGGATTTGGCATTTTTTTGATGCCACTAAAACATGCAATTTTAACTTTCCCCACACAGTCAGTTGTTTACCACAAGCACAAAGTCACTGCTATAACTGGAGTCCTTATCATACAATGCAGGTCAAAACTCTTAACTTTGGCCCACATAGTGTAAATTAGAAGAAAAGCACAACCACACATAAACAATATTATATATAAAAAATAATAATAAAATATATATATATATATATATATATATTTATCTTTACATAGATTAATAAATATTATCCTACTTGTGCCGCCAGTGATACTTACTAACCTGGGCTTTCTGTTCCATTGCGCATGCGTGAGTGGACAAGTTGGCTCACACATTTGCAGAACGAAGGAGACTTTCTTGCATAGCAGTAAGTTACTAGGAGATTTATTTATTAAAGTGCAAAGAGCTGGTGATAGGACTAGTCACCACATCACCATACCTGCCAGCATTTAGAATCATATAATCAGGACAAAATAAGCCTGCCCCCCTTCGCCCAAACTCTTCTCATAAAAGGTCATATGTAGGTAAAACCCCACCCATTTTTTTTAACCACACCCCTTTTGTGGCCCACTGAATCAGGATTTCCTGCCAAAATCGGGACAGTTGGAAGTTATGCACCACTTTTTCTATTAAAGGGGTTACAGACAGTAATAACAGTAGTAATAGGTGCTTTCAGTTTCATAGCGCATGCAAAAGCCAAAAAGCTGCATAAAGCGCTGGAGACTGGGTCAGTAATGTGGGAAGTTACTATCACTACTTCGGGGCAGTATAGTGTTACTCAGCTTCCTCAGCGATATTTTTATTATAAATGCAGGTGATAAGTGATTTCTCTATTGCCTTGATAAGCAAAGAAAAAAATATATATTTATTGCTGCAAAGAGGGAAGTTGTCATGAATAGGCCCCTTAGAGTTCTGGTCTGCAGCTATCTACTTAACCAAGTACAGCCACACATGTAATCAATGTACTTTTCAAATATAGGCAGTTTTCTCTAGACCCTAAATAGCATTAATAAGGCTTCTCATGAATACGTTTATTCATATATATAAGCAACATTTGGACATTCATTCCTAGTTGTACTTTGTTAAACATTGGATTAAACAAGCTTTTATTAATTGTGCGCACCATTTATTTATGTTACAAATTCAGACAAAATGCCAAGAGCAGAACTTTAAAAAAACCAGACTCAATAAATTATGCTTATGACAGCTGAACAGTAATGTGTGATTCATGATTAAATATTATCACGATCAAATATTGACTTAGACATTTCACATTTTTACAATGTATAAAGTCTTGTTCTGTCAAATTGTATTGATTAAACATTCTGGCTCAATATAAAGGTATGAAAGTGTAATTTAATTATATATTATAAGTCAGGGACAAATACAGATTAGATGGCCAAGCACTCTGTGATTTTGGTGGCCAATCAGGCCATTTTAAAATGTATTGGCCACAAACTGCTGCATGGCCGAACCCAAACTTCAATTGGGAGCCACCGAGTGGTTAGTTATAATAGGGCAATGATTGAATCTGATCGTGTATGCCCTCATTGTCTGACCACACTATTATAGCCCCACCCAAGCCCAACGTTCACATCTTTCATTTAAAGGCTTATGTCTGACATCTTGACCTCCTTTACCTTCTTACTCTTATTTAACTATCACCTTAAATAACAACACGAGACCGGAGTGTGGCAAAATCAAATGAACTATTAAAAATTTGGTGGTGGAGAATAAAGCAGTCAGTCCGACATCTGCCAGGCAAAGCCCAACTGTCCCAGCATTAGCCATTGGGACCTCATCATCTGGGGAACAACCAAACCCCTGGGTTCAAGTGGGTGGCCAACCAATCACACCCCGGGCGCGCATATCTACCTTGATGGGACACCGCATCCCGATTTTACAGAACCCGCCCATCCTTTGGGCTAGACGGAAAGCAACCACAGGGCAACCCACAGGGGCGGTACCTGTACTGAGACTATAGCCGATTCACTCGAAGAGAGGCGGGTTCATCGTGCCCATTGCCGTAAATGTACGCCTAAACCACTGGCCGTCCACTGTACTGCATTTTCTGGCCACTCTCCATCCAGGGACATGAACAGCCATGCCGGCCGCCAGTAACTGAGCCCCATCCTGAACAGTATGCAGTAATTTCTTCATGCTCCTAAGAACCAACAACCAGGGAGGGTGGGTTGGCAACGTCCAGATCTGAAGAGACTGAATAACTCTTCGCCCATCCCACTGATAGCCTCTGCCCCCCTCCCCTATGACACCAGATGGGCGAACTGCCAATAGTTAACTATTAAACTCCAGAGAATAATTCCAGTTAAAGATACAGCAATGCTTTTAATTCCCTTCTGTCTTATCCAGCCCTCAGTTCTTAGTCTATGTATCATCTATAGTTCAATGTTTAAGGCAGCTTCACAGCCTGAAAACATTGATTTTGCCATGCTGAGTCAGCCATCTTGTTTCCAGAATGAATGCTTCAGTCTATCTAGCCTGTTCTCCAACTTTAGGAATTCATTTATTTTCTGATACTCCATATAATGTGCAAAGCTAGCCACATTATGTTTCAGCCTTTGAATAACCGTTTTGGCCAAAAACATGAAAGTGTGAATGGGACACAGCTGGTCATGAGCCATATTTCGTGTATGTAAGCCCTGTCACTGTCATTGTCCTTCGAAACCCCACACGTACCAGTTAGGTGGAAAACCATAAATTTGATCAATTTGCAGTAAGAAGCATATTGACTTATAAATTATGAGGGGCAATCATTATTTATTATTAAGGGGGCAAAAATAATTTATAATTAAGTTATGGGGCTTTTAGTTTTTCATTATTAAAAGGTTAATTAATTATACATTTATTTTGCCCCCTTAACCAATATATGATTGCCCCCATACTTCATAAGTCAGTGGAGCCTCCTATGTTCTGTAGGACAAGATAGCACACACAGCATGCTGTTTGAGTAATCACGCCTCTCACAACCACCTCTTTTTTCTGGCAATTTTTCTGGTGGTTTGTCAAACCACAGCTTAGTAAATCTGACTTTGCATTCTTATCCTATTAAAAATCGGGATGGCAGTGTGTGATGTGGCACTTTATTAAGCTGTGGTTTTCAGGTGGGGTATGTAGCATTTTGGCTTTTAGTAATACTGGCTGTTGTGAAACGGCTGGAAAATCCGCCTAAAACAGTCCGTTTTAACAAGCCGCCCTTTATAAAACCTAGCTCTAAATAAGCGTGCTAGTTTCCTACCCAGAATGCCATGTTACTCTTATTCTGTACTCAGATCTTGCCAATCGGTCTGAGCAACCAGATCATAAAATGTTCAACCAGCTTTGGGGCTGTAATCTTTGGTGTACAAATGACATATCTGAGCTCAGGATTTATAAAAGCAGATCAGCCACGTCAACAAATGAAAGAGTCAAATTTTATCTTGACTGTTTGCTTTAATAGATCCAGAACTAGATTAAATGGCTATATTTGTCTTTGCAGTGTTTCCAAAGTCATCTGAATTCCAGCCAACTAAATAGTCATACCCACTAAAATAGACATTTAAGCTTGTTTTCTTTTAATTATGAAGTGTTATAATATAAAAATGCTAACATTCCTTGTACAGAGGTTTAATGAGTCCAGAAACATTCTCCTGCGGCATGAAAGAAAGTTCCCCTTGGAACTTCAGGGTTTTGACATTTAGGAATTTCCATTGGTTATCAAAAATCATAACACAAGGACTGTGTGTAATCAGTCTTCTTTAGGTATCTGGCAGCCTGCTGAGAGATACCATCTTAGAATCAGTCAGCAATTCACATATTTGTAAAAGAGGGAGTTATTAGAGATCATTATCTCAGCAAAGAAATCATTCCTTTCTCATAGTGTATTGTTTTAGTAGATATATTATTAACCCTGGGGTAGCGGATCTGTTGCATGTCAATGTAGCTTACTAGTGGAGAACACACATCTACTGTATGTCTGTGAATCCACCAGTGTTTGACATTGTTATTTTAAATATACACAAATGCAGGGGGGGGGGGGGGGGATTACAGGTGCCTGGAATCCCCTCCTCTAGGCCAGGCATACTGATTATAATATGAAGAAAGACTTTTTTAACTGTCATTTCTTGCTACCTAAAGCACTTGCACTGATCTATTATTGAAGGAAGCAGGAATTGTCAGTTTTTCCAGAGCAGAACATATAAAATTAATTTAGATATATTAATAATTACTTATTAATTTATATAGCACCTTCCTCCCAATGGGACTCACAGTACTTTACATTGCTGCAGTGGGTGAGGCAGCCATCTTGGTCGCATTCAGCTTCTATTTTATGAAATTATTCACATCATTACCCATTTAAATTCCCTACTCCAAACTAACTTACCAGTATGATTGTGGCCTGTGTTGTAGGAAACCAGAGTACCGGGAGGAAACCCATGCAAACACAGGGAGAGCATACAGACTCCATACAGATAGAGCCACGGTAGATTCCATGACCGCAGTTTCTGTGGGGCAGAAATGCTAACCACTGCACTACTATATAGGAGTAAAGAAGGTATAATTCATACTTGTCCACTCTCCCAGAATGTTTGGATACTCCCAAACTACAGGTAGGACTCCCGGGAGAGTAGGCCATTCTCCCACATCCCACCCACTTCCTAGTGAAGTGGGCAGAAAGGGGGCCTCCATGAAGTTCTTGTGGCGAATCGCATAATTTTGGGCTAGCCCCCACGACTCAACTGCAGCCAAAATTATGCAATTCATGGCACCTGGCCCCCTCCAGACTCGTTATCATTTTGGCAAAACCATCCTGGGCTGCAGGACAGATTTATCTATATATGAGTTTGTACTGTATGGGGGGTGTAAAATGCACAGCCTGAGAGATGCGTAATTTGTCCCAACAGTATAAATATGGCCAGTTTGTGGGTGCAGTGTGCGAAAGCAAGCAGCATTTGCCTTGCATGCAAAAAAAGTTTGCATATGCACCTCTTACAGTACAACATGGTGTTCTCAGCTGCAAACTCAGCACCCACGGACAATTTGCAGCTATCTCCAAATTAACCCTATAGTATATATGGTTTGTCCAGGTGGAAATTTTGTACTTTGTGTAAATACATAGAATATGAATATTTTGGTGAAAGACAATGTTGGAATCCCTATCAAAATGCCACGCTTGCTTCCGTTAAACAGGATGAGAATTTATGTTAAGATTGCACACCATGTAATAATTACAAGTAGCCTATAGGAAGTTGTAACAAAACAGAAAGCTAATATAGGAGTGTGTTTGTTCTAAAGTGGATTTTATGCAAAGGTGGTTTTCGCCATTTTAATTAATAATTATTTGTCTTCAGGAAAACATTTAAAGTATCATTTTACTACTTTATGTATTATTTTATCATACTGACACTGTTATCATTTATTATAGAAAAAACACTTTTCACCAGCAACATGGAGAAATAATAACATCATTCCGTTTCAGATAAGTGCAAAACAAGGAGTGTTCTGACTTTTAGAGGCTTTCAGACCTGCATGTTGGACTTTAACCAGATATGAGTGGGCAGGGAGACTTGTCATAGGGTTAGACCTATGATAGCTGCAGTATATGTTGGGTTTTCAGTCATCTTACCCATGCTGAATGTGCCCGCAGGCAACAACTAAACTGTGAACAAGCAGTGCATTAAGAGCATAGGTTTGCTTGCAAGTGTGACTCATGCAGAAATGCTTGCCATAACATTCAAGCATAATTAGAAGCATGAAATAAACTACTGGAAAAATGTACTGTAACTGTGTAGGCCAGCATGACTGTAATGACAGGACTCCGCAACTGTCAAAGATGTGGTGAAGAGTGGGTGGGTATTAGTGATGGGTTTATAACAGTTACTTAACCAGTAATCGCAGTTGGAATCTATGGGCAGCAATGTTTTAGCTGATCATCAGCAATTACCAACCGCTGATGGAAGCACATATTCAAGGATTACGAGATTAAATACCTGCATTCCAAGTGTAAGCATATCCTGTGAGGCTGAGATTGGATTTAACCTGGGTTTCCTGTCGGAGATTACCTTGTTCCAAATTAAATCTCATTATTTTATAATTGGGTTATAATGTTTATCTGCGGTTGGTCTTTGCTTATTTTTAGGCTTTCACTACCTCATTTGGGACCTTAAGCTACATACACACTGGTAATGTGTTTCAAATATTTACTGTCTCATTTGTTATACTGATTCTTATTTTCACATCTATTTCATACTTACCAACTTTCTAAAGTTGGTTTCCAGGAGCCTGCCGGGGGAGGTGGGTGTTATGGGGGACGGGGCTCTCAAAATTTGCGTCATTTTACAGCAGGGGGGGGGCAAACGCAGCGATTCCCGGTGAGTCGCGGCGTTTTGGACCTAATTCTGTCCACTTCACTAGGAAGTGGGCAGATCCGGGAGATTGCCGCACTCTCCCGGGAGTCCGTGAGGCTCATGCGAAATGTGGGAGTCTCCCGGACATTACGGGAGAGTTAGCAAGTATGATCTATTTACATGTGCTTAACTATTTAGAAATGCCAGTATGTATGCAGACTAAAACAGGACAACAATTATGTAATACCAGCCTAATGTGCAGGCTGCAATTGACATTACAAGCAGTCCATGCAACTGATAAGGAAGCTTGTGCCTTGGGCTTGCTTGCATACTTGGTGGTTTTTTGAACACTATTTATATATATCTAGATTTATTTACCTGGACAGCGTTTATACGTTGTCTGTTTTCTGCCTCATGCTAGCATCTGTGTTGAAACAATAAATCTATGTCTTCAAATTTTTATTTAGTACCATAAATATTTAATTACTGGCAGACTTGGTTATAATTCACTTATTATTCTTCTATCTGGAAGTTTTTATTTTGATAATAATAAAAGTGAGTTACAGGACGCCGGAGACCATGCATGAGTTGTATTAGAGAACATCTAAATGTTGAGTTCATCGCAATGATGAGGTTCAAACTTTGATAGACAGCAACTGGCATAAGAATCCGTTTGACCCTACTGGTGGTGGCTGGCGCCACCACAGCCATGATAAATGGGGCTGCCTATGTCAGCACTGTGTACAGAGACATGACTTTAAAGAGGCATTTGAATTGTACAGAAAGTAAACTCAGACAGGCCGTTAAGCACTACACATGTAAAGCAGACACTGGCAGCTTTATTTATGCAATTCACTTGGCCTGTCTAATGTTAAAGGTTTTACATGGCTTTTCTCAAGTGCCAAGGCTACAGCGAGGGTGTGTCTGGGGCCTGGGCAGTCATCACAGAAAGATGTTTGGGATTATAAAGGTGGGAAATGGATTCTACTAACCAAGGTTTATTAGAGCTGTAATTGTGACTATTTATCGCAGTCCAAAAAAGACCTTGTTAAGTTTATGCTTTATGTCTCTGCATGATACAACTTAAAAACTCTTCTGTTTTTGCTTAACCTATTTGAACAAATTGCTAATCTTATCCAAGATGCATAAAAAAATAAAGTGAATATGATTGTATAATGCATGAAGGACTAAACATGGGCTAAACAATGGTGTTGTAACTTGCATGCAATATCAGTGGCTGAGTATTAAAAGCATTAATCAGATTCCTCTGATTATCTCCCCATCGTACCTCCTGTGCCCCGGCCTCCTCATATTGTAAGGTTGGTCATTTTTAACAGAGCAGTTCGTATATATAAGGAGCTGGAACTTCAAGAGATGGATTTTTAAACAATGCTGGATGCTGATAAAGCGTATTAAGATGCATTGAGAATGGAAAGCATGACATGAAACATCCAAATGGACCCAGCCGCCTCTTTTCGTTTTTCCCAATTGCAGATAAAACAGGCATCAGGCTATGTGCATACCGGTGTTTGTAATTTGTTTAATATGCTTTACAACATGCATATATGACAAAACAGGAAGTTGTTATCTTATTCAAGACAAATGTGGAAACTCGTTGACCACATCTAATTGCTTTTACAATGTGCTCCCATTGAGACTATAGCTAAGTACACACTGGAGTGTTTTCATCCAATAATCGGGCAAATCAGCCGACTGTTCGTTCAGAAGACGGGTTAGTGTGTATAGTGACATGATGGTCGAAAAGCGTTCCAAAGTGCCGATTGTCGGCTCATTTGGTTGGTCGTACTGTTTAATATTTTCCGACCAATAACCTAACGGTCATGTAGTGTGTATGCACTCATGCTGACGATCTCCATAGAGTTTACAGAGTCATGTTCTTTTCAGCCAATGCTAGCAATGAATGTCCCGGTGAATAAATACAGAGAGTGCTGTAGAAGGAATAATTCATTTGTTCGTTCTGAGACAGAATGTTTCGTTTCAGAGTCACAGAAGCTAACTAAATTTGTTAGGACATGTAGATAGCTATAAATAACAAGGCGGTTTTAATCAGTGTGACAATAGCCCTTCTGCTCCATGGGAGATTTCTGTCCTCCATTATTGAATGAATGAATGAATATTGTGCTGTCATTCTCTGAAGACTAGAGGACCAGATGAAGAGCACAGATCTGAAGGTAAAGTATGTCAGTGTGTATGCATGAATCGTCAGACTCATCGGACCTTCAGTCGTAGGTACAATCGTTTTAGATAACATGTCTGTCGGAAAATTCTTCAGTGCATACCTAGCCCAAGGTTAGGTACACACTGGAGAATTTTTTGACCAATCTGTTATCTACACCGTTAGAAACTATGACCGAAGGTCCGACTGGTTGGGTGATTCCTGCATACACTCTACATAGGATTTACCTTCAGAACTGTGCCCTTCATCTGGTCCTCTAGTTGTTTAGAGTTATTTAGAGACTGACAGCACAATAGTCGCTCATTCATTCATTTATTCATGTCACACTCATTAAAGCCCCCTGTTATAGCTAGCCACATGTCCTTACAAATTTCGTTAGCTTCAGTGGCTCTAAAGCAAAATATTCAGTCTCAGAACGAACAAATGGCATCGGCTGAAAAGACCATGACTATGTAAACTCTATGGAGATCGTGATGGTGAGTGCATACACACTACATGATTGAAAGGTGATTGGAACAAAATTATTAAACATTAAAACAAACCAAATGAAACGACAATTGGTACTTTGGAACAATTGTCATTCATTATGTGATTATACAAATTACCGCGATACGTGGCCGAGCGGTCGTTTATCAGGTGATTGGCCCGATAATCAGCTGAAAAACCTCCAATGTGTACCTAGCCTAAGTTTTCAACTGCGTTGTGTGTCACGAAAACACACTACTCAAGTTAAACACACAAAAAGATGCAATTATGTCTTATTTGGTAAAGTGATTTTTATATTCAGATCTGTTACCCCGTTTGTCAGGTCCGGTCATGTAATTCTTTGCAACGCTAGTTGTGATATTTTTGCACACGTGTATATGTATGTGTAAATATATATATAATATATACACACATTTATAGTTATTATTTAATCGTATTAAAACTGACAATATGAATGAAATAGCTTAAAGCTTAATGACCTTATATTAAAATATGTGTGAAATAATAAAATGCATTCAGCCCCCGTAATAACTACCAGAGTCACATTCTGAGGTTGTTACATACTGACACTTGTTTGCTCATTGTCCAAATGTGTAAATTTGTGTTTCAATAGCAATGTATGTTCACAACATGTATACTCTGTTAATTGGCAAGTGTTGGTTGATTTTTTACATTGGGATAGAACAATGGGTTTTGTGTTGTGTCTAACTTGAACAATGCCGAAGTTGTTAAAGTTTGAAGAACACACACAGTTTGTGTCACTTTCTCATGCATACTTACCACCTCTTCTTTTACCACTCGCCCATTTTTGTCTCACCTCCTTATTGTACAATCTTCTGTCCTTAGGCTCCATTATCCTGTCATTCCTTCCTTCTCACCTCCAGTGCTTGCTCAGCTATTTCCTCCTTTCTGAGGACAACTGCTTTGGTTGTCTCCTTTTCCAGGTCCTCTTGTTGTTTTTTCTTAAATGATCCAATTATGGAGCCTGATTCATTAAGGATCTTAACTTGAGAAACTTCTTATTTCAGTCTCCTGGACAAAACTATGTTACAATGCAAGGGGTGCAAATTAGTATTCCGTTTTGCACATAAGTTAAATACTGACTGTTTTTCATGTAGCACACAAATACTTGATAGCTTATTTGTACACTGAAATTTAAAGTTGATATTTGTGTGCTACATGAAAAAACAGTCAGTATTTAACTTATGTGCAAAGCAGAAATCTAATTTGCACCCCTTGCATTGTAACATGGTTTTGTCCAAGAGACTGAAATAATAAGTTTCTCAAGTTAAGAACCTTAATGAATCAGACACCTGATCCTGATATCAACACACCCTGCAGTAACTTATATAATAGTACACTATGTCGGTTTCATTAAGGCAACTTTTTACCTGTAGGGTCAACACAATTTGGTTGAAAACAATAACATCAGCCAATCACATCCACACCCTTGTGGCCAGCATAAGGGATTTGTAATGTAAAGCTGTTATAATGTTTAAACTCTTTCAGGTATACCACCCTGACTAAATAGGCACATCTACACCTCAGGCAACAACACCATTATCAGATTATAGTGGGTTATTGCCAATACTAGCAGCCGGGAGAGGAGGACACTGTTAGTGATGGCACTGATGCTATGTAAAGAGCCACCGCTGCTCCCCAATAGACAAAAGATATGGCTGATCCATTCAGTAGCTAAGATAACCTGAATAGAAAAGTTTAGGTCCAGTGACGCCCTCTCATCACCCAGCTGTCTGCGTTCCAGAGCCTATAGCTGAATTCCAGTAATGGCGAGGTCTTCTGGGGGGAGGGAGAAGTCACACTAAAGCTTTACATAGAGATAGGTGCGGGCAATTCTACCTGTGTGCTGCTGTCGAACACGGAAATGTTGTGAGGTAGGAAAGGGCTGAGATAATGTGAAATTTATTATATAGCTATAATGTTTGGAGTTTTTATTTTCATCTTAAATATAATAGTTTTATACAACTAATTTCTCACTGCCATGAACATGTTTGGCTGCCTTACTCATGTCTCTGTTTTCTCTATCTCTGGCTGCGTTGTCATTTTATAGCCATATATTTATTTGGCATGTTTTCTTTGCTACTCTCCAGTGTTTTGAGTATTGTAATAGGGTTACATTACTGATCACTGCTGTCTTTTCTGTCCATGTCACCTTGGTTTTGTAATGCGTTGGTGGAAAGAGTATTAGAAACACACACATTTTTCTTACATGGAAAAATGCTTATAGAAGGTGGTAGTCATAAATTAGCATGACCGTCAGTGATAAACTTTCTATACATGTTTTTCCTGAAGTCTGTACTTGAATTAAATGTTGTGTAATGTTTATAACATACCTAAGAACATTTGAATCAGTGAGATTTTTTGGAGAATGTCTTTTACTGAAGCTTTGTGGTATACGGCTGTTTGTTTTGGTATCTTGCATCATATTCTTCCACAATATCTTGAACAACTTGCCAAGTTTATTCTGCATCACGTACACCGGCCCATAAGCATCAGGACATTGCTATAGCCACATTGTCTCCATAGCCAATTAAATAAATTACAGTACTAATCAGATGATTAAAAATCTTAAAAGCATTGTGGTAGAAATTGCAGAGCTCTTTATTTTTCATAAAACAATAGCAACCCTTTTACAATTATTATATTAATAATTCAGCAAGGTTATTTTCATTGATTTTCATTGTTTCTACACATCAAAACCTAAAAATATGTTATTCTGCCTTTAAATGACATGGTGTACTGAGACATGTTGTGCCACTTCAGCTGTAGAGCAACAGATTAAATCATCATTATCATCATTTATTTTTATAGCTCCACTAATTCAGCAGCGCTGTACAGAGAACTCACATCAGTCCCTGCCCCAATAGAGCTTACAGTCTAATTTCCCTTACACAGACAGACTAGAGTCAATTTAATAGCAGCCAATTAACCTACATATGTTTTTGGATTGTGGGGGGAAACCAGAACACCCAGAGGAAACCCACGTAAACACAGGGAGAACATACAAACTCCTCACAGATAAGGCCATGGTTGGAAATCGGACTCATGACCCCAGTGCTGTGAGGCAGAAGTGCTAACCACTAAGTCACCATGCTGCCCATATACCATACCTCCCAACTTTGAAATTGGGGAGTCAGGAAAATGTGCATGAGAAGGGGACATAGGCAATCATCATGGGGTGTAGATACAATCCCATCGAGGGTGTGTTCAGTGCTTCCGAGCACTGGCACGCACCCAACCATCTCCAAAACATGCTTTCAATGCTGCGCACCCCAGTGGCCTGTGCGCGGTGCCAGTTTGCTACGCAGACCAAGAGTGGACAGGACATACCTCCCAGGACAAAGCTGTCCGCAGGCGGGACGGAACGACAGAGCCCTTAAATTGTAACTGTCCCACCTAAAGCTGGACATTTGGGAGGTATGTAATTTAAATAATTAAGTTTAAAATTTATGTTGGACAATTTACAAATGAAAACACATTCCAAGCAAAATCATGGTTCTTAAAACTTCAGAAACAGCAGCATTTGCAGAGTTGTTGTGTCACTCTTGTTTATTGCATTGTTTTTGGTTTTTTTTCTTAATTATGTCATCCCTGCTGGATCATATTTCCGTCCTTCAGCCTAGCCATATAGTGCCAACTGACATCATTCCTTATATTTAATGAGGTAAGACCCACATATACCACTAGACTACACCCTAATGTCACACTGGTGATTTTGAAGTTATTTAGTTTACCAAAAGTTTCTCTGTGTACTAATATACATATTTCCTTTTCTCTCAGTATTTTGTGACCAATACTTTTAACTTCCATCTTTCCCTCTCTAATGTACTCCCTTGAATAACTATTATCACATATATACAATTGGGTACACAAAAGAATAACCTTTTCTTGTGTTGAATATTAGCTACACCCACAAGAAGGGATTATCACACACATATATAGGATTGACAGAAGAACTTGTGAAGAGATAAATGGATTATTGCAGTTTGCTTTTGTAGAAGGTAGTTTAACTCATGCAACAAAAATCATATATTTATCTAATAATATTTACATAAAACAAATACAAAGAGAAAATAGTAAAGTTGTGTGCAATCTAGAGAAAATAGACAGCAAATAACACAAGATGAGGGATAAAAAAAAGGGTAGGCTTCATCAAATTCTAATAGTGTGTCCGGAATACAATGTAAACTTAACAAATAATCTTAATTTTCAGAGAATAACAGAGAATCATCTCCATTATACACAATGTAATGAATGGCATTAAATATTACCTTGTACATTCAATTAAGCATGTTTGTGTAATACTTAAAAGTAAATCATGGTTTACATAGAATGTGTTTGTTCCATGTTCTTTTTCAACATCATGTACAATATTAGACTGTTTTGCAAGTTCCATCTGATCAACCTACCTTTAGGTCAATGAAATGAAATCTTTGCCTGCTAGCTTAACTCTGCTAAAGCAAGTAACAAGGGAAATATTAAATACATTTTTTCTTTAAAATAGGTATTTTGTTTAATTCATTAATTCATCATACATATGTAAATGGATCAGGTTTATTTACACAACCACACAGGGCCTGATTCATCTTCAACCACATCCTATATGCAAGTTAAAATAAGTACGGAACTTGAGCGTAGGTGCGCCTGTATTCAAACCCAAATGGATCTCAAGATGCATTTTCATTTCAATCTGGGTATAAGTACGCTCTGCCTAAACAGTACTAGTCACATGTTAACAGACAGAACAGACTGCAGGATACGCATGTGCATATGTACAATATTAAGTCCCATCTGAACGCTTGCAAAAAAAATTTAGAAAATAAATTACCAACTCATAATACTATAATCATTAATAAAAATATGTGTCTTTAAAAAAGCAAACCGTTTTTTTTTACATTAAATACTTAAATTAGGATGTTCCTAATGCGTACTGTACATACAACCCGTTTTTTCAGTTTCTCTTCCTTGTATACACACATTCTATTAGATTACAGGTTGTCAATCTTGTTCCTACTTAGGCTAGGTACACACTGGCCCGATGATTGCACGAAAAACCTCCAAACAGCCAATATCTGACTGTTTGGTCAGATATCGTGTGAGTGCGTGTAGTGACACAATGATCTAAAGTTGTCCTAAAGTGCCGATCATTGTTTCCTTTGGTTGGTCGTACTGTTTAATATTTTTCAACCAATCACCGACCGATCATGTAGTGTGTATGCACTCATGCTCACGATTTCCATAGAGTTTACAGAGTCGGGCTCTTTTCAGTCTTATGATAGCAATGAATGTCCATGTGAATAAATGTAGAGAGTGCTGTATAAGGAATAATTCATTTGTTCGTTCTCAGACAGAATGTTTCGTTTCAGAGTAACAGAAGCTAACGAAATTCGTTAGGACATGTATATGTCTATAACAAGGCGTTTTAATCAGTGCGACAATGTGACAAGAATGAATTAATGAATATTGTGCTGTAATTCTCTGAAGACTAGAGGACCAGATTAAGAACCAGATGAAGAACACAGATCTGAAGCTAAATTGTGTCAGTGTGTATGCATGAATCACCAGACTGATTGTACCTTTAGTCGCAGGTACATTTGTTTGAGATAACCGGTCAGTCTGAAAATTCTTCAGTGTGTACCTAGCCTAAGGCTTTAATTACCTATAATAATTTTATCAATGACTGATAAAAAAAAGTCCTGATCAGCATGCCGATTCATGTGTGTACACCATGCATGTTTTACAAGATTTACCTTCAGATCTGTGCTCTTCATCTGTTATAACCATCTGCTGAAAAGATCATGACTCTGTAAACTCTATGGAGATCTTGATCGTCAGTGCATACACACTGCAGAATTGAAACGACATCTCTCCACCCTTGAACGAGATTTTTAGTTCAGTTTAAAAATCAAATGAAACGATACAATGAACTTTGGAACAATAATTGCTCATCGTTGCAGTGTACACAGTATTGAAATATCTGGCTGAACAGTCGGAATGTCCAGGAGACTCCCCGAGGGGTGGTCCAAACATTAGGCAAGTATGGCTCAAATATCCCCACTACTTTACTTTAACTTACTTTAAAAGTTTAAAAGTTTTCACGTGTTACCTAGAAACCCATGTGACACATCCAGTAGGAACGACTGATTTACAAAACAGAAATCCTGGAAAGACTGGGAGAGGTAGTTCCATATATGCTTAACTTATGTTTTCACAAATGCTGCATAGGAATGAGCACCTGAAAAGTATTATGGCTGAAATGTAGAATGTTAATGTACCTCATCTCTCAATACATAAGAATACATTTACTTTTTCATTAAGATCTGATGAATCATATGGAGTTTGATTTATACATATTTTAATGTTGCACTATTCTACTTTAAACAGCTACTTGCATATTATTAGTAACATATTTTTACTTTGTCATTGTGCTGAAAAATTGCATATTTTTTTTAAATATTGTATGTTTAGCAGATTTGGCCTTGCTGTATAAAATTAAGATAAGTCAATGTTTGAAAAGCGTTTTGTTTCTTAAGTTTAGAAATAAGCTATTTGCATTATCAAAGCATATTTTACCATAAACAACTACATCCAGAGTTAACGTTAAAATAAACTTAGACATCAATTACACATTTTATTACAGGCAATAGAGAATTTTATTATTGGTAGATGTCATGATCTGCCTCCTGCAGCTCCTGTTTGCCAGGAGCTATATTGGTCTTTCTGGATATATATAGCCTGCAGTACCACCATGCCACCAAAAGCGCCAATGTGGTGCTTGATCTGTTTCCCTTCCTGCTGAGCTAAGCTCGTTTTCTCAGCATGATTTACACCTGCCACTACACTTTAAAAGACAGCCTTTCCCAGCAGTCTGGGCCAGATCATCAGGTCACTCTACCTGATTGGAAGCAATCCTTTGACTCCTGTTCTTGGTTATTCTTACCTGTGTACCCGACTTGTGGTTTTGCTGTTCATTCCAGTGCTGCAGACACAGCTCATTATCCATCCAGTTCCTGAGTAATATACCTGTGTGGATCTCTGTGCTTCTGCTCTCTGCAGCTCATTGCTTCTCAGTGTAACCTGTTCAGTTTACTTCCACCTTTACCTGCTGTCTGCTCTCTAGTGTTTCAGCATTATCAGACTACTCATCTCTCCTCTTCCTCCTTAGAGGTATCTAACCCTGCAATCCACAGGCTACTCATGTCTCCTCCTCTTCCAGAGGTATCCACCCTGCAACCCGCTGACTACTGCTTTTCACCATCGCTTTACAGTATTGCTTATTCCGCTGTTAAGATCTGTGCTTATATTACTGCCTTACCAGTTATTGCATCCTGAACCTGTATTACCTGTGCCTCTAATAAAACCACTTTGTTCACCTACGTTCTTTCCGTGGTCTTACCTTGGGAACCCAGACAGTAGACCCCTGTAACGTTGAATCTAAATAGTGTCTTAATTGATTTCATAGAGACAAATTTGGATACGACGTCCGGGAATCAGGCCAGCTTAAGAGTAAATGCATGTCAAGGCTGATTAAAGATTTTTAACACTTAGCAAGGCAGCACTTCTTAGTAGCTTATAAATATTCGGATGTAATAAGGACAATGACTTGGTCAGACAAGAAAGTAACATTTTCAACACTGGAAATATGTAGTTGCAAGGTTTTACAACCTTTTTTCTTGTCAGTGACTCTAGGGCAGTGTTGGCTAACCTGTGAAACTCCAGGTGTTGTGAAACTGCAAGTCCCAGCATACCCCAATAGTTGCTATATAGTGGCAAAGCATGCTGGGACTTGTAGTTTCACAACACCTGGCGTGTCACAGTTTACCAAGTATCCAATAATTTATGCAACCTTTACCAATGACTCCAGTGTTTGTAAATGTATACAAACATTCTCCTTACTCCGGGCTGCAACCACTTTGTGGAATTCCCTCCCACGCACAGTAAGACTTTCCTCTAGTCTTCAAACCTTCAAGTGTTCACTGAAAACCCACCTCTTCAGACAAGGTTATGATATTCCTCAACCACCATCTTAATTTCTCTAGATTACCCTATTACCATCCTCTACACTGCTAACGCAAGACAACAACCCTCTGACCAACATTGCCACACACACAGCACACTCAATACTTTTACCTTTGCAGTCTAGCTGGTCCATTGTGCAATATGATTTAGCACATGCACTTGTGTTTCTAACTCCCATTGTCCTATAGATTGTAAGCTTTCGAGCAGGGTTCTCTTACCTCTCTGTCTGTATGTATTACCCAGTATTGTCTTATCAATGTTTGTTCCCAATTGTAAAGCGCTACGGAATTTGCTGGCGCTATATAAATAAATGTTGATGATGATGATGATACTCTGTATATCAGAATGTCTGTAAATATTTACCAAATACGTCAGTGGTGAGCACCCTGATTTATTAGAAGGTAATATATGTTTTATTACTTTCTAATACAGTAATGAAGGGTTTTCCATCAACCACCAACCACTTGTTAATCTGAATACAGAGATCTTTATAAAGCAACCTTTGTACAAACAACAAATATGGTAAGTAAACAAGACAGAAAATCAGACAGTTTGTGGAAGGTTAATGTTCTCCTGATATAGGATAAGCCCCAGCATGCTAAAACCTAGAGCAATGCTATTTACACTATAGTTTAAGATAATGCTGGGTACACACTACACAAAATTTCTCGCGATGAGATATCCTCAACGATTTTAACGATAATAAAAAAACATGATCAGCATGTAGATTCATGTGTACACACTTTTTACATGATTTACCTTCAGATCTGTGCTCTTCATCTGTTATGATCATCTGCTGAAAAGATCATGACTCTGCACACTCCATAGAGATCTCTGGACACTGACGGTCCTGAGTGCACACACACTCACAATGCAGAATTGGAACAACATCGTTCCATTGTTGAACGAGATTTTTAGGTTTCAAAATAAAATAAAACTATACAATGTACTTTTGAACGATAATCATTCATCGCTGGAGCATACGCACTATAGTGATATCGGGCTGAATGATCATTTATCGCTTGATTGGCCCGATAATTGTCTGAAAAGACAGTAGTGTGTACTAGCCTAAGACTGATGCTGTGCAAAGCACTAACCAAGCTACACAACTGCTCCCATAATGTGATAGAGGTGGAACAATTGTGCAGACAAATCTCAATGTCGTACCCTTGATACTTTTCATAAATCTACACAAGTACTGTTAGATGTGTTTCCCCTGTCAAGATCTGGTGGACATACTGGTACTTTAAATGCCATTGAGTATTATTAAACAAGATTTTCTCATTAATGATAAAATACTTCTTTACCTGGACCACAGTAAGGCAACCAGTGACTTTTATGGAACTACAAGTAACATAATGCCCTGGTTTTCTTTATCCAAGACATTCGTGATCTGTGAACTTACACCTTTATTTCCTCTGCTATGCCCCCGTAACTTACCCTTCCAATTGTCCTATAGGCAAATGTATAAAATATAGGTACAGTCAACAGTGAAATATTAAATTACTTCTGTCTTTTTACCACACTACCACGCATTCCTCTACAGATTCATTTGTTTATAAATGCTCATCACATTGATTTTTGTGCCTGCATTGTTTTAAGAATACTTATAGATTGCATGTCTGTACAGAACAACTTTTTTTTCTATCTGCATTACACCAGTGTTTCTGTAGTACAGGATCCATAGTACAGCAACTACTGGCAAACAGAATTGGTCCATCCATATACTCTACCAAACTAAGGGTGCCCTGGGGGCTCAAATACCAAACTAGAATGTACAGGTTACAGAAGCTGTGGCGAACATGTTGGCAACAATACATAATGATACATCAAAATATATTACAGATGGGGAAGACACTTGGGGCTAGATTTACTAAGCTGCGGGTTTGAAAAAGTGGGGATGTTGCCTATAGCAACCAATCAGATTCTAGCTTTCATTTATTTAGTACCGTCTACAAAATGATAGCTAGAATCTGATTGGTTGCCATAGGCAACATCCCCACTTTTTCAAACCCGCAGGTTAGTAAATCTAGCCCTTGGTCATGTCTGCGTGCATGGTTTTATAATTCTGTAGCAGAAGTAGCTGACTTCATTTTTTGTGTGGAATTTTGTGGATAAAAGGTTTACAGATAAGAGATCCCATACCTCTATATGATAAAACAGTCTATGAAATGATAGCTGAGCTTGTCGTGCTTGTACTATAATATATCTACTCTTGTGAAAGCAAGCGGTTATTTCAGCCTTATGTTCAGAGATTTACTTGGTTTTTATAGATTATAACTGTATGAAATAATTGTACGCCAACTGGAAGTCAGACCTTGAAGACAGTCTAATCCACTATCTCTCCGATATTAATTTTCCAAAGAGATTGACTCAATTATGGGGAAGACATGTTTTTAAAATTTACTGCATGCAATAAGAGTTCAAATAGATAACAAGCTGTACTTTAATTGGTAAGGACTTTTAGTAATCTCCTACAATTTCAAGTTCTCTATGAAAGGTAATACCTTTGTTCAGAAAGGCGGGGTGGGAAAACTTTGCTGGCTTAAGAGATGTAAAGTCAGAAAGCATTGTCATTTTTATCTGCAGTGGTAAATGCGCAGAGATAATTGCCGTAGCCTTACAGAAATATACCCATGGTATCCTTTTATTTTTTTTAATGTGTGTAATGTAATCCTGACGTTCCTTCCATTATATCAAAAGCATCCACATTGACACACAGTGGCGCACGCAGGGGGGGTTCTGGGTCTCCCCCTCAGCTAAAAAGTACCCTATATAGCGGCACTGTACTATACAGCAGCCGTGGCGCTGTCAAAGAAGCGTCCGCCGTGGACGCTTCTTTGACAGCGCCGCGGCTGCTGTATAGTGCAGTGCTGCCTAAACGGAGTGGGCGCAAGCGCGGCACCTCTCTCGCTTTTTTTTTTTCCGGTGGAGGGGAAACCCCCCCTTAAAAATGCTCCGTACGCCCCTGGAACGCTACCCATAGAGATTGATTACAATAACTGATGACAGTCACTCTGGTTGCTCTTGAGTGGGTTTAAATAACTACAGAGAACAATACTTTTGATAGTTACTTTTCTTTTAATAGTTGACATAATTAGAAAGCTATTTGTTCTTGTTTCCCAACAACTGTTCTGGTTAATACAAGACAGCAGCCGTCACGTTTGATAATGAAGTTGTTCCTGTGGTCTTTTGTCTCCGGAGTCTGGAAGTTGTACAAAGATTTATCTACATCTGGTGACAATAGCAGCTCCAGCGTAGCGCAGGATGAAATCCAGCTGGCCTCTACAACCATTCTCATTGGTTGGAATTTTCAGAGCATTTAATTATACCCACCAAATATATGGAACATTTAAATGTATTCCCCTTTTGTTCTGCATGAATATAAAGTAATGCCTCCCCTTTAAAACACTTTAGATACACTGTTGCACGTGAGTCTTTATAATCCAGAAAGTAACTTGGTTTAATAGTAGGGTGTTAACCATTCAGGATAAGTGTTGTGGTAAAATAAATAGAAAATCAGATTAAATGTATTAATTCTCTTTAAGCAAAATATAATTTATGGGTGGTGCAGGCATTAATATATGCCACTTTGGGTTAAATATCTCAGTCCAAGATATCAACCATTTTTGGGAATTAGGTACATGGAGGAACAGTTTGCTGGAGTTTCTGTCTGTATGGCTCAGAGAGAGCGTGGGTGAAGGGTGGTGATCATTGACTACTATTAGAGGACAAATGTTTGGCGCACATAAGCTTACAACTGTCTGTAGATATTGTTGTGGTAATCATGTGGTGTGCACCTAAAGTGACAAGTAAAGCATTGAAAGTGCAGTAAAATCCTTACATTGCAACCACTAATTCAATATCACTATGAGTAAGCACGGTGGCGTAGTGGTTAGCATTAATGTCTTACAGCACTGAGGTCATGAGTTCAATTCCCAACCATGGCCTTATCTGTGAGGAGTTTGTATGTTCTCCCTGTGTTTGCGTGGGTTTCCTCTGGGTACTCCGGTTTCCTCCCATACTCCAAAAACATACTAGTAGGTTAATTGGCTGCTAACAAATTGACCCTAGTCTGTGTGTGCGTGTGTTAGGGAATTTAGATTGTAAGCCCCAATGGGGCAGGGACTGATGTGAGTGAGTTCTGTGTACAGCGCTGCGGTATTAGTGGCGCTATATATATAAATGGTGATGATGATGATGAGTAAGCCATTGTATTTTAGGGATGCTGTAATGTAATGAACATTGTGGGGAACAGTTCCTAGAAATTAATTTTTGAATTTCAGTATAATATACTACACTAAACCACTGTTGTTGCATTTGTTTTGTTCTGGACATGTGACATTTTGCTAATAAAAAGAGATGGCAGCCATTTTGTAAACTCTTTTTTTTTTTTTATAATCAAAGCACAGCAATGCAGTTAGGCAGTATTTTTCCTGCTTTCATTACAAAAGAAGGATAAAAAGTTTGTGTTTTCAATGCAGAATTAATGTCTAGATTGAGTACTGAAGTGCTTCTCTCTACCAGTCACAATAATAAATCTATATAATCTCAAATAGCCTGTGGTAAGTTATTACAACAATACCTAAATGAGTCACAGACTTCTCTCTGTATTTATCGGGTGCAGTTGTTGGCAGGTTGCGACCCATCATTTCTTTTCATCTTCTCCCTCTGTGCATAGGAAATGTATAGTCATCATGTTCAGTTTTTGTACATTGTGTCACAATTACTCTCACTTTTGAATAATCTGGTGATGGTGTCCTGGAGTCACAACAAACTGTTGACGATAGTTGTATATCTACTTATCGCCCCATTTTCTACAAATACTGTATGTCTGGTGAGGTGTGTGAATTGCACATAGAGCTGCGTACTATAGTGACATACTTTGCGCATTTCAGTATTTTCTACAGCTAAACTAAAATGTTGATAACAGCTAAGTTATTGCTACTCAGACAGGTGTCTGTGCAGCCTGTTTCATAAGCCACAGATGTGCGAGCAGCTGGTATCTATAGTATTATGAACAAATCAAAATTAAAAAAACCAACAACTTATTAGTTAATTGTTCATAGTGAGCAAATTTGTAACTATCAAATATATTTTATAAGATATGCATTAAGTAAATGAATGATAATTGAAACCACTGGAGGCTAATTTACAGCCCTAGTTTCCTATTTAATTGCCTCTTAAACTGTATACTTTTTCAGAACACTGAAGAGCAAAGATATTTTAAGTTAATGAAGCACACCAGCAAGAAAGCAGCTCCTCACTGGTTGTAATTGTGGAGATTAGCAGGCAGGAAATGCCCTATGATTTGCATAAACAAAAAGCCAAGAGGCTCCTTTTGTCTCTGTACATGTCCTCAGAATGGCCTACTTAGGAATAGTCTGAATGATCCTTCAGGCTGCCAGCCTCTCCAGCTGCTGTTAAGCTGACAGGAAATTCCCTCCGTTTTTAGTTTTTTTTACTTCTTATATATTAATTCTTCCCTTTCATTTAGATGTTTTCACTATTTCTCATAAACCTCAGGTTATTTCAAGCCAGCCACATCAAGAATGACACAGGAAATGGACTTCATTAATGTTCCGAGATGCTTAAAATCTTAATGTAAGTAAGGAGACCAGTTAGGATGAGGCTGACACAATACACAACTTTATTTACAATAGACTTAATTATCTTAGGCAATCAACTTTTTTAAAAGATAACAAAACCCCACGAATAGAAGAAGCACAAGTTAAAATTCATTTGCTCATTCTTTCCTTATTCTCTAGATCATTGGTACCCTGACCATATTCTCATTCTTATCCTGTATGTTTATTCTCAACCTGAACGTCCATTTTTACCATGACTGTTCCCTAAATTCATTCTTATCATGATAGTTCTAAATATTAATTCTTTACAAATGTAACACCTAGTAGTTTGCTGACCTCTCTGCTTCCTCTTGCTGGCTCTTTTTGACTCCTTTCCATTGACAGTGTTGTGAAGTTATTAATTACATGCCGTCAACGATGCTGCAGGGAGCCTGTCTGCCTTGTCGCGGCTCTCTTTCGGGAGCCGAGCACCTCTACTTTGGGAAGATGTGCACCTGGTGGGTTGGGATTGGAGAAAATGGCGGTAGCCATGGGGCTCCAACTTCTTGGGATGCGGACATGCTGCCTACAAGGTTGACCTGCTGCCGCATCCCTTAATTTAACATAGAGGCCTCTCCAAACCCTTAATATCTCAGGAGCAGCTGCTGCCTAGAAATGATGCCTGCTACATCCCTTAAATTACTGCACAGCCCTCCCTTTTCTAATACATTTCTTTGGGTCAAGGGCTGGTGGGGCTCCCATACTTCTGTACTCCCTGTACCCCCTGATGGCAGCCTTGATGGTCATTCGTACCCTACCTACTCGCTATTCACTTATTACCCTGACCATACATGTAGTTTTATATAATACAAAAGTGTTACAGAATATATTATTCTTCATTACAAAGAGTAAAAGCCACATAACACATTTTTAGATGTTAAAATGATTATTATTTGCTTTTTTAAAAGTCATTTCTGTAATTTAGAGCAAGGGGTAAATGTATTAATGTCCGGATTCTTCAACTCCGGCGTGTTCAGCGTCTTTGGCGAATAAATTTAAAGCGGCGCTGCATTGTAAAAGGAAACTTCCCTTTACAATGCAGCGCCGCTTTAAATTTAATCGCCGAAGACGCTGAACACGCCGGAGTTGAAGAATCCGGACATTAATACATTTACCCCCAAGTGTTATAGTTATCCATATTTATAAATAGTTTATTTTGCTTGTAAGAATTGATTTAGACTGTAAGCTCCAATGGGGCAGGGACTGATGTGAATGAGTTCTCTATACAGCACTGTGCAATTAGTGGCGCTACATAAACAGTGGCTGATGATAATGATGATAAAGGTTGATCTGGATGCAGTTCCCCAGATGCAGAGTTGTCCTCATAGACCACAGCAGGGTGAGAGTACAAAGTGAAAGTTTGTGTAAAGGGAAACAGAGACATACCAAACTGCAGGCTGGCGTTCTAAATGTGCCAAAGACATGTCTTAACACCTAACAGTCCAGATGTCCTGGTCCGCATAAATAACATCTGTCAACGGATGAGCCTTTATGATAGTGGAAGTTAGAACAAGTAGTGGATGTCCCATGTTAGTGTCCCTACGAACCTACAGAATCACACAGCCTACTGCATTAACATGTTGAGGCACATTGTGGGTGTAGGGAGTGTCTCAGAATAAGTACCTATTTAAGCTTGTAATTGTGTCTAGCATAGACATCTCATTGTACACACATTTCTACAGAAAAGATCCAGCCACTATCTGTTTTGTTCACTCAATTGTTGTGTGGATCTTCGGTAGCACACACCTTCCTTGATCATTGCTAAAATCACTACCTTTATTGGTTTGTGCTGGAATTATCATTTGATTATAAGTATCACACTTTTTGGGACTTTTAAGATCATATAGACATCATATAAACGTCACTGTTATGTGCAAGGCAAATACTGCACACAGAAACTGTACAGTTGTATTTTTGCTCTGCATTTTACAGTTCACTACTTTTAACCAGATTGTGCATTTTAGATTACCCCTCTGCATAACAGAATGGGGGTTTTCTCGGGTCAAATTTTGCACTGAGTACCTGGATTTACTCTTAATATTAAATCTGCCCCTTTGTCTATGATTTAACTAATTAATAATATTCATAATTACCTACTTTCAGTAGGGATCGTCCGGGAGAGGGGAGTGACTAGAGGGCGGGTGGGGGCGGGGCGCCTTGAATCGTGTCATTTTGGCCCCACCCCTACAAGTAAAATGCTATTTTGTCGCAGGGGGCGGGGCCAAAATGATGCAATTCTCTGTGAATCGCGTCATTTTAGCAACGGAATTGCGGGATGCGGAAGAAATGCCAGCTCTCCCAGGAGTCCGGGAGTCCGACCCGAATTTCGAAAGTCTCCCAGACTTTCCGGGAGAGTTGGCAAGTATGATAATACTATGTTACACTGGTGTAGTACGTGCAACTGTTAAAGCTTATTTACATTAAGCCATTAGCATGGAGTTTTTAACGCAGTTTTACAAGAACTGAACCTACAGGAGTATTTGCCACAAAAATAAATGATTCCTATGATTGCTAAATTTTTCATGCAGTTTTAAAGGTGGTTTACACTGACTGACACAGTGGTCAGTGGTGCTGTGTTATTCAGTAGAGGCCTAAAACGAATGAATAGTCGTTTACACATAAGCACTGGGAAAACAGGTAAAACACATGAAAATAAATGTGCACCTAAGCTGCGGTTTTGTTGATCCATTTTTAATGTGTTTTACATGAGCTTTATACGCTTTGCGCTGTTACTAATACCATACTTGCCAACTTTCCCGGAATGCCCGGGAGACTCCCGAAATCCGGATAGGTCTCCCAGACTCCCAGGAAAGCAGACAAGTATCCCCCATATTGCAATTTACTCGCCAAAATGATGCGATTCGCGGTGAATCGCGTCATTTTGTTGTGGGGCCAAAATGACGCGATTGACCACTCCCCGCCCCCTCCCTCCCTCCAACCATGCCCCGTTCCCGGGATCTCCCGGAATTCACTATTCAATCTATTGTTCTGGTAGAGCGCAGTAATGAATGAATACGGAAATGTCTTACTATGTCTTTTTAAACACAGTGTTAACATTTAATAATGCCGTGGTAGGAATGAGCCCTTTAGAAAATATTCTTCACATTATTATTGATGTTGTTTTCAAGCATTAGTGGATAAAAAAAAGCACATTAACAGAAGATAGTTGTGAATGAGGCCCTTAATAAATGGACTTGTGTGGAGAGTCGACTTGTTTATGAATGGTGAACATTGTCCTAAGAAAAATACTTTACAAATGTTATGAATGAAGATGAATCGATAGTGTAAGATTATTTTGATATAATGTATAAAATAATGACACTGATCTGTAATCTATATTTACAACAGGTCTGTCCACAGTGACATAAATATTCTTTATCCCTGGTAAACAAGAAGTAATTTCAAATTTGTTGTTTGAAATGTGATATATTTTTCCAGGTGTGCACAATATTAACCAAACACTTGAGCACTGGTCTTAACGTCTAACATCAGGGTAGCTAGAGGCTGCGCTTCAGACCATAATGCGGTCCAGATTGATCACATGCTCATGAAGTATAACGTTCTCTGCCATTTTCAGATCTCTGGTAAAAGTGTTTATTTGTAGCAAGCAATCATACAGTATATGGCAGTTCTTAAAGTCATAAAAAGAAAACAGTTTCCTTGGTTCAAAGACTGATGTTTGAATAATGTGGGGTTTTCTAAGCCTTTCTCTGTGCATCATGGGAATTTAATAGTTCTCACTAGACCAAGCAGGACTGGAACATTCATCTACCCAATAGCTGCCACATGTGACACTGCGGGCAAATTGTGGCAAAGTCGGGGTGCTCTCTTCTATGTTTTATTGCTTGTTTCTAAATGCAATGTTATTGATACAAACAGATCTGTTTCTCATAGTAACATTTACAAGCAGCAATGGTAAGTCATGAACCTTTAAAAGTGCACACACTAAGTTTTATTTAATCTGAATCTTTCCTGATGCCATTACCTATCTAATAGCACTGGCCCTACTACTGGGCATATGAAAGACAAGGTAATTTCAAAGGCCCTTTCATGTTTTTTTAGACACAGCGGCTCAAGTTAAGTTAAACGCAAATTGTATTCTTAGAAGGGAATTCGTGCGCACTATTACCGATATTATTGTAATAGTGCGCATTATTACTGTTAATACGGTAATATCAAGGCTGGATTTCTGCTTGCGGTTCCCTGAGCAAGTATTAACGGTAATAGGTTTACCGCAGCGTTATTCCAGGGGGAATTCAATTCCCCCCCTTAGCGTATAATCCGCTTTTTAACTTCTGGGCAAGCGTACAAAAAAGCAGGTTCCAAAATTATTGGTTTGTGCACATGCTCAGACGTAAAAATGTGTATTATATGCCAAGAACGCCAGTTCAACCAAACATGAGCCCCACCGTGAGCTAGGGAGATTATTTGGTGTTTTAAAGACACAAGTGTAGTTTTATCTGCGGATAAGCAGTGGAGTTTAAACTTGATTTATTACTCGGGAATAACAATACGTGCTGGCCAACTGTGTTTTCAGAGGCTTGCACAGCAGCTAGGACTAACCTGGTGATATTTTGTGGTGAATCCATAACGGAACACTAACATTCTCACTGTTGTGCTAGAATTTGGTGACGTACGCACCGGGTGGTTGATGCATATGCTCACATCATGCATATGGTGCTGGCCACCACTGCTGTATGTGACTAGGTTAGAGTAACTGTTTCTTTGTTTGTTTGTTTTGTTGAATTTTAGTTAAATTACGATAATGCAGATATTATTTTAAAATTGTGGGTCTTTTTGACTGAATAATTTGCCAATATTAAAATTGTAAGTAAGTCAAATATATATTCTTTATGTAAGTCAAATTAACATATTGAAGTCACTTAGCCCCTTCTCCTACTCTTGAAGAACACACGTATCACGTTATCACTGTTTATAATAATCTGTATCAGGTTGACGATTCAGACATTGGCAGGGCGCATCGACACTATCATCAGTAGCGCTATTTCCCAAGTGGTTTTCTTGAGTTGTTTCTTGAGTTTCTTAGTTGTGCTTCACAACAATTAAATATAGAGTTGGAATTCTGCCTCTATACATCAGATTAAATATATGAAGCTTCTTCATCACTAGGAAAGTTTTACATGTGTATCTATGCACATTACAGTGCTCTTTCATGTAGGAACAGCTTTGTTTGAGAAAGGGAGTCATGATTAAATGGAGAAATAATATCAGTAACATCTCATCTTTTAAATGTTTCAGACAGCTGGCCTCACAATACTCACGGTACAGCCTTGATTGAACAATAGCTCAGGTTTCTTATATAGATTCTTTTTACTTAGCTTCAGATCTAATCAACATTCCTAAAGCCTTAGGTTCACCACTGTGTAGAAAAGCTCACAGTAATAACATCTATTTAATACTGTCTGGAAAAGATTTTGAATGATCCAGAAGAATACAGAGATTGGTTCTATGTTTCATATGTATATGTATTTTATACCACAGATACAAACATAGTGCTGTACTGTATTTTCCCTTGTCTAATAAGTTGGGAGTCCTTGGTGTTTCAGTGCAAGTTTTTAATAAAGACTGACTAAGCTGTTTTCATATAAAATTGTTTACTATCAATACCAGTCTTTTTGGTCTCCAACTTGTTAAGTTAATTCAACTGGTGTAGCACACGCTGTAGATCACAGTTTTTGGCTGATCAGATTTGATGATAGATATCTGACTGACTCCTGGACTTTTTGAGTCTACTTTCTCAGCTGTATGGGTCCAACTATATCTAGAACGACTCTACTAACCGGTCAAATTGCTGAGGGCAGAGCCTAAAATAAGTGACCTTTTACATATATGTAATTATTCCTTATTGTATGGATTTATCCACACATGAAATTCCTAAATGGAAGACAGCTTGAGAAAGCCACTGGAGTGGCACAGAGATCTAATGATCTCTCTGCGGCACCACCTCTGCCATTCACACTAACATCAGTGATACAACACACCAGTCAATAGATCTCAAAGACACTCAATTTTCCCTGCAACATCTTGATAAACCACCTACGTGGAGGAGCCCTATATTATCAATACATTTTTCTTTTTGCGGTTAAGGTGTGATTTGGGAACTTTGATGGCATAGTGGTTAGCAATGCTGCCTCGCAGTGCTGGGGTTATTAATTCGACTGTAACCAGGGTGCTGTCTCTGGGGAGTTTGTATATTCTCTCTATGTTTGCTTGGGTAACCTCCAACACTCCAGAAAGACACTGGTAGGTTAGTTGGCTTCTAACAAACATAGTCCCTATGTGTGTTTAGGTTCCAATGTGGCAGGGACTGATGTGAATACCTAAATATTCTTTGCGTAGTATGTCAGTGCTATAGAAATAAACAATAATAATAATTCTTTATACATATCCTCACCTACTACCATTGTGAATTACTTTTATCTATAAAGGTATGCATTGTACAAGTTATCTGGTCAGTATATTCGCAACCCTATTATCCATTCTTTTATGTAAACCTTTGATGTTTTGTAATACAGTAATTCTGTATTTTTTTAATGCTGTGAAATATATATACACCAACAGGCCACAGCATTAAAACCACCTGCCTAATATTGTGTAGGTCCCACTTGTGTTGCCAAAACAGCTCTGACCCGTCGAGATATGGACTCCATAAGTCTTCATGGTCCAGTTCTGGTGCTCACATGCCCATTTTAGGTGCTTTTGGTGATGGACAGGGGTCAGCATGGGCTCTCTGACTGTTCCGAGGCTACACAACCCCATACACAGCAAGTTGCAATGCACTATGTATGATGACAACTTTCTAGCATAGCCAGCATTAACTTTTTCAGCAGTTTGTGCTATAGTAGCTCTTCTGTTGGATTAAACAGATGGGCTAGCATTCGCTCCCCATGCATGTCACTAAGCCTTGGGCACAGATGACCCTGTCGCCAGTTCACTGGTTGTCCTTCCTTGGACCACTTTTTGGTGGGTACTAACCACTGCATACTGGAAACACCTCACAAGACCTTCGGCTTTGGAGATGCTCTGACCCAGTTGTCTAGCCATCACATTTTGGCCCTGGTCAGTTCCTTGCCCATTTTCCTGCTTCCAACAATCAACTTCAAGAACTGACTGTTCACTTGCTACCTAATATATTCCACCCCTTGATAGGTGCCATTGTAGCAAGATAATCAATCAAATTCTGGCATGCTTTAAATGAGAGATAGCTAGGTGACTTTCATTGTATGTAAGGAAATATATACAATTAAAGTATCAAAGATTTGTATCTGCCAAATCTAACAGATTAACATGTTCTGCAAATGGAGGCATTTCTTAAGACCTTTGCATTAATAAACGGAATATGTAGGGGCATAATTGCTGTAATATACTGCTTATCTGTATCCATTTCCAGAACACAGGGGTTCCTGCATTCTTTACATGTATTGAGTGAATTTAACAATTCAAAGTTTCAGCAGTAGGTAAGGAAAGCTTGTGCTATAATTTATGTATAGTGGGTAGCTTTTTGGTTCACCCAATTCATCCTAACCCTAATAGTTATTGTACACGATTCTTCATGATTCAAAGTTCAAACTTATTTCATTCTGTAGACAAGGCCGTATTTACCATGGCTGCCTAGGGAGGCACAAGCCCAAATAAGGACATTTTTACAGTTTTTATACCACAGACCAACGTTAATAAATGTACCCTCATTTAAAGTTATTAAAAGGGATACCACAATTGCAGGAAACAGCATGATCCCTGGGCTTACTGAAAATCTAAGTAAAGCATATTACACACTCTGCAGTATATAATGCAACTTAAGTATAACCTCTCAGGGAGCCTTGGGAGAAACTAATGACACATAACAAGTGACAATGACTCCGGTGTAACCCGAAACAGAGCAAAAACAGGTTGGACTATTTTGTCATTCACAACAATTTAAAATAACTAGAAAATAATCACAGCTCATTTTCTTATATTAGGACAGATTTAGGAAAGACGTGATAAGCTTTAAGTAATACTGAAATTAGCATTTATTTTACCAAACGTTTGATCTATTTCTCACACCCCTCTACGTGACTGTATGAATCACTTTTCTAAGACAAATAGCAAATTAACAGAAAATGCTATAAAATACTTTTTTGTAGAGTGTAGAGATTAGTACCCCTCAACCCAGGTGTCCATTGTTCACTCACGAGAATCTGCTGATTTCAAGTGTTCCTTTTCCTGGTGCCTTTATATGCCTTTACAAGGGTAATAGGGAGGTGGAGGGTATTTTTGAGCTGTCAGTCGTTAATTCACGTGTTTTATGCAGATCTTGCCTATAAATGTTTCAGGTTAATCTGCCAAATGCATTGCAACATATTCAGGTGCACTGCAGAGTTTTACTGCAAAGCTAAGAGGCAGCTTAAAAATAAGTCATTATCTCATGTAGGACATTTTCCAGACTTCATTGTATTATAAAAATGTTATGTTTTTATTTTATGTTTTAGAAGACCATACTTGCTTCTGCATAGGGTGGATGCGATATATATGTCTCTATCTTTCAAACGTCAAATTTTTTTAAAAAATTATTTTTGGACCTGCCTTTTTTCTTCAGGTCAGAATGACAGCCCCAAGTCCAACACTGCTATTCTTACAGTCTTGCTCCAAGCCAACAAGTCCCTCAGGGTATTTCATAATGCACTTCTCTGTTTTCCTTTAGTCAGCATTGAAAGAACGGGCCCTAGTTTTGATCCCAGCAGACGTCCCATAACCACACATCCAGACATTGTTGAGGAAAATCTGTTTGACATGAAGTTAAACAGTCATGTTTTATTGTAGGTGTGGTGGCTAAAGAACTGGTATATTGATTTAAAGGAATGCACAGCACATATTTGACATGACCTGCTCACCTGGCATAGATTCGAATGTGCAGATTCTTTTTTTCGAAAGAAATTGCACTGTATAAACTAAGTCATCAGAATTTCGATCTAGGCAAAGCACATTTTGCTGTTGAATTGGTTTGTTACTTTGTTTTTAAAGGTTTACTACCCCAAAATCTAAAAATGATCTATGAGTAATATATAGTGAAATAACAGTACTCAGCCTGCTGCCATCACTCTCACCTCCTGTTTCCTATCTGCATTTTGCAGTGTGGTTTGGATTATAATCTGTCATTCCATGACTTGGACTACTCGTCTTGTTGTAAATTTTTAGTTTTATGTGGCAAATTTTTTAAAAGGGTTATAAGCTGAAAATTTGGTTGTGGCAGTGGTATGCTATGGCCAAACGTTTACTGATCTGGAATCCACTATTTAAGAGTTTTGCCGGTCCCCCAATGTGGATGTTGGTGGTGCATAACATGAGGATCCAAGAGAGAAGTTGGCATGTTTGTGGAGGGTGTTGGGAGACTTGCTAAACCTCTAGAACGTTGGACCCCAGGAAAGTATATATTTTGGGATGGGGCAGAATTTCCACAGTGCACTTTCCAACTATCCAGCCCTCACAGCAAACACGTATGTAGTGGAAGCTGGCACACTAGTCTGACAGCACAACTTAGCTGTCAGACTGAACTATGTTCTCTCTATGCTGGCTTCCTCTTCACATCGCAGCTCTACTGCTTTCTGCGCTGGGGTAAGTCTGCCCGGGAGGGATCATAGTATGGAACAACCCTTTTTACATTGTGCATCGCACAATATAGGTGGCAAAATTACACCTCTACATTGCATTTATTTTATCTTTACATTTGCATCTACTCAGTATTGCAATTAACTTGGATGTACACAAACACTTTAAACGTCTCATTTATCTAACTTTAAAGCAGCAATCCCCCAAAAAAACACAGCAGCAGTCTGTGAGAAGAATCTCTATATTTACCATTTATCATCGGTTTGTTTCTTCAGGCCGCTATCAATGCTCTATAATTCTGCAGTGTCATGGACTACCATGGCAACCACAGTCACATGACACATGTTGTAGTGAGCAAAGAGGCTTTGGAACACCCCTTTGAGCTCTATATGCACTGTGACATCCCTTCCCTCCTCCTCTCCATCTGCCTCCACATGACATGCTGAGAATTGTGTGAACCAGTGTCTGTGTCTGTCAGCTATACCTGTATTCCCTCCAGAGAGGTTTTGACTATGTGATGTCTTGAATTGCAGCATTGCACAGGGGGTGGGGACCCACAATGACTTAATTCATGTGGCCACATGCCCTTCGCACTTGGCACCAGGATGATCTATCTGAACTATTTTTGGGTTTACATATATGTAAATAAGCTTATTTTGTAGCTCATGTCGTTACAGCCATATTATCTCATTGGAAACTTGTTAAGAACATAAGTTGCCTGTGAGATCAGTGCATTTTTGTTAGATGAAGGAGATAGGACTCCTATGTGGGTTCCTAACGTTCTAATCAAATAAATGATCCCTGCACACATCACATAATAATTCATAACCCTGATAACAGCGACGGAAAAGTACATTTGTAGCTGCCGGCAGATGTTGTAGTGAAGACAGCATAAATGTTCAGCTTCCTCCCTACAAGTAACAATTGCAGAAATCTGTCAAATCATAGCCTAGAGAAAAGTTCATAGACGAGTCTTTAAGATAATCTGGTCCGGTCTTACGTGAGCTGCACATTCCATGTCATAAATAAATGGACCATAGGCAATTATACTCCATGGGTAGTCTTGTAGATTATTAGCTGAGACATATCACTATAATAAGTATTCATATAATCAGGGACATTTATGGAGACTGGGACACAGGTAAAATGTACTATAACCTATATCAGCCAATCAGCTGTTTGCTTTCATCATCTAAACAGCACTATAATAATGTGTCTTATTCAGCATTACAGTAATAATCTAATATATAAATTCAGTAGTTTATTTTTATTATAATTATTATTATTCAAGATAGCAGTAGCACAGGACAGGTGTATTTATCTAGAAGACATTTGATAACAAACTGAGGTAGCAATAGTTTCTGCACTACAAAATTTATGGAAGAAACAACAAAGCCTGGATTTCTGCTCTTAATTTGGTTGAGATCTGGGGCCTGATTCATTAAGGATCTTAACTTGAGAAACTTCTTATTTCAGTTACTGGACAAAATCACGTTACAATGCAAGGGGTGCAAATTAGTTTTTTCATGTAGCACACGAATACTTGATAGCTTATTTGTACACTGAAATTTAAAGTTGATATTTGTGTGCTACATGAAAAAACAGTCAGTATTTAACTTATGTGCAAAACAGAATACTAATTTGCACCCCTTGCATTGTAACATGGTTTTGTCCAGGAGACTGAAATAAGAAGTTTCTCAAGTTAAAATCCTTAATGAATCAGGCCCCTGGTCACTTGATCACTGTATGGCTGCATCTGCATTAACTTTTTCCACTCACATGAGCTGCTGAATTGGACAGATGAATTCTTTGGCAGACAAGCCAAACAGCTTATCCATAGAGCGACCAGCCGATGACCACACTCATAGGAATAGCGGTCACCAACTGCTGTTTTTATGGCCAAGACCAGCTCCAATCAGGAAGGGTTTCTTTGCCATCTATAGCTGGTCGGTGGAGCACCATAGACACAACAGTGTCAGGACACTTTGATCAAAGTTGGCTACTTGTGTAGCCACTTTTACAGTTGTGCTATTACAGTATCGTGATATCACTGATGCCAGCACATGCTGGTGAATCAAAGGGCACCTGTTGCCTATCAGCAGTGGAGGAGACAACTGTAGTTATTAGTGAATTAATAGGCTGCACTCTCATGGATATTGCCTTAGCCCACAAAGTGGTTGCAGTCAGTGGGTGTAAATGATAGGTACAATGCTTCAAAACAGCAGTTATAGGAAAGAGTTTCCATTAAATAAATAACTTGGAACTATATTATTATCAATATTTATTTATATAGCACCAGCAAATTCCGTAGCGCTTTACAATATTACCTTATCTTTGGCTGCATTTTAGAAGCTCTATATTTCTGCTGCCTAGAAAAGCTCAGAAAACTTTAGTAGGGTTCTCATGTGCAATTTTTATCTAGGAAAGACGTATTTTAGCAGTTAGTTTTCTTTTATTTCTTGTATGAAAATGCTGCATGAAACATAAACTTTAGTGATATTATCTGCTGCTTTTTAGTGACATGTAAAAAGGTAACTCCAAAATGCTGTTGTGACATCAGCCTTATTCTTCACAAATTAACCTATTTCTTGGCAAAATTCTAGGTAACAGATATACATTAATATCCAAATTTTCCAACGTTGAAGAAGAAGAAAAATAAAATTCCCTTATTATTCTGATAAAAAAAACCATTTGCCTTCAGAACTATATATGATTGATTTCGTCTATACCAAATTAAATTTTATTGCTGTGATTATTTTATTAACTTTCACACCAAACTGTTTGACCTTTTCCCCTATATTAAGGTTTCTATTTTCTTTTTATATTCTCCTAAATATTGTATTTACCCGGTCTGTAGAAGTTGTGTTATAGAGCCTTTCAAAACAAGTCAGAAGGCCATAACATTTAAAAAATAAAACATTGCATAATGAACTATTGGTGAGTTTGTTACTGTAATTAGATATGGACGTTCTAAGCATCCTATATCTATACTGTTCCTCGTTCATTCTTTTGTTTGAGAATGCATGTTGGATCTTTGTATTAATTTATGCTTTCAAGTATTGCAGAGGGAATGTTTTTATTCAAATAAACAATCTTAAAAACAATAGGCAGCAGGTTATAAAAAAAATAGTATTTACTGTAAAAAATAAAAAGCATCCTAACATTTGTAGTATCATCCTCATAATGGTGGGATAAAAAATATATTATAAAATTGGGAGATCATGTCTGATTTCAGACTGTAGTCAACATTTAAGCAATTTCATGTAGACTCCATTTGCGTGGGTTTCCTCCGGATGCTCCATTTCCTCCCACACTCCAAAAACATACTGGTAGGCTAATTGGCTGCTATCTAAATTGACCCTAGTCTCTCCCTCTCAGTGTGTCTCTTCTGTCTGTCTCCCTCTCTGTCTGTCTGTATGTATGTATGTGTGTGTGAGTGTGTTTGTCTATATTAGGGAATTTAGACTGTAAGCTCCAATGGGGCAGGGACTGATGTGAATGAGTTCTCTGTACAGCGCTGCGGAATTAGTGGCGCTATATAAATAAATGATGATGATGATTTGCTGGATCCGCCAACAGTCCCCCCATGGGTGTACACAGAGTGACAAGCATAGAGATGATTTCAGAGCAGGACCATTACTCAGTGATCTCTGCACAAAACTACATTTTTAGTTGGGAGTGAAGCTATCCTAGGCCATACTTGCCAATATTGTCAAGATGTTTCCCGGGAGGTCTGGGGTGCAGGTGGGTGTGTGGGGGCGGGGCTCGAATAATCCCCGCTCCCAACACGGACATCACTACTATGGACCAATAAAAACAGGGGGCGGGCCGTGACGATGTGTCCATGGCGTCACTAAGCCCCACCCCCTTAGTTTAGTTTACCCAGCCGGCCAGGATCAGGAAGAATTGCCTGCTCTCCCGGGAGTCTCCCTGACATTCCGGGAGAGTAGGCAACTATGTTCTAGGCTATATATGTCTAGATCCAATTTACACACATATATTGTGGTTATTGGCTTATTTTACTTTTTCAGCTCTTGAAGCATATAAATAAAATTATATTTTATTGTTCTCATTGTTGTTGGTCATTAGTAGCCCACACATGCAGCAATTTCAGGTAAATTGGTACCAGATCACCCTAACTGGTCACTGAAATTGCCAGGTGTGTGCCTAGCTTTAGAACCAGCCAGCGTGTGCTTATATGCCCATAAGTTTCATAGCTTCAAATCACTTTTAACTAAGTTCTAGGGGTACATTTATCAAGCTGCGATTTTCCAGTGGGTTTGAAAAGTGGAGATGTTGCCTATAGCAACCAATCAGATTCTAGTTATCATTTATTTAGTACATTCTACAAAATGATAGCTAGAATTTGATTGGTTGCTATAGGCAACTTCACTTTTCAAGCCCGCTGGAAAATAACAGCTTGAAACATTTACCTTATGGTGTATTAACTTAATTTATTTTTCTAGAGGCTCCTGTTGGCTCAGTAATATTTCATCCACTACTGATGAGCTCATACTCTTTCATTATTGTCAGAAATGAGAGAAATGACAACAGTACCTGTATAGCACTATTTTGTAAGCAATATCTGTGGATTGTTTGGAAGCATTATACTGTGCTAAGCACTTTCTACACTCCTGATGCGGAATACATAATTTGTTCTTGAAAAGCTGTTTTGATAAAAGTACTTTCACCACGAAGCACTACAAATACACATTTGTTGCACTTATCTATATTTATCCAGTTTATATATAACAAATGATATAGTGGATAATAAAGTGAAGAAGGATCAAATGCTATAAAGAAAATATTACTCACACTCTTTGGTTGTCTTGATTGAGAGGTTCAGCTACTACATATTTAGAGGTACAGTTAGTACACATTTAGAAACATGATGTGGTCAATGGTGGTTTCCCTGTGGTAAGTAACTTAAGTCATTGTGCATACCCCAGCTCTTCAGCGCGGGCTGGAAGTTGTAGACATGTGGTAGAAAATGTAGTTCTGACTGCATCTTTGAACTTCGTGTGGTTGGCTTCCTGCAGGGCCAGGTTCCAGGGCCCTCACTGCTCAACAGTTGGAATATTACCCCCCATCCTTTCTACTTCATCCATGGAATGCATGCAATCTATTGCTCTTCTATATATTAGAATATACAATCTTTTCTAAGCCAAAGAAGAAGTCTAGCATGTTTGTGTGTGTATGTATATATATATATATATATATATATATATATATAAATATATATACATATATATGTATATATCTATATATACATATATACATAATATATATATATATATATATATATATATATATATATATATACTGATTGTGCATTTGGTATTAAAAGGAAAAGTTAATTTGTGTTCTTCAAATTAAGAGTGTATTTTATGTCACTTAATTTTTGTCAACATTTGTGACTTGTTTGGTGTATAAATGAATGTCATGCTGGCAGTGAAATGGTTAAAATAACTTTTTTTTCCACCAAGTCAAGCAGCATGGCTGTCTGTCTGTGTCCATAGCCCAGCGCTGGGCTCTCTCTGCAGTGATAAAGTAACATTTCCTGTAGAACATATGCACACTTGGCTCCCGCAGTGACGGAACCTGGAATCTTCCTGTCAGTACTGTACTTGTGGTTCCTTTACTCAACCATTGGCGCCAGGAATAAATCCAGACGAATTTTTCTTTTAAAAAAAGTACATAATATTTTGTTACATTATTAGAGCTTTGAGTGCCGTTGTTCCAAGAGCTTATTTAAGGATTTCAAGAGTGCTCTTGGATAGGGCATTGCTTATTTCCATCATTTGATATTATTCCATGTTAACTTATTTGAATTTCTTCTTCTCTTTTGACTTTTTATTTATAAATCTAATTTGACATCAAGGTCCCTGTTAATATTTTTTCCTACCCTTTCCCCTGAAAAACCTGAGCCCACAAGGATACCATGTACATCATTGTATAGTTTAGGAATTAATTAAACTTAGGCACTTGGAAGTATTTAGGAGCAAGCTTATAGAAGTATCACGTTGTGGAAAGAATAGAAGATCTTTTTTTATTTCATTAAAAAAAAGCAGGTATTTAACAGATTGTACGCCTTTGTATAACATTAGTTAGTTGGACATCTGTCCCATATGAACTACCTATGATACCCGCCTATACTAGATAATACAGGGTTGTGTCCCACAACGCTGACAAGCCTCTTATTTCTAGCTATCAGTGCTGGTGGACACAACTCTTCCTAGTTGTTCAACCTGCTAGGATGGTAGGTGTATATTAACTGCTGAATGGATTGTTATATATCCTGTCCATTCAGAAGTCATGTTCAATTTTTATATAGTGAGTAGGAGTCAGAATCTCCTGCTTACTTCACTCTGACAGCACCTTCCTCTGCTGGCTTTGAGCATTGGACGTGAGCAGCTGGAATTTGGTAACAGTGGAGGAATTCATGGAGGGAGAGAGCACCGTTGAAATGACCTATATAACAGAGGATCATTTGATGGCCCGCGTACAATGCAGAGGCCCATCTGATGGGAAACCTTATAGAGGAGTATGTGGTGATCAATCTACAGTGCATAGCCTATTCGACTGACCATTGTGCTTTATGGTCAGCAGAACCCATTCTCGTAACCAGCATACAATGCGGAGCCCCTGCCTATTGGCTAGAATAAAAACAAAGCCCTAATTGCAGACCAGTATACAAAGTAAAACCAATTTTGGAGGATGATATTAAGCAGAACATATTATTCATAGTTGTCAATTGTCCCTATTTTCCAAAGACATTCCTTGTTTTTAAAGAGTTGTCCAACAAGATGTCTTTATGTTTTCATTAATAGCAACCCATACAAAAAAAAATAATTTAAAATACATGATAAGTATACTGTTATTAAAATCTAGTAAACATGATATGATGGGGACTGTAGAGCTCCAAGGCCTGCGGTCACTGTATTGTAGATACCCTGCATGGATGCACCAGCTCAGCATCAAAGAGTCCCTGGAACATGATTTCAGACTTTACAGCTATTCATTATGGTGGCTATTATATAATGCAGAGCCCATTCTGGTGACCAATAAACAAAGCAGAGATGATTATGGTAGCCAGTATGTAAAGCAGATGGCCCTCATAGACATTACTGTGAAGTTAAGCGAACTCTGATTGGTAGCTGCAGGAGAACCCAGTGCAGCTGTTAGCAGTAATTGTTGCTCTCCTTCTTTCCAATTGTAGTATGATGGTGAGCGGGAGGAGGAGAGAAAAACTGCTCTTTTCAGGAACACGAGTTAGGAACTGGGCCAAAAATGTGAGAAATGGAATTTCCTTTGGCAATACAATAGGGGCATGGATATAGTGACATGAGGTGGGTAAGTGATGTGATAGTATAATATACTTCTCAACATCTCAAGATGACCAAAAAAGGCATTCACTATATTTGTTACAAAACAAAGTCCTATGCACCTTTTAAGGGGGTCATTGACACAGGCCTACACCTATGCATACTTTCAGAAAGAAATTATCATATTATATAGCTTACTATACACAGACAAGAAGATTGCAAAATTAAAAAACATGCAATCATGAATTTGGGAGCCACGTAGACTCTTATGGAAGGATTGTTAGAATTGATCCCAAAGAGAGATACATTGAAAAGAAAAAAAGAATAGGGGACTTAGAGAAGGACAGTTTGCAGGTATGTTGTATATTATAAATAATGTTTTAATCATTTCATAAACTGCTCAGTTCTGTGGCTTCACCTCCATCACTTAACTTCTTGTGAAAAAATAATTGTTTGGCATCCCCCTCATTTAAGTCTGGGTTTAAGAATTGAGAATTTTGATTAAAAACGTTGGGGCTTATAGACTTGTGACTCAACCTTAATGTATTCTTTGTGTAAAAACTCAGCGATGTATAAAATGTTTCTGCGCGCTGATTTATATTTTGACTAATGTTCAACATCTGGATTTGAAACGGATCTAAAGTCCGATAATAAAAGACACCTCGTCATGTTGCTTTTATAAATCTTTCTTTTTAGACTGGCTTTCAACAGCTGAGCTCTCCTTTCCATATCATAGATCAAGTGTCTCTGTTATGGGATTGTGTGGGCAGACATTTAACTGCATTCTTCTGCTATTGTCACTTCAATGAAAAAATATGTGCAGGTTTGTGGTTTAATAATTGAGTACCGTGTCCTCAAATGAGATGCTGTGTGCTGTAAATGTAGATTTAAAGATGTAATAGAAGAAATAATGGCCTCTTCAAAATGATATGGCAGTTTTCTTCATTTCTAATGTAGCTATTGCTTTAAATAGCCTTGGCTGCACAGTAGTAAATGCCTTGAGTAGAGACGTAGCACATTAGACATAAACCCTCACTCTATTTATCATAATCTGTAATAATCATCAATACCAGCACCATACATTAAATACTCCAGTTTATATATGGTGTCAACTAGTCTTTGGGTTTGGTATGAAACGCACAGCAGAGAAAGTAGGGCTCAGCTAGTGGAGGGGGTGTGGCTAGAGCTTAAGTAGACCTCACTCCAACCAACAACCACCCCTCTCTCCTCCATTATACCTGTGGAGCAAGGACAGTGGAGACAGTGGGGATTTGCCTACTATCCATATGGGCCAACCCAATAGCGGTGTAAGACTCTTAAATCTATGTTAAATATAACATTTTATTAAATTCTTCTTGTTTGTATAGGTGATCATGTATTAAATTGTAATTTAATAAAGCCCAGAACATTGCCCATACTTACCTACTTTTCAAGCTTCTCCTCCGGGAGATCGCGGAAGAGAAAGTCATGTGACTGGGTAGGAGGGGGTGTAGCTCTGCCCCCCTGTTAGGAAATAGCAACATTCACAGCATTTCATAGCAGGAGGCGGGCCTAATGATGCAATATCCATCACTAAGCCCCACCTCCATCGTGTCCAGAAGGTTGCCTATTCCTCCAGGTGAGTAGACAACTATGACATTCAAAACAGATGACTATGGGGTCTATGCATCAAGCTAATATTACACTTTAAATATGCAGAAACGGCTGTTTCCACATCTTTTAAGTATATTTAATATGTATTGACTTATGGAGGAGATTTCACAGAAATCTCCTTCGTTTAGGCTAATGCCGTGCAGCATCGCAGTCTCCGTAGATTACTGCAATCCATCAAGCTTTGATAAGCTTTGCATTGAGCAGACAGGTAACACCATTTCAGGATGGCATTACCTGTTATTTCCTTTGGAATTCTACTGAATCTTCTCTGGCTTCGCAGAATCCGATATAGTTAAAGTGCTGTGCGCACTCCTGTCACTAGCAGCGCTAAGTTGCAGGTGATAGGATGGCAGGAGAGGGGTCACTTCGCCGGGGCTCCCAGAGAAGCCCCAGCATAGTGTATTATTAAAGTAATTTTATCGTTTTCAAATAAGCATTGCCCAATCAATTGTATGTGTTTCCAAAGCACAAAGTGATTTATTTTAGCAGATGTAAATAGTCAACAATTCAATACATTATTATATTATGATACAGTACAGTACAGTCAATACCAAAAGATAAATACATACCGATGCTATCGCATGCGCTCGCTGCGCACCCCCGGGACCCGGTGGACAGTATATCTGTTAGAATACTGTATCAGAGTTGACTGAGGGCCAGGGGGTGTGCAGCTATGATTATATACAGTACAGTGTTACACAGTGAACAATAGAGATGACGTAGATTGTTTCTATAGGTCCAGAAGTTGGGTAGGTCCAGGGTAAAACAGGTCATAGGCTGATTCAATCTAAGGAATCCAAAGGTGGGGGTCGTCTCTCCAGGGGGTCTGCTCCTTTCATAGCCAGCATCATACAAAAGGTTTATTCCCTAATATCAATAACTAAAGTATGCAATGTGCGATCTCTTCGCCGACTGCACCGGACAGCTGCTGATGAATAGGGTTTCAGTATGATACCAGACATGCCACCTTTCCCACAACCTGAACCATATATATCACTGAAGTGTACGTATAATCATTATATAAACTAATAATAAACCAAATGCTATCTGCTCATAAATTACAGTGTAACGAAACCAATATGAATATGAATTATATATATAACTAAATGTAGTAATGCGAGTGTGTGCGTGCGTATTTTACCAAAACAATATTAAACCAATATACTTTCGTTCATCCAATTAAACGACTTTGACAGTATCTTAGCGGTACATAAATATGCATCACTGCGATGTGCAGCGAAGCACCTTTAGCAGCACTACATCTTATGAGTGTAGATAACAACATTGTAAAAAAAAAAAAAACAGAAGTATTGTAGAAGTAATAACTTAGTAATGGCTACCAAGGACATATTACAGTGCAAGGCTTCTTTGTCAGACAAATTCATAAATTAAATAATTTTAAACACACTTGACACGAATAATAATCAATGAGCCCTTTTGACAGTATGGATTGTGGCTCATTTGCCAACAAGACCCTGCTCGCTGCCTCAGATTCCATACCAGCAGGCACATGTAAGTACATATGCAGGTCTGCAGGGAATACAGCGAGACAGGGAAGCAGGAGGTTGCAGGAAAGAAACCTGGAACACAGAGAACATAAACAAGGGGCTTTTCATCAACCGATCATAGCTGATGAAAGGCAGAAGACCAGATACCAAACAAACTTGATCTATGAATTACAGGTGCCACAAACACATACACAGAAAGGATTTCTACTACTAAATTCCATGGGCAGGTAAAATATCTTTACAGATGGGTCCTGATGAGTATTATTATTTAAAATTGTGAGACAAGTATTAGGAGTGTAGTAACCTGCATGGACTTAAGTGCACAAAAGCGTTATCTTACTGTTGAGTTAATATTTGCTTGGCAGTTGTATTGTACTATCAAATATTTAGTTTAAGATTATAAAGACGATATCTATATTTGTTTAAAATCTAGTAGGTTTGCTGCATATAGCACCAATATTCAGCAACACTTTGCAATAAGGACAGTTACCCCCTGGCAATAAGAAATGCATTCTTTTACTGGTGTTTTATTGGTGCCAATAAATTCATATATAAATTAATAGATCCTATTCTTTCCAATGACCCCATGCAACTTGCACCTAGGGAGCAGCAGCTTGGCGTGAAAACATTCTTATTCTCACTGCAAGTAAATGCAATTGGGTCTATGGAGTGTCCTTCATGGACGCCCTCCCTGACCACTTGTGTAAGAACTGTTACACAACAAAGATGTGACCATGTTTGACGTGCAGTGTCAATGGCATTTATGGCAATAGGTAACCACCCTGACAGAGGAAATTGAACATCCCCAGTTCCACCCATACAATGTCTTCATCACCTTTATGGATCCTTAGATTGGGAAGTATGTAAAAATGACACCACTTAGAACAGCGAGTAGGTCTGGTTCGGTATTACCTTAATACTGTAAGTTTATTATGTTGTATGTACTACATACCTTTCCTAAAAGTCCCGCCACTGTCATGTCTATAAACTCTACCCCCTTTTCAGCTACGTCCTTCCCCCGAGGTGCACTTACCAGAATTGCAAATAATTCACCCACAAAATGCTGTCTTTAATGCAGAAATGTTGTAAAAAAACAATACAAAAACAATTGAGGGTTATTATATATTGAAACTAATAGAGCAGAGTATTATGTGCATAAACAAGGCTGTACTTTGTATTTTTTCAGTCGCACTCATTCTCATACTAAGCTAGTAAACATGTCATTTATGACACTTCCACAATTCTCTGTGTGCAGGATTACAAAAACAGCCTTGTACCCATTAGTAGATCAGATGTCATTTGTAGTAGAAATGTTTCATTATCTTCTTTTAAAACAGAGCTTTCAGCCACTTTATATGGCTATTAAGATACCCAGGAGACACATGAGACGTAACCTGACTGTCTGGGGTGATTTACTTAAAAAAGAAACATCTTAATTACTTAGTTGGTAACGCTGTGGTTAATCATTCTAAACACTGAAAAATAGTCGTTCCGCTAAAGAAAAATATAGAACAACCCTGAATCGTGTATTTGTTTTCCGTGATCACACATGCATGGACCTAGAAGTTTTAAAAGCTTACCACAAATAAGATCACCTGAGAAATGTGCTCAAAATTCCAGTACATTTTTTGGAATATATATTAAAAGAAGAGTACATTTGGTATATATCTTCAATATCCATAAACTTGATAGCAATTCAATATGCAGTGCTAAAATATATTATTATTATTATCACAGGTTAAAACATGCAGTCATAGCTGTATTACACTATTCATATATAATGTTACCTATCCTTAACTCTGTTCCTCTGTATTAATCAGAGCACAAACCTCAGTCAGTGCTTATAATATCCCTCACTGAGAAAGCAAGAGCAATACACACAGATGTACAGAGGGTAGAGACACGTCTGGCCAATACTTTATCCTCTGCCCTGCATTGTCTGTGTACATGGACCCTCCATAGTAATATTACCAGCGCTGTCTGTTATCGCCAGGTGAATAGAACAAAGGTCAGATGGAGGGGCAGTGCATGGAGACGTCTCATGTGTAACACCCAAGGCCGGCTTAAGGGAAGAGAGGCCCCCTGGCTAAGGGTACTTTGAGGGCCCCCCACATGAGCCACCTACCCCCGCCGTGAGCTTACCTCCCTCCGTTGTTCCACTCCCTGTAGCACTTACGCGGTGCACAGTAATCTCCTTACTGAGATCTCGTGAGAGTGAGACTATGACTCATAGTCTTACTCTCACGAGATCTGCTCAGTAAGCAGATTACTGCGGGCCGCGTAAGTCCTACAGTGACAGCAGGCAGCTAACAGCATAACATTTGCTGTTAGCTACCTGCCATTCTCTTGAACAGGTGACAGTCGGAGCCAGGGGGCGGGGACACCCCCGACCCAATGAATGCCGACGGGCCCCCCAGCTTCCCGAGGCCCCTGGGCTGTAGCCCCTTTATCCCTATTGCTAATCCGGCTCTGGTGACACCTAGCATTATTTTGCAGTAGAGTGTAAAGAATTGTGGTTCTCCATGGTGTATGCTTTCCTGCTTGTTGGTGTCCATGCCTACATATATCCTGTGTTAGAAACAGATGTGGGCGCTCTGTAATGTTCCCATTCTTCTCCCAGTATCTGCTGTTTGTCACAGACTTCTACTGCCTGCACAGTGCCCAATGCTACTGCCTTCTCATGATCAAGAGGGCTTAGCTCCTAAAATAGAAAGCAGCTGAAGCTTCCACATCCGCTTATAACTTTAAGGATGACATATTGGAGCCTAACATTCAGCCACTGTGTTATTAACCAAAAGAAAATTGGTTCTTAATTTGGCAATGAAGAATGCTGTCTGGAAGCCGGCACTGGGCAGACAGTCATTTTTCTACTGCCAGAGTGGACATCTGACTAAACTAATTGAAGACATATGGGTGTATTTATCTAAAGTGAGATGGGTCAATGCAATGAGTGATCCAGTGTTCTGATTCAATGTATATACACAGGAAAGAGTTTCTGTGTCCTGCTTCTTGTAATAGAACCAGGGTTTCATCGGTTCCTGACACTGCACAGCTGCGTTTGGATCATCGTACCACTGACAGGTATTAAGTACCCACAAAATGTTTACATAGAAGAATCTGTGTTCTTTGTATCAGAATTAAAAAAGTGTCTGTTTATTATTGGAAGCTGAAGGCCGACAAAAGGCTGTTTATCCCATTAGTGATCTGTACATCGTTGCAGTCCCTACCCTATACTTAGTATGCAGCCTTGTTATTGTCCTGTAATGTTAACACATAATACATGTGTATGGCAAACATGTTACTACAGTAACTACAGGTTAAATTCCAGCAAGTTCTTCCCATAGCAATGTGGTTTGTTTTGTGGCTTTTCTACCATAAGCTACATTTCTGATGTGGTAAACAGGGTTTTTTTTATCTTTACATATTTTCTCAATAATAAAAATAAGATTTTTTTTTTCTCCTTTTAAGGTGCCTCGCTGCAGATGTAAACTTTAAGCCACATGAAACGGAAGCATGAGCAGTATATTTTAGTCTTACATAATGGCAGGTATTTCTGGTTGTAAAATCTGTTCAGACGAATTATTTAAAGTAACATTAAAAAAAAATAAAAAGGTTGCCTCGTATAAAAAAGTTTTCTGTAACCTTCGTAAAAGTATTCCAGAGCTTATCAGGACTATAGATATTAAAATGAAAGATGTGGGTTTCCTCCGGGTGCTCCGGTTTCCTCCCACACTCCAAAAACATACTTGTAGGTCATACTTACAGGGGGCGTGACTGGAGGGCGGGAGGGGGCGGAACGAGGCCAATCGAGTTATTTTGGCCCGCCCTCCGCCAAAACCGTAATTTGCATCGCGGGGGCGGGGACAAAATGACGCGATTGGCCTCGTCCCACCCCCTCTCGCCCTCCAAAATGGCGTGATTCACTGAGAATCGCGTCAGACGCGATTCTCGGTGAGATTGGGATGCGGGAGAAATGCCAGCTTGCCCGGGAGCCTGACCCGAATTTCGGGAGTCACCCGGACTTTCTGGGAGAGTTGGCATGTATGTTGTAGGTTAATTGGCTGCAATCAATTGACCCTAGTCTCTCTATCTCTATCTGTCTGTCTGTGTGTGTATGTTAGGGAATTTAGACTGTAAGCTCCAATGGGGCAGGGACTGATGTGAGTGAGTTCTCTGTACAGGGCTGCTGAATTAGTAGCGCTATATAAATAGCTGATGATGATGAAGATTATGTATGTGTGTTTGTAACCATCTCTGCAGCTGGATTCAGCCTGAAAATGACTAATAAGAAATATATAGTGGTCTATTTATCAGTAAGTGAAAAGCCCTAGACCTGGCAAAAAACTGAGTTTTCACTGGATTTAGGGACTTTTTCTAATTATCAAATTTCCAGGGAGGTAAAGACTATCGCCGGTGGTAGCCTTTGCCGTGGTCTTCTGGTAAAGATTCGCCATGCAAGGCATAGGGGATCCTATTTAACAAAGACAGTGGCGGTACCACAGTCTTCTGATTACTGCCGCCAATCTCAGGATGGCAATAGCAGATGCCGGGGATAAGAAAAAATGCTCTATTTTAAAAATAAAGAATTTTTCCATATATTTTTTTTTAAAATAATTTTTTTTGTGGGGGGTTTTCTGTACATTTTATATTATTTGATTGATTTACATGGTTTGTCTGGTATTAAATTTACTCCTGGAGCTGGAATCCGATGTCCGGGCTCTGGTGTGCCTGCGCATGTCAGCTCACACATGCGCAGTCAGAAACTGCACAGGCCAGTCGAGCGGTAAGAACTCTATTACCATTGCCAGTATTGCTCAGCTGCCCCGGAAACCATTTACCAGTACCGGATAAAGATTTTCTATGGCTGCGATAGAAAACGATAATATATTTTTTTAAAGTCTTGATAAATAGACCCTTAAATTTAAATACAGTGTCATACTGTATATTTCAAGTTTTGTCAAGGTGTGGACCCTTTTTAAATATACACATTTGTAATTATTGGAGGTCATGTAGGTGTAAATTACGTCCTATACTTAACTTTTTATTCCAAGCCACATGTATCTTAAGAAGTAATCATCATTAAAAGGATCCTACACCGGGAGAAAGCAGCCTTGGAGGTATATCCGTGACTACTTCTCCCTTAGCATAGCTAGTCAAGAGTTAACACGCACTTACTACACTATGCCTACCTGCCTATTACCTCCCCCATCCTGTCTCTCTAAGCAAAGAGAGGGGAGTCTCAGAGAAGACTGATATGGAAGTTTTATCTACAGAACATGCAAGGTTATAAAAAGCACTTTTTGTGCTTCCCCGTGGGACTTATGCCAGGAGAAGTCTGCTTGTGAACTGCCTATGAAATGTGGTGATCACAGGCATCATTGTTCCTTATAGACCCACTCTTGCATGATCACATTGCATGATACCACCTTTAAATGTACAAAATGTGGCGCAGGCAAGGCCTTCAAGACTGTCTGCCTGAACTAGCTGCATATAAGTCTTTAAATGCTATCGTGCTCTAAGGGCAAATCTAATAAATTTTGTCAAAACATAGTAAAAAAGTTCACCTGGGGGTAGCACAATTTTATGCAGCTGTACCAATTTGTGTGGTATTGTAGTTTAGATGGAATGTCTGATTGAAAAAGAACGTATTATTTAACGTTTGTGCAAAGCACTTTTTCTGTGTTGGTAAAATGGAACAAAGCAGCAAGTGGGATTGAGCCTTGTTTACTACTTCTCCCCTAGGAAATGCAGCATTTAAAACTTGTTTATTCAGGAAAGCAAGGAAAACAACTTTAATTAACTGAATTTTCATCTTCAATGAAATAGTTTAATTAAATATATCATAAAATGCACTAGTCAGCATTGAAGTAGACTGTATGAAGGAAACAGTGTGATTAATTGCAACATAAACATTTGCATGGTATGGTAGGCATGTTGTGTGCACACTAGATTGATTCATTTTGTATGGGATAATGTCCAAAAAGGTTAGAACATTTTAGACCTACTAATAAAAATATACAGAGTTAATATGACAAGCATACAAATAACTAAAATAACATGATCACAACATGTACTTGCCTTCACCCACGCCATATCTTTCCCAGAAAGATTTATAGATCTACCTAATGACTGGGACATTTATTCACAGTATTCTTGAACATGAAATTTTCAGACTGCTAGAATCTTTCTTACGCTGTGTGATTGCTAAATTTTAAACCACAACCATTTACATACTACTATGTAAAGCAGTGATGGCTAACCTGTGACACTCCAGGTGTTGTGAAACTACAAGCCCCAGCATGCTTTTCCAGCTATCAGCTAGTTATCCACTGGCAAAGCATGCTGGGGCTTGTAGTTTTACAACACCTGGAGTGTCACAGGTTAGCCATCACTGATGTAGAATATAGAAGGTTTCTCATTTTCATATCTGACCCAAATTATGGATTCGGGCAGTACCACCAAACACATACTGATTTTAAGATAAACTACTTCATACTTGCCAACTCTCCCTGAATGTCTGGGAGATTCCCGAAATTAGGGTGGGTCTCACGGACTCCTGGGAGAGCAGGTAATTCTCCTACATCCCGCAATTGCCTGGCCAAAATGACACGATTCGCTGTGAATCACTTCATTTTGGCCCCGCTCTCCGCGACAAAACGTCATTTCCGCCACGGGGGGCAGGGCCAAAATGACGCGTTTGGTCGTGCCCCGCCCCTCCGCCCTCTAGTCACGCCCCTCTCCCAGACTGCACTTGCCGAAAGTAGGCAAGTATGAGCTATTTTGGTAAATTTTATTTAACAACACATAAGGTTACATAGTTCCTTTTCTGAATTCAAAGGTAAGACCAACAATTTTACTCTTTTACAAGCGTGTAATGTCTTTCCCAACTGTATACTTCTCAAGTGTAAAAAGTCAAAATTGGGGTAAATGAAATCCTGTTCAGTATATACACAAAACACTCATTGATCCACCCAAATTCTAAATCCTGCCTGACCCAAAAAATCACGTTGTGTTGAAACTGTGCCCACTTTCCAAAAGAATCAGTAAAGTCTCACAAAAAAGGGAATATTCAGCAGTGTGTCATGTGTAGAACTTGTTACATCATTTCCGTTATTAGTTTGTTATCTGGTAATTGTCTATGATACCATCTATCCTTCTATGCATTGAGCGGACGGCATGAAGGGTCTATAGTTTGTGATGGGCATGTAGCTTTTTCCCTACAAGCTCTGTTTCTGTTTTGACCATGCATATTAAGATATATACTGGGACAAGGATCAGAAATGCAGACTAAAAATGTCATTGTTAAATTAACCAGCCCAGTCTATGTGAGCCAAAGAGTAAAATTGACTAGGTTCAGTCCATGGTCGTTCATTGGATGTGAGTCAGAGATAGAGCTTGCCTGCATAAATTACAATACTGCCACGAGTTAAACTGATTTAGTTTGGCAGAAACTACAAAAACAAACACACATTAAAAAGGTTAAAGGATAGAGTGATCTCAAATTTGGCTCAGCCGGAAAGGAAATGCTTAATAACTTGCATAGTGCTGCAGAGTTCAGTCTTTGACCTCAGCTAATAATTTTGTATTATCTTGCACAGCTGTGCAGCAATGTGAGAAACTAGTCTTTTTAATTATCCTTGAAATGTTTTCATGTCTGACATAGACAAATTACATATGTATTTCTTTCCACTTGTAATTTGCAGTACACCGAAAGCTCTCATTAAAATATTTACATTTAACTCCAAATAACATTCACTGTTCTTTCCTCAATACATTTCCAATATCTATGTAACATAGATCACAGGAGACCCAGTTATAAAAACAAAGTTAGGCCTATTTGGATTTTAGAAGTTATATTGCATACAATGTAACTATGAAAATCCAGCCATCCATCTGGACCACAGGATGTTAATGTTTCAGGAGTGTCCTGTTTTTCACACATTCCACATTCCAAAATATTCACAAAACAGAAGGCCCGACTCTAAAATATAGAGTAAGTACAGTATGCAGAAGCACAGATAATACTGTCTGAGTCTCCTTGGGAAGAGAGCCAAACCTGAATTCAAAAGGACTTTAGCTGCTGAATTGTTAAAAAGAAATATTTTTAAAAGCTTTATTAAGCCAATTTGATTTTTTTATGTCTTCTAATGCTTGACCATTCTGTGCGTCAGTGCGTATGCACTCTACAAACAGGACCCGCCCATGCACAGAATTAGTACAGGCTAAACACACTTGGGGCTAGATTTACTAAACTGCGGGTTTGAAAAAGTGGAGATGTTGCCTATAGCAACCACTCATATTCTAGCTGTCATTTATTTAGTGCACTCTACAAAATGGTAGCTAGAATCTGATTGGTTGCTATAGGCAACATCTCCACTTTTTCAAACCCGCGGTTTAGTAAATATACCCCTCGGGCTATGTCACATGACGAGATTTCTTTCATAAAGCCTTGATATCTTGATATGTTCTTTATTTTTACTATTTGATTTCAGACCTCTGCCAGTTATTACTAGTGATCATATAGTTACTGGTTTCATAATTCACTGTAATAACATTGATTTCATAATTCTGAACTGGGGAAAATAAATCAATAGCTAATTAATGGTTATTTATTACTCATGCAACACTTCTATTGCCTTACGCTGTATTCTTATTATAGCTGTGTTACATTTGGAAATATATAATATTAGTTTGACGGTTGTGACTCAATCACTTTCATTGTTATTACTATTATTATTATTGTTCAAAGTACTCTTGGTCCTGCAGCTGTTCTCCTTTTAATTCAGTTCCCCAGGGCACTTTGATACCCACATCAGAGCTTGCCATTTATGCTCTTTTAGCTCCCACCTCTATGCTCTGTGTTACAGTCTGTTTACATAAGACAGCTGGTCACAGGTGTGTTACCTGCAGCCAAAGCATCCTATAACTGCTTGTAAAATGCAGGTGTCTTACCGATCATTGATCCTTGTGACAACACACTTACCTGTTCACAACTTAGCATGTATTAAAGTTTGAAATGCTGGATTTCATGAAGTCATTTAGATTTGGTGGACTTTAATGTGCGCTAAGCTGAGAGTGGGCAAAAATGTTATCATAGGGTTTAAAAATGCCTAAAACATCATAATTTTGCAAGTGATAAAAAAGTTTCCTGGAATGAAGGTAACGTTGTGATGTAAATGGATGATAATCTTACAGACCATTAAAATATATGAAGACAGTTTCCAGGCTTTGCCTCAAGTCTGAAGAGAGTGCTGTAGCCACATGTAGCCACATTAACCATATGCAAAAGTACTTGGGTCTGATCTAAAATGAAACCGGGGAATGTGCACCATGAACGGGGCAAAGTCCAGTCTACATGGGACAGTCCCAGACTTGGCAGACTGCAGTTCTTTCCTACCTGTTCTCTCAGCTTTGACAATCTGCTGTTGCTGGTGGTGTCTTTTCAGATGTTGCTTGGCCGGACCCTGAAATGTTGGTACCCAGTTTTGAAAAGTGATTGATACTATTCGCCTCCTGGAAAGCCAAACAATGAGTGAAAACTCTAAGCCTCCTTCCCCTTAACCAGTCCTGACATCAAATTAAAAATTCTTATGTTTAATAAATTGGCCTATATCCCCCTAACCAACCTATACATTAAATATAAACACTACTGCCTCACATCTGCTCTGCACTCATATCCTATGTCACCTCTGAGGTGAGGTGGTGGTGGTGGGGGGCAGCCCTGCTCCATTTTTGAGCAACATTATATGTAGTACCTAAATATTACTTATGGTGCTGCTCTGTGTCAAAAGCAGAGCACTAAGTTATTATCATAGAGCCATTACTATTTGGTTATATTACTTAAATGGAATACTTTAAATATGGTTTTATCAAATATATTTAGGAATCACTGAAAGACATGATGTGTGGCTGAGAACAGAGAAACTCTTCGGACCTGAGTCACTAAGGAGAGCAAGGCAAGAAAAGGAGTACATTTAATAACAGACAAACCGTGTTACAATGCAAGAGGTGTAAATTAATTTATTATTTTGCATGTATAGAAAATACTGGCTGTTTTTTTCATGTAGCACACACATACTTGATAGCTTTATTTTTACATTGAAATGTAAAGCATATATCTGTCACATTTCAAATTTACCTCCCCCTCCAATGCAATATGGTTTTGCCAAAGTGCAAAGTTATCCTTTTTTTTTGCTTTGCTCTCCTTAATGATTCAGGCCCTTCAACAACTGGTATAAATAGTGAACCACTGAATGTCCAAATTAGAAATTCATAAATATATTTCACAAGCTCAACTACTTCAAAGACTAAATCGTCTCTGCATGCAACAATGTGAGAAAGCTATATCTTGTAGTAAAATGAATCATGCAGGTACTGGCAACAACAGAGAAACCATCATTGTATCTATGTGTATCTTGTCCTATTGCCAAGGGAGAAATTGACAGCAATGTTCCTTTAATATCTCTGAGTATAAGTAGATCGCCATATTGGGAAAAATAAAATAATAAACAGGTGTCTATGAATCAGTGATGTTTCTCTCCATATGTTATTAATATCCTTAAGAGCGGCTAAATGGAAAGAAAACAAGCTCTGACCATGTATGAATGACTTGAGGGATTTGTGGATTTATTGATTCTATGGTAATACATCTCTGCGCACTTAGACTATACTTGATACAGTTTTCAGCTATGCCGGCTTTAGGCCCGGTTACATACTGTTAATCTTCTCTGTGATCAGTCACTGCCTATGCAATGAAATAAAAGGAGTAAAGTTTGCACACTGTATGCATTGCTATTGTAGCTATTTTTTCAAAGTTTGAATTAGGTTAATTGGCTGCTATCAAAATTGACCCTAGTCTCTCTCTAGGTCTGTTTGTCTGTGTGTGTGTATGTTAGGGAATTTAGACTGTAAGCTCCAATGGGGCAGGGACTGATGTGACTGAGTTCTCTGTACAGCGCTGCAGAATCAGTGGTGCTATATAAATAAATGGTGATGATGAGGATTACCATGGAAACAAGAAGCTGAGCCTTAGCTTTACAATATCAAGCATGTGCATTATGTTAATAGTGGATTTCAAGGAAGGCTGGTCTGTGGTTCAAAGCCGGGAAAGCGACTAATCACCGTTAGGACCATATAGGAAATAATATGGTGATGATGCAAGATTGTCTTCTGTTTGTAAATATGTACTTTCCCCATGGGCTACATTCATCATCAGCATCATCACCATTTATTTATATAGCGCCATTAAATTCCGTAGGGCTTAAAGCCAGATTTTTGGCTTGATAATTTTCTTGTAGACATTCACAGAATACTTTTAGATCTTAGATTTAGTGACTTCAGTCTGTCTTAATGATGAGCGGACTTGATGGAAATCTTACATTGCCCTGGTTTAACAAATTAATTAGTTTAATGTACTTTAAATAGACCCCAGATAAATGCATTCTACTCTCAATGATTTGTTTGCTATTACATTTATTAATTTGGGGTAGGGGAAATCTCGGGTTTGTAGAGGTTGAGTAATTCTTGCCTTCTAAGTGCTTTTATTTATGAGGTGGCAGGTTTTCTCTGCTAGCACTTTATGTAAAGGAGTTTTAGCACTCCTACAAATCAACATATGGACTTAAATAGACATACTTTAAATATACTGTGTTTTTTTTTATTACCATCAAAAACAGATGTTTGGTATATAGCAGTCTTGGTCTCACTTACACTGTGTTTGTAAGTCAGGATGGAAACTAGCCTAATTAAAGATACAGTTTATGAATGTCTTGTATTCTTTGTATTGACACCATATATGGTTATATATACATTACAATGCTATAGTTTCAACTTTACTAGCTTTCCACTTTCTGTGTGCAATTCTTGTACATCTGTATCTAAATACACTTTTCCCCCCAAACTATGCAGCCCGTTCCTTTAGCAGTTAATGTTTTGCTATTGAGGTCATTGTTTCCCATATTCTTTGATAATGTTGTACAGTGCAACATCCTTTCAACTTTAAAAAGTTCCCTCCTTTACTCCAATTGCTGGTTTGCAGAGCTTACAGGTACCATTTGAGGGTCATAGATTTACACATTATACTTCTATAACTCCTGGGCCTTATTTAATGACATGGAACAAGTTACAATGGCCTTCTGCAGCCCATTGCCACCAATGAGGTGGTGCATTGCCTATAACAGTTCAGCGCAGGCTGAGATCTGATCGGCTGCTAAAACATCATGTTATTAGTTAGCACCCAAATAGCTGAAGGTACTTGATTTAGCTTGTACTGTAAATGATTTGTGTACAGAAAAGGGTAAATACTGTATACTGTTTATATATGAAATGATTATTTGAGGAAGATTTAGCTGCTGTTTTGGCACTGAAATAAAACATTGCTAAATACATTTTTTTTTTGCAGATTGGGTTGACTTAGCTTGTTTAAACAAGCACTTTTGTTTCAAGTGAAGCATTGCTATTTACATTACAGATGATCAAATAAAAGATTACGGTTCAGAAATCAGTACACATTGTTCAGTAATACTTTTGCTATTAGATTATCTTACAGTAATTTTATCTTTTAAAAGTATCTACAGACATACACACAAAACTCCATTTATTTGTCTTGATTACTAATACCCGAGGCTTTTTTTGGACAGGAGGCTGCCAGTCTAAGAATCTAGCAACCAGTTACTCCGAAGTAGGTGACATATCAATGTTTGCCAATGCAAATATTACTGGGCAAAACTGCAACTTAACAGCTGATTGACAATCCTAAAGGGAAATTACAGTATTAGCTACAATGGACGATAGTTGTAGTATTAGTTAAATAACTTCTGATTGTGAGCCACTTCAAGTCTTTGGGCAAAAGAGTTTATGCCCTATGGGCAATTATGTTGCTGTAGGCTTTGTACATAGCCTGGTGCCAGAAGGACATGTGTTTCAACCAATAGCAACCAATCAGATTTAGCTTTGATCATTTTTTTTATTCTAATGTAATGTAGGGTCTAATTGCTCGCAGCACATTTGTAGTGCTGTAATCTATTTATTTAAGCTGTCCTTTTTCACAGCTTGGTCTGGTAAGTGCCCAGTCAGGTATGGAGAAAAAAAACAACTGCTTCTTTTATGGGTAATTTTTTCCACAATTGATTGGGAAGGATGGAGCAGACTTGGATCCACCCAGCTGTCAAACGCACTTTAGTAGATCAACCCATACGGATCCTGGTCTTCCATAGTTATCTGTGAGAACTAAATTCACGTAACACAATCTCATGTATTTCATATTTGACAACTTTTCCTCGTTGGCTTCAGGGGGATCCCGGCGGAGGTGAGCGTGTGGGGGCGGGGCTTGACAAATTGCATCATTTTGGCCCGCCCCCTGCATGATTGTCACAATTTTGGCCAATTACAGCAGGGGGGGGGGGGGCTAAGATGATGCAATATTTGCATCATTAAACCCAGCCCCTTATCTATTGCGGGGGTGAGAACAGGGAGTTTGTCCTGCTCTCCCGGGAGTTCTCCCAAAAATGTGGGAGTCTCCCGGACATTCCAGGAGAGTAGGCTACTATGCGTTAAAGAAAGGCAGCTAATGAATCTCTAGAGACTGAAGTGTCTTTTACATTTCTGTCTCCATTACTGAAGTCATGTTGTCTTACATGTCAGTCTGTGATTAAATCTTGGTCTCCATGAAAATGGCCACCTCCATAGGCATCAATACATGGACATAGAACACAATTTCTGAACTGTGTCATCGTGCCACAGATGGTGAAGCCAACCACGTCTTGTACTGGCTCAGCATCAGGTAGAATGCCAGACTCTTCAGGGAGTGAGGGAGATCACCCCATATTTCAGAGAGTCTCCCTGACATTCAGGGAGAGTTGGCAAGTATGATGTATTTCCATGTGCTTTGAGAAGACCACTGATTTGTCTGTTTGCTTAAAAGTAGGACACTACAAGTTCTGCAAGTTGTCATTTGTTATCTACCATTAATGTTTTTTTTCCCCTATAAAACACTATTCCAACACTGTCCTCACATGACTTGTAACTCAGAGAAATCACTGTTGGTAAATGAGTAGGTGATGGATGAGTCAATGTCTTATGCAGTAATGTAGCTTTGAATAGTTTATTTCTTGTTCCCTGACAGGCTACCGCTGGTACCACTTAATCTCCTTGGATTGAGATAAGGATGCACGCCTGCAATGGAGCATTCACACTGACTCTCTTTTAATCAAAAGGGAAATCAAAGACATTAGACATTTTATATAAACAATGGCAAGTCAAAACTAATAATTACACACAGCATAGTTGCCAACATTCTTAACAGTTTCCAGGACACTTTGCAGCTGAGCCGATACATCTAGCTACAGTAGTTACTGTCTTGGCAGAATATGAGGCACTGCAATCCACATCATGACAAATTTTACCGATGAGTTCAGAATGGCAAATATATATACATATACTCAGTGGTCACTTTATTAAGTATGCCTGTACAACTGCGGAGTAATGTAAATAACCATCCAATCAGCTGGCAGCAATGTAGACATTCAGTTCACTTGTTGATCAGACCAAACACCAGAATAGGGAGAAAATGTGACCTAAGTGACTGGCCGGGGTATGATTGTTGGTGCCAGGGCGGTTTGAGAATCTCAGAAACTGCTGATCTCCTGGGGTTTTAATGCACAACAGAGTATCTACAGAGAGTGGTTCTCAAAACAAAAAAATATCCAGTGTGCAGCAATACTGTGGGTAAAAGTACCTTGTTAATGAGAGTGGCCAGAGGAGAATGGTCAGACTGGTTCAAGCTGACATGATAGCAACAGTAATTAATTATGCATTCCAAAAGTGGTATGCAGGAGTGCAGTCCTACATGCACAGCAAGTCGAACCTTGAAATGGATGGCCATACAGCATCAGAAGACCACACTGGGTTCCACTCCTGTCAATTGAGAACAGTAAAGTGAGGCTACAGTGGCACACAATGACTAAAACTGGACAGTAGAAGATTGGAAAAACACTGCTCTGATTAATGTCTATTTCTGCTGCAACATGATGAAAGTATCAGAATTTGGTGTAAAGAACATGAATCCATGGAACCATCCAGCCTTGTGTCAGTGAGTGTAGACTGTTGGCAGTGGTGGTGTAATGGTGTGGGGAATGTTTTGTTGCCGCACATTTGAGAACTTAATACCAATTTCAGCATTGTTTAAATGCTGCACGTAGCTGAGTATTGTTGCTGACCATGTGCATATCTTCATGCCCACAGTCTGCCCATCTTCTAATGGCTACTTCTAGCAGGATAGCACCATATCACAAAGTACATGTCACCACAAGCTGGTTCCTCAAACACAACAATGAGCTCAGTGTACTACAGTGGCCTCGACAGTCACCAGATCTCAATCCAATAGAGCATGTATGGGACGAGGTGCAAATGGAGATTTGGCAGAATGAATGTGCAGCCAACAATCTGCAGGAGCTGCGTGATGTTATCACGTCAACATGGACCAGATACTCTATGGAATATTTACAGCATATTTTATACATGTAGCTAATAATTCAGGCTGTTCTATTGAAAGATAGTATATAAGTTACCAGACACAATATTCATTTAGGTCATTAACTTACATCAAATATTTTTATAAAACAACCATTATATTGCAGTGTTTTAAATATGTGGATAACCTTAGATTTTCTCTGGCTGAGTATCAGGGGAGAACATTAAAAGGTGGAGTTTGAAAGGAACCTCATAACTGGTTTAAATAAAAACATATATCATAGCAGTGTATAACTGTTCTAATAATCCACTTGTGTACAGCACTGCCGATTAGTTGGTACTATTTTAATAATAATGAATGCCTACCTTCAAATGATTTCACACAGGAGAGGACAGCAACAACTCTGGGAATAGATGCGACACAGATCACTGGTTTACCATCATTTAGTAAAAATAATTTATTGTCACCACATTAAAACTTGCACTATGGGGACCGGTTTCAGCCTAGGCTATATTAACCAGCTCTCTGTTGGTTAAGCCGGAAGCAGTTACAGTGCTACAAATTTCAGTGTGCCACAATTTTGAATGCTGTGACAGTAAAATTAACATTTTACTTTGCAGTTTGTTATAATCTTTTAGTTGTGGTTTGTGCGTTTTGGATCTGACAAGTTCATAATTCACTATTAAGAAAAGAAAAGTAATTATACTTTGACACAGACATATTTAAAAGAGCAAAGCTTAGAGTATAGTCTTCTGGGACAGGAATGTTGATAGTCCAATCGTGGGTTGCAAAGATCAGCTGAGCCACTCAAAAATATTTAATATCGTAAACAAGTAGTCTAATATTCGTTCATTTGTTGAATTTATATTTTGTATTGGAAAAAGTGAAAAACATAAAACTGCTATGATGAAACAATGACATAGAATGCCCGAAACAATAAAAAGGAACGCATTGCCTTTACCTTAACAATTACATGGAATAAATAATGGTATGGCTCTGACTTCAGTTTTGTAAGGTAGTCACTACCTTGACGAGGTTGCCAAAACCACTGTGCAATCAGTTGCCAGGAATAGTGAGGCTACAGGAGGGGGGAAGAAAGACCAGATTTCAATGAAAGAACTTGATTCAGTCAGCTAAGTAGCCGGTTTTTCTCACAGCCAAAGTAATCAGCTTGGCAGTTGAATCAAAATGTACACTAGGCTCATTGTCTAAGGAGCACCAAAGGTTGGATTTTCTTAGAAGGTCAAAAAAGTTAATTTTTACGGAGAAAATATTAGAAGGAACTGAAATAAAGAATGTCTTATTTTGTAGGATTTACTTTACTGAAGTTACTTGGTCTTTTTCAAAAAATATTATTTGGTTTAGTTATAATTGGGTTTCATTATCCTGGACATTGTATCCTTAGTTTTATAAAATAGAATATATATATATATATATATATATATATATATATATATATTTTGGTGAAGGTGCGCTATCAGCAGCTGCAACTAATAACACCTTGTGCAGCAGAATCGGTCTGATGTAAATTTCCTTACATCACCAGAGGACAGTCGTGTAAAGCGGTAAAGTAGCTGAAAACTATGTTGTGTCAATATGTACACATTGCCATTAGCAAAGAAAGGTCATGAGGTCACTTTCCAACCTGAATGGAGCACTAGGCAGACACAAATATGTCATGTATTAAACAGCAGCAATGATTTTTCATGTTCCTAGACTACCACTTCCAAAGCTTTGACTGTTTTGATTCAGTAACATCTGGGTAACATAACAAATTAGTGTTTTTTTGTTTGTTGGAAGGAAATTATTCCAAAACATTACTTATTTCACAAACACTGCATGTTTTGCAAAGCTTTGCTTATAAAATAAAAACTCATCTTCCATATCAAAGAGATGCTTTGTACAAAAATCATTTCTTGGCAAAATGACAATAATGTAACCATCACCGACATAGGGTGGAGGTTTCCATTTTATGGCTTGTACAAATGTTCATGAGAATATAGTTGAATAATTCAAATGGAAATCAGTAATGTCACTAGATTCAAATGTTAGGAAACTGCATTCGTTGTCCACAAAATCATCATCATCATTGTTTGTTTGTAAGGTGCCACAAAACTCTGCAGTGTTGGTCATTCAAAGTTACACATCATACAAAAGACCATCGCACATAAAAGAACAGATGAGGTTGATGAAGGAGGTGCAGATGTGAGGCAAATGGTAGAGAGGGCTCTGCTTGTGAAAGCTTACAGTCTAGAGGGATAGGGCAATGCTGAGACAATAGGAGCTAATGGGGGCACAGAGTAGAGATGGGACTGCAGCTGAGAGAGTAGTATCTGGTGGGGTTATTTATTATTATTATTATTATTATTATTATTATTATTATCTTTGACTTAAAAGGCGCCACAAAGGGTCCGCAGCGCCGTACATTACATATACAGAAAACAGAACCAAGACACAACATGATACAAAAATATATACAAACACAGGTGACAGGGTAAAGCAAATCAGATTATATCTGGAACAGATAGTGAAAGGGATGGTAGAAATCAGCGAGAAGAAGGCCGAAGCTTAAGAAAACAGGGAAAACAGGGCTAGCGAAGCCGGCCAAGAGGTACAGAGGGTGATGGAATAGTAGAAGGAGCACACAAGGAAAGAGGGCCCTGCTCCTGAGAGCTTACATCCTAAAGGAAAGGAGGAGACACAAACAGGGTGGTACTAACTGGGGGAGAGAGCCAGGACACGGAAGTTAGGAGGAGGACTGATAGACTTGAATAAAGAAATGAGTCTTAAGGGCACTCTTGAAGCCTTTGAGAGTAGATGCTAACCTAATGGAACGTGGAGATCATTCTACAGAAGGGGAGCAGCCTGGGCAAATTCCTGAAGACGAGAGTGAGAGGAGGTGATCAGTGAAGTAGTGAGACGGTGGTCACAGGCAGAGCGGAGGGGGCGGGTAGGAGTGTAGGTAGAGATGAGATTGGAGATGTAGGTAGGGGAAGATTACAACAGGATATGGTGAAGAGGTGGGTTTTGAGGGAACGTTAGAAGGATTGACGTTTTGGTCTGGTCAGACCTGATATGTAGATCCATAAGTGGGAAGCAGCATGGAAAAAGTCTTGTACGTGGGAGTGAGCGGTGATTACCAGAGAGGAGACAAGGCGCAGGTGAGATGCAGATCGCTGAGTGCGAGAGGAATGTATCTCGTGCTACAGTCAGAGATGGTTGTAGGGGAGGAGTTGGTGAAGGCTCGGAAGGTGAGGCTAAAAAGCTTGAAAAGAGTTCTGGAGGAAATTGGACGCCAGTGCAGGGTTTTGTTGCATGGAGCAGTGGAGCAACGAGAGAGGAAGATCAGTATTGCTGAGGCATTTAGGAAGGATTGCAGGGGGAGGGGGGCAGGTGAGGAGACGGCCAGATAGTAAGAGATTGCAGTAGATAATGAGAGAATGGATAAGGGTTTTCATAATGTCCTTGTAAGAAAGGGTGTACTCTGGGGAACAGAGGAGTTAGTAACAATGTCAACTGTGAGGGACACTGTGGGATGGTTGTAAGACTACGAGGAGGCAGGAGGATGGGTTCAGCTTTGGACATAATAAGATTTAGATTGAGTTGGGACATCCAGATGGAGATAGCAGAGAGGCAGATGGAGCAAGGGAGCTATAAGGAGAGGAGAGGTAGATTTGTGTCTCGTCAATACAGAGGTGGAGGCAGAAGGTGTGTATAATTTAACAAAAAAATCCAACAGAATAATGGGCGCTAATGAAGACCTATGTATATAGTTAAGCTGCAGCTCTAGTCATTAGGCTCTGAAACCTAAATAAGCAAATACAAATAACAAACAGAAAAGAGCTCTAAGGTTCACTCTAGAGCATTCATTTATTAACATACAAAATATAAAAAAGACAATAATATAACTTATGAGGTGTTGTCTGACTCCTCAGACTAAGGATGTAGCACATTCAAAATAAATGACTTAATTCTTATAAAAAAAAACCTCTCAATCTATATAGGTAATTGAACCTTAAACAAAGTTCCAATCATTGCCACAAATGGGATAACAGAGATATTTTTTTTTTTATAAGAATTAAGTAATTTATTTTGAATGTGCTACACCTTTAGTCTGAGGAGTCAGACAACACCTCATAAGTTATATTATTGTCTTTTTTTATATTTTGTATGTTAATAAATGAATGTTCTAGAGTTTAGTGCTCTTTTCTGTGTATAATTTAACAAAGAGAAGGAGTATAGAGAAAAGCAGAGAGCAAAGAACAGAGCATTGAGTAAGCCAAACAGAGTGAGTGGGAGAGGATGTGTCTGTAGACAGACACTGAAGGAGCCAGCGTTCAGCAAGGTAGGAGGTGAAACAGGAGAGAACAGTATTTCATAGGCCAAGGGAGTGAAAAGTGTGGAGGAGAAGAGGGTGGTTGACTGAACCTTCAAGTTAACCTTACCCTGGTGGAGTGTAAAGGGCAGAGTGTAGATGGCAGAAGCTCAATTGCAGACAGTCGATAAGAGAGTGAGTTGAGAAAAAGTGGGTCAGGCAGTTGTATAAAACTGTGAACGAAAATATGAAAATGATGTGAATATTTGTTAACGACTTATTATATAGCATACATCCAGTAGTTTGAACTAGATACATGCTAGATTGTAAGTTTTTTTTTATTATTGCAATTATTATGGTTATTCTGTTATTTTGCAGTGGGTGTAGAAAAGTAAGCATATGTCATTCATTCGTGGACGAGAATCCTGCTTTCCAAGTTTGGCAGGTCACAGTGCCAAGTATAGTTAAAAAAAAGGCTAATTGCAAGGCTAATTTAATAAACATTCAAGAGGAATTGAATGGCGTGTTTTAAAGAAGGATCACATGCAGTGAATAGAAATGTGCTGAATACACTTCTCTGAATGCCAAGAGAGTTTAATCAAATGCACAGATGCAATTAGCTGTGCTTGTCTATTGTGGAAGCATCATGTTAGCACTGTGGCTGGGGGACAGCTGCATACATTGCCATTTCAAAGGAGGTGGAAAGAATTAAATGACCTCCGAGTTGTCAGAGAAGTGAAGATTTATGCCAGGGGATTGTCAGTGTTGTTCTTAATACTAAAGGGTCAACCAGATAAAGATAAAATGACTTGTGCAGTACAGCCACTGGCGGGATGATTTGTCTTTGAAAGAAGACCTGATAACATTTTTAAAGTGTGTTTATGTACAATGGAAAGTAGCAGTGACGTTTTTGGGTAGTGGCAATAATTAGGTAACAGCAGCCAGACACATATGAAATATTTAGGTTGCACGGATCCATGGCTTTTGTAGCAGGGGAAAAATGCACTAAACTTGCCTTTCCTAGATCAACAGGACCGCTTTGTTTTATAAGAAAATGATTCAGAAGTTGTTTACTACATACTGCCATAGTCAAGTGAAAGTCTGTTGCACATCCCAAGCAAGTGAATTATCACAGTACATCAGTAGCCCCCTAAGCAGCAATATGCATTAAAGCATTTTATTGCACCATTTTACCAGTTTCACAGTTTCCATAAAGTGTTAACATATTATATAATTTTAATATTTTCACAAAACTTTGTTTGCTTTTAATATACACAGCACAGTTGCACCCAACGTATCATGGCTGCCCTTGGGCAGCCAAATATTATCTTGTAGGATTAAAGTAAGTCTAGTGAGAACATCATGAGAAAAACCCTACATACAGTCAAAATAAGCATTTAACACTAATAAAATAAAATGTGCAATTAGTGTATATAACTTTACATATTTTGAAAATATTTTAACTGCTAAGTACTGTAGTTACAAAGTGTTGGCATGGATACAAAATGGCAAATAATGATGTTATCTAAAGGAAACAAGTATGTTCCAATACGTTTCTGTAAACAGAGCATTGTAGGAACGTCAGTTGCTTGAATGAAAATATAAACGTATATTATGTACTTGTTATGTAGAAGTTATTTCTTATTGCCAATCATCCATTGGATTTTCAGATATGCTGTAATGATTAAACCATTCTTCATTATTCAATAAAAGCTGCTTTGCATGCATCAATTGTTTTCAAGTTATAGCCAGAAAATTCCTCTTGAGGGCCTACCCGTTGGTACACAGAATGTATTTTTAAACCACCACTTACAAGTATTTGCCTCGGTGCACAATGTGGCCATTGTAGTTATGCTGGAGCAAGTACATTTTTCCAAAGTGCTGTGCCATTACATTGTGAAAATAAACAGTTTTGTAGCTCGCCAAAGAAAGCAATCCTGAAATTGATTACAAATGTTTTTATGTAACAGTAGAACCCTTCGGCCTGGCCAACGGCAAAGCCTGAGCCTGAATGTTGTATAGCAAAGCAGAAATGACTAGTGCACAAAATGAAATTAGAATGTGAATAGACGTATATTTAACAGGCCGGATTGGTTTTAATGAGCATGAGCAAGAATTCCAGTCCAGATAATGTGCAGCAACTCATTACGGTCAGAACTCCTCAGCATGAAATCTTTCTACAGCATTTTATATGAATGTAGATTAACTCCTACTATTATCATGCCTTACTTTCAGTCTGGGACGTTTCTAGGAGAGTCTGTGGAATAGAATTGTCAAAGGCCTTTTGGAGCTGTGACCTCAGCAGTGTGAAGGGTCAGCTTTGCAAGACAGTATTCACAGTCTGTGTGGTGTTACGTTTCAGCAGTGATTAAGCAGTTAAAATATAGCTATTTTATTGAAGACGAGTACTGGGAGCAGCACCATCACATCTTATGTTATTCTAGTTTTCAGTGCTTCATTCTAGTCAGATCTGATAGCACCTAAGATGGTGCCAGTTGTGGTCCCATGCAGTGCTAGGTATAAACTAGTGAGTGTTCCAAACCGTTTATTACATGTGGCCAAATGCAGCGCAACCATGTATTTTAAAATGGTGTATATGCAAGTGTATTGCCATCAAAAGCCATATGATAGACTAATATCTTTATGTCACTCATTTTCCATGCACAACGTTTGCCACTTTACCGCTATGATAAGAAGTTGTGCTTCTCTATAGGAAAACTGTGGCACTTAAAGCTGCATTACCACCCGGAGCTAATTACCCCCCCCCCCCACTTCCCAGGGGACCAGGGGACCAGGGGCTGCTCCATGCTCCATATTCTGTGGTTTGACAAGCACTATGGGAAACTGTGTAAGGGAGGGGGCGGGGACGGAGGGGGGCGTGAGTAGGAGATATCTGTGACTTGCATGGGTTTCCACCCAGTTTCCAAAAAATATACTGATAAGTAAATTGGTTGCTGCCAAGGTGGACCCGAGTCTGTGTGTGTGTGTGTGTGTGTGTGTGTGTGTGTGTGTATATCATACTTGCCAACTCTCCCTGAATGTCAGGGAGACTCCCTGAAATAGGGGTGATCTTCCTCACTCCCTGAAGAGTCTGGCATTCTCCCTGATGCTGAGCCAGTACAAGACGTGGTTGGCTTAGCCATCTGTGGCACGATGACACAGTTCAGAAATTGTGTTCTATGTCCATGTATTGATGCCTATGGAGGTGGCCATTTTCATGGAGACCAAGATTTAATCAAAGATTGACAGGTAAGACAACCTGACTTCAGTAATGGAGACAGAAATGTAAAAGACACTTTAGACTCTAGAGATTCATTAGCTGCTTTTCTTTAATGCATAGTTGCCTACTTTCCCAGAATGTCCGGGAGACTCCCACATTTCTGGGAGACCTCCCGAGTTCCTGGGAGAACAGGGCAACTTCCCAGTTCTCGCCCCCGCAATAGATAAGTGGCAGGGGGTGGGGCTTACTGACGCAACTATTGCGTCATCTTAGCTCTCCGCTGCTGTAAATGTCCATGATTTTAACAACCGTTTAGGGGGCGGTGCCAAAATGATGCGGTTCATCAAGCCCCGCCCACGCACGCCCACATCCCCCGGGATCTCCCTGAAACCAACGAGGAAAAGTTGGCAAGTATGGTGTGTGTGTGTAGTGGAGAATTGTAAGCTCCAATGGGACAGGGACTGATGTTACACAATGCTTAATATGGTAGTAATATATAAATAAACAACAATAATTATATAGACACAACTTTGGTACTTCTGTACAAGCACAGGGGACCAGTCTCTGTCTTGGAATTGTCACATTTATGCATGTTACTGCGATCATAGCTTACCCTAAGCATAACATTTTTTCTCCTGACTCTGATATTGTCCTACTTAAAACTGTACCTTTACGTGTAAGTGCTATTTGTATTGACTGATTGTCATATTATTTTTTATATTGCAGGTGAAATTGATTTGCCAGATTCTAATGAGCCTTTGGGACAAGTGGATAGCCATAACAGGCTTGTACCAACTCCTAGGGGTAAGTGAAACAAGTTTCTTATACAAGGTGGTCATGTTAAAAATGAATGGAACCGGTTTATTAATACGTATAGTGCCCCCTGATGTTTGTTGCTCACGCAGCGTACATTCAGCCACTCCTTAATGAAACACTATTTTATCTGAGAGAGCCGCAGTATTGTGCCTCTCTGGTACCCTCTTTCATCTATCGGTGTAAGGCAGCTGGGTGTCCACATTCTGCAACTGCACTGTGGATTAGAACTATCTTGTCTTAACAGTTACTGTAATCAGGCACAATTGTTTCATAGTATAGTATTTGAATTTCCTCCCACTTGGGCACTTCCCATCTATTCCACTGTTTCCCTCCCCCTTGACTTCTTTCTACTGTGTTATTTGACTCTATCCTTCCCCCATCTTTATCTCTCTTCTTCTTTTCTAGGCATTTCTTTTTCTTTTAGACTTCTGAACCTGAGTTGGTCACCTGAAGATCTCCTTCTGTTTAGTCATAAGGTCATAGGGTCTGTGTTGTAACCTGATTCATAAATGAACCCAAACTATTCTGTACACATATGCGGCCATTCCATGATCATGCCGTGTTGTACACCTTTGTAGTTGGCATAGCTAAATCAATTGAAATGTATGTGCCATTCCCTAGTCATTCGGAGCAAAATGTTGAGTAGAGTTCTATAATTTATCTTTTGTCTCCAGGTATTTGATATACATAAAAGGTACATTTTTTCTTTGTAGTGTCTACTACAGAGTCATAAAAGTAACAGGATACTCAGAGCAGTAGTAGTGAAAGTCTTCCTCTCAGTTACAGACATAGCAGAAAGCAGGCCAGACTCTGATATGATGTGGTGCAGACCACAGAGAGCTGCGAGGCCTCCGTTTCATTAAGTCGGCTGCAGACGACTGCAGTCCAACTTTTTAACACCCATAACCACAATGTTCTGGAAACCAAACTCCTAACCCCAAATATGTTTCTACACGCACTAGTTATCATTGAATACATTTCCTACATACAGTGTATAAACACAGACTGTAAAAGGTAAACACACAAATATAAAAAGTGAAAATAAAGTAAACGAAGATGACAAACTTCATAAAGTTAATGAATTATAAAGTAGTGCGCGTTTAGGAAATGAAAATGAAATGATATTAATGGGCGGATTACGCAAAAGAAAACAAATTAGCATGATGACATACTTAGGATAACCTAAAACAACACAATATATAGGATTGTACACACTTCTTGTGCACTCAGGAAACACAGGAGGTCCGGGAAATTATCTAGAATTTCAGGAACTCCATGTAAATGGAAATATAATACAAGGCCCCACAAGGAATCACATGCCAACCTCCTAAATAACTTACATGCATTTAAATAGTCAAATCGATGTAAGTCTATGGTTGGATGATGATGCTGCCTCACCAGCATATACTAGCCAGCCATTGGCTAACATACTATATGTGCTACCTTTGTGATCTAATGAGAAGTGAGGCACATTAAGCCAAACGTCCTTAAACTTATCCACATGTTCAGAAGCATAGCACTTACCCATTGAGGGTTAAGTTGTTGGTCACCTCCAGCCAATAGAATCCTGTGGGAGTGTTTAGGTTTGTGTGCCCATATATTCTCACGCAGAGGATGCTGGGTCTTTTCCGTCGCAGAAATCCCCTCCCACCCACCCTGTTGTTTGTTTTTTCTTTGTTATATTATAAGGTTTGGTAGTCACAGAGTAAGTAAGGTTAAGCAGGAGAGCCCTTGCAGTTGGCAACTCGGGCGTACGGTGCTATCGCTGATTGGGTAATGCCACCACATACTTCGAAGCATCTTGGTTCGTGGTTACCCGGTACGGGAACCCTGGGTTCTGCATTGTACGGTAAATCATTCGTGAGCCCTGAAGTGATGTGGTCACTATTACGCCAGATTTAGCACCGGCCAATCGTAAGGGACTAGGTCCCGGTATCAGTGGTAGGCCGGGGGGCCGTACACTGTTTGGTTTAGCTTTTATTTAGTTAGCTGAAAGCAAGTGCTCTCGCCCCACCAGGTTTATACATTTAATAAACTGTGACCTTTTTTTAAGCCATAGCTGAAGTTGTCGGTGTCTTTATTTACTAGTGGTAAGAGGTATGATTGTACATGAGGAGAGGTTGTGCGCGGAAGAAGGAATCTGTGGTATGAAGTTTATGCTTCTTGGCTAAGATGTTGTATGTGAAACCGTGATAAATATCACGTTACCACTACTGAAATGAACAAGATGGTTTTTGTTTTTTTAAACAAGTAAAATTTTACTTGTTATTACTATAATTATGCAAAGTCGTACCAAACAAAGGTTGAACTTCATGGACTTGTGTCTTTTTTTTAACCTTACTATGTAACTTCTGCAGACTACTTTCCCATAACATGTGCATACTTGCATTGTTTATTTATATTGCTGTTACCTGAATCATGCATTGTGTACACATTGAGCATCATCAGCTTGCTCATATAAAAACATCTATGCAGCATCTCAGACCATAAAGTAATCATAAGCAGATAATTAAACATGTACAAGGTCAACCACCTTCTACGGTGTAGAAACACTCATAATTGACACACTGAGTTTAGCAGAAATGATAGATGCCGTGCCTCCTGTCTGCGCATTGAATAGGCACCGTGCCAGGGCCACCATTTTCATATCTAGTACCGCCCATTGACCAGCCTAATTCTTTGCACGGGGTCCCAGTGCGAAGTGGTTAGCACTTCTGCCTTACAGCACTGGGGTCATGAGTTCAATTCCCGACCATGGCCTATTCTGTGAGGAGTTTGTATGTTCTCCCCATGTTTGCATGGGTTTCCTTCGGGTGCTCCGGTTTCCTCCCACACTCCAAAAACATACTAGTAGGTTAATTGGCTGCTAACAAATTGACCCTAGTCTGTGTCTGTGTGTGTGCGTGTGTGTGTGTGTGTGTATATTAGGGAATTTAGACTGTAAGCCCCAATGTGGCAGGGATTGATGTGAGTGAGTTCTCTGTACAGTGCTGCGGAGTTAGTGGTCCTATATAAATAAATGGTAAAAATAATAAATACAAAAAAAGGTTGCATCATTTCTCTGCAAGAACGGTAAATGTGTGCTGTGTACTTTAAGACTCCTTTCGCTTGTTTATATAATAATTCTTGGCGACAATCTGGCATAGTTTCACGCGTCATGCGGCTCGTTTTCAATCACATTGTAGTTGTTAGAGCATATCTTTTGGTATTGGTAAAGCAGATATGGGAAAACCTGTGTTCTAACTTGTACTTATATGACTTTTTCTGTGTTTATAGTATCTAGCTTGAGATATACTTTTTTGTGGTTCTCTGTGTGGTATGATATTGGAAATATTATTTTTAAGTGTCAGAGTTTTTGGAAATATGGTTAATATGGCATAATCGGCGCATATTTCTGATTACTCATAGAGGAAACTTGTCAATTGCTAGATAATCCCGCTAACTTGAACTGTTTGCAGGTCTCACGTTATTGCACTCTGCTCCTTTAACAGATCGGTCTAACTATCCTGCCACAAACCAGCGTCTGTGCTGTATTCTGGGCCAGGAGATGCTGGATAAGGAAGTAATTAGTAAAGACTGTTTTCTTGGAGTATGTTGTTTATCCTCTGGAAAGAGAATTTTTGCTCCTGCAGTTGGCATTTTTTTCACCTAGGTTGAGATTAATACTTTTTTGCCTCTTAAAAAGGGAAACAAACAAACATTCACTTCTATGTATGGGATAGACCACATAGTTAGCAGACATCACTGTGAGTCGTAGCATTGGGGTATTCCAGCAGTGCTTTCAAACTCTCAGTACTTAAGTTTTAATATTGTTAAACATGAAGACACAACTACTGTGTACTCTAAAAGTGTGATAAATTTTTCTAATCATCATTTCATTGCATCAGATACTTGCCAACTCTCCCGGAATGTCCGTGAGACTCCCGAAATTCGGGTAGGACTCCCGGGAGAGCAGGCAAGTATCCCACATAAAGAACTCACTCATCATTTTGGCCCTGCCCCCTGCGGCAAAATGACGGTTTTGTCGTGGGGGCGCCCCCTCTCGCCCTTCAACCACGCCCCCTGACCGGGATCTCCCGGAATTGCCTTCTCAAAGGTTGGCAAGTATGTTGTGTCTCTTAATATTATTTGCATGAGCAACATGTCTAACTTGTTGAGCTATGAAACTAGGAAGGCAGTTTTGTGGTGCAGTTATCTGCTTTTATTAATGCCAACAGGGATTACATAAAGGGTAACTCCACTTAATGGTTGGCATTCTTGATTGCTGTTTTATTTGCAATCAGTATTGAGGGGGAACCTTAGAGCTCTGCTATTCATTCAAAATTCTGCACTGTATTTTTATATTGCTATTTCGTGGAATGAATGGTATGATGACAGTCACTTCATTCTTCTGTGTGGTGCGGTTGTCATAGGACTGGGAACATTTTAGGCCAATTTCAAAATGTGCAAAACTTCACAACCAAATGTTGAACAAGGTGAATATTTCACAGAACCATTTTTAAAATTTCAATCATCTCTTGTTAAAGGTTTATCAAATGTAAATAATTATTAATGCAAAATAAAAAAATATTGTGTCAGCCCTTTGAGCCCTGCCATACTAGGCCGGGCCTTCATGGCATTTGCACAAAACTAGGCCAGCCAGAGGGTGAGGTAAAACTTACATACTGGAGAATGCAATGTGAGGCGTGCCACATCTACAGTACAAAGAAAGGTACATTTTTCTTTTGCCCTCAGTTACTAATAAAATAGTCATAGGGTGTATTGTCATGTAAGTGGATTGGTCCGTTAATGAGACTATATTGCAAAAGCAAGGCATGGGGGTAAATGTATCAAAGTCCGGTTTTTGCATCCCGCGCGAGATGACAGCTAAAATTTAAAGCGGCGCTGCTTGCCTTTACAGGGCAGCGCCGCTATAAATTTTAGCTGTCATCTCGCTGATCTCGCGCGGGATGCAAAAACCGGACTATGATACATTTACCCCATGATGTGTGGCCATATTATTTTTTAAGAATGTCCAGTAAAGTGGTTTGCATATGTTCTGCAGAAGAACTTTATTGTTTTACATAAATGTGGCAGAATTATCAATAAAATGCCAGAATGCTTGAGGAACATTACCATTGTTTTAACACCTTCAGTGCTGAGGACAATCAGGATTCATCCTTAGCAGACCAATGGTTCAAAGAAGTTAAATTTATACTTAACTGTCTCCCACAGCTATTTCCTGTTGGTGGTCGATGGGGTAAGTGTTATGGCGTAATGATGTCATTAAGCCCCACCCCCTACTGAAAAATAATGAAGAGTCAGTGAATGGATGAAAGTGCGCTATCTCCCCTAATCTGGCACCTAGAAGCTTCAGGGCACCCTCGTTTGAAAGAAGGGTCTTCTCTTTTAAATAAGGTGTCCCATAATAATTATTATTTGAGTCAGAAAATAACACCCTACACTACAGAAAACGTTAAGAAGTCCAGAGAATGCCTACATCTCCCCACCCTGACTTCAATAAACTCAGCTTAGATACGACATTTGCAGTAGGTTGTATAGTTTTCAAAATTGTATCCCTTGTTGGGCTACTCATATTGTTCCTACACAACATGCAAAACATATTGGTTGACTTTTATGATAACTAATAAAAGAGGCTGTGTCCCAAAGCAGACAGTCAGACGCTAACTTTACTTTTTTCATATAGAAAGTGAAAGCAAATGTCTGAATGGTTTACATATATAATGCACCTTTTACCAGATAACAAATTTTCATAAACGTCCCCCATATGGTTTTTACAGCTCAATTTTCAGTCTAATGTCCATAGAATCATTTTAGGTTCCCCAAATGCAAGTTTCTCACCTACATCAATACTGTACATTTCCAGTGGTTTGTACTGATACCATAAGTCTATATTGTCCATGCACCCCTAAGTCACTATAGTATGTGCGTCTCTAAAATCCCACTTATCTAAGTTTGCTTACTAACAGTAACATAAAATACCCTAAGCAGAGTGAATAAATAATGTAATAATGTGTTAGTAGAACTTCACAAGGTTGGAGGTCAGGGACTATTGGTAGTAAATATTTGCTCTTTACAGGCCTGTACCAAGATTAGCAGAAGCTGCAAGACAGCAGTAGTTACAATGATATTTTTAAATTCATTCATAGGAGAGGGTTGTAATGTAAGGCTAGGTACACACTACAGAAATTTTCTCCTGATGTGTCTATTACGATTTTACCAATGATTGATAAAAAAAAACCCCGATCAACATGCCGATTCATGCGTATACGCTATACATGTTGTGCAAGGTTTACCTTCAGATCTGTGCTCTTCATCTGTCATAACCATCGGCTAAAAAGATTGTGGCTCTGTAAACAATATGGAGATCCTGATCATGAGTGCATACACACTGCAGAATTGGAACGAAATTGTTCCATTGCTGAACGAGATTTTCAGTTCAGTTTGATTTTTATGTGTTTTGGAACGATAATCATTAATCTTTCCAGCGTACACACTACTGTGATATCGGGCCAATCAGTTGATTATCGTTTGATTTGCCCCATAATCGGCTGAAAACACTGTAGTGTGTACCTAGCCTAAGATTATTGATTGGTTGCTGTATAGACCTGAATCATGAGAGAACACATGACCACAACAGGGGAAAGTGGTGCATGTTCTGTTCACTGAGGCAGTCTATACACTTCTAAGAGTTGTGATAGGGAAAGTACCTGGGATTTAAAACCTAACCAAACTAATGGATTTACTATTATGATCAATAACATGTCTAGGTGCACATATCCAGCGATAAAATGTTCTTTGCATATAAAATAAAAACTGACTAGGGGGGAAATAGTCCCTACTTTTCAATAGTTTCTATTTAAAAAAGAAGAGCAGATAAGTGGTTTAAGTAAATATTGTCACTCCAGGGAGTAAAGGTTGTTCCACTCACAAATCACATTCCTAAACCTGGCTTGTTACCTGCTGAGAATAAAGACTGCTTGGTGTTTGCATATATAAGCTGAGGTAGCAGTTAGTTGGTGACAGATGGTTTGTTGGGTGTAGTGTACATCTATAGTATAGCCAGACTCTATGTAATAACACTTCTGTATACTGGTTGTACTGTCATTGGTCCCATACATCATCTATGGATGTTATCCAACATGAGAAGCCACCATCCATTAGGGCCTTTCTCACAGCTAGAAATCATCCCCTGTAGATAGAATAACATTAGTATTTTACTTAGCACAAATTTATTCACACCTCCCATTCTGCTCATCCCCTTCATCCAAAGAAATAACTTTCAAAGACTCTTCCATGCTGTGTCACCCTTCTGAGCATCCAGTTTGCACTGAGGTGCCCAGCTGTGTGGAAGCATTGCTAGATCCATTAACACCACACATGTCTCTCCCAGCTGCATGTCCCCCCTGGGGCAGGCAGAAGGAATTTCAAAGACAGAAATGAAGTGTTTCCACAGAAGTGACATCAGCATCTGTATGGAAAATGGTAGTGTGACATTTTCTTATTCAAATTCTTGGATCAGTATAGTAGCAACACTTTCAGTGACTTAATGCTTTATTTCCTAAAGTGCTAATTTATGCAGAATGGCAGACTCACAACAGTGGAAAGTAGAGGTGGATAATTGTGTTGTGCAAATTAATGAATTGATGGGTTGCTACGGGCAACAGCATTTTTTTTACACTGTTACCTGTGGAACAATTTTAAGAAATGTCCCTTGTTGTCTATATCAGGTTTTTTCAATCTGTATTATGTGTGCACCCAGCGTTAGACAGATTAAAGCGGTAATTTAGGTCACCTCAGTGGGCTAGTTTTAGCAAAGCATAAAATACATACAGAAGGGCTGTACCTCCAATATCTCCTGATGTAGGTGGGACAGTTGTGATTCTAGAAGACTCTTACGCCGTCCCAACAGTCAGGACTTTTGTACCGACTGCAGGGACTATTGGGAGATATGTCCTTTTTTTACGGGCGCTCTGTGTGAAGCAATGCAGGGGTATTTTGAGAGGAGAGAAGGGGGCAGCCTTGCACTGCAGGAGCTACGGGCTAAACCCCCAGAAGGCGTGACATACCCAACTTGACGTAGCCTATTTTGAATGGATAATTGCACTTTTATAGATATGGATGGTTAAAGGTTAGTGAATTAAATGCTTGCCTATTTACCAAGTCCATCTTTATATTGTATAGTTTCCCAAGTACCCCCAATAGTTAGAAATGTTTCCCAAGTGTCTTTTTGTCTATAAATGTTTACTAGTTATCCTTTCTGTTGTATGTATTTAGTTAAGTAAAATTAATCCTTAAATCTATCTCAGGTGACCTTAAATGTACACCTACAACAGGCTGTGTAACCCTGATATAGGTAACTTATTTTAGGCTATTTATTAACAAGTGACAATAATGATTTTTTATTGCAGAGATAAAAAGAAAAATGTCCTATCACCACAATTTATCATTAAAATCTTGTTGAGTCAGTGGTGGGACACTCAGCTGCCTCGGTGATAATGGCCCAGTGCACAAAGGGTTAATGTACATCTCCGCTAGCCCAGTCTCCGGGGATATGCGCAGGTAGCTGACTTACACATACGCAGTGGAACTGAAATCTCAGACTTAAGCTTTCAGTTCCACTTGGTAAAAAAACAAACAAAAACAAAACAATAGATAAAAAAATGTAAAAAAAATATAATGATCAGCCAGCGAGTGTTGCTGCCGGCAATAGAAGTGTTAACCCTGGTGATAATCCCTTGATGTATACGGTGAAGCCCTCTTGCCCCTGAAGTGAATTTCACCCTTTCCCTTGATTCCACATCTAAGCCTTCCATGTTTTCACATGCTTAGTAAACCATCAAGATTTCATGCACTCACTACATGGCTGATGTTAACATTTTGGTGTCTTTGGAAAACTATCTAATTGTAAACATTTGTATTATAATAAGAATAATAAATGGTAAGCAACACTATACATTTAATGAAATGTAACCAAACAGTATATACTGAAAGATGTTGATAAGGAGCGCTACACTTTGGGGGCTATTCAATTGTCGGGTTTCCGCGGCGCGTTAAAACTATTACCGTTATTATTACCGTTATTACGGTAATAGTTAACTGGATTTCAGCTCGCAGCTCCCTGAGCCGCGAGCTGAAATCTAGCGAGAAAATTACCGTAATAACGGTAATAGTGCGCGGACCGCGGGGTTTGTCTCCTTTATATTGTTATCCCCGGTGGTCTAGCGAGGACAGGAAGTGGGGCATCCTCTAGCCGTCTACTGCGCAAGCCCGGACCAGAAGTTTGGTTTTCTCGTCGTTCTTCCAGAGACCCCTGAAGTGACAGGACGCATCTTCAGAGGCTCCTCACATATATGTGTATAAAAGTGCTTGGGGACATCAGTTAAAGCTACCAGAGACACCAATATATATTATAAAGAGAGTCTGCCCACTAATATACTGCACGGACGTGCAGCTTACCACATAAAGTTATAAACTGTCTTCATATATATAAATATATAAGTGTATCAGGGGCGCATGCAGGGGAAGTTTCTGGGTCTCCAGAAACCCCTCCCCTCAGCTAAAGAAGTGCCCCTACATAGCGGCACTGTACTATATAGCAGCCGCGGCGCTGTCAAAGAAGCGTCCGCAGCGGTGCTGTATTGTGTACAGCACAGCTGCGGACGCTTCTTTGATAGCGCCGCGGCTGCCGTATAGTACAGTGCTGCCGAAATGGAGCTGCTGCGCATGCACAGCAGCTCTCTCGCGCTTTTTTTTTTTTTGGGGGGGGGGGGAGTCAAAAGTGTTTTGTGGCTTAACATCCACCACCAACGCCGCTAGTTCTTCTCAACAAAAGAAAGGATGTAGAGGGCCCTGTTCAAAAGAGCGTAGTATCTGCACATTTGAATACTTACAGTATCTGTAGATTCTATTGAAACTATAGTTTTCTTCTAACATTTTTATGTATCTTATTTTGAATGAAAAACTAATGCAGTTGATATATTTTCCCATATGAAATGCTTTGTATTGCTTAACACCATAAACTAACTTTACATGAGTACTCAAATAGCTGGATATAGGCCAGATGTTTTAGCTTTACGTAGCTAATACATATTTAATTAATAGGATCAGTGTTAATCATGCATAAGACAGCTTGTTTGAACTTGTTTTACCCCTTGAAACTGGCATGTATTTAGCTCTGACAGACACACTTCACTAGTCCTAAACAAACACGTTGTGAAACTGGACTCATCCCACATGAAATCCTGGATTATATTGCATGAGGCAAATGTTATCTGTAGAATTTTTATATAAATCTATACTTTGAAATATAAATAACTAATTTAAGATAAGTTTCTTTTGGGTCAGTGGATACTCTCATTAGATTTTTTTGGTCTACAGTGCCTCTCAGCTCCCATACCCCTCCAAGCTTCTAGAGAGACTTGCCTACACTCGCCTCATATGCTTCCTTTCCGCAAACAACCTATTGGATCCTTTTCAGTCAGGCTTTCACTCTCAACACTACACAGAGACTGTGTTGACTAAGGTTGTCAATGATTTGGTCACTCTTAAAAACAAAGACCATTACTCTCTTCTAATTTTACTGGATGTCTCATTTGACACTGTTGACCACTCTCTTCTCATACAAAAGCTACAATCCCTAGGTCTTCAAGACACTGTCCTATCCTGGTTCTCATCCTACCTAGCTAATCGCTCTTTCAGTGTTAATTTCTCTGGATCTATATTTGCTCCGCTTCCTTTATCAGTAGGAGACCCACAAGGCTCAGTGCTAGTCCTCTGCTGTTTTATATCTACACCACTTCTCTTGGAAAACTAATAAGTTCCTTTGGATTTCAGTCTCATTTCTATGCGGATGATACCCAAATTTATCTGTCCTCTCCTGATCTCTCGACATCTGTGTTTTCCTGCGTTGCAGACTGTCTTTCTGTCATTTCATCTTGAATGTCCTCTTGTCAACTCAAACTCAATCTTTCAAAAACAGAGCTGATAATATTCCCACCCACCAACAGAAGTTACCTACCTGACATTTCTATTTCTGTTAACAACATGACCATAAATTTCACCCTGCAAGCTCGCTGCTTAGGTGTGATCCTAGACTTGCAACTATCCTTTGTTCCCCACATCGACTTTATATCTAAATCATGTTACATACATCTAAAAACATTTCCAGAATACGCACATATCTTACACAAGACAATGCAAAAACGTTAATTCATGCACTTATTGAGTATTGCAATTCCCTCCTTACTGGTCTTCTCCTAAACTGACTCAAACCCCTACAATCTATTTTGCACGCAGTGGTCAGACTGATTTTCCTTTAAAACCGTTCTTTCTCTACTTAGCCACTCTGTCAGTCTCTACATAGGTTGCCTGATTTTTACAGAATCCAATATAAAATTATTCTACTAACGTACAAGGCCATCAACAAAATTGCACCAACATACATCTCCTCACTTGTCTCAAAATATCTCCCATCTCAATAAATCCATTCTGCACAAGATCTGCGTCTATTATCCACTCTCTTTATTTCCTCCCATTCCTGATTACAGGACTTTTTTTGAGATGCACCCACTCTGTGGGATTCCCTTCCTCGCACAATAAGACTTTCCTCTGGTCTACAAACTCTCAAGCATTCTCTGAAAACCCACCTCTTCAGACAAGCTTATAATATTCCTCAACCACCCTCTTAACCTCACTAGGCTGCCCTATTACCACCCTCTACACAATTTACACAAGACAACAACTCTCTGACCCCAGACCAACATTACTGTGTGACTATATCACATAGCATATGAATCACTTTTTATCCTTTGCAATATGACTGGATCAGTATGTAGAGTTAACCTCATGTATTTGAATCCCATTGACATATAGATTGTAAGCTTGTGAGCAGGGTCTTCTTACCTCTTTGTCAGTATTGTTCCCAATTTTAAAGCGCTATGGAATTTGCTTGCTCTATGTAAATAAATGATGATGATGATGATGATGATAGGCCAGACCCCTGGTCTTTGGAGTACCTGCCAAGGGCCTCTTTTTGATATTACCAATGCACCTCTGCAGTAATGTAACACTTGCTTTTATATCTTATCTTCCAAGAATACTAATATAAATGACTCCACCTTTGGGGGTGCTAGACATCCAAATTAGAGTTTTGCAAAAAGTAAAATGTGATTCTCTTAATTCTTATAGCTCCAGTATATAGGATTAGTCAGGCGGTGACAGACTCTTAGACTGGGTACACACTGCAGAAAATGTCCCCCGATGCAATATCATTAACGATTTTACCAGTGACTGAAAAAAAAAAGTCCCTATCAGCATGACGATTCATGTATACACACTATACACGTATTACACAATATACCTTCAGATCTGTGCTCTTCATCTGTTATAACCATTGGCTGAAAAGAGTGTGTCTCTGCACACTCCATAGAGATCTATGGACACTGCTGGTCGTGAGTGCTTACACACAAGAGATTTTAGTCTGTTTAAACAAATCCAATACGATGAGCTTTGGAATGATAATCGTTCATCGTTGGAGTGTACACACTAATGCGATATCTGGCTGAACAGTTGTTTAACGTAAGATCGGCCCAAAAATGGACTGAAAAACCGTAGTGTGTACCCAGCCTTATCTCTTAAACTCTGATACAATGCAGATTCAGACCAAGCCAAAAGATAAGCAGAATTGGCAACTTTGTTAATCGGTTTGTAGAGAACTACTCAGTCAGAGTACCACCTGTTAAACATTCAAACAATCAAACCAGCACACCCAGATGGTCATGAGGGTGTGGTCTGCCGGCACCAATTTAGAGAAGGCAAAATCATTATTTATTTGTGCAGCCTTCTTCTTTTCACAAACAACACCCAATACTTAGACAAATTTACCAACCAATGTACAGTGTGTTGCTCCAACCTCAGCAATCAAAATACCATAACAGTAAGCTCCATTGAATTTGGTTAGTAGTGTGTGCAACCAATTTTCTTCTGATCACTTTGGATCACTGTCATCTGCTTCCCACCGTCAGCGATTTGGACCTCCAATAATTTGGTGTGACCAAATTATAATATTTGGTGGGCATTAATTACCCTGGCCTGAGCGGTCCTTCAGTTGTGTCCATTAGCCCTAAAATGTACCTAAAACTGAATATCATGGTCAGTTCCATATATATTAATTTAAAATTCATCACCATCACCCTTATTGTGCCAGGGTGGGTGTGTTGGATTATCTGCATGGATTTGCTTTGTATTTCTACTTACACAAACCTAAAAGACACTGAAAATATATCTGGAGTAAATCAATCACACAGTTGGGTCCATGCTGGATCAGCACTGACATGCTCATCCCCTCATAACTCCCAATCTCCCTTTTAGGCGTGGTGCTGCCAGTCCAGGCTGTCTTGTTAAGTCAAGTGTACGTCATGCCAGCTGGCAACTCCAACTTTTGCATGTTGTAATTTCAGTCATGTTGGGTGACATACATACATTATTACACAGATCAAAAGTAGCAACAGGATAACAAAAGGGATATAGAAAAAAAGCTATGCCAATGCAGCACCACACATCATGCCACAAGTGATATTGACCTTTTATGTAAAAAAAAATCCAATTAAAGCTACAGATTTTCCTGGCTCTAATAATAACCCTCTAAATATGCTCATGCCCATTTTATATACTTGACAATCTTAATGGTGTCAGAGGTGGGTGTTTTGGCAGTGATTGTGCAAAACAGGTGAGAGCAGAAGATCAGTACAAGCCAGAGGGAAATTGAGACTGTATAGAATAAACTTCAGAGTACACACAGTGCTTAGTAATATCTGTGATTCACTTGTGTTGCACATCTGGTTTCCCCGGATATCCCATTCAGCCAGCCGTTACTGCTGGTTGCTTTGCTGAAGAATTTGAAGATTCATTCAACATGCTTCTTAGCAGAGCCACAAATCAAGACATTACCGCTGAACAAATAGCTTAGGTGCTGTGACAGGACAGTGGTGCACAGGAGCATTGAACGTTGCAGACGTCTGGCTTTGACTCATAGAGGGTCAAGGGGAAGATAATCCTTTCTGTGGCAGGTTAATACAAGTTTACCTCTGAGTACAATAATATAGGAGATCCTTATCTAGACCTTAAATGAGTTGTCAAAATTTGCGCAATCAGCAATATAACCTAGTGTGAAAGGTTTCTATTGGAAAGGATTGTTTTCACGTGTTAAAAGACAGAAACCTGTGTGCTTAGAGGCTCTTTTTGTATAGAAGATCTTACCATACATCTTTGTAGTCACCAAATTTTTTAAATAATTTCCAAGGACACTTTGTTGTTGATCAGGTGCTTTTCAGTGATCACCTTGCGCTCAGTATTGTCTGTCTGGACGCTGGTGTCTATTTAATTAGGATATCATAATTACGTTGTATATTAACTTATGAAGCCCAGTGTTGACCCCAAGCCATTTATGTTACCCGATAATAATCCTATGAAACTCAATAGAATCATTATTGGTCATGTTGGAATACGGGGTGGAAGGTGGAAATTATTGGACGGTCTTCCAACCTCAGTAGCTGTCCCAGAGGTTCCAGAAGTGGTCTGTGTGTGGTCAGATTAAAAAGGCATAGTAATACTTTCATTCAAAATAAGTAATTAAAGGAATTGTAATGAAAAATATAAACAATTCCAAAGCAAAATAATTCCAGGGAATTTTTTTTAAAACCTGGGATTTTTCCTGGAAATGAAAAACAAGATTTGAAAAAGATCCATACTGTCATTGGGTTGCCTTAGTACTTCTCAGGTGCACTTTATCGGCCTGAGTCATTAAGGAAAGTAAGGCAAAAAGGAGTAAATGTTCTCTGGGACAAACCATGTTACAGTGCAAGGGGTGCATATTTATTATTTTGCACATAAGTTAAATACAGGCTGTATTTTCAGCTAGCACACAAATACTTGATAGCTTTAGTTTTACACTGAATTGTAAAACCGATCTAGGACATGCCCTACCCAAGCTTTAAATCTGTCCCCACATTTTAAATTTACCTCCCCCTCCACTGCAACATGGTTTTGCCCAGGTACAAAGTTACTCATTTTTTATGATTTGCTCTCCTTAGTGACTCAGGACCTAAATGAGGATGTGTATTTCCAGGGATATTTCATAAAGTGTAATAAAAACATACAAGCACACAGATGTGACACATATAATAAAGTGGTGGTAGGATAGACTTTGAAGTGACATTTTCACTATTTCCACCATTTGCATTTCCTGTCAGACCATTCTGTCATGTGGTCTGAAACAAAAAACAAAAGCCCTTCTGTCATGTGGGCATATACCTCTGAATGCAAAGCGAATGAAGCTCTGTGCACCTCATGTTTTACACTTTGGTTAAAGACCTTTAATTTTGTCATGGAGTGGAATAAATGGGATCTCTTGTTCATTCATCTTTGTCACTCAGTATGAGGCTGCAAACACAATGATTTTAGATGGCTCCGTTCTTCCAAAATAAGACATCAGGCAGCACTGATACGGCCTCGCACCCAGTCATGTTATTTACACACATTTTACTAGCATTTTTAATACTAGTCCAATGCTGGTAAATGGGGGTGAAACTAGAAACCACTGTTCCTAATATCATCATACCCACTAATGTGGTTACTAGTGTTACTGTAGTGTTCCATTTGCATTCTGGTTTTTGGAGCGCATCTTGTTCTATCCACATGCATTTATTGTGGGTAAACACATGTGTTTTCACTCTGTTTTACTAACATTGAAAAACGCTAACGCAACACTATTGTAATACAGCTTCACATGACACAGTGCCTTTGGATGCTTAGCTGATGCTGTAAGATGATATACTCTTGTATAGTATAACCCAAGACATCCTTCTTTCTTTCGTATATGAACCACTTTTCAGCCTGATGTGTAGACTTTTTGTAAACTGTCAATAAGCTCACGAAAATGTCTGACTAGCATTTATAAAAGCATTCTCTAGGTTTAAGAGGCATAGGCTGCTTGCAACTTGGTTTTATGATCATTTTTACCTTTAATGGTACCTTAATGCTTGTCTGTGAACACAAAAAGTGCTCCATTTACAGCGCCATTGAGGCGCCTTTTGCATAACAAATAATAATAAGTGTGTATTTTTTATAACAAATGTCGGTCACACATCATCATCATCATCATCATCATTTATTTATATAGCGCCACTAATTCTGCAGTGCTGTACAGAGAACTCATTCACATCAGTCCCTGCCCCATTGGAGCTTACAGTCTAAATTCCCTACTATAGACACACACTCACACACAGAGACAGACAGACAGAGAGGGAGAGACTAGGGTCAATTTTTTTGATTGCAGCCAATTACCCTACCAGTATGTTTTTTGGAGTGTGGGAGGAAACCGGAGCACCCGGAGGAAACCCACGCAAACACAGGGAGAACATACAAACTCCACACAGATAAGGCCATGGTCGGGAATCGAACTCATGACCCTAGTGCTGTGAGGCAGACGTGCTAACCACTAGGCCACTGTGCTGCCCAGTAAATTGATACTATAATTCAATTTAAACCCTAAACGACAAGATCTGTTTCCAATCACCCATGTGGGTAACTAAGTTCAGCAAATCCAGCCTCATTGCTTAAGCCAAGTTTGTGTGGTGCGGTTGGCAGATAACAACGCACGTAGGCGGGTAGAGGACATCTGCCAATTGGATTTATAGGCGTGCCCAACTAATGTGGATCAAATTTTATCATGCATAGCGCCCTACAGAGTCCCACATGAAACATATCTTGCCAGTTTACTGATGTCACAGATGTGTGTGGCCATATTGTGTCTCTCTTCGTTGTGCTCACAGTGCCTATCTGACTGGAAACAGAGAGATGAAAGACGATATTTAGCACTTAGCTTTGTAATGAACATTACACACAATAGATTTTGCATTGTTACCAAATGTTCTCAGATGAACGCACTGCTTACCAGCATCTGAGCATTTTCTTCTACCCATATCCTTGTAAGGCAAGTACTTTCATTGCTAGATGTGGTTAGTTGATTTTATGACCACCTTAAAAGCTTCAGTCTCCTGGCAGGATAAACAATGGCTCATCTTTTTATACGTGTTGGACATGGCTTCAGTCTGACTAAGCATTATAAAACAGTTGAGAAATGTATATATTCTTAATTATTCCTGGGGGTTACTGGTCTTCCCAGACAGTTTCAAGGATATAAAGTTGCAATTTGTTCAATTGGATAAGTATTTATCTTCCAAATTGTGAATCAGCCATCACTTTACTGTAATTGTAGGTGTAGAATAATGACTAGGAAGAGTAAAAAATATTCCTTGCAAAGCATATACCGTATGTTAAAGCTTGTTATTATGTTACGTCTTAACAGACTTTCCTAAACAGCAGTCACAACTACCAAGAGACACATTCTGACAGATCCACCTTAATACTTAAAAATGCGTTGTGCAAAATACCTTGTTCCTAGTACTTTTTCCTCTATTCCTCATTTATGCAATTCCTATAGCAGACCAATAAATCTCCAGTGTAAAGAAATGACTGTGGTTGGCTCAGGCAGTCTTGGACAGACATACAAAGGGCACAGTTTGAAGCCAGAATAATACATGTTTTGTTACTTGCCTGAACTGCTGTTTTATTGCCTCCGTTTTAAGGATATTCCTCTGTATAGGATTAGAGCAGGGTTTTTTTTTCTGATATGTGTGGTGTAGCTGTTATTACAGCATTCAGTGTATACTGACTAATAACGTTGAGAACATTAATTACTATATATCTAACAAATAGAAAAAGTTGTGGAGTTTTTATTTAGGGAACTATGCAAGATGACTGATGACTTGCATAGAGACGATTATTTCTCAGCACATTGACATGATATTCACATTGGGAGCTATGTTTGCTCTGTTTGGCCATTACAAATTGAATCTGACATAGGCTTATGGAACAGGGTGTAATGAGGACTGGGATTTAACCAAGCAATAACACTGGGACTAAATATCTATAAACAATGTGACTATACTAGTCTTATGCAGCAAGCGCAGCCATGTAAAACACGTTGCTCTATCCCTTGCGTGTGCTAAATGCAGATTAGACTGCTGCATGCTTTTAGCTGTCTATCACATTGTCATCCATACCTAGATCTTACAATATAACTCATTTTATAAAACATATCTGTAGGATCTGGAAACGTGACATTAACTGGACATTGTTGGTCAATTACAGATTAAAAATAGCTTAGTGTAGCTCAAAGACCAGATGTCTGGTTTTTTAAAAAAAGTGACACAATGTTCTTTAGTAACATTAATGGATGGCAATGAAGAAAGGGAGAAATAGTAAGGATAAAAACTAAAGGGGGTGAATATGTTAAGGTGGACACTTTTACAGAATGCTTAAATAGCTATTCTTAACTGTGTAGTTACTGCTTAATAAAAGGCGCAAGATATACTAGGCATAGGAGCCAGCTTGGTGGGTGCTTAAACAACCCCAATATTTGTGCTGCTGCAGTCACTAACTGTGTCTGTTAAAGGCTTTTTTTAGTCATATGGGTGGGTAACATGAGCACCCCAATCATTTCAAAAAGTTGACCGTCGACAGTAACATTGTCATTGGTTAGACCTCACTGAGTACCGTGTACAAGAACAGATATAACAGATTCAGTGACCCTATATCCAAAAACTCATAATAAAATAGAGAAGGGCTAATAAAATGGTGCATGGACTGCATAGCAAAGCTCATTATGAAAGATTTGTCGGAGAAATCCGGCAAATCTTATCACTGGCAGAGGTTACCGCCAGGGTTGCCCATAAGAATTATGGGCCCCCTGACAAATTTTGATCCTGAGCCCACCTTTCCTTGAGAGATGAAATTATTTACTTCCAAAATTTCAAGCAAAGGTTCAATAGTATGCATGCAGATTTGGATCAAAGTGTTATGGTGGTTAATATCAAAGATTCTCTGTCCACTTGTCTCACTGATTGTAGATGAAATGTGTGCTCCCTGGGTATTTTTCCTCACAGTCACTTTAAAAATACTGTGGGCAGAGAGAGTGGTAAGCTTTGTACTGAGTATCCCCAGTTACTGCAGGTCATAACATCAGCTGTAAACTATAGATGGTACTGTAACTTATACTGTACTATAACATTTACTGTACTGCAGTGCGAGCACGGCCTTTACGTCACATGACTGGCACCATGACAACACGGGGATGATGCATGGGGCTTTGGGAGCAGCATGATTGAATACTTCCAGGCCCAAAAAGATTATAGTTACAGCAATAGTCACAATTGTCACCCCCTTTCCCCCAACATGGAGGACCCCCAACATGTGTTTCCCAATGTATCCCCTGTGGGCGGCCCTAGTTACTTGTGGCGATAGTAGTGCTATCACGGTTTTAGCCATACTCGCCTACTCTGAGTTGAAGGCCTACGGGAGAGGCCGGATAGGGGGCGTGGTAGGAGGGCATGAGGTGGCATGGTGGGGCGCGGTTAATCGCATTATTTTGGTCCTGTTCCATTACAAAATAGCCATCTTGTTGCGGTGGGAGGGGCCAAAACGACGCAGGAGACTTGTTTGCTCTCCAGGGAGTCCAGGTGACCTACCCAAAATTCAGGAGTCTCCCAGACATTCTAGGAGAGTGGTTTAAACCTCTTCAAAGATAGGTATCTACCTAGAGTTAGGATTTTCTCCTTTTGATAAGCAGAACCATTTAGGAGTTGAATATGTAGAGCTTGTAGGAGACAGAGGTGATATGAAAGAAACATTCAAATCTATCAATCGTATCAATAGAGTTCATAAAGTTAGTATTTACAAAAATATAAGAGGTTTTTAGAACAAGGGGACACATTTTAAGAACAAGGGGACACATATTTGGAATTGGAGGGAGGATGACCAAAAGATAACTTGTGGAAAAATATTTTTACAGAAAGGATAATAGATCCATGAAATAGTCTCCCAGCAGTTGTCATGAGGTCATATACAGTAACATAATTAAATAATGCATAGGGACAAACATGTTGCTATTGTTAAAACTTTATATAGAACATATTACGAAAAAACAATGTATGCAGTATACAAACAAGTAAACACAGAACAAGTGAATACTAGATGGACCTCTGAGTTCTTCACTGATGTCCATGTTGCTATGTTTTGCACCCATTGCATCAGGTTTTCATAGCAAGATGGTGTGTTTTGTGAGGAGAACATTTTACATCTGGATGACAGACAGATGAGAGAGCCTAGGGGTGTTACTTATACATAACTACAGTATCTAGTCACAATCATGCATGTGTCAAAGTCACTGACACAGGAGTGCTACCAGGAGTGAGGATAGAGCAGATTTGAGTTAACTTTAAAATCACCTATCTACATTTTAAAAAGCAAAATCAGGACAGAATAAGCCCACTCACAAACAAAATAAGACCATTCAAAACCCTATCCATTTCCAATTACACACATCCACATTCATGTGACAACTCACCCACTTTCTGATAGGCAATAGAACGTTTAGAGTTCAGAAATTGGAACTATTGGGAGATATAACACTGTGCAGGTGGCATTATCCTCTAATTTCAATGGAGTTCAGCTTTTTTAGCCTAGCCCTACAGAATGTGAATTATTCACAGTAATAAGCTAATATACTTTTATATTTGTTATTATAAACTGCACAGTTATGACATTATACTTTTATAGCCTCATTGTCCCCTTAGCATTGTAAATAATTTAAGACATGAGTAAGGGTCCAACCAGCAGTACAATGTGAGAAATCTGGAAACGTTTGATTTAATAAGGGGGAGGTTTAAATGTGGAAGTGCTTTGGCTTGATCTTTTCACCTCTGCAATATCGGCCACAGAGGAGTCACAGCGCAGAAGGCAGAATGGGTGTGACAGTAAGCACGATGACGCTAAATAAGATGTGTAGTATGCAGTTCTTGTCCTAAAAGCTGCCCTCTTGTCAGGTTAGTGCACATTAGCTACATAGCAAAAGCATAGTACAAGTCTAAGATCCAATTAGCATTTCACACAACATAAAGGCATAACGGTCCTGACATATGTTATATTACTGCAGGTGATTGAAAATTGCTCATATGTATTTAGGAGTTTATTTTAATAAACCCATTCAAATGAATGGAGGGCGTTTTAGGGGCTTCAGTGCTTCAGATTCATTCCAAATAAAAATCAGCATCCAATACAGCCTTATACAACATTACTAGACTTGGTATTCCTGGAAATTACTATAGGTATTTGTGTATGTTTCTGGATAGTGATACAATATACCTCAATTAAGAGGATGTAATGTGTTTTTCAGCATAAATATTTAGAGCTACTGTAGATGTATTAAAGCATGGACATTATTTTAAAGTGAACCATTAGCAATGTTAGTTACATAAGCATTCTTTCAAGGTCTTATTTATACAGCTTGTAATTCATTCTTTAAAAGGGGAGAGGTAAGTGGCAAAACATACACTGCAGAGTTCCCAACACTTTGAAGTCTCCTAAGTATGTGTGCAATGGGGCTGTGTTTTGTTCTGCTGCCGGATCTGTAACAACCGAATAATTGCTCTTTCCAGCCTTTGGTTCTCAGCTGGCAGAGGTCCATGCCAGACACACATGTAAATGCACGCGCACACACAGTATGTACAAGGCATTTCCTCCAAGGACTGATAGAGTAGGAAACATGACTGTGATTGATGTGTAGAATAGTTCACAATCTCTTGAGACTGTAAGTATCCCAGACTAAAGATGTTTTTAGCATTTATTTTGAGTTACTGATATTTTCCACAGCCTCTTATCACCTGGTATGTGGCGTTTGAAATGTTAAACTATATGGATTATATAAAAATGAAATTTAGGATTGTAGATTGTAAGCTTGCGAGCAGGGACCTCTTACCTCTCTGTCTGTCTCTATTGCCCAGTATTGTTTTATTACCGTTTGTTCCCAGTTGTACAGCGCTACGGAAATTTGCCTGCACTATATAAATAAATGTTGATGGTGATGATGATTGTACTGAAATTCTATTTAATTAGACATGCAACTGTTAAGATGTCTATAAATATTAATAAGCATTAATAATATAATTTATTTGTATATTACACAGCGTTTTCCAGAGACTATGGAGAGTGGGAGGGAACTAGCCGCAGAGAAAACACAAGGAGAACGTACAAACTCCACACATAGGGCCCTGGCCGATATATACTCCTTTAATTATACAAAACTTTTTTGAAATTAGTGTTTATTGTTTCCTCACATAAAGTGATTGATGTGTTTAAATGATAGCACTCTGTCATAGGGGTATACATTTAAGAGAAACTGTAAACCATCCATCCTAAACAAGTACTTGTCAAAAGTGTTGTGCCTGAAGGCTTTTACATTGTGCCCAGACTGCAGTTTGATGTTGTGTTATCTTTTGCCTCCTCCAGGACATTTTCTGACATTTCTGGAACCTGTAAACAACATCACAATCGTCCAGGGTCAAGCAGCCACCCTGCATTGTAAGGTGGCAGGGAGTCCACTTCCCAACGTTAAGTGGCTAAAGAACGACGCTCCGGTGGTGCAAGAGCCCAAGAGAATCACCATAAGGAAAACAGATTACGGTTCACGACTGAGGATACAAGATCTGGACACAACTGACACAGGCTATTATCAGTGTGTCGCCACCAATGGGATAAAGACTATTACTGCAACTGGTGTTCTTTTCGTCAAGCTTGGTAAGAGTATACAATTTAGCTGAGTGGTATTGTGTGTACAGGGTACTTGTGATAATATCAAAATACAAGTAGATCCAGAATGGCATTTATGAAACAGTTCTTACACCATGCCTGAAGTTAATTCTGTTTTATATTGTTTATATTTTGTTACATAGTCACAGAAAAATAAATATATATTATTATGCATAAATAAAATAATTTCTAATCTTCTATTTAAACAGGACCAACACACAGCCCGAACCCCAACATCCAGTAAGTGCTATTTTTCTGTGCTAAGTCAAACTTATTTTGAATGAATAGTTTTCCATTGTTAGGAAATGATATGGAAGAATGTAAGTTTACACTGCTTTGGGTTAGCTGCCCAGGTCACCAATCTGCACATGTTGATGATATACTGGTATAAACAAGACAAAAATGTACATGGGTCTGATAAAACATGACGGTACACTTGCACTGTATGTGTGTATTTTATACATACTTGCCAACTTATGGCAGTCGGCGTGCAGGAGCTACCGGGGGAAAGGTGGGCGTGCGAGGGCGGGGCTAAAAAAAAAAAAGTTTGGGAGACCCACCTGGAATCCGGGAATCTACCGGACATTCTGGGAGAGTTGGCGAGTATGATTTTATGTACACATTCGTACACATTACAGACACTAATCCCCTAAGTGTTGGCTACAGGTCACCAGATTAGAACAAGCAGGGGTATTTTGCATAGACTGTTCTAACAATATTGTGCATGAATTCTAACAAACACTTTGTCATCTGATGTTAAAGTTACAATTGTGATTTCCTCTATGTATCATATGTTAACTAACTGCAAGTCATGTCAATGTGTAGATACATATCTCATGTTGAAAGTGCCTGGATTACAAATGCAGACGTATTTTACAGTAACATGGTTAATGCACAGCCATGAATCTACAACTTTTAAAGCCGGTTTTGCTGCGCTGCTTTAGCGACATTTTCTCATAGCTTAATGTTATGAATCGCTTTTCATGACAGTATGGCTTCTTATGCAAAAGGGTAAATATTAGTTTGGATGTTGGGCGCATAAATGTATTACATATGCATAATGATCCAGTCACAATAAGCTTACCCGCTAGAATTACAAAAGAATTAAGGTTAAAAATGCCTTGATCTTAAACTTAAAGAAAAAATGCCTATTTCTTACACTTAAAAAATAATTAAAAATTCCTTGATCTTAACACCACCTTGGTTGTGGCATTAACCACTACTTTCTGTGGGGGTGTTGTATGTACACTGTATGTTGTGTGTATGTTGTATGTACATCTTTGATGCAAACAGTTTGATGCAAGAATAATGTTTCAAAGATGACAAAATCCATGAATATAAAAACCTGAGGTGTGGACAGAACTGCATGCTGGGTGGAAAGAACAGCAAATGCTCAAGTCGCTTTTGCTTGCTCCTTGTGTGAACTAAGACCAAGGGGTATATTTACTAAACTGCAGGTTTGAAAAAGTGGAGATGTTGCTTATAGCAGCCACTCAGATTCTAGCTATCATTTTGTAGAGTGCAGTAAATAAATGACAGCTAGAATCTGATTGGTTGCTATAGGCAACATCTCCACACAGTGCCGTAACTAGACATTTTGGTGCCCTGGGCGAGACAGGGCACAGGCGCCCCTCATCTTAGTGGGAGTGACACTTGCGTAGTGGGTGTGGCCAACCTAATGTGGGGGTGTGGCTAGCGCATTACCTTCTATGTGTCTCACTGATAGTCGTGAAAGCTGATTCAATAATAAGCCAGCTGTGAACCTCACTGAGAGTGGACACCCTGCCTCAGTGTAATTATGTGTTATATATGAGAATTTGACTTACTGTCCGTCAGTGATGGAGTGCAAATGAAAATGGTCCGTCCACTGTGCCATGAGACAGGTCAGGTGGCGTGTTTCTGTTTCTTTAGCTGTATTACCTGGTCTGAGGCACAGGGGTAAGCCGTTCTAGAGAGGGGTTCCAAAGAAAATTGGCTTAAAACTTAAATAAAAATCAGCAAAACCTCACCAACTCTCCCCATTACAGCCAGTAGTTGTACCAACCTCACCCTGCACCAATACAACCCATGTACCCAGCCTACACCAATGTCAGCCCTGTCCCCACACTGCACCAATGCCACCCCCTCTACCCACACTACACCAATGCCAGACCTGTCCGCACACTGCACCTATGCCAACCACACTACACCAATGCCAGCCCTGGCCCCACACTGCACCTATGTCACCCCCTCTACACCAATGCCAGCCCTGGCCCCACACTGCACCTATGCCACCCCCTCTACCCACACTACACCAATGCCAGACCTGTCCCCCCACTGAACCTATGCCACTCCCTCTACACCAATGCCAGCCCTGGCCCCACACTGCACCTATGCCACCCCCTCTACCCACACTACACCAATGCCAGCCCTGGCCCCACACTGCACCTATGCCACCCCCTCTACCCACACTGCACAAATGCCAGCCCTGGCCTCACACTGCACCTATGCCACCCCCTCTACCCACACTACACCAATGCGAGACCTGTCCCCACACTGAACCTATTCCACCCCCTCTACACCAATGCCAGACCTGTCCCCACACTGCACCTATGCCACCACCTCTACACACACTACACCAATGCCAGCCCTGGCCCCACACTGCACCTATGTCACCCATCTCTACTACACTACATCAATGCCAAACCTGTCTCCACACTGCACCTATGCCAGCCCAACTGTGACATGTAGGGGGATAGAAGAAGGGAGACAAAAGCTTCACTTGCCTGGGGGGGAGATAAAAGCTGATACCTAAAGGGAAGCAGGACAGAAACTGTCACACACAAAGGGGGTGGGGGGTTAGAGGCGGGCAGTGGCTCTCACAAGGAAAGGGTGGAGACAGAAGCTGTCACACTCAGGGAGATTTCTTCGAAGACAGATGTACACGAGGAGGAAGCCACGCCCACTTTCAGATAAGCCCCTCCCCTCCGAAGTCCATGAATCGGATGGTATGCTTTAGCTGTCACACACACAGAGATGAGGTGAGGGGAGAGAGATTGTAAAAGAGGAGTGGAGGAGAGAGTCTTAAACTCTTAGTATGCACAACATGGGCTCTTAAGAGGATCCGGGTGCTGGGCACCATTTTGGATTTGCTGAGTGCCGGTAATCTGCAGTCACAGAGCCAGGGCAAGTAGCGGGCGGCCGTTGCGCCCCTTTGGGCTTGCACCCTGGGCGACAGCACTGCCCTAGTTACGGCTCTGTCTCCACTTTTCCAAACCCACAGTTTAGTAAATCTAGCCTCAAGTCACCAAGAAGACAGAATTTTTTTGCAGACATTTCTGATTTTGAAGTTGCATAAGGTTGTTATCCTCTTATCCATCACCTATGAACCCCATAAGATCCAGATGCTGCATCAACCTTAAGGTCTACATTTTGTATAAAATTGTCAGTAAAAGGATTTTCAATGGTTGGCAGCCCTGGAGGAAGCAGTGTTTGCACAAGCACTGAACTCAAGTGGTGTTAACTGTGGCAACAATAGACAGTTAAGTGGATGTTTGCCAAGGGGAAGTGATCTTGCAGCTTGACTGAAACTATAAGTATATGGATTATTTGCTAAGAAGCCCATATTTAGGAATGCCACTAATGCCTAATGCTCTTAAGAATGTGAATTTGCTTATATTCACACTAAAAGGGACGTATTTGTGTAATAATCCATGTTTATGATTCTTGTTTTGTTTTCTCAGTTATTATAAGTTTATATGTGAGTGTTTTCATGTTTGTCTCCGACAAGCTCATCTGGCAGTAACACACTAGTTTTGGGTAAACGTGTGTACATCATACCTGTTTAGGTTGTAGATCATTTTGAATAATTCCTAGAAAATGCCAATGATTGTATACATCATTTTTAATTCAGCTGATTTCTAGATATTTTTCAATCTGTGGTCTACTTAATCTGTTTTACTTGGATAAATACAGAAATTAGACTGTTGTGTGTGGTCTAGAGAGACGTTGAGGTTGGCCCTGGATTTCTATGCAGTTAATGCTGGTCTGTTACTATCAGGTTTCTGAATAAAAAGGGGATTGAACTGCTCTTCTAGATTAATGTTAATCACACTTTTGTGAATACTGTTTGGATACGTTGAAAAAATATTAGTGACTTTCACATCCCTCCTTTGCCTTTTGGCAGAGAGGCGAAAAATGTGTCCAGTTAGATTTTGTTGGTGTATCTACAGAATTTTTTTCCAAGGTGTAAATCCATCTTCTGCTAATGGACCAGTGCTGTAACATTGCTTCTGCACACTTGTAACCTGACTCGGTCTCCAAAGCACCTTACACATTACAGTACGCTGTAAAAAGGTGGCTGTATTTCACTAGACTGTCATGGGAAATGTCATGGTATGTAGTTCATGTAGTCATTGCTAAGATTGGGACATTTAATGGTAAGCGTATAAAACTGGACTGGATAGTAAAGGAGATCAGTAGCTGCTGGAAACCTGTGTGTACTTACAGAATATATCATGCAATATATCGAAGAGAATAGATGTTGAAATTTGACTCTGAGGTTCTTGAACTGGTTCGTCAAATTTTCTTTATAATTTCTCAAACTTTAGATCCAGCCAATTTTGAGCAAGGCCAACAGGTTCGGACATGTTCCAGCTTAAACGGCTACATTGTATAGTATTTTTAATGGTTTTCCAAGTGAGTGAATGTAAACTTTGAACTCCAACCTCAAGCTCAAACGCTGCAACGTTCGTTGTTTGAATATAAACAAGCTGCATACTATCAAATTTGAGTATTAAAGCTCTAATAGGCAACATTTTATACGTTATATTAACATCTATTGTTCAAGCTGTGAATTCGAACATCAAACTTGAACTTTCAACTGCAACTTTACCTGCAGCAAACAAACCCAAACTGAACTGGCCCAAAAATCATGATCATACCGTGAACAATTTTGAGGCCTCTGGACTGGCCTAATTCAATTGCATTTCCAACTGATTCAAACAGTTCTCTTAATTAGTACACCCATCTTAATTAGATCACCTATGTGGTCATTTTATCGGTATGAAGTGTCTTATTGTATTGTGAAATCATGTAAATTTGTTGCCACTTGCACTTGTACTGAAGCTGTCAATCAGCGTGACATAAACTCTGTGACATAGTGTGGGTAATAAAATAAATTGGTCTACTTCATTGCTGATAAGTTATAAGGCATTTATGTATATAGCTAGGAAACAGCTAATCTGTTTTACATTGCTGTGCATCAATTCTACATGCACATATCAATTTCCATGTCATTGGTGCATATTGACAAGAACTGGGTGTAAGGTCATTACCCCTAAAGATCATGAGCCATGAGGATCACCTGTGGCTCCAATAATGTTCATGTCTTTAGTTTATATACAGTGACTGCATGTGGCCTGAGGATTGGCTCTTGCTCATCAATATACATAAAATTCCCCTGTAAGCTGTTCTTTTTAAGGACATTGGCCCGTTGAACCCAGAGACGTTGATAAATGCCAACCAATTTTGAATACAAATTGTATTAAGTAATTACAAAGCAAAAGACCCTGTTGAGACATTTTCTTTCCGCTAATCTTGACCTCATCAGTGATTATTTGGATACATAAGAATTTAATGGCCTATAAGTTTCTTTTCTTTGTTGAAACATTTAGTAATGTCTGTTGGTTTTAGGAAAAGTTTTAGTAGTCTTTCATGCGTGCTTTGGCAGGTTCAGAGGAAAAGCATTTAAAACAAATTACTTTTCCCCTACAGAATTTTAAGCTTCAGAAATCTTAATTGCATTTAAGAAAAAAAAAAAGTGCCCTTTTACCAAGTTATTCACCTCATTTGTTTTACGGTCATCGAGTCGCATGTTGTTCTCTTGTGTATAATTCTCCATAGGACTGATGACATTGCTAGACCTATGTTGCAGGTTTTATGTTGTTGTTAGTCCTGATAAGTGAGGATTTAAAAATCTAACCTCTTTCTATATTATCAATCACTGGGGTAATTTACGAATGCAAACAAAGGAAGATTCCACAGTGATTTGTCTGCTATGTGACAGCAGGTTGCTATTGTTCTGCCTTGTTTATGGAAATACACACTGATTAATCCATACCTCCCGACCCTCCTGATTTAGATGGGGCAGTCCCAATTTAAGGCTATGTGCTACCATCTTGATCGGGACAGCTTTGATCCTTGGGTGGGAAACTTGTCAGTGAAGGTGATTAGAGAGGAGGGGAGGAGAGAATGGGGCAGCCTAGCTCTTAAAAAATTATAGGCACACCCCTGGGGGTGTGGCTCTTTCCCAAGGCCACCTACCCAAATGTTGGGAGGTATGAATAATCCAAAACTGCCTCTGTATGTGGGATGACAGAAACTCAGGGCTAAATGATCTGTGCATCTAGGGGAAAATCTATGTGCTAGGAGCTGAAACAAAATAGGTTTGCAGGAGGGAATATCGTAATTAACTGCAAGGGGTACGAATTGTGCATGTTTGTAGACCCGCCAGATACCTGTGGATGCCCATAGAGCTGCTAAAGTCCCACATAATGACTGCAAATTAAACCAAACTAATTACTGCAATAACCGATGCTTGACCATTACTGTCAGTGGAACACATTTTAAACAGTGTATTATTAACATATTATGAAAATTATTATTTATAGGGTGCGACATGAGGTCTGCAGCACTGTACAGATGGCAAACAACAGTACATGGTATAAGTGCAGGTGCATTTTATAGTGGAAGAACAGTAATAAACACAGACAGATCAATATAGTAGAGCAATAAATTGGTAAATAATTACAGGTGAAATAAAGACAGCCCAGATGTACAGTCATGTCCAAAAGTTTTGAGAATGACACAAATATTTATTTTTCACAAAGTCTGCTGCCTCAGTTTTTATGATGGTAATTTGTATATAGTCCCTCTTTGACATGACAAAGAACTTTATCCCAAAAACAATTGCATTTCATCCCTGACACGAAAGGACCAGCTGACATCAGGTCAGTGATTCTCTCGTTAACACAGGTGAGAGTGTTGATGAGAACAAGGCTGGAGATCACTCTGTCATGCTGATTGAGTTAGAATAACAGACTGGAAGCTTTGAAAAGATTGTGGTGCTTGAAATCATTGTTGTTCCTCTGTTAACCATGGTTATCTGCAAGGAAACACGTGCAGTCATCATTGCTTTGCACTAAAAGTCCTTCACCGGCAAGGATATTGCTGCTAGTAAGATTGCACCTAAATCAACCATGTATCGGATCATCAAGAACTTCAAGGAGAGAGGTTCTATAGTGCCAGGACTGCCTCCTAAAGTTGATTCAGCTGCGGGATCAAGCTCCACCAGTGCAGAGCTTGCTCAGGAATGGCAGCAGGCAGGTGTGAGAGCATCTGCACACACAGTGAAGCAAAGACTTTTGGAGGATGGCCTGATGACAAGAAGGCCAGCAAAGAAGCCACTTCTCTCCAGAAAAAACATCAGGGACAGACTGATATTCTGCAAAAGGTACAAGGATTGGACTGCTGAGGACTGGGATAAAGTCATTTTCTCTGATGAATCCCCTTTCAGATTGTTTAGAGCATCTGGAGAAATGGCAGTCTGGAGAAGGAAAGGTGAGCGCTACCATTAGTCCTGTGTCATACCAACAGTAAATCATCCTGAGACCATTCATGTGTGGGGTTGCTTCTCAGCCAAGGGAGTGGGCTCACTCACAATTTTGCCTAAGAACACAGCCATGAATAAAGAATGGTACCAAAACATCCTCCAAGAACAACTTCTCCCAACTATCCAAGAACAGTTTGGTGATGAACAATGCCTTTTCCAGCATGATGGTGCACCTTGCCATAAGGCAAAAGTGTTTACTAAGTGGTTCGGGGATCAAAACATCGAAACGTTGGCTCCACGGACAGGAAATTCCCCAGAGCTTAATCCCCTTGAGAACTTGTGGACAATCCTCAAGTGGCAGGTGGACAAACAAAAACCCACAAATTCTGACAAACTCCAAGCATTGATTAGGCAAGAATGGGCGGTCATCAGTCAGTATGTGGACCAGAAGTTGATTGACAACATGCTTGGGTGAATTGCAAAAAGAAGGGTCAACATTGCAAATATTGAGTCTTTGCATAAACTTAAGGTAATTGCCAGTGAAAGCCTTTGACACTTGAAAGGCACATGAAATGCTTAATTTTACTTCAGTATACCATAGCAACATCTGACAAAAAAAGTCTAAGATCACTGAAGCAGCAAAGTTCCCAAAAATTTTAGCCATGACTGTACTGGCATGCATTACTTCAAGGGTATCAGTCTAACCATAGCATCAATGTGACTGTTATTCCACTCAACAACATAGGGCAAACCCCCCTCCCACCCAAAAAAAATAGGTGCATCCAAGGGCCTCAAAGGGTTGGGCTACATATTGTTTTATTGAAACATTTGCTGAATCTTTCATTGGAGAAATCCTCACTTTATTGAAATGTTGGGTGTTTTTGAATGATGTGACGTCTGTAGATGTAGGATGGAGCATGAGGAGCCCCTTCAGGCTTTTGTAATGGGGCTACTTCATGTATGTTAAAAAAATCCACAACATTCACCCCTGAGAATACCAGTCTCAACCAGATGCCTACAGGCATCCAAAGGCACCCTGATTCACTTGGGGTAAGTGAATGGGGAGATCGGGTGGGACTCATTGATACAAACCTGCTATCTTAATTAAACAATTAAGATGAACTATCATTACATAGACAGCAATGGAACGGAAAACGTGGTAACATTATAAGCCTTTTTCTTTTATTGTATTTGGTAACGGCTGTTTTCAATAAGAACTGCAAGCCTGGCTTCACATGACATCCCTAAATATACATACCCGTTATTGTTTCTGTTTTAATAACAAGCACTAAATAAACTGCAAACAATGTACCATGTTTCCTTAGTCATTATTCAATGGTTCGGATAATAATTAATCCCAAATTTCTCTGTCAAAGTTATTCCTAGCAAGCCTGTATGTCTAAGTAATTCCAAATGCTTATATTTCTTATGCAACTGACACTACTAATTACCGGGAACATGATTATATATTTACCTGGGGAGATGGTGGACTCTAAGACAGATATAATCTACAGTAACATACATAAAGGACCACCAGGCCTGCAATACTTCAAGCTTTGCCATGCATGTAATAACTGTAACTATTGGTGTACCGAGTCTTTGCTCTTGGTTAGCAGAGATCCTAACAGCAGTAAATAATGGAGCAATAACAAATAAGGACTCGAGCACATGGGTGCTATTGTGTTTCATTACTGTCCATTATTCTTCCTGTGCAGCTGCTGGTCTGTGCAGTTGTGCACTGTTTTCTACTAAACAGCATCCACGTTCAGTGAGGGTTAACGCAATTCATCATTAGCGCTGGTTTGCACAGGTCTTCCCTTTCAAACTGGCAGAGGTGAATGTAGCAGCATGTTTACTACATCCTTCTCCCAATGACTAGGATCTCATAACTACTGGCAGTCTATTTGCATTTTTAGCTTTCGGGCGTTTGTTACTAGCCTTTTTACTAGCATTTTTGAGGTCATTGAAGGTCACTTAGGTTTTTTCAATATGTTTGCCTGTGATAAACACAAGTGAATGGAACAGATGCATTCGGAAAAATGTACTACAGATGTAGTGTGACCATATCCACTGGCATTTTTACTATTGTTCGGAGTCATTAAAAACAATGGGTTTATCTTGAGACCAGATTTAGCACCAAAAATGGTAGTATAAATGTAATTATCACCAGTGGAAGGAGAGAAATGTGGAATTAGGATTAGCTGGTAATATTTTGGAGGTTATGGTAATGATGTGGTAGGATGAAAGCATGATTATGGAATTATTATTGAACTATAGCATATTATTTTGAAGTTTTATGCAGCATACTGATCTAATGATGCACCATAGCTTTACTGATGCATTTAATGCTTACGTAAACTTGTCATCTTCATCAAGCATACAATTAACAATTATTAACATTATACAGCAAACACAACCAACTTAAAGCCTGCAAAAGTGTGATGGTCAAGTCATAGGGTCCTATTTATTTAAAGTCTTCTTTTCGCAGCGAAAACTATATATATGTATTTATATTGACGCTTAATGCGGAGATAATAAAATAACTTTTTGGCACAATTTATTAAAATTTTATCACTGGCACAGTACAGAGATATTTGGCTGCCCCAGCGATACAGAGCTATAAGAGCATACTTGCCAACTCTCCCCGAATGTACGGGTCGGTCTCCCGGACTCCCGGGAGAGCAGGCAATTCTCCTGATTCTGGTCTGGCTCTGCAAATTAAACGGAGGTGGTGGGGCTTAGTGGTTCAGTGTACGCGTCATTGTAGCCCCGCCCCCTATTTTATTGTCCGAAAAAAGTGATGACTGTTTTGGGGGTGGGGCTAACGATGCAATTCTTTGAGCCCCGCCCCCACACACCTACCTGCCTCCCCGTATATCACGGGACACAAGTTGCCAATGTTGGCAACTATGTAAAAGAGTTACTTATCGCTTTGTTAACCTACATAAACTATGTTGCTGGTTCGCACTAAAAAGCTTTCAGCTCCACTGATGGAAGGAAAAAGATTAAAGTTAAATAACTCTTTCCTACATAACAAAATAGTGGTAGGTATAATATGTAGCTTATATCTATCATTTTTCCCACAAAACATAATAGTCATAATAATGTTAAACAGATTTTCTCTGGAAAAAATGCTTGTTTAAAAAAAAATTATTTATTTTAAAAATAGTGTTTTATTGTTTTATTTTTTCAGTATTCTTCTTCTGTTAACAGAACATGTATCCAACACAGCGATATTTGATGAATGGCTGCACCATTCAAAAGTTAACTATCCCCTTTATTAATGTAGTCCTTTTATAAATGAACCACATAGGCTTTTAAACTGTAGGGTGGATACCACTTGGAATATGAGGGAATCATACTGGGTTATATCATTTACAGTATCAAAGTGGACATCCAACAACTTTTAATTCATGCACATGCATAAACTACTTATAAATATGCGACATTTTGCTCAAAGTTGAAGTTACATCTACCTAAATAATTTTAGTTTGAAAGAAAAGCTGCTTTCTAAACTAGACTACAGTGAAGTAACCAGGTACATCAAATCTAAGGAGTGTGTTTATAACAAAAACTGTTTAGGTGGATAAAAGTGCAACCTGGCAGAAATAGTAAGGAGAATCGTTGCCACGGTAACTGCTGTTTAGACATATTCCATGTGTAGTTAATGGCCAGGAAACAATATGTGACTATATTTCTTTACACAGGCTGTTCCGTGAGTGTTAGTCACCTTCCATGCACAGTTTGTCACTCAATTCTAATGACAAATATTAACTATTAAAATACTAGCGTATTATATTAAGTTTTTCTCTAGTACTTACAGGGGGCCAAACAACTGTTTCCAATTACCAACTCAGCAAGACGACCTTGTAGTTCTGACCTCTCGCATACCACAGCAAAATGGTTTTAACATTACAGGATTACGGCCTGAAGACAATAACTGCAACATGGCCATAGGGGAGCAAAATGAGCACAGCTAAGATCTTATGACAGGTTGTTTTTGCAGCCTGTTTTCTTTCCAAATCCTCAAGTTGTTCAAAAATGAAGAATGATGACATAAAATGTCGTGACAAACAAGACGACTGTTGGATGAATTTTCAAAATGCTGTGTTAAAGTGTGAGGCCTCCACTGTCAGTGATATCTGCTGTAACAAGAAATGAGCCCAGACAGGACGAGGAGAAACTCATGAGGCTATAGCACGTCCGTAGATTTGCATTTTATTGTTGCCATATAGTAATATATTGCCCAGTGATTCCCAAACTGGGGTGCTGCGGCGATCTCACAGGGGTGCTGCGGCCAGGGCTGGGGGTAAGCAAGGCGGGGACTACTTGGTAATTATTTTGGCTTAGGGGTGCCTAGAAAAAATTATAGGGGGCCCTAAGGGTGCCTCGAGCTGAGAAAGTTTGGGATCCACTGGACCCATTTATTCTTCCAGCTTAAAGTTCCCAGTGCTCTTCAACATGCAGGGTCACAAACATAAAACTCTTACATCAAAGCACGGGCTTCTTGCAGGTTTGGACCTGTCTCTTCATTAATTTGATCTTTTGCTGGTTTCTCCATCTTTAAGGTATTAAATAAGCAATGATATTAAGTGGCTCTCAGAGCTGCCTTTTGTCAAGCATCATATTTATACATTCTGTTATTTAAAATACTGCTTAGTTATGAGTTATGTTATAGACCTTGAGTGAGTGACATCCTGCTGACAGCAGCTGTCACTTCCAAGGTAAGGAATACAAATGTGGTCTTTTAGATGGGTGAAAAGCCCTGCAAGATCTCACAATTAAGAAACCTCATTTAATTGCAGTAGAGAATCATCCATAGGAATTGCCTAAAAGCCATCGCAGACAGATAGCTCCTTCACACAACACAATTTATTGTCTCAGAAACACATGCACAGAAGTGTAAAAGGCACAGAAAGTCTCAGACATCATCAGATGAGGGGAAAACCAGCTTTTGTGTTGAACGGTTTCCTCAATTGTAATAATTAGGAATGGTTGGGGGATGGGACAACCCAAGCTATATATGTCAGTTGACATCTCTGGCTTGCAAGTGGTTAGGTTCGTTAGACACAACTTTAGTATATGCTTTTTATCTACCAGGCAGCAGTAGAAAATGTATTAAAAATAATTTTGCAAATCATCTTGTTATCAGTTGAGACATTTAAAACAAATGCATGGAAAACACAGAGTAACTTGCTAATAAATCCCTTTTCTAAAAATGTATAGCATGGCATAATTTATTTAGATAATGTTTAAATGTCACTCTTTTATTTACCTTATGAATAGGATTTAGTTATACTTTATTTTTCTATAAATGTTCAGTATAACTTGGGCAAATATTTTTCTGCACCAGGAAAATTTCTGTTCTGCATTTACAGAGCTTATGTACGATGTACGATGCATAATGCTCTATTTTATAGGTGTCACATTATGTTAAATATAATACTTATGACATCTAGATATAACAAGAGCCATAAATATTGCTCACTGTTTTTTTGTTTTTTTAAATAGCCATTTCAAATCAGTCTTAACTTGTCTAAAGTTGAGGTAAACAAATGTGATAGCAATTAAAATATAGTCCTATCATTATCAGCTGAGAAAGGTCATGGTAAAGGTCAAAGCCAAAGGGTATTTGAATCATTATAAAGCCAGCTATTTTTTAGCTGGACTTAGAAGCCAGTTTATCAGTGATGTCACTGCAGAGCTGAAACATACAAACTAATTGATCTAGAATATGAATTGGATATGAAAACAGGCCACACCCACTGTGTAGGTGGGTATATTTACTAAACTGCGTATTTGAAAAAGTGGAGATGTTGCCCATAGCAACCAATCAGATCCTAGTTATCATTTATTTAGTACATTCTACAAAATGACAGCTAGAATCTGATTGGTTGCTATGGGCAACATCTCCACTTTTTCAAACCCGCAGTTTAGTAATATACCTCCAAGTGTTCCCTCTCTCCTATGATTAATTTAAGCCTTAAATGAGGCCAAACCAAGTGGCATTTTAGGAGGAAAATTTAAATATCTATTTGATAAAAAGGGTGGTAATAAAGTGGTAGGAGGTTGGGCTTTCATGTGACCTTTACATGTTTGCTCAGAGTGCGCCTTTGGACATATTTCCGCCTCTCTGCACACCAAGGTGCTCTTCTAGTTTGTGGAGGCATCTCCCAAGAGCGGAAAGTAAGCCAACAACTTGGAAGTGTGCAGGGTGCACCAACTGCTGGAGCTTTTTCACACAATCAGGGTTGCAAACGCTGCAAACTGTACCAGTATAATTCATTCCTCTGGGGAACTGAGGGCCATACAGTTGGTGCTTTCCTACCTAATCACAGCAGAGCAGAACACATGCTAAAAACTAAGCTTGCTCCAGTTAGTGAGTGGTAACAGACTGTGTTCTTAATGTAGGCCTCCCAAAGGTGCCATTGGCCAGTGTGGGCAACTCGATTCTCACACTGCAATAAGCCCTTATTATTATACAGTCTTCTTATTACTTGCTGGCAGTACAAAGAAAGATGCTGTCACTTTATAAATAAATAGTACTGCATATCTTTATTTTGTAAATTTAGACTAGTTATGTTAACATAGTTGCAAGAAAGAATGTCATCAGCTTAAACATTAAACAATAAATCGGTGGTTTGAACCAGTACGTTATAAATAACGCTTTAGAGAAGACACACATCTCATTTTTATGCTATTCTGCAATTAAGACAGTGTCTACCTATAGTCATCTTCCCTTATATGCAATCAAATTGAGAAAGGTGAGGATAATAATAGCAGCTGAATAGTGTAGTTGAAAAGGTGTTGAAGGATGCATGCCCATGCTCCTGATTTGATAGACTGCTCAGCCAATCACAATGCTTCCTTTGGAAAATCAGCCAAGAGTCTGTTTTACATTCCAGTAAATGGAAATGTTGATTTTTTTTTTATGCACTTGAGGTTTATTTACTAGTCATTGTTAACTTTTAAATGTTGCTGTGGGGCTATGAATCACAAATCAAGTCAAACTATAACCCTCCTTTCCAATATCCTTTATGAACAGCTGAAAGTGTTTATATTTCATTTTAACAAATAACCACACTTTCAGCACAGTTAATTCTCCAGTAAAGCGTGTCTGCTCACTTTGCACAATGTTTTACAGTGGGGAACACATTTTTGTGTATATGCCCAGTATTTTCCATATATTGGTTGACAGAAAATGTGTTTTTCTGTGCCCTTCATTGACTTTATCAATGAACTTCTTGGATTAGACTGACAGAAAGACAGAATGAAGTATCTATTTCAATTTCACATTAATGAGTTGCTCATATATTTGGGCATTTCTGTCTTCCAACACTTCTTTTGTTTATCACTTGTTTTCAAAATATTTAAATATATATGATTATTATTATTTAATTTCATTGAGCACATTTCATCATACTATTTCAATTTGCATGCCCCCTTCACGCCCCCTCGGCAAGCCTCAAGCCATCTAAAGTACTCAAGGTCAGTTCCTTGGATAGCGCCCTTATGATGTAAATTAATGCATCCATAGCTAATTAACTATCAATTTTGACAAAAGAGCAGCTAACGGGGAAGTAGAATTTGGAGCATGTTAACAACCTGTGATTAGTGTGTGTGGAATGCCCCTTGGACATCTAACATTCCTTGACTCAATGAATGTTTTCATGGCCCCAGGATGTACATTGTGTTGGGCTACTCTGCAGCTGTGCTATAAAGGGTGAAGTCACAACCCCAGCACATTTAAGGCTGCTGTATAAATCTATGAGAAACATTACAATTAACTGTTTATCTACCAGATGAGAATAAACATCAGTTAATTTAAATTGGGATACATTATATACTCATTTTAGAATGCAGACACATATGTAATTCTTTTTTGGCAGCTTCTACCGTATACCTAACCAAATCTGAGCTCAAATCAAGTAGGAAGGGCATAAAAGATCAAATCTGAATGTTAATTTTAGCTTCTATAAGCAATATCTCTGGTCCATACACAGTACAATTAGCGGGACAATTGGGATTTGAATCTGTTTATCCAATTGGAAGGTTTCAGGCAAAACACAGTATTGCTTAAACCCCAGGATTTAGGTGAATCCCCCCAAAAAATACATCACATCCCAAATTGTGAAATGAAGGTATTGCAACACTTTTGTTGAAAAGTGAGTTAAGCTATTTCTCTTTGAAAAATTATATTATCTATTATTTTCTTTTGTACATCATCATAAAATATAGGCAGATCTTCCTGCCAATGTGACAGGGCTATGGCATGATTAGGCTAGTTCCATAGACCTTTAGCATTGTTGCATATAACTAGTGTACTGTATTAACTCTGTATACTGTAACTACAGTCCATTTCCCTTTCTATAAATAGATACAAACATGCAGGTAAACATTTTTATACTTTTGTCACAATGTTTTACTGTCTATTTATAAATAAATAAACATGTGTTCTCCTTGTTTGTGAGTTTACACTATAGCTATCATTGGTTGCCTCTATTTAAAGGACCAGAAAAGTTAAAATGCAAGTTGATTTGTTCTAGCACAATTCACAGATACTCATGTAACAGTTTCGGAAGCAGAACTAAGAGCAAATTCCTCAACTGTTAAGGACTTTTGAGATCACAGCATGGACCCTTTCAGAGCCTAGAATGGAAGATAACAGGGGCATAGCTTTAAGTGAATTGATCCTGCTACTTTTATTGACCTTCTGATTGCTTTTATTATCACCTTTCTCCTACCCTTCTTAACCTCTTTAGTTGCCAGGCAACAGTCCCAGGTAATCCCACCACCTAGTAAGAGTACATTTATAAATTGATTTAGACTGGGTACACACCGCAGAAAATTTCTCCCAATACAATATAGTTAACTATTTTACCAACGACTGAAAAAAAAGTCAGCATGCCGATTCATGTGTACACATTAAATACATGTTACAAGATTTATCTTCAGATCTGTGCTCTTCATCTGTCATAACCATCTGCTGAAAAGATCATGACTCTGCCCACTCTGTAGAGATCTATGGATACTGCTGGTCCAGAGTGCATACACACTGCAGGATTGGAATGACATTGTTCCATAGCTGAATGAGATTTTTAGTTTGGTTTAACGATAAGATGAACTTTGGAACGATATGCGTTCATCGCTGGCACGTACACACTAATGAGATGTCAGCCCGAATGTTCGTTTATCGTGTGATTGGCCCAATAATCGTCTGAAAAACCTGTAGTGTGTACCCAGCCTTACAGTATACTTCTAGAGTTTAGAAATACACCCTACATTTACAAGATCAAACAGAAAAAACAGAAATGAACAAAAACTAATAAACTAACTATAAAATCTAGTTAGAATCTTACCATACCCTGCATTCTATTTCAGTTTTTTTTCTTTTCATTTTTTCTTTCTGGACTATAGTTCACCTTTAATAGCACTAAGGTCCCAGTGAACCCACTAAATACCACTTTCATACTGCCGCCCTGGCAATATCCCGGGTTTTTGAAGCTGGGTTTTTGCAGGGGCTCGGAGCGTCCCAGCTAAGAAACACCATTCATACTGCACCTCGGACCCGGGAATTTCCCGGGTTGACCCCATTCATACTGCACAAGTCTGTGCCCTGGCAATTTGTGGGAGTCATCACCAGAGCAGTTTTCATTGGCTGGAATATGAAAAAAAAAAAATCTCTCTCTCTCCTATGCAAAAACCCGGGTTGCACCATTCATAGTGCAGGCGACCCGGGTCCGACCCGGGAATTACCCCTCGATAAATCCCGGGTTGAAGACACGGGTTTTTAGACCCGGGATTTTTCACTTGTACCATTCATACTGCACCAAGACCCGGGTTGTTTGAGCTCGCCCCGGGAAAAACCCGGGATTTTGGTGCAGTATGAATGGGGTATAATTGATTTATAGATTACACATCCAGGGTCTTAAATTATGATGAAGATTTAAAGCTCATTTATTGGTGACTCAATGGAAGTTTATATTGAATTGCTCAGATTTTTTTATGTACCGATTTGTATTGGTGACATCTCCTAAACTCGCTGCACATGGGCGAACAAGTGAGTGGACAAATCTGACGAGAGCCAGTCGATGGGTCCCTCAGATCACTTTGGGCTCCATTGTAGCCTGTTAGTGCGGTTAGAAGATGACTTCACCTGCAAGACAATACGGGCTGTTGGGGTCACCTTTCAACTGCATTTTATACCATCCTCTCTATTTTGTTTTTGCCACAATATCATAGTGTGTATTGGCACCTAGAAGGTTCAATGCACATAGAGACTCTATGAAACTCATACTGTACATGCTTTATTTGCTAAAAGCGCTTAATGTGGCCCATAAGCAGATCTGTCCACCTCTAATAAATAACTTGCACTGTTAGCCATAGAAAAGATTATTCCACTGGCGTTTAAAACTGTGGTTCTTAACCTTTATTGCTTGGATCCCAGATGATGCGTATTAGTCAGCTTTGTCTCCCATGGTTTGGTCTTTAATTAATAATTTTACTTTATTTTAATGGCATTACTCTATAATGCTGATAATATAAAGTAAAGGAAATGAGGGACACATTTTAGTTCCCCACCCACACATGAAGAACCTCTGCTTGATACAATTAGGAAAAAAATATGTATACTTCAACTTCACTGTGGAAGCACTTTCATAAAGTTTCTTAACCTCTTCCTCACCGAGCCCAGCACTAGATATATTATATCCCTGCCCCTATAGAGGGATTGGTAAAATTATTTATTTAAACGTACCACCTTGGAATTTGTTATATTGCAAGTCTTGCATATACATTCATATATACATTTTTTTACATACCTTGTGCTGTCTGACAAGTAGACATCTACAGTCTTACTAAAAGAATGCTGTTATTTATGTTTTCTCTCTCCCTCCAGGGATGACTATCAGGAAGATGGGTTTTGTCAGCCCTACAGGGGCATTGCTTGCGCCAGATTTATTGGAAACAGAAGCATTTACGTGGATTCCCTCCAGATGCAAGGGGAAATTGAAAACCGAATTACAGGTAGGGATTACAAATCACTAGACTGGCCATTTTTGCTGTCATATTTAATATTAACATTTTCCTGACAAAAAACATCTCCCAGTACGTAGTGTAAGGGTTAAATCTCCGCTGTTGTGGCGTATACAATCTAAAAACTATACAATCTCACTGTGTAATAACAGAGGGAATCTCACTGTGTAATAACAGAGGGTGACTTAGTTATTAGTAAAAACTTTAGGGGGTACTTATGAGATCAGAAAAAGAGCAAGAAATCCTGATCTATATTATCCATTATGCTTTTCATATAGTGCAACTTCCATGTTACACATTTTTTGTTGTGTACACATTACTTAAATACAGTAGAATTTTGTTTGCGTTTGTTTCCTTTCAATAAGCAATGAGTATGTTTCTTTGTAAGGCCGTTTGTAAGATCAGACTTGCAGTTTTACATTGCTTTGTACAAAGCCTTTTTGTAGCACTAATGTGTGGCGCCCTCTAGTGTTAAAAAATCTGTATGACTATAATACGTTTCATGGGAGCTTACAACTTCAGTCTTGAAAGTTATATCGTCCTTGAACATTTGTTACATTTGTATGCAATTCTTTAGCGAGTTACTTTTACCTAAGCATTCTTGTTTTCAGTATTTTTGAATAGTTATTTATAAAAATGAAAATCTTTAGTCATTATTTGTACAGCGCAAATAAAAACATGAATCGTTAACATAATAGTTACCTACAAGGCAACAGAAGATGAGAGGACAGTGCTTGCTAGAAATTACAACCTGAAGCAGGGGGGGGCTGGAAAATATTAGCCCGGGGCGGCAAGACTCAACTCAGCAGCCTATTAGGCACAATTTAAAAAAAAAAAAAATGCAGGTGGCCCAGTGACCCATCCCAAGGTAGTCCCATATGGGACCAGCCCGGAGGGCAGATGTCCCTCTGCCTCTCAGCCCAGCCTGCCCCTGACCTGAAGTCATTACAGCCTAAAGTGAATTATTCTATAGAACAGCAACTAAGCGTGCTCTGCAACAATGTAAAGTGCTTTGAGTCCTGTTGGAAATGGCACTATAAATGTATTCTAAATTATTATTATTATTATTATTCTTATTATTATTATTATTATTATTATTATAATAATAATTAATGATAGAATTAAACCTCAAAATATTTCAACAGGTTATACCAGTGGATCCCAAACTTTTTCAGTTCAAGGCACCCTTAGGGCCTCCATAATTTTTTCAAGGCACCCCTAAGCCAAAATAATTACCAAGTAGTCCCCCGCCTTGCTTACCACTGGCCCTGGCTGAGGCACCCCTGTGAGATCGCTGAGGCACCCCAGGAAGCCTAGGCACACAGTTTGGGAACCACTGGGTTATACTATAATCCCTTACCGCAATGTCAGAACAGCCCAGTTTATTCAGAAACTAGCAGAACTGTTGGACCCTATGTCAAGGAACCCTGCAGTTCAGGAGAACTCGCCCAGCCAGTAATGCACTGGATTATCTCTCTGAAGGGAGGGTGTAAACTGCTGAGTTACCTTTTGCCATAGACAACGATTGCACAGAACTGGAGGTCTATCCAGTCAGCTATAATATTACAAATATTCTCCCCTTTTGAGAAACCAGACAGGTGACCTGGTACGGTGTTGGGGGAGCGGGAGCTTTACCGAAATGACATCTACTATTTGTCTGGGATAATCCTGTTTGAGTGTTAAGTTCCATAGATCTATGGATATGATTGTATTCACTGGGTGAACTCCAAACGTATTAACTGTGACTTCATTGACTGTTAATTTCTGTTGTGTATTTCATATCTCAGAAACCACATTACACAATGTCAAACAATGAAAGTTAATCTGAAATTCTAATCATTACGTAATAATCTGTCGTTTTACTCATGGAATATTTTTTATGGAGACTGGTCCACTGATATGTACAAATAATTGTTAGACAAAGGGGCTTGTCTTGTCTTATCATATGGCGAACACTTAGCCAATATAAAAACCATGTTTTTTTTCTGTTTTTAGCGGCATTCACCATGATTGGCACATCGACCCATCTCTCCGACCAGTGCTCCCAGTTTGCTATCCCATCTTTTTGCCATTTTGTGTTCCCACTGTGTGACGAGCGCTCCCGCACCCCAAAGCCGAGAGAGCTGTGCAGGGATGAGTGTGAAGTGCTTGAAAATGACCTGTGCCACCAGGAATATAACATCGCTCGTTCCAATCCCCTCATACTGATGCAGCTGCACCTTCCCAACTGCGAGGAGCTTCCTCTGCCCGAGAGCCCTGACGCTGCCAACTGCATGAGAATAGGAATCCCAATGGAGAGAATGAACAGATGTAAGTTGTTTTTCTTAGCAGTTTGCAGCTCTGCGTGTGTGGCTGTCAGACATCTTTCTTTGATTAGAAAGAACCCATCTTAAGACCAGTAAAGATCTGCAGCCTGGTTCCCATCTGCCCCGTGCGTTAGGGCTATGCATGGATGCAAGGTCATAGGTGTAATAAGACTCTTCATAGATGTGCCCTCTCCCAGCATGCTCTGCTGACTGTCAGTGAGGCCCACCTAGGAATAGTATGAGATCATGTTACAGCAGGAGACACATCTCTGTATGTTGTTTGTAAATATTCTTCAAAGACAGCTTGGCTGATGTATAACATTGTCTATTTTTGTTCTGCGGTTCGCTCTCTTGTTTAGTGTGTGTAAATGCTGTGACACTCACACCAGATGTGCAGGGTTAGTACAGAATTAAGAGCTAAAACTAGCTGCAAATGCAGAATCAAACTTGGTCGTTTTCAAAACCTCACCCTGTCCTGTCCAGAGGTCCCATAGAGGGGCCATTTCATGGCTGCAGCCAGTATTTCCGGGGGATGAGGTGCTGACTCCACATTGCCAGTTATGGATCCGTCTACAAGTGTTTATCTGTAATGCACAGTGTATCCTGTCTTTTTTCTGCTAAAATAAAACAGATCTAAAGTATAGTAACACATAAAGTAATAGTTCCAGCATTTCCGGATATGTGTTATAAGAACTCATGTTATAATTACGTTGCACACTTCTCTTTTTTTTTCAGATCAACAGTGTTACAATGGTACAGGGATTGATTATCGAGGCTCGGTCAGTGTCACCAAGTCAGGGCACCAGTGCCAGCCATGGAACAGTCAGTTTCCACACAGTCACCAGCTGTCCTCTGCTGAATATCCAGAAATTGGCGGAGGGCACGCATACTGCCGTAACCCTGGAGGCCAGATGGAGGCTCCCTGGTGTTTCACCCTTAACAAGAACGTGCGCATAGAGCTGTGTGAAGTGCCCGCTTGCCGTATGTATCAACGTGCTCATATATCTGGACGTTTAAATAGAAGAAACTGTGTACAAATGTAACTGTTTTCTCTTTAATGGATGGTAACTAGTAATATGGAGATAGTCTCTTCTGTGCATAGGTTTACATTTCTATGATGATGACAGATGATGACTGCTGCTATATTGCTTTATCAGTTTGGCTGTTATTTTAGTAAATGGCACTTGTTCTACAATTCATTTTAGAATGAGTTTAAAATGTGCAGTGGAATTGCAGTGTGGTACACAGTAGAATATATTATTTTTCAGTCAATATAAAATTCATTGGAAATCAAAGGTGTTAGCTCTCTGGCAAGTACACCAACTAATTTTCAGGCAGAAGGAATTCTAGTTATTTAAACAATCATCTATGATTTAATAAAGGTATTCAGTTTTCTTATTATAGTGTATTCTGACTCCCAAGTGTATGAGGTACAAACTATGTTCTCTGACTGGTAATAACACTTTCAAAAAAGTTACTATATGCTCTACCTAAACAACTTTAACTCGCATGCTCTACCTAATCATTTGTATACACTTCTGACATAACGTTGCTTCTTATATTTAACATTGTTTGACTATTATCCTACTGTTTTGTTTTCAGCATCAAGTTTAGGATTTGCTGCTTTTACAAACTCTCTCTGTTTATACTTCTATACAGCCAGATAATCCTTTTATATATAAGTGTTTATGATAAACCAATTCTATAAATATCGTTCAACTTTATAGACATAATGTGCCATGTAATCATAGTAACTCCTATTTATTTGTTGACAGGTAGCAGAGAAAACACAAAGATGGAAATCCTGTATATATTGGTGCCCAGCATTGCCATCCCATTGGTCATCGCGTGCCTCTTCTTCCTGGTCTGCATGTGCCGTAATAAGCAGAAAGCATCAGGCGCCACCCCTCAGAGACGTCAGCTGATGGCATCCCCAAGCCAGGACATGGAGATGCCTCTGATGAACCAGCACAAGCAACAGGTGGGAGAGTGTTTCCTGTTTCCACCTACAAGCTCAATTGCAGATGAACGAGTAATAACAGTACATTATATGCTACAAGTGATGGAGCTATTGTCTAACCATGTAGCCACCTATTATTCCTATAATATGCTCAACTTATTTACTTTATCATTTTTTGGAATATAATTTAGTCTGATTATGACCTCTTAAATTCAGTGTTTATGTGAACTGTATTACAATGTGTTTTTTTTGTTCTTAGGTCAAAGTAAAAGAGATAAACCTCTCCACTGTGAGGTTTATGGAAGAGCTAGGTGAAGATCGTTTTGGAAAAGTGTATAAGGGACATCTCTTTGGTACTGCTCCTGGGGAACAGACACAGACCGTTGCTATAAAGACATTGAAAGACAAAGTTGAGGTGGCTCTTCGTGAAGAATTTAAACATGAAGCCACCATGAGATCCAGGCTGCAACACCCAAACATTGTCTGCCTTCTGGGTACTGTGACCAAGGAACAACCCATGAGTATGATATTTAGCTACTCCCCACTTAGTGATCTCCATGAGTTCCTAGTCATGAGATCCCCGCACTCCGATGTGGGTAGCACAGATGACGACAAGACTGTTAAGTCCACTTTGGAGCCAGCTGATTTCCTCCATATTGTGACTCAAATAGCTGCAGGAATGGAGTACCTGTCTAATCACCATGTGGTACACAAAGATTTGGCCGCAAGAAATATTTTAGTCTTCGACAAACTGGCGGTTAAGATTTCGGATCTTGGTCTCTTCCGAGAAGTGTATTCTGCTGACTATTATAAGCTAGTGGGGAATTCACAGCTCCCGATAAGATGGATGTCCCCAGAAGCCATTGCATATGGCAAGTGCACCATTGATTCTGATATCTGGTCCTATGGCGTAGTGTTGTGGGAAATCTTCAGCTACGGTCTACAGCCGTACTGTGGGTATTCTAACCAAGATGTCATTGAAATGATAAGGAACCGCCAGGTATTGCTTTGTCCAGATGAGTGTCCAGCCTGGATATATTCCCTCATACTCGAGTGCTGGAATGAGTTTCCTGCTAGAAGACCTCGATTTAAGGACATTCACACAAGACTGAGAACATGGGAAAATATGTCTAACTACAATAGTTCTGCACAAACGTCTGGAGCAAGTAATACTACACAGACAAGTTCTCTTAGCACTAGCCCAGTTAGCAATGTCAGCAATGCTAGGTATGTTGAACTTAAGCCCAAAGGACGGCCATTTCCACAACCACAGTTTTTACCTATGAAAGGACAGATTAGACCTATGGTGCCGCCACCTCAGCTCTACATTCCTGTCAATGGCTATCAACAGATGGCTGCTTATTTTTATCCAGTCCAAATACCAATGCAAATGGCTCCTCAGCAGATGCCACCACAAATCATCCCAAAGCCTGGATCTCATCACAGTGGGAGCGGCTCCACCAGCACCGGCTATGTAACGACTGCGCCCTCAAATAACTCCATGGCCGACAGAGTGGCCCTGCTTGCAGATGGAAGTGATGAAGCACATTTAACAGCAGAGGACCTGTCACAAAATCGTATTCAAGTGGAAGAAGAAGGCTCTGTACCAGAGACGGAATTGCTGGGTGATAATGACACATCGCCCTTAGATGAAACAGATATTCAGTCAGAAGCTTAAAACTCATGCTGTCCTTAAGGAAGACTTCTCCATGACTTGAATAGTACAGCTAACTGTATCAAATGAATCACGTGGTGCCATATTCCAAGCTGAAGCTAGAGCCATGAACACTAGTTTATTTTTTTCTTGGTGTTGACAGCAGCAACACACAGGATGTTGGACAGGTACGCTACTTTGAAATTTAATGTAATGTACTGTTGCTGTGCAACATACAGCTTAGTATCAGAGCACAACGTGTGTAATCCAGACTGTGATTGTAAATTTAGTAAATGTATTCATGCCAATATTAAGGGATCAAAGAGAGGACAAGGTATTGGACTTGCTACAAAAAACATTTTTTTTTTTATTCTAACCCTGCCACGTATCTTACGGGTGCGCTTTTAGATGTGAGCCACAGCGGCTAGTGATTGCCTACAGCAACGGGAACTGTAACAAGGTGGAGTATGTCCGCTGTTGAGAGTGGAGATAATGTCTTTGTTTTGGTTAATTTGCACCACATTCAATTGACCCTTATATATGTATTTGTAGGAAGCCAAAAAGGTGAAATGATGTACCGTGCACTAACTTAAAAAATATATATTTTTTGTGATTTGAAGAGACTGAGGGTCCGTTTTTCATTTTCCATTTTAGTTTAGTTTTGAACTAGACTTAAAAACAAATATCACATATTGCTGAAGCAACTATAACGATATTTGTGTGACATGAAAACACGAGACCCTTGCAATGAAAACTCCTCTCCTTTAGGCCAAAAGGAAATGTTTAGTTTGAAACAGCATTATGCAGGGTGTTGTTTCGGTTGTTGCTTCGTGCAAAATAAATCATGTACAGTCGTTTAAATGTAATTTATGTTTTATCATCTTTTATATACCTTTTTAAAAAAAAATCGAAGTGTTTTGATCAGAGGAATGCCTTTATAATTTAACTGTTTACAATATCCTCCTTGGATACAGTTTATTGTACAATGTCTGTGTTTTAAAATATAAATGTGTAAACAGGTCAATTCATTTCATGCCTTTGTTTCTCACAAAGTGCAGATTTTGTTGTATCACGGTTCTGAGTTTTAATAAAGGTTGTGCAGAAAATGTTGTCAAGAGAATCTGTGCTGGTTTTTGTGACGCTTGCTGAAACGATTTGGTTACTAAGGAGACTTTACACTGACACAAAAGATGAGTAATATTATACTTCCATATTCAAGGTCAAAGGGGTCATTTGTCCAAGCAATCTCCCCTAGTTATACACATTCTCACATAATTCGCCATTTACATTGAGCACATTGATTGGTCGTCTGTCATTCGTAGTGCTTGAGGGTACAATTTGGCATCTAGCAGCACTAAGTATATGTGTAATGAGTTTCTGAGTTGATTTTGATATCTTGGGAATAGAGCGAGGGAGTAAAGAAAACGAGAGAGATGGAGGAAGAGAAACCTGAGTAATACTGGAAATTAACTGGTGGATCGATTTCCAGAAAGGAAGTAGTTTTGGACAGTGCCACCATATGTGAGGCAGGGTACCCTCTCGACCACATTGACGCCAGCATAGTGATGAGGAGCCTGGATATATTATATGAAGACGATGAGGTACCAAGTACCAACGGTAAAAAATCTTGCGACAGTTTTCGCTTATCTTAACGCAGATAGAGGTCTTTGAGAGGTTCAGGCGAATCTTAGCCCATTCCCCAGGAGGGAGCGACTCCCCCATGTCCTCCTCCCATTTGAGCTCATGAGGATCCTTTGAATTTTACCATGAGACGGTAGAATGTGGAAATCAAACCCTGAGAAGAGGAGCGAAGATCACAGAACGTGACCAAGGGAGAGGTTAAGTGAATATCAGTGACAGTACGTCGGACAGAGTTATAAAAATGTCAGAGTTGTAGGTATTGAAAGAAGCAGGACAAAGGGATACGAAAGCGCGCTTGGATGTCCGCAAAAGAGGAAAAGATTTGAAGCGGCATGATGTCGGAGAGGAAGTTGATGCCACATCGCGTCCAGTAGGGGAATTGAATCGGGCGAAGTCCAGGAGTAAAAGAGGGATTATTCCATAGAGGTGTCATAAGCCAAGAGTTGGGAGCTAAATTATATGAAGAGACTGTATGAGTCCAGCAGGCAAGTGAGAATACTAGAGGAGGAGGGAGACGTGAGAGAGAGGGCCGGTGCTGAGGTTTCAGCCACAGAAGCAAGGAGGGCAAGGTACTGTCTGTGAGAGCGGATTCAATATCGACCCAAACTCGCTGTCCCTGAGGAGAATGAAGGAGTACACACTGGGTGAGATGGGTAGCACGATAATATTTGAGAAAGTGGAGAACTCCCAGACCTCCTTCTTGAATTGATTTATGGAGAGTCTGCATACAAATTCTGGGCTTCCTTGCGGACCAGACAAATTTGGTAGCCATTTGTTGGAAGAGTTTAAAGGAGTTAGCGGGGACTTTGAGGGGTAAGGTCTGAAACAGGTATAAAAGCAAGGAAGGATGTTCATTTTAAGGGAGTTTATTTTGCCTGTCCAGGAGATAATGAGTTTGTCCCAGTTTAAGAGGTCAGTCTTAATGGCTGAAAATAAAGAGGGAAAGTTTGCGGCGTACAACTGATCGTAGGAGCGAGTGAGGTAGATCCCGAGATATTTTAGTTTGTGGGGCTGCCATCTAAAATCAAAGCTGGATTTGAGAGTTGAAAGAAGAGTAGAGGGAATGTTGAGGTCGAGAATTTCTGATTTGGAGGCATTGATTTTATAATTGGAAAGAGTGCCAAAGAGAGTGATGTCCTTGAGTAAGTTTGGGAGCGATATGAGGGGGTTTGTGACTGACAAAAGGATATCATCTGCGTATAGCGATAATTTATGTTCAGAGGAACCCACCCGAACACCAGAAATATCGGGATTAATACGGATTTTGCGAGCCAGCGGTTCAATCATTAATGCGAAAATAAGTGGGGATAATGGGCACCCCTGACGCGTACCATTTCGAATTTCAAAGGGAGAGGACTAGAAACCGTTAGCCAGAACGGAGGCAGTAGGATTAAAGTAAAGAAAAGCAACGCCCCGAAGGAAGGGGCCCCTCAGGCCCATGACCTTTAGCGTTTGTTGCATATAGAGCCAGCCCACCCTGTCAAAAGCTTTCTCCGCATCTAAGGCTATGAGCATGGTGGGGATGTTATGGGAGTTAGAAACATAAGTCAGATCAATTGCTCGCCGGGTATTGTCCAATGACTGACGACCTGGAATAAAACCGACTTGGTCGGGATGAGCAAGAGAGGTGATGACAGTGTTCAGTCAATTAGCGAGAAATTTTGCAAACAATTTGAGGTCTACGTTCAGCATAGAAATGGGTCTATAGTTTCCGCAGATTTGAGGGTCGCGACCGGGCTTGTGTATAACCACAATGTCTGCCCAAGTTGTCGCCTGATCGAATTTAGAGCCGAGGAGTATAGAATTGAAGAGCTCAAGAATCATGGGCATAAGGGAGTTGGCAAAGGTTTTGTAATACACAGCCTTGAAACCATCGGGGCCGGGGGCTGAAGTATTTTTGAGTTCTTCGATTGTTTGAGCGATTTCGTCGGATGTAAACGGCTCATTAAGGAATCAGATTGTGCGGTGGTAAGTGTGAGCAGGGCGATAGAGGATAAGAAGTCACTGATTTTAGATTGCAAAGATATCGGGTCTGAAATTTGAGATGGGAGGTTATAAAGAGAGGAGTAAAAGTCTCTGAAGATATCGGCTATTTGTTTCGGATCATAGGTAAGGTCCCCTGAGTTATTCTTGATAGAGGAGATGCGGTTGCGGGTACGTTTATCTCATAGTTTCTGGGCTAGGAGTCTGTCCACTCTATCTCCCCTCTTGTAAAACTTCTGGTGGAGCCAACCAAGAGTTGGCTGCCTTTTTGGAGAGAAGTTGCTGCAATTGCCCGCGGAGAGTGATCAGCTTGAGGCGGGTCTTACCTTTCGGGAAACGTTCATGTAGTGTCGTAAGAGCTGCGATTTGTGATTCAAGTTCCACGATGAGAGTGAGTTCAGCCTTACGGCGAGAAGCGGACAGCCCAATAAGTGTGCCGCGTATGGAAGCTTTATGCACTTACCACATAATGGAAGGCGAAATATCTGGCGAAGAGTTCAGAGAGATAAATTACTTAATGGAATCAGAAATTGAGGTAATCTGATCGGGCTTTAGAAGTAGGGTGTCATCTAGTCGCCATTTTGGGGGAGAAAAGCGCGGGCGAGGGAAGGTAATTTCGAGTAGGACAAGAGCATGGTTGGACCTGCTAACCGGAAGGATGTCGGAATCAATAAGTTGTTGAGTGGTAGAGCGATCAATGAGAATGAGGTCAATGCGAGTGCGGATGTTGTGTGGAGCTGAGAAGTGGGTGTATTGCCTACCGCAGGGATGGGCAAGGCGCTAAGCATCATAGTAGTCGTAGGATTTGAGGAGGGATACCAATGTTTTAGATTCTCGGCGAGCAGAGGCATGGGAGGAGGAGACAGAGGAGCGATCCAGAGATTCTTAATTATGAACTTATTTAATGCATGGACTGTCCTATCTTCTGTTTAAAAATATAGGAGCCCTAGTCTTGCCATGAAAGAATTGTTAGGGCAGGGACTGACCTGCCCATTGGGGCTTACAGTCTAAATTCCCTAATACACACACACACAGACAGACACACAGACTGTGGTCAATTTGTTAGCAGCCAATTAACCTACTAGTATGTTTTTAGGAGTGTGGGAGGAAACTGGAGCACCCGGAGGAAACCAACGCAAACATGGGGAGAACATACAAATTCCACACAGATAAGGCCATGGTCTTCAGACCAACTCTAGTTGAATACTGACGTGCATATGCCCAAATTATATGGGTTTTATACAAAAAAACACAGAACATGGGGAACACAGCTAAACCAAGTTTTGCAGACCTTTTTAGACATATTGTGTAATGATAGTGAGCTTTCATTTTTAAAGATTTTTAAAATGAGATAAAAGGATGGAGAGTGCATTTATTTGCAGAAGAGAGCACTTCCATCCTGCAAATACACTTATATTTTGCACCATGACAGAGCACATGGAGATTGTGTCTTGCCCAACACACACCATGCCGTTACCGGAGAATCGCATTTCGAGGTGTATTTTGCCCAATGTAAAAAAAAGCTTCAAACAGACAAAAGTTGGTATATGTACTAAGGACATTATTCAGGTCCAATCACGCTCAGGAATAATTGTAGATATAAATGAGGCTAAACCAAACAGTATCTTAGAAGAAAACCTGAAAAGTTTTATTTAATGAAAGGGTGGGTTCTGACGTTGTAGGAGGTTGGACTGTGATGTGACGTTTACACTTTTGAACGATGCACCTCTTCGAATGTCTACTGGCAAATCTAGGTGCGCCTCCAGGTTGTTGAGTCGGGAAAGAAGGCAGGCATGCAGGGTACACAGTTCTGGGTGGTCCTGCATTTCTTTTGGGGGGGGGGGGCTTGTTCCCCCTCAGGAATTCAGCCGAGTGCTGACTGCCCTAGGTGTGGTTGGTACTATCATCATCAACAATTATTTATATAGCGCATTACAATTGGGGACAAACAGTAATAAACAATACTGGGTAATACAGACATAGAGGTAGGAGGGCCCTGCTCGCAAGCTTACAATCTATAGGTACTATGACAGGGGATCCCACTCTACGGGTTTTCCTGCTACAGTGTCACCACCCTGGGCTAGCATAGCCTAGTGCTGGTATGGGCATTTTCAGGTGACCCCACGCTTTTCATTGCTTTATTTTCATTTTTCTTCTTTTTTCAGTTCCGTATCAATATACGCTAAATTGTATCATATTCTTTTAACGTATGGTATGTTTTTAGCGTACCTTACTGAAATGTATGCAGTTTGAGTACTGTGCAGAGTCTGACGTACCCTAAGTGACTCTGCATACTATGCAAACTACATCATTTTAATGGACATAATTTATGCTTACACTTTACAGCAGCCCCCTAGTGCGTATCATACAAGCAGCAGGATAAAAGTTGTTTGCAGAGAAGACTTGAAATCTCTGCCAATAACAGCATGTGGTTTTCATTGTGAAAATACCAGTTTTATTTTTGTTTACTAAAAATGTAATGAGTGACATAATTTGAAAAGACTGTGGAAGCTCATCCTAATTATGATTATATCCTATTTGCAAAGCAAACGTATCATGTTTATTTTTGCTTATCAGTTGGATTTGTGGTGAGCCATGATGATCAAAATTTGTTGTTGCAGACAATTTTATTTTAACCCTATATCTCTGCTACCCAAAGAACTATTTTTCTGGCCTAAGATTGCAGGGGATGTAGTTTAAAAGTCAGCAGTGAAAATGTCTACACATGTCTTCTAGAGAAAGTTCTACAAGCACCAGCATACCCATGGCTGCCAGGACTTGCTGTCACTTGGGGAAACACGAGTGCCAGCATGCCCTGGCACCCAGGGCTCGCTGGGACCTGTAGTACACCAAGAAAATTGTAAATAAAACAGACACCAGTGTAAAAATTATTTTAATTGACCTAAAAACACCCCTACACTACCCTCATTTACTCTCTTTATTTCTCACCTTCATCCAGTGTCTTCAACTGTAATACATCCATGGGTCCTTGGCAAAATAAAAATTCCTGATAGATGACGCAAGACTTGCTCCAAAGAGCTCCCAGCGCAAAATGAGCATTAGTCATATTTATCACATGGGGATTTCCCACGGCTTGAACTCAAGCGGTGCGTTCAAGATGTGGGTAAGGCCCATGTTATAAATATGACTAAGGCTGGGTCAGTGGCGGATCCAGGGGCTTGCTGCTGACGGCTGCACACTGTGCAGGTCCGTTCAGCAGTGACAGTGTGCTGCCCGGCTGCGCTGATTGTGTTTTAAACACAATCAGAGCAGCAGGACAGCACACTGCCAATGCTGAACGGACCTGCACATACTGTGCAGCCGCCGGCAGCCGTAGAAATTAGAAAGGGGGCGGGGCCTAAATGCCCCGGGTTGAGCAGTTGCCTAGATCCGCCCCTGGGCTGGGTACACACTACAGAAAATTTCTTCCTATGCGATATCATTAAAAATTTTACTAAAAGCCCCAATCAGCATGCCGATTCATGTGTACACACTATACACATTTTATAACATTTACCTTCTGTGCTCTTCATCTGTTATAACCGTCGACTGAAAAAATTGCGACTCTGTAAACCCTATGGAGATCTGCCTACACTGCTGGTCGTAAGTGCATACACACTTATCATTCCATCGTTTATAGAGATTTTTAGTCTGGTTATAAAATCAAATCAAATGATACAATGTGCTTTGGTACGATAAAACATGATTGTGGAAATGTACACACTAATGCAATACTAACAGTCATTTATCATGTGATTGGTCCAATAATCGGGTGAAAACCCTGTAGTGTGTACCCAGCTTAATGCCATATGAGCTCATTTTGCACCTGTGTCAACCTTATGACTGTAGACATTTTGGTGTAGACATTTTCACTGTCGACTTTTCATGCCCAACCCAATTGCAGACTCTGCCTTTGGATGGTTACCCACTGACATTATTAGTGACACCACATCCCAAACGTTTGCCATAAAATGGTAACCAACACTTGCAGTGTTAGTGGTGGGCGGTCAATGGAGGCAACAAAATAGATAAAGCAGCATCCAAAAATGCCACCACCGTTATAAACCTAATGTGCAAGTAGGTTTGGGGTGACTGGATCCAAAAGGTTCTATTCCTATAAATCTTCACATTCTCTTAGTTGCTTTTTTAAGTTTTTGTTTTTTTTACGCTAGTAGGTAAGGGGCCTTTGGTTGTACTGCCTTTGAGGTGTTAGCTAAATAAATCTATCCTTCTGTATAATGATACTTATTCATATTTTCTATGTACCTTCAATGTGCTATCTGCATATGTAATCAACCACTTTGTTTGCTTACCCAGCTATTTCTTGGTGAGAGCCAAATGTTCGCATAATCACTAACCAAGAGAGAACACAAACAGCAGTGGATTATTTCCTAGTCATATATTACATGTATGTGCAATATGCAAACATATAGCTTAGAAAATGCCATATGTATGTGTTCTGTACACACTGCCTCCTGGAGAGAAATAACAGAAATGCAATTAACTAATATACATGTGCATGCTTTAAATGACCTATACTTAACCTAAACTTAGTAAAAAAACTAATAAAACACACAAACATAGTTTTTAAATAAAATTATATAATACCAGTAGCCTCCACACTTTCATAAAATCATATAAAAACACAACTTTTATTTTTATAAGCACAGAATACAGACATAAATCAACCAAATATTATATGTAGTTATACTGAATACCTTTTTTTATGTGCACTATGACATCTGAAAGCCATGATGTATGGGTTGGAAGGCCAAACAAAATTGTATGCAGTTTAATTAATTGCAGTAAGTTATTTGTTGAGTGCAGTACTCAGGTCCTGTATACAAAGATGCTTATGTAGATGTATTCTCTTTAGCAAATATGCAAAAATCAAGTGTACATATAGCACACTTGCATGTGGTTTTTGGACATGCTAGCGCTAAACTATATATTATGGTCTCTGGGGCTGGGGAGCATAGGGAAACTTTATATATCTTTTCAGGAAAAGTAAAATGAGGAAAAAAGAGAAAAACTGGAGGTTACTGTTAATACAGATTTTTCAAATATGGAATTTCTACTTTTATACAAAACTTGTAATTACATTGCTGTCCACTAGGTGTCTCACATTACCACACATCATTTTACATAATTAGATTTACATTTAAATAAAGGGTAGTTTATTTAATTCATGTTGTTTTATTCTTGGATTAAATGTTTCATTTTGTTTTATTCTTGGTTTAAAAAGTATGGTGTCCCCAGCTGTTTGCTCTGATATAACCCTTTCTCATTCATTAATGTTTTTTGGTGCCGTGATAAATAATAAAAATGTGATGGTCAATGAGAATTAAAATGATTTAAAAAATGGTGATGTACTGCTGTGAGCTATGATGAGCGATGACGGGTGTAGACATTGCACTGATCCTTCTGTAGCTGCAATAGTAATCCTGCTACAATAGCAGGGTCAGCTCAAGTTAACCTATACTAGACACAGTAGTACACATTCAGATTTTAATAAAGCTAGTTTGAGCAGCATTTCATAAAATATTCTAAATAAATAATATGAACAATAGGCTTTGCCCCAAGGAGTATGAATTAGCATTCATGGGAAGATTAAATTTGACAGGTGTGGATGTACCTCAACATCGAATACATGGTAGCAATTCTATTGGTCAGTCAGCTACAAGTCATTAACTGTACATGGAAAGACCAAGAGCTTTCTAGAGGTGGTGTGGTTCTGTCCTGCTTCCCAAACATAGAATGTTGGGATATACTGTATGCACTTGTCTCCACAGAGCGCATAACATTATTTTCATGAAAAAGGTATACATACTGTACAGTATATCACTATATATATTTACTTGGAGTTCATTATTCATGTTTGTGGCTGTACCTTATTTTACTTTTAATATTTGTATATTTATTATCACATTTGCATTAAACTAGTTTCTGCTAACTGAAGGAAGAATTACTTAAAATAATTTAATTCAGTCTTTTAGAAGAATATAAGATAATATAACAATTTTTGCTGTCCTCTGCTGCATAAAATAGTGATGGTTTTTAAAGTTAATCAAAACAGCAAATCTTGCTTTATTTGCATACACTTTAATTTATAAGACATTGTAAGGCATTTATACTCCGTTTTTGATCTAAGTGATTTCTATAGAGTAACCTCTGATGGTATTATAGCTGGAACTTCTATGGTATTTATTATACAGTAATTTTACTTATATGGAAAAGTTGCTGCCGTAGAAAAACAAAAAACTAGAGTATTACCACCTAAAATAGTGAGTATTAATCTCTTACAGACTTCTCACGTGCTGCCACCACTTATGAGATTTCCTACTGTGCCTGAACAGACTCTCCTCCAGTCAGCAAATATTTAAATGCTCTCTGAAAACCCATTTCTTTACAAAGCCCAGCCTACTTCTGTCTCTACTACTCACTGTAGTACACATTCAATCTCAACTCTGAGCCACATTCACTCATCTTGTCTCAGCTATGCCCTTCTCCCATTAGATTGTAAGCTCTCTCTTGAGCGGGTACTTCTGCAGCCTATTTTCACTTCTGCATTTATTTTGTCTCACTTGTACCCATTTTCTGAATGTTATGTTTTCCACACTGTCCGGCGCTGTGTAGTAGTGGGGTGTCTTATAGACTAACGTCAATGATAATATCATAAGTATGAAATCATGTCAGGCTGTAGGAAGATCTCTTACCTCTTTGGTTTCTCCTAGCTGAGAAATTAGAGGCACATAGGTTATTGCAGTGGTTCCCATACTTTTGCAGTTCGTGGCACCCTTAGAGTCTCCAAATGTTTTCAAGGCATCCCTCCAAAATAATTACTGAGCAGTCCTGTTTTAGAACTAGTTGGGTCAAAAAATTGTAATAAGTATTTAGGTCACGACAGAAATACTTATTTAGTTGTGTGCAAAAATGCCCCTCTGCATCCAGACACTCTGCCCCCTCTGCAACCAGGCACACTGCCCTCTCTCTTTCACGTTGCCCCCTCTGTCACGCTGTCCCCTCCTCTGCCCTCTGTCCCCGTCCTCTGCCCTCTGTCCCCTCCTCTGCCCTCTGTCCCCCTCCTCTGCCCTCTGTCACGCTGTCCCCTCCTCTGCCCTCTGTCCCCCTCCTCTGTCCCCCTCCTGTGCCCTCTGTCCCCCTCCTGTGCCCTCTGTCCCCCTCCTCTGCCCTCTGTCCCCCTCCTCTGCCATCTGTCCTCCTCCTCTGCCATCTGTCCTCCTCCTCTGCCCCCTCCTCTGCCCTCTGTCCCCCTCCTCTGCCCTCTGTCCCCCTCTTCTGCCCCCCTCCTCTGCCCTCTGTCCCCCTCCTCTGCCATCTGTCCTCCTCCTCTGCCATCTGTCCTCCTCCTCTGTCCCCCTCCTCTGCCATCTGTCCTCCTCCTCTGCCCTCCTCCTCTGCCAACTGTCCTCCTCCTCTGACCTCTGTCCCCCTCCTCTGCCCCCCTCCTCTGTCCTCTGTCCCCTCCTCTGCCCTCTGTCCTCCTCCTCTGCCATCTGTCCTCCTCCTCTGTCCTCTGTCCCCCTCCTCTGCCCTCCTCCTCTGCCACGCTGTCCCCTCCTCTGCCCTCTGTCCCCCTCCTCTGCCACGCTGTCCCCTCCTCTGTCCCCCCTCTACCCTCTGTCCTCCTCCTCTGACATCTGTCCTCCTCCTCTGCACACACTTTGGGAACCGCCGGGTTATTGCCTTTCCAGTGTAATGACTTATTAAGGTGTTTATTTAGAACCTCTTCCCCTCTAATGTTAGGCTGTCTGACTCACCTGAAAAACTGGTGGCTCCACATGGGACTACGCTACAACAAGCATTACAATAGTTTTCCTTCTCTGAGCCTTAGCCTGTATCATTTTGATCACTGCATAGACTTCTATGGGGACTGCAATGAGACCCAATTTAACAAGCGGTAACAGCTTTGCTTTTCAAGATGTCGTCAGTTTAACTTTTAATGGAGTGATGCAAAATGATTCTCACTGCCACTCACCAACCGCCAATGATAAATTGTGCGCAAAGTACCTGTGTAATATTAGCTCTGTAGATAATGAGATCACATGGATGGGATATGTTACGTTAGCTACAAAGAATGGAAATAAAGCATGTTTGCTGGGTTTCTAAGTGCATCCAAGTCCCATATTTTAACATCACCTCAGAGGGGCTGCTGTTCAATTGTTTTAATTTCCACTACTTTCTTGGCTCCATGTAAGTACATTATAAAGCACACACATAATACTGCACAAGGGATACCTTATGTTTTAGATACTTAAAAGAAAAAGTATAAAGACAACCACAATGGCCTCTTACTTTGTTGAGTTTTGTTTTAGTTATTATAGCAAAATTAGGTTAAAATAAGTAGAAAAATTTGAGAAAAGATATAATTTTAATAAAATGATAACTTCAGTAATGTGTGGGGAACTCAAAATAATATAGTAGGCAGGGCTTTGAGCTGGCATTTTACATTTCATTCACATTGTGTAAATAAGATTTCTTTTTAGGGCATGACCCCAGTGAGGTGTTACATAAAACATACAACATGGCCTGCATTTAGCTGAGAGCCCTCCACAGAAAGGGATCCCCCTCTTACTGAGATGGACACTCTTCACGATGAGCTATGAGTCTGCAGGCACCCTGATTAAACCTTTGGCTTGAGTCAGGGCCTCCTGCCTGCCTCTGCATTGGCTGTAGCTTGCCACACCAGCCTCATGGGCACCTGGCCGTAAGTACACTTGTTGGTCAGCACCTGGGTGCCCATGTTCAAAGGGATGCTGTGTTGTATAATTCAGGATCCACCCAAAATCAGTGTTACTCCCTTGGTAGTCAGCTCCAGCCATATTTGTGACCCCTGTTAGGGCCTGTGAATCGCCACTGTCCCACCAGTCATAAGGGCCAGAGCTGGCATAGCTTTACACTGGGAAGCACCATCACCCACACCTGGGTCACAGGACCTGAGTTCTATATTGAGCCTTACATAAGAAGAGCTGTTTATCCCTGGCCTACAGAGCTACTACAGTACCTGAATTACATATCTTTCCAACCAAAGTGTCTCTTGCAGCCGGACAGGACACTAACCTCTCCATAACAACTCTGTTAAGACTCTGTCCTTATTTTGAATTAGGCCTGCAGTAACTCTCTGCTACCAGAGGTGCTGCTGGACAGTTTCTCCTTGCCTGCAAGGGCTTAAGCCCTCATCATCTGATCAGGATCTTAATTACCTGTGGCTGGCCTTTTTAAGACTGCCTTTTCTAGCATACCAGTGCCAGTTTGTTTGTCTTTGCTGCTGCTGGTATCTCTGTGAAACTCCCGTTTGGATTCTGACTTCTCTCTGGCATTTGAGTCCTGCTTTGTTCCATCATCCTGCAACATTTCTTGTGACCCACACTTTGACTTTGTTGTGGATCAAAGCCACCCCTCAGCAATGTTGTGTAACATTGTTGAGAGGTGGCTTCATAAACATTTCGGAGGCACTCCATGGCACATCCCAGAGAACTGAATCCCCCGCTAAACATTTGGAAATAGAACCAAACCCAACCTATGTCATTGTTTCTATATAAAAATTGTGCTGTAGTTGGTCATAGAATCCTATTAGATGATTTTTGAGTGGCTTCATTACAATTTTATTGTATGAGCAAGTACTGAAATCATTGATATTGATAGCTTCATTTGAATAAAATTACAGACTGTATTTCTTTTAATCAAAATCACCCAACTTTAAATAAAAGTGCTATTGAGTAAGATGCAAAACTGTCGTGAGTCCTGGCAAGCAATACAATTCTAGGGGGGAGATTCAATTGGCCACAATGTGCTGTCGGACATCATCGCATTGTCCAGCTGCGCACATTGCCGGCCATTATGGTAATTTTTCCTCACACTTCCACTCATTTTTCTCATTTCACCTCTGTGGGGTAGGAGGAAAAATAAGCAGAGTTTTCAGCCCCAACATCGGCACAATAAGTCTCCATGGACTGTCTCCAGAAACACATTGCACTGAATTTAATATCCCCTTAGGAGTTAGATTAGGAGTAATATGCACGGGAGGGCTGGCAGACTTTAGCCCGGGGGGCAAGCACACAGCACTGGCCCATCCTTAAAGGGTAGTTTTTGGTAAATATATATTTATATATTTAAAAACTGACTAAGTTTGTGTTGCTTAATCCATATATATATTTTTTATGGCCAGGCCCAGAGCTGGATTAAGGCTCTGGGGGGCCTGGGCACTTTAGACAGGGTAACCCCCTATGATGTAGCATGGTTATCATTTTAGACAAATACACAGGCAATACTGTGTGCACTACTGTTAGGCGCACACCATTCTGCCTTCACGAGTAGTACATGGTGAAGCGGGACATACCTCCCAACTGTCCTACGCGAAACAGTCACCCAAGTTTTGGACTGTCCCTCCAGATTCAGGACAGGTGGTAGACTGTCCTGCTCTCTTCTACCTGTTCTGTCACTGTCATCACTTGTGGCTGCTGGTTACTTTAGCTCATTTGCTGGTTGTCTGGATCCTGGAATGTTGGAAGCCCTAGTTGGAAAAAAAAATGGGTACATGAAATTTAGAAAACTCCAACTAGCCCCAATGTTAAATCAGTAGCACACAAGTTTCAGAATTAGGCCTCCCTCCACCCCAACATTAAAATACTAATATTCACATTTGCTAAATAGATCTATTTCCCTCCAACCAGCCCCAACATTAAATTAATAGTATTCCCATTTAATACATAATCCTTTTTCCCTCGCTCCAAACAGCTCCAGCAATGAATTATATATTTACAATTACAATTAATAGTGGCCCCGGAGGAGGGGACCAAATAATAGACACTTGGGCTGGTTCATGCACTGGCCCAAAATATTAATTTTCTGCCTGCCCCTGGTAATATGTGTTCTCAATTTAATATTAGTTACATAGGATAGAGCTGATCAGGCATACTTCATTTTGGTTACTTGGGGCTCTATTTAAACAGGTGTTTTCAACATGGGTTACATAGCCCCTGCTGGATAACAGATTCACTGTGTCTTAACAAAGATTGCAGCAGTACAAGTACAACTGGAATCTTTCTTCTGTTGTCTCCATCTCAGGATTTAAGCCTTAACGCTCCCTGCTAGTATCGATGAGACGGCTAAATATTTCTCAGTTGCCTCGGCGATATTTTATTAATAAATTGCTGCAATAAGAAGTGATTAAAAAAACATCAGACTCATTGCTGCAGATTCATATATAGGCCGTTTTTCACAACCAGGCACTATTATTCACCATATGACTTAGGGAGTATATGATATAGGTGCATGGATATGTGGGAGGTACAGCTAGGTCAATCATAAAATGACTTTGTAGATACCTTTAGTTTGTCGTTTTCAAGTTCTGGAGCTCTGTGTTGTGGTCCACAAGACTTTTATTTAACAACCAGTTTGTGGAATGTAGCATCTGATTTTATTCTATGGTGCAGTACGCTGTGAATTGTGTTGTTTTGGAGCAGAAAGATCAAGAACAAAAAACATACAGCATAAAAATAGTATTATTTGACATACGATAAATCCAGTATGTGAAAGTACCCTATAGATTAAAGCTGAGTTTATCTAAATACTACATAACATTCATACTAAAAAGGTTTGACAGGGAAGTGAAGAAGGTTCTTTCCTTTGCATGAGATGACCTTCTAAGGCAGAAGGATATATGTGCAGCTGTGTAAGGAAATAACCATGGCTGTAAATCTCATGGACAGTCTGTATTTAATTACTGCACTATTAAAAGGAAATGGGTGGTTTGACATAGTTACTTCTCATTTCCACCCTACTGAAAGCGGAACTTTGTTTTATCTGAAGTACAATGCACCTGATGGTCTAACTGTTTTTGACAACCATGAGAGTGGAAATCCCTTACTTACTACATAAGACGTCTGCTCATAAATATGTGATTTTGAAACCAGTAGCCAAACTGGCTGCCTTGTCCACCAGCCATACTAAGTAAAACAATATTAAGGTGAAATGAATGTGAAACATTATAATGCCAGGGGCAGTTATCTACAGTAGCTTGTTTTGCTATTCCCATGCTTGGATTTGTGGATGGACCTTGGATGGCAATGTTACAGGATGGCAATGTTGGTTGGTCCATTGTATATTTGTATACACACTGAAAACTTTTAAACATTTGTTCTAATAGGTTTGATCATTTCCATGTGTGTATTTTATACATAGAGGATGCACTAGGGATTGGAGGCAGTAGGGAAGTGAGTTCTTGGAGGTCTCAATATGTACTAGCAATCATGTCACAGTGCTTAATGTAACAGTTTTGGCCAATGGATTACCAATTTATAAGAATGACCGAATGACCAAGCTTGTACTGGGCCACTCACTAGCAAATATCACCCTTTATGGTGATTAATATATTGCCTGAATCTCAGCAGCTGTATCAGGGGGCTGCACTCCCCCTATATATTGTAATCAAAATCCAAAACAAAAAAATACAGCACTAAAAGGTCCTTAAATTGTCAATAATAAACTAAAAAATTTTTTTAGATTAAATCAAAATACAATAATATAGTAAAAAAAACTATATGTGTAATTCCTAAAAATTTAGCATCAGTATATTTAATATTCACATAACAAAATGCATCTGATATATCCTGAGATGACGGTAACAGAACAAAGATGCTTGTACCACTATGACCCCTGTTAATAGACTTCCTCATGCTTTGATTTACTGATAGCAGTGCTATCGGCAGCAGTGACCCCATAGACTTGCGCTGGGCTACACACTGTGTGGGCCTTCGCACAGCTCACTCTCTACAGTGAGAGCATAGGCAGCCAAATAAACTATTTCTGATGGCTGCCATGTTGGACATAAACTGCGGCTTGGAGAGTGTGCTGCACACAGTACATAGTGTAAAAAAAATTAATATATAATGTAGTATTAGATAGTTAGGCCCATATAGTGCTGAGAAGTGACTGCAGCCATATAGCCAAAGGACCCGGGACAGGTAAGGAGGAGGTCTAGGGCTCCCCCTGGCATTTAGGATGTGGGGGGCTTGGCCAATGCTGTGATGCACACGTTTGTAATTGTCCCTGTAGGGGTAAAAAGGGGGTAGAGAGCCTCATTATTTTAAGCGGCAGATGCAGTGGGAGGAACATTTTTTTACCCCAATAGGGGTCAGTAGTGGGGTTCTCTATAGCCTGCAGATGCCTACAATAAATGTAAAGCAGGTGTATGGTGGCTGCCACGGGGGCTAGTGAGGTTAATGAGGGGAAGATAACCCATCATTAGGACAGCCCCAGTAGCACGGTACCAGCAGGGGGATCCCCACCTTCCAGGGTGCCCCACAAGCAACATCTTTCACAGCAGATACCGTAACCCATGGAGTAGTCCCCTTGGAAAGACTCCCATACACGGTGCAGTGCGACTATTTGAGAGTGCGGCTGGAATGGAGGCTGGAGACTGCATTGTAACTCCATGTCTCAGCAGCATGCCATGTCTGTTGCATATAAATGATTTATATCTATTGGACACAGAATTACTTTGTTGGAAGCATGTATCGTTTAGTGCACAGTAATTCTTTATCTAATTCATATAAATCAGTAAAAAGAAATTAAATATTGTCTAAATACTTTAGCTATAACTGCCCTGTAAGGTATGTGTAAGACCACTCCCTAAACACAGTTGTTAAGTGCTAATCTCACACTGCATGCGCTACCCACACCCCCTACACAGGCTGACCATGCCCCATCCACACTGCTTAGCAGCTGCACTTGCTATCAAGTGGGCCCATTCTATTGGTTTCCTCTAGTGGGTCCTTTATGCTCTGACACTGCCAGTGTCAGAAAGAATTCCAAATTAGCAGGGTTATGTCATCTAAGAGGGCAATTGAAATGGTGCCTATAATTCCTTATACAAATTAACATAAACATTCATACTAGGGTGGTATACATCATACAATATAAAGTTGGCCCTTATTACATCATACATTATTACATCTTCAGAGAAGGTAGGAACTATGGATGTACCAAATATCAAATTTAGTTTGTTTTGGTGGAATTCAGCAATTTTACCATGGATTTATTTATTATAATGAAAACAACTCTACACAAAGCAACTGAGCCCATGGTATTCCTCTTACTTCTACACCAGCTGGCTTACTAATGCAGATGGCCAGTAGATGGGACCAAATTGCCAGTAGATGTGGTAACATCATCAGGAGGCTCAGTAATGCATGTGACACCATGTAATGGTGCCGTCATGCAGTCATGTGGGTGCTGCCATTCTGCCGAAGTGGGCATGGAAAGTATGTAAGTGAGTGGCTATCACTTCAGACAGTGTTAGGTTGCCCTTCAAAGCCATTCTCATTTGAACACACTGGTAAGTACACACAGCTCCCCCCTCACCAGCAAAGCAGGACATACCTTCTGGGAGTCTCTGTAGTTGGGACAAAGTCTTGATTGCGTAGGACAATCCCAAAAGAGACAGGACAGTTGGCACATTGTCCTGCTCTCTTCTACCTTTTCTTGCAGTTTTCACTATCTGCAGTTAGTGTCTAAAACTCATTTCCTGCTTAGCTGAATCCTGGAATGTTGGGACAAAAAGATAGGTAATATTCACCTCCTGAAAAACCAAGCAATGAGTGAAAAGTCTAGTTCTATTTCATCCCTAGAAGTTCTGACATTAAATTAAATTAATTGCACTCATATTTAGTAAATAAGCCTACTTCCACCAGCCAGCTCCAAAATTAAATGAATAGCATTCACATTTACAAATAATCCTGTCTGCAAGCTCTGACAAAAAGGGAATGGGTTGGGTACGTACTGTCAACAATGGAACTGTCGGCAGTTATCCTGTCGACATGAAAATGTGGGCAGGCTAAATGCCGACACTTCCATTCTGGGGACAGCTTCAAACTGTGCACAGTGTGATTGTCAACATTCACAATGTCGACAATCACAATGCCGACATTAAAACAGCAATGCCAACAGGATAACTGTCCACATTTCCATTGTAGGAAAACTGAACACATCCCAAACTAATAGCTACAAGAGATTGTTTCACTTTCTGTGGAAACGATGAATGAAAAGTGACCAAAGTGAGGCAAATTGGTACCTCTATAATGATTTAAATGTCCGTCTACCAGTTACCTGGGTAAATAGCGGCTGTAAATATAAGTTCAGAGGCAAAGTCTTTATGGAGAACGAATGATTCGCTTCAGTGCCTATAAAAAGATGCTGTTAGCAAAATAATGATCCATATTTGATATACTTTTATTTTAAATTATTTCTGCTAAAATGGTAAAAATAAATCAGATATAAACCTCTATAAGCAACCCGTAGAGAGCTACTTCTACAAAGTAAAAAATATGCGAAAACACATTCAACCAGACATTTGCTTATCTGGCCCCTCGTCTTTCTCAAATAGGAAATAGAGGACAGATTTATCTTACAGCTCTGCACTGTGAGATAGTTATTAAATATTAAAAACATTTCACATATTTTATTTCTTATTCTCTTAAAATTACAGCAGTGTTCCCCCAGCACCTTTTTCCCAGGTGCTCCACCTGGCTGTTTTTATTTGCCACCTTCTCTTTTACCTTGTACATTCTCATAACTTTCACCATGAACATGGGCGCAAATGCATCCTGGCACTTTTAGTGCCACATATGTGCACTAAAAATGGTTCCCCCATCATGAAATAATAAGTGTTGCCCCATCATAAATAATTATTTTTCCCTTAAGCAAACAAATAGAACACTAAATGTGCACCAAACACATAGGCAAACCCAGGGGGGGGTTCCTAGTGCCTAGAACCCCTCGCCCCCTCCCAGCCTGGGGCACTGTACGCTTGAGATGGCTGGATTCTGCCCCCTGGACCAGCCACTATGCAGCTTGTGTGCAGAACGTTTCTGTATGCACTGTTCACAGCCATCTCTCCCCTGCTGTGTGTCCTTGACCCTCTCTCCCCTGCTGTTTGTCTCCACCACTTTCTCTCCCACTGCCAGCATGTCTCATGTGTGCAGCAGGAGGACACAAGACACACAACTAGATGATGAGGGTGTATGAATGTGCATGTGTAGGGGATTCTCATGTGCTTTTAATGTAAGTGGGTGGATTTAATGTACAAGTACAATAGTTCCTTTGTAAACATAGGCTTGGAGGGACTTTTAACATATGTGTGAGGGAGGGGGGATTTAATGTAAGTGTAGGGGGGTATATTATGTGATGTGGATGGGGTGTGAAATATTAATTTCATAGTAGGTTGAGAGTTGGAGCTTTTAATTTATTGGTGGGGTGAAGGTTGGCGATATTTAATTTAATAGTGGGGTTATGGTGGACCTATTAAGTGTGGAATAATGGGACTATTCATTTAATGCTGGGGTGGTTTGATTGCTATTAGTTGAATGTGTGGCTGAGTTTAGGGAGAAGGAGAGCTATTTCTTAAAAGTGATTGCTAATTATTTAATGTTTGGGAAGAAATAGGTTTATTTATTAAAGGAAAATACTATTAATTTAATGTTGGGGTTGTTTTGGGGGAAATTGATCTTTTTATTAAAGATGAATGACATTAATTTACTGCCTGGGTTGGTTGCTGGGAGGCCTATTTATTAAACCTGGGTGGTTCTGATTTAATATCAGTCTCCGTTGGGGGAGGGAGGCCTACTTTGTTCACTCATTGCTGGGATTTCTATATCATATACCTTGTTGGGTCCTATTTTCCAAACAGGGTCCCAACATTCCAGGATCCAGACAAGCAGCAACTGAGCGAGGGACACGAATAGCAGCAAGTAGTGAAAGCAGCAAGAACAGGTGGGAGAGAGCAGGACAGTCTGCCAACTGTTCTTATGCACTCAGTCAGGACTTTAGGGACATTTGGGAGGTATGTCCTGCTTCACACGGCTCTGCTCAAAAAGGGAGTGCTGCGTGCACCTAATAGTGCATGCAGAATTGCCTGTGTATATGATGGGGATAAGAAGAGTTGGAGAGCAGCCAAGCACTGTCTAAAATTATAGCCACGCCCCCATGCATGCTGGTTACGCCCACTGGCAGCGTGGAAACCCCTCTCTACAACTCCTGTGTTTGCCCCTGAAACACAATGTTTTACAAATCTACCCACAGGTCATGAGTCTGATTGTGATATTGTGCCTATCTGCCATTGATGTGTGCTGGAGAATGCAAGGCAACTAAATTTTGCACAGTTGACAGAGCAGTACACACCTTTGGCGTTCTTCTCTGCTGCAGGATAAAAATAATAATGCATCTTGCTATACCCAAAATCCAGTCGTCTCCCTTGGGCTAGGTCACTGGGCTATCTGCATTTTTTCTAGGGATGTGCACCGGCGACTTTTGGTGTCTCGTGTTTTGGATTCGGATTTTCTCGATGTTTTGGGTTCGGATTTGTTTCGCAAAACACCTGCCGAAAGGTTTTTGTTCGGATTTAAGGTTTTGGATTCTGATTTTTTTTGAAAAAAGCATAAAAAGTTCAAAAATCAAGTTTTTGGGCTTATTTTCACTCCTACGCTATTATTAACCTCAATAGCATTCAATAACAATTATTTCCACTAATTAACAGTGTATTCTGAACACCTCACAATATTGTTATTAGTCCAAAACGTTGCAACGAGGTATCTTCTGGACTGCGTAGTGGAGTGGTCCCCACAATATAATAAGAAAACCATCAACTGGTCTTAATCGCACCAAAAAATGTACCTGGACTGCGTAGAGGAGTGGTCACCACAATATAATAAGAAAACCATCAACTGGTCTGAATCGCACCAAAAAATGTACCTGGACTGCGTAGAGGAGTGGTCACCACAATATAATAAGAAAACCATCAACTGGTCTGAATCGCACCAAAAAATGTACCTGGACTGCGTAGAGGAGTGGTTACCACAATATAATTTAAAAACCCTGAACTTGTATGAATCGCACCAATAAATGTAACTGGACTGCGTAGAGGAGTGGTCACCACAATATAATAAGAAAACCATCAACTTGTATGAATCGCACCAAAAAATGTAACTGGACTGCGTAGAGGAGTGGTCACCACAATATAATAAGAAAACCATCAACTGGTCTGAATCGCACCAAAAAATGTACCTGGACTGCGTAGAGTAGTGGTCACCACAATATAATTAATAAAAAACCCTCCACAGGTCTGAATTCCCCCCAAAAAAATTCTGGACTGCGTAGTGGGATGGCCCCGGTACCCAATTTGATACCAGGGTCACAATCTAATAAATACACCCTGCCTCAACTGGTCAGAATTCCACCAAACAAGTATCTGGACTGCGTAGTGGGGTGGCCCCGGTACTAAATTTGGTACCGGGGCCACAATACCTCCTCCAAGTTCCAAATGTAGTGTTTATAACATATTAACACTACACTAATTCTAGCACGTCAATACCTCTTGTTTTAAATAATGACAGGGCATTTAACTTTTGATTTAATTTTTTGAATTTGTTGACATTTTCTTTTACTTTTTGAACATGGCAAACGACTGTTGAATGGTCACATAATGCCCAAAAAATAGTTGCAAGATGGAATTGTTCTTGGGCCCTCCCACCCACCCTTATGTTGTTGAAATAGGACATGCACACTTTAACAAAGCAATCATTTCAGCGACAGGGCCTACCAAACAACTGTGGCTGAAATGATTGGTTTGTTTGGGCCCCCACACCAAAAAAACAATTCATCTCTGCCTGTACAAACTAAACAGGCTCTACTGAGGAAAGATTTCGTCCTCATCCTCAACCTCTGATTCCTCTCCCCCTACAGTGTGTACTTCCTCCTCCTCACACATTATCAATTCGTCCCCGCTGGACTCCACAACCACAGGTCCCTCTGTACTATCTGGAGGGCAGTGCTGTACTTCATTGAGGAATTGATTATTAATTTTTATAAACATCATTTTTTCAACGTTGTGAGGAAGCAACCTCCTTCGCTGCTCACTGACCAGGTTCCCCGCTGCACTAAAAACTCTTTCCGAGTACACACTGGAGGGGGGAAAACTCAGGTAAAATAGAGCCAGTTTGTACAGGGGCTTCCAAACTGGCTTTTTTTTCCTGCCAGTAACAATATGGACTGTCTGACATGTCTATTTGTCAGCAAAATAATCCTCCACCATTTTTTCGATTGTGACAAGAGGACAATCTCCTGACCAGCCCGGTCTTTGCACCGCTGCAGACTTGTGTCCGCCGGAAAGAGAGACAAAACATAAACTTTAAACCGAGGATCGAGCACGGTGGCCAGAATGTATTCCTCTGACTTTAAAAGAGTGACCACCCTCGGATCCTGGCAAAGCGTACGAAGGGCTTCATCCACAAGAGCTACATGCTTTGTTGGATTGCAATGCTTTAACAGCTCCTCCCTCACTTTCTCCAGCTGCTTCTGCAACAGCCTGATCAGGGGAATGACCTGACTCAAGCTGGCAGTGTCGGAACTGACTTCTCGTGTGGCAAGTTCAAACGGCTGGAGAACCTTGCACAACACGGAAATCAGTCTCCACTGCGCTTGACTCAGGCGCATCCCCACTCCTTTGCCTATGTCGTAGGTGGCTGTGTAGGCCTGAATGGCCTTTTGCTGCTCCTCCATCCTCTGCAGCATATAGAGGGTGGAGTTCCAGCGCGTCACAACCTCTTGTTTGACGTGATGGCAGGGCAGGTTCATGGTTTTTTGATATGCCTCTAGTCTGCGGTAGGCACTGGCTGAATGCCGAAAGTGTCCAGCAATTTTGCGCGCCACCCCAAGCATCTCCTGCACACCCCTGTCACTCTTGAGGTAATGCTGCACCACCAAATTAATGGTGTGGGCAAAACATGGGACGTGCTGGAAATTGCCCATATTTAATGCCCGCACAATGTTACTGGCATTGTCTGACATCACAAATCCCCATGAGAGTCTAAGTGGGGTAAGCCACTGGGAGATAATTTCCCTCAGTTTCTCTAATATGTTGTCAGCGTTGTGCCTCTTATTAAAGCCTGTAATACACAATGTTGCCTGCCTTTGCACGAGCAGCCATTTTGTAGATGCTGCTACTGATGCAGCTGTTGCTGTTGCTGCGGAAGGGGATGCATCTACCCAGTGGGCTGTCACAGTCATATAGTCCTTCGTTTGCCCAGAACCACTTGTCCACATGTCCGTGGTTAAGTGGACAGTGGGTACAACCGCATTTTTTAGAGCACTGAGGACACTTGATCGTACTTCTCTGTACATTTTTGGTATCGCCTGCCTAGTGAAGTGGAATCTCGACGGGATTTGGTACCGAGGACACAATACCTCCATCAACCCTCTAAATCCCACTCCACTGATGGCGGATACCGGGCGCACGTCTAACACCAACATTGCAGTTACAGCCGCAGTTATACGCTTTGCAATAGGGTGACTACTATCGTATTTTGTGGTCATGGCAAACGACTGTTGGACGGTCAATTGTTTTGTGAAAGACTTAGCGGTCTTACGACTTCCCCTCTGGGAAGATGACCGACTAACAGCAGCAACAGCAGCAGTGGCAGTAGTAGGCGTACCGCTGCAGGATTCCTCGGATGAATCCCGTATTGAAGAGGACTCAGTCTGGCTGGTGACTTGGGCTGCAGGACTGAATCTGATGGAGATTGTGGAGGAAGTTGACGAGGAGGGTGTTGCTGGTGTGTATCCAACTGGACCACGGGATTTAGGTGTCCCTGTACCGATGACGGTCCTAGCCCCAGTTCCTGAACTAACCACTGAACTATGAAGGTTATTGAGGTGACGTATAAGGGAGGATGTCCCTAGGTGGGCAAGATCCTTACCCCTGCTTATTTGAGCTTTACATAAGCTACATATGGCCATACATTGGTTGTCCGGATTTGGATAAAAATAACTCCAGACCAAAGAAGTGCATTTTTTGGTCTTCTGACCAGGCATGACGATGGGCTTTTTCATCCCATGGACATCAGCTGTTTCCCCCCCTGGTGCCTCATTTACAATAACCACATCACCATCCTCATCATCAATTTCCTCCACAGCGCCAGCTACATCAAAAGCCTCCTCCCGAGCCACCTCTTCCCGTACAGTGATGGGAAGGTCAGGCTTGACAACCACCAACACCCTTGGACTCGCCTTAGGGATTTGTGATAATTTCTCTTTAGAAGGCAGAGTTGTTTGCTGTTTTGTTGCTGACAGCATAACTCTCTTCAATTTTTTGTAGGGGGGGGGAGGAGAAGGAGGGCTAAGATCCTTGGGTGAAGCTGAACCACTAGTCATGAACACGGGCCAGGGCCTAAGCCGTTCCTTGCCACTCCGTGTCGTAAATGGCATATTGGCAACTTTACGTTTCTCCGCAGATGATTTTAAGTTTCTCTTTTTGCTACTTTTTGAGAACTTGGGCTTTTTGGATTTTACATGCCCTGTACTAGGAGATTGGGCATCGGGCTTGCCAGACGACGTTGATGGCATTTCATCGTCTATGTCATGACTAGTGGCAGCAGCTTCAGCATTAGGAGGAAGTGGGTCTTGATCTTTCCCTACTTTATCCTCAAAATTTTTGGTCTCCATTATATGTAGCACAAGATACTGCAGAATGTGTGAACTTGGTAATATTGCAGTACCAATGGGCTTATACTGCAGGATTGGTTTTGCAAATTTTGTTATAATTACTTTTTTTTTTTGTATTTCTTTTTATAACTTTTTTTTAATTTTTTAAACACTTATAATAATGGGGAAATAACTATGCCCTTAGAAGCACAGAGCACAGGACACAGCACCACTGGACTGAACAGGACACAGCACAGGACCCAGCAGCACCACTGAACTCAAAATTGACAGAGCACAGCACACAGCACCACTGGACTGATACTGCAGAACACAGCACAGCACATCACAGAACTAAACAGCACAGCACGAGATCTACCAGGACAGAGGACCACCTAACACACCCTCCCTCTACCCTGATCTATGCCCGAGTGAAGATGGCGGCGACTAGCGGGGAATTTATAGGATCCGAGTATCGCGAGATCCGACAGCGGGATTATGACTCAGAGCCTCGGTTTCAGGTTTTCATTTGGCGCCAATACCCGGATCTGTCTCGGATCCGACTCGGATCGGCAATGTTCGGGTGGGCTCGGATTCAGGAAATCCGAGTGCGCTCATCTCTAATTTTTTCCCTTTGAAATGTTCCTAATAGGCTGCTGATTCGAGTCTTGCCACTGGGGCTAAAATTTGCCAGGCCTCACCTGGGTACAGTATGCATAGAATGTGGATGTAAAACAGCTCATTTAAAAAAAGGAATTCAAATATGTGTTACTTCAAATAAGGACATTCTAGATGTTCCTAGCCAGACCAGCATTATATTGAACAAAAGATTGAAAAGTATAAATTAATGATAAGGGTAGGCTAAATGTCAAAGAAACAATTGCAAAAGCCAATCTACCATAGAAGCAGCCAGTGCAGCTGCTATGATGTGTATATTTTTTAATTTTTGTGTGGTACATGAGGACCCTTAGTTATGCCACTGGGCCATAGTTAGTATTGACATTTCTCCTATACAATAGGTCTTCTGCCACTAGTTACACTCAATTTCATGAGGACTATAAAATCGTTTTACTCCAGTACCTGTAGGTGGCTTTTAAACTCCCTATAACAAGAGGAGGGGTTATCTATGCTCACTCTCACAAGTCACATTGGTATATAAATGACTACAGATAGAGTGTATGACTGTCCTGCTGTTGCAGTCACAATAAGATTGAAACTTCTGCAGTAGATATCCCAAGTCAGTGTGTATTGCTGGCATCATCTGATATATGCATCACAACTATCAGAATTTCCAGAGGCCAGGTGACAATTTGGTGACATCCGAGAATCCATGAAAATGGTTTCTCATTGAATTAGGATAGTTTCTGCAAAACCAGTGTGTGCTACAACCTCCAAAACACCTGAACCCAGGGTATGCCGAGTGTCAGTTCCTGAGAGCCAGTCAGAGTTGTAGCTGAAGCTGGTATTGCTCCCTAGCACATAAAAGCACAGCCCAGACGTGGGGATTGACGGAAGCACCTGTATCCCACCAGCATTTGATATGACCGCCAGGCAAGAGGAGAAACTACTCGGCTCTCTGCGGCTTGAAGACAACAGCACCTACCGGGCCCGTAGGAGACGCAATAATGAGGCAGCCCGGCGATGCAGAGAGCGGCGGCGCATGGAGGAGTTACTGCTGGAACTGCGCGCGATGGAACTTCTGCGGGAGAACCAGCGTCTGCGTGCCGCACTGTGTGCACTGTACCCGCGGCCATCTGTTGCCGAATGGCCGGTGATAAATACAGCATGTTCAGGGAAAACCTTCTCTGTGCAGCCCAGGGATACCAGAGTCCCCTACAGACCATGGACCTCACACCCACGCACACTGCACCCTATGTGTCAGCCACCTCCCCCAGACACCGAATCCCTGAGCTGTCACTTCTTACACCCACAAGCTTCACTCCCTGCAGGGGTAATATTGCCGGTATCGAATTCTGGGGGGTGCATAAGCGCATCTCTGTCTCCAGCAGCACCCACTTCTCAAACAGCGATGTCAGCCACTTTGTCCAGCCTTCCTCATAAACTCAGGCTGAAGAGGGCACGATTACTGAACTGGGACTGCGGAGAGCTGGGGGGCTCAAACACTGTGGCTGGTCAAGGAAGGGGGGCTATAGTGGAGACAGTGTGATAAACTATACTGCCTGGTTGGTAATACCAGCGGGTCTATACTAACACAAAATTGTATAGCAAGTATTGAAGCAGTGTGTATTGCAAAATAACTTGCATAATAAGGACCTGATTTTGCGTTAGAAGCAAAGAAAAGGAGCAACTGTGCACCTGGACAAACCATATTACAATGCAAGGGTTCAAAATGATTTCTTTTTTTTTTGCATGCAAGGAAAATACTGGCTATTTTTTCATGTAGGACACAAATACTTGATAACTTTATTTTTACACTAAAATTAAGGTTGATCTATGACATGCCGTATCCCAACTATAAATCTGTCCCCACATTTTAAATTTACCGCCCCCTCTAATTGCTCCTTTTCTTTTCTTTGCTCCTAACTCAAAATCAGGCCCTGGAAGTGAGCAGTGATCAAGTGGAAACAAAGAAATATACATAATATTGTTCAACTTTTTTTGTTTAATATGCATATATTTGTGAATCATTTTGTTTTTATGCAAACATTAGTTTTCATTTTCTTCAATTTTGTAAATACAACATAGTTCTTGAGTATTAATCCTAACTCATGATACTGGAATGTTACAATCCAGGTGTAGCATAATCCAGGTCTAGAATAATCTACATTTATTCTGTAAAACTGCTGCTAATATCTATATATGTTGAGGTGCAAGCATTTGTATATTTTTCTGTGTTTTTTGATTCATTGTAACTTGTGAACCTTACTGAATGAAAAGAAAGCCACAAAAAGGTCAAAGTGAGTGAGTTTTCAGTTAATTAAGCGTTATATAATACTTCTATTGGCACTGTGTATTTTTTTAATACACCAAACAATTGTTTTCTTTTAACTTTTAAAATTGTGTATTCCAAAATATTTAAAATTGCTACGCTTAATTTGGTCGTACTAAATGAGTCAGTTAGTCTCCATATACCATTAACAGTCTATATTCTCTTTCCAGTTTAATGCTTTAATGTGAATGTTGAGCTACTGCTGAATAACATAACCTTTATTTTTTGTCATTATTTACAATTATATTTTATTATTGTTATATTTTTTTATTTGCTGTTTTATGTTGTGAGCAAAGATGTGTTTCTTTCCTATCAATTTGTGTAATAAAATTATCATTAACAACCATTGAATTTATAATGATCATACTAAAATGATCAGTGTTCTACTTTGAGGAAACAGCTCCTGCTAGTAAATTATCAATAAAAGGGATCACCGTTTGGTTGAAAAGAATACATTTTATTGAGAATGTAAAATCTACCATTGACACTATGGATGGGGCTGGACTAATCCCAGAAGCCAGCTAGCCAATGTGCTTAATTTTGAAAGGAGTAGAGCTAGAACAACCTGTAGTCAATTAGATCACTAGAATGTTTACAGCAGCCGCAGGTGAGTTGCTGATCTTATGGGAAGCAGTGACCTGACCATCAGGGATAATGTTTAGGGGTTGGGGTGCATGTGACAGTGGCAGGGTCATGATATGAGGAGAGGAATGGAAGCATGGCGAAGGTCACAGTCTCAGAGTTAGTGGAAGGAGCAGATTTCTCCAACAGCACAAAGTGCTGAAAGTGAGTCCAATGTCGGACTGTGCAGGGAAATTGTGGTGTAATGCACCCTCTATATGAATAGAAATGTACACATCTATTTTTTTTTCTATTTAGGCCAATTGATGCACATTGTTTCTGTTTCCTGAAAAGATCCTGCTCTTAGATCTGACAGATTCTGGATTGCACATACTTTCTTTATCACCCCTTCTTATAGATTAGGTCTGGACAAATTACTACACAATTTTGGAGCCAGGGCAATGTTTTAGCAGACAGCAATTTTGAAAATGTGAATTTGAAATCTAAATGACGTGAGGGAAGTAGCTATATATTGAGCTAAGCAAAATACATCTATTGCACAGCATACTAACGTAGCATATCATGCTTAACAATAACCATCTTATAACTGTGGAATTATAACAGCTTTGCACACTGTACCAGCCATGTGCCTACATGCACATACCACCCATGGCTCCATACACACAGTGTGCCACCCATGTGCCCTTACATGTTATGTACCAGCCATGTACTCACACAAAAAAATAAATTACCAGCTTGTGTCCCAAACATAACATACTATCCTGCAGCACCATACATTGTATCAGTCATGTGCCATACCCGCGTTATGACAGCTTGTTTCATTATACATTGCACCAGACGTGTCTAAACACAAAATAAACCTGTTTGATGGACAATTATGCTGTTTTAAATCTAATTGGCCACAATTCTCAGGGGGTATATATGGGTCCAAAGACACTGCTAATCCTAGTCAACATTTGATCAGGATTCTCTTAGAGGGACAGACAGTAAGTCTTCAGACAATGACGATTATGTAATTGGTTCAATGATGTTTCAGATTTGACCAAAGTGGTCACCAATCTGGTGGTTCTGCCATTGTGCTAAACTGACAGTTTACTGCATGTATGGGTAATGTGCAAAGAACAATCTGAAATAAAACGCTAAAGGTAATCAAAATTAAACATATTTTTCTAATGCAATTGCATTGCAGTGTGTGTTTAATTTTATACAACATATTTTTTCTTCTTTAAACTACCTTTAGTTTATAAGTGTTCATGGTGTCTGAAGCAGTAGATGTCATTAATTGTGTGTAATTGAGTATAGCAGACATATAAAAGAAAATGCTTATCTGTGTGACAGACACTAGAGGGTATAACTGCAAATTAACAGACACCTTGGTAAGATGTTGACATACCCACATCCAGGCTAAAGTTACTGCCATTGACTGAAACATATGCAGGGTTCGAGTAACAGTTCTGGCTGCCCTAGGCTAATACACCTGTAGCGCCCTTCCCCCCTCAAGTCAGTAAAGTCAAATTGAAGCGTATTATTCCAGCATTCAAATTAAGACAGATTCTTTTACCTGTTCTTGCTGTTCCTTCTTGCTTGTTCTTATAGCTTTGTGGTTGTTTAGCTGTCTTCTGGAAAGTTGGGGCTCTATTTTAAAAATGTGCAAAAATTGTATTACAATGCAAAACGTTAACAAACTCTGAATGGCTAAGCTCTTTAGAGAGCATCCTCATGAACACCACCAGAGGAACCACGGCCGCACTGACAGGCATCGGCATCTGACAGCATTAGGATTTGCCAGGGCCCAATCAACCAATAGGCTTATCAGGCTACAGCCTGGGGCGCTGTGACCCTGGAGGGGGGGGAGGCGTAACGCTGGCAGCATTTAAGAATTTGTTTTTACCTTTCTTTTTTTTTACTATTGATTATGTCCACATGGGGGCGCCCCTCCCCCCTCATCCACTCCTTTGTTCCCTCCTCCCCTCTCCTCCTGCCCACTCCTTCCCTCTTCTCACCCTCCTCCCTCCTCACTGCTGTTGGGCGTGATGTTATCATCACGTCCCGACTGTGTCAGTGAGGAGCTGTATTGAGAAGGGCTGGCTGCCGGCAGAAGAGAAGAAGACAGGTAAGTATATTTGTGTTTTGAAGGGAGACAAAGTGTGTGTGTTTTATGCAGGGGGACAGAGTGTGCGTGTTATGCCGGGAAACAAAGTGTTTATGTGTTATGCAGGGAGACAGAGTGTTTGTATTTTGAAGGGGGACAGAGTGTGTGTGTGTGTGTGTGTGTGTGTGTGTTAAGCAGAGGGACAGTGTGTGTGTTATGCAGGAGGACAGAGTGTTTGTGTGTATGTTTTGAAGGGGGACAGAGTGCGTGTATTTGTGTTTTGACCGGGGACAGAGTGTGTGATGTGTGTGTTTTGAAAGGGGACAGTGTGTGTGTGTGTGTGTGTGTGTTTTTAAGGAGGACAGAGTGTGTGTGTGTGTTTTGAAGGGGGACAGAGTGTGTGTGTGTGTGTGTGTGTGTGTGTTTTGAAGGGGGACAGTGTGTGTGTGTGTGTTTTGAAGGGGGGCAGTGTGTGTGTTTTAAAGGGGGTCAGAGTGTGTTTGTGTGTTTTGAAGGGGGACAGAGTGCGTGTGTTTTAAAGAGGGGCAAAGTGTGTGTGTGTTTTAAAGAGGACAGAGTATGTGTGTGTGTTTTGAATGGGAACAGAGTGTGTGTGTGTGTGTGTGTGTTTTTCAGAGGGACAAAGTGTGTGTTTGTTTTTTAAAGGGGTACAGAGTGTGTGTGTGTTTTAAAGGGGGGCAGAGTGTGTATGTGTGTGTGTTTTGAAGGGGGACAGACTGTGTGTGTGTGTTTGAAAGGGGACAGAGTTTGCCTATTTCCCTTATAGGCAAACTTATTATATTGCAGTAATAATTGATTACATGTGATTTACTGTGCTATTGACCACCTTTACATGAGCAGCGATACGGTCACTCTCTTTTTCATTCATGACGCTTATTAAGGCCAACTATTATAGAAATCTATGATTATACAGTAACATCTAAATATCGTATACCAAATTCGATTCTAATAATAGTGCAGTTTTGATTCCTCTGTTCACGGTATTGGTTCAGGGGTGGTCCTCAGATTCCCGATACTGTAGCTCCCATCAAGAGTTACAGTGACATCTTTAATGCAAATGTTTATGTCCCTGACAAACTATTAATCCCGAATGTTTAAAAAACTTACTTGGAGTAAATGTGATTAATTGAACAGCCCCGCAGCACATAATGACGTTGCTCTGTACGATGACAGTAATATTAGTACAGTTAAGGGGGCAGTTATGCATTTGCTTGAGGCTACATTATGTACGCCTTACTAATAAGCATTGGACAGATTGCGCCTCTTTTAACTGCCCCCTTAACTGCACTAATATTACTGTCGGCGTACAGACTGACGTCATTATGTGCTGCCAGGCTGTTTAATGAATCGCGTTTACTCCAAGTAAGTTGTTTAACATTCGGGATTAATAGTTTGTCGGAGACATAAACATTTGCAATAGAGATGTCGTTGTCACTCTTGTCGGGAGTTACAGCATCGTCTTTTATTACCCAACCCGATTCAGGTCCATCGTCATAATACTATGTGATCTGGATACCAACTGTGGTCAGCTAAATTATCTGCGATTGTATTTCTGCATATAAGAAGGATTAATATACATGATTATATTAAGGGATATTATTATAAGTACAGTCAAGTCCATAAATATTGGGACATCGACACAATTCTCATATTTTGGGCTCTATACAACACCACAATGGATTTAAAATGAAACTAACAAGATGTGCTTTAAGCTTTAATTTGAGGGTATTTACATCCAAATCAGGTGAATGGTGTAGGAATTACAACAGTTTCTATATGTGCCTCCCACCTTTTAAGGGACCAAAAGTAATGGGCCAATCAACTCAAAAGCTATTTCATGGACATGTGTGGGCTCTGCCCTCATTATTTCATCATCAATTAAGCAGGTAAAAGGTCTGGAGTTGATTCTAGGTGTGACATTTGCATTTGGAATCTGTTGCTGTCAACTCTCAATATGAGATCCAAAGAGCTGTCACCATCAGTGAAGCAAGCCATCATTAGGCTGAAAAATCAAAACAAACCCATCAGAGAGATAGCAAAAACATTAGGTGTGGCCAAATCAACTGTTTGGAACATTCTTAAAAAGAAAGAATGCACCTGAGAGCTCAGCAACACCAAAAGACCCGGAAGACCACGGAAAACAACTGTGGTGGATGACAAAATAATTTTTTCCCTGGTGAAGAAAAACCCCTTCACAACAGTTGGCCAAATCAAGAACACTCTCCAGGAAGTAGGTGTATATGTGTCAAAGTCAACAATCAAGAGAAGACTTCACAAGAGTGAATATAGAGGGTTCACCACAAGATGTAAACCATTTGTGAGCCAAAAAAAACAGGAAGACCAGATTAGAGTTTGGCAAACAACATCTAAAAAAGCCATTACAGTTCTGGAACAACATCCTATGGACAGATGAGACAAAGATCAACTTGTACCAGAGTGATGGGAAGAGAAGAGTATGGAGAAGGAAAGGAACTGCTCATGATCCTAAACATACCACCTCATCAGTGAAGCATGGTGGTGGTAGTGTCATGGTGTGGGCATGTATGGCTGCCAATGGAACTGGTTCCCTTGTATTTATTGATGATGTGACTGCTGACAAAAGCAGCAGGATGAATTCTGAAGTGTTTCGGGCAATATTATCTGCTCATATTCAGTCAAATGCTTTAGAACTCATTGGACGGCGCTTCACAGTGCAGATGGACAATGACCCGAATCATACTGCAAAAGCAACCAAAGAGTTTTTTAAGGTTAACAAGTGGAATGTTATGGAATGGCCAAGTCAATCACCTGACCTGAATCCGATTGAGCATGCATTTCACTTGATGAAGACAAAACTGAAGGGAAAGTGCCCCAAGAACAAGCAGGAACTGAAGACATTTGCAGTAGAGGCCTAGCAGAGCATCACCAGGGATGAAACCCAGCGTCTGGTGATGTCTATGCGTTCCAGGCTTCAGCATAGTTTCCAACTCCCGGAAACTTGTTTCCGGGAGAGGGGGCGATGCTGGAGGGCGGGAGGGGGCAGGACGAGGCCAATTGCGTCATTTTGGCCCCACCCCCCGCGAAAACGTAATTTGTGTCACGGGGGGCGGGGCCAAAATGACGCGATTGGCCTCGCCCCGCCCCCTCCCGCCCTCCAAAATGGCGTGATTCACCGAGAATCGCGTCAAATGACGCGATTCTCGGTGAAATCCGGGATGCGGGAGAAATGCCATCTCCCCCGGGAGCCCGGGAGACTGACTCGAATTTCGGGAGTCTCCTGGACTTTCCGGGAGAGTTGGCAAGTATGGGCTTCAGGCTGTAATTGACTGCAAAGGATTTGCAACAAAGTATTAATAAGTGAAAGTTTGATGTAGGATTGTTTAGTTTGTCCCATTACTTTTGGTCCCTTAAAAAGTGGGAGGCACATATAGAAACCGTTGTAATTCCTACACTGTTCACCTGATTTGGATGCAAATACCCTCAAATTAAAGCTGAAAGTCTGCAGTTAAAGCACATCGTTAGTATAATTTCAAATCCATTGTGGTGGTGTATAGAGCCCAAAATATGAGAATTGTGTCGATGTCCCAATATTTATGCGCCTGACTGTATGTTCCCAGTGTGTTATTTTTAATATCATTACACGTAGTGCACCACTATTATATACACACTTTTTCCTGTTCCTCTACCACATATTATCTTGTGTATCGTGGTAGCAACTTTTTAGCCTAGGGGAGGCACGGATAACCGTAACCAGCCCTGGAAGTGCACGGCAGTTATATTAAAATATATAAGGGGATGAAAAAAATTAAATATGCATTCCGGCGGTGCCGCACTTCCCCAGGACTCAACGCCCCAGGCTGCAACCTGATGAGTCTATTGGTTGATCAGGCCCAGAACATATGCCATTAACCAAAACTGCAGGACTAATTGTATAATTATCAGTCTTTCACAGTTGACTGTCTGAAAAAAAACAAAATATTACTACATTGGGTGCCTGCTCATCTGTCATGTTCTAATGTAGCAGTTTGCATATGAACATGTCTCACTCACTGCCCTCATTCCAAATTCTATTTTCGATATAGCTGTAGTTACTTGTTTATTTTTTTTTCTTTTTATTTTTTTTTATTAATGCATCTCCTCCTCCGTTGCGGGAGAGTATCCTGTTTTTACTGCTGAAGCATGAATGACAACTTCCATTGCTTATAGGGAAGTGGTCTGGCCTCAAGATAAACCTCTGTTCTTATAACTGCTAAATCTGATGGCCCTTAATCAGCAAAGGCCTCTTCTATATATGCTATGCCTAATTCATTAAGGCACGCCAAAGGAACATAGGTTTTGTTTAGTTTTTTTAAAAAAATGCACATAATTAGAACATTTTCTCTCTCTCTCCTCTCTCTCATTCTCCTCTCCTCTCTCTCTCTCTCTCTCTCTCTCTCTCTTTCTCTCTCTCCTCTCTCTCTCTTTCTCCTCTTCTCTCCTCTCACTCTCTCTCTTTCTCTCTCTCTCTCTTTTTCTCTCTCTCTCTCCTCTCTCTCTCGTTTCCTCTGGGTGCATCGGTTTCCTCCCACATCCAAAAACATACTGCTAGGTTGATTGGCTGCTGTGGGAAACAGAGCATACATAAAACAGGCACATAGTATATAAATTATATTCAGCCGTGAAAACAAAGGGTAGGGAGGGCTCTGCTTGTGGCAGAGCTTACAATGTAGTGGGTAACGGGCAGAGCTACCTTAAAATTTAAAGGCTGGGTGAGTTTGATAGTGAATGTTTGTGGTGAAAATAGTGGAGAACCACAAAAGAGGCCACATCAAACTGAATAACAACCTGATTAAATCAGCTGTGGTTCTTCATAAAGAAAGTATACTGCAAACTGGAAAACCATTGTATTGTACTTTTTCCCTTTGTCTATAATTAACTGTCCTGCCCTGATCTGGCTTCCTATTTCTATTACAACACCCTCTCTTCAGTCTATTCAAGGCTGCTCCAGCCACTTCACACAGTTTCCAGCGATCCAAACCTCAACCTCTGTACTGAAGATAAGGATAAAATAGTGCTACAATATACCTTCTTGTTACCCAAAATGGAACCAAAACTCATTCATTCTATCACCATCTCCTTCCCCAACTATTGAAACCTTTTTATATCAGCAATTACCCTCACCATCTGTCCCCACTTCCTCTTTTGCTACTATACCTTTAAATCCATACATTGGCTTTCCATATGTCAGAATCTGATACAAACTTCTCATCCTTCCCTAGTAAGCTCTCCACAACACCACTCCTTCATACATCTGACACCTCATTTCCCTGACACCCTCTAAAATCTACCTCTGACCTGCGCCTCATCTCCTCTCTAATAATTAAAGATGCTCAGGCTCGGTTTTATGAAAACCGAACCCACCCGAACGTAGGGATCTGAGTAGGCCCACGAGCCGTCTCGGTACTTTTGCGCGTCCTTGGACCTGAATCGAGGCAAAGCGTCATTGTTGCATTGTTGGACCTCGTAGGTTTTGGATTCCATAAGTACCTCCCTCCCCAGGAGATCCAGCGCCATTGCTCACACAGAAACAGGGGTAGCAGTGTTCTTGTCACTCTCCATTCTCCGGTGACATTGCTCAGTGCCATTGCTCACACAAAAACAGGAGTAGCAGTGTTTATGTCACTCTCCAGTCTCCAGAGCTTTGTTCATACTGAAACAGGAGGGGTAGCAGTGTTCTTGTCACTTGACAAAAATTGACTGGAAATGACTGGAAATTAATGTTATTGAGGTTAATAATAATGTAGGAACAAAAAAAGAGCCAAATTATGTGATTTTAGCAAAAAAAATAGAGATCTTAGAAAAAAATAGGGATCCAAAACCAAAACACGCAAGGGCGGTTTTGCCAAAATTTAAACCAAAACACGAAGTGAATCCAGATCCAAAACCAAAACACGGGGGTCAGTGAACATCTCTAATAATAATCACCTCTCACTGCCCCCCGGTGGTAGTCAGTATATCGATGCTGACTGCCCCGACATCACTTACCACGACCTGAGGACTCTGAAGGGCTCCTTACCGACGAACACCGATGTCGAGTACGGTTGAAAGCGACTTGAACCACTCACGAACAAGTAATAAGCCGACTCCCCTTCATGACGTCATTCACCATGGCGACGAGATTATCGCTGTTCTTAATGGGGTAATGTAAGTATGCGCCTATGTACATTGTAGTTTACAAAGCCTTGTACATTGTAAATAGGCGCATACTTACATTACACCATTAAGAGCAGCGATAATCCCGTCAGCGACAAGGAGTGCAACTTTTGTGGCTGAAGTGCTTATTTTGTTTGGCCCCCCAACAAAACAAGGTATCAATGGGCTTAAGGCAGCTAAGGTAACAGTGTGTGTCAATGAACTCTACAGTGGCAACATGCTGTCATCATCTTCAGCCTCATCCTCACCCTCATCAGTGTGTACATCATCCAAACACAATATTAATTTAACCCCGCAGGAAACCACCATTACAGAAGTCTCTGTAACATAAATGTCAAAAACAAAAATGTATAAAAAGCTTGTATCTTTTTAAAGAAAAACACATCTTAAATAAAGGTGAAACTTTACTGTAGAAAAACATAATATTGCCAACATGTCATTTTACCCAAATATTAATAAGCATTCCAGCATCCGCAAGCTTTCTTCTCTCAGCTAGATCCCAGCACCTGCAATCTACATTGTTATCATCCTCACCCTCATCAGTGTGTACATCATCATCACCATTACATAATTCTCTGTATTGTTATCTAAATGCCAGTAAAGGCCTTCCTCGTGGAATTGAATTTGTAGTTCATTTTACGACAGAGCTGTCACGATTTTTGGGCAATTCTTTTAGACCAAAGCAAATGTCAAAATGTTCTTCTGAATCATCTGCATCATCCTTGGGTCTTTTAGAAAAGCTTAGTTTTTTCCTAACAGCAGTAGCCTGAGAAACTGGAGGGGACGCCGTCGTGTCAGGTACCACTTCAGCTGTCAACTTGCTCACCAGGGACCTGATTCATTAAGGATCTTAAATGAAGAGGATCCTTATTTCAGTCTCCTGGACAAAACTATGTTAAATGCAAGGGGTGCAAATGAGTGTTCTGTTTTGCACATAAGTTCAATACTGACTGTTTTTTCATGTAACACACACATATCAACTTTAAATTTCAGTGTGCAAATAAGCTATCAAGTATTTGTGTGTTACATGAAAAAACAGTAAGTATTTAACTTATGTGCAAAACAGAACACTCATTTGCACCCCTTGCATTTAACATGGTTTTGTCCAGGAGACTGAAATAAGGATCCTCTTCATTCAAGACCCTTAATGAACCAGGCCCCAGGAGCTCATTGCATCTCTTGTGATCTGGGACAGTGGGAAATAAAGAGAAGACATAGCTCTTAAACCTAGGATCAAGCACAGTCGCCAAAATGTTGTGATATGATTTCCAGAAGTTGATAACTCCCCGATCCTGGTGAAGCGATTAAAGTACTTCATCTACAAGTCTGACACTTGGCGTAATTTCTTTGTTTCATCTCCTCCTTCAATTTTTCAAGGTGCGTTTCCGAAAGTCTAATTAAGGGAATCACTTTGCTAGAGCTATCAGTGTCTGAACTCACTTCACAGGTGACTACTTCGATACTTTTCAGCACCTTGCACAACACAGAAAGTATTCTCCACTGCACTGGACTAAAATACATTCCCCCTCCTTTTCCAATGTTATGGCTTGTGGGGTAAGCGTGAATGGCTTTTCGCTGTTCCTCCATGCTCACAAGCATATGAAGTGTAAAATTCCACCTTGTCATCACCTCTTGCTTCACTTGGTGGCAGGGCAAAATAAATTGTTCTTGCAGCTGCTGCAATTTCCTACATACTGTTGCAGAATGCCAAAAATGTCCCGACAGCATCACCTGTACGTTCTGTCATTTTTCAAAAAGCTCTGTACCACCAAGTAGACTGTGTGAACAAAACAGGGAATGTGATGGGTTTCAGCTGTAATGCTCTCACATTATTGGTGGTGTTATCATAAATTATATATCCTCAGGAGAGTCCAAACAGGATAAGCCATGTTGCACTCACATCCCTTAGTTTTTCAAACAGGTTGTCATCGGTATGACTCTTAGTGAAGCCGCTGATACACAGAATAGCCTGCCTCAGAATAATCTGGCATTGTTGGGTACATGCTGCTGCTGTTCCTGCTGCTGAAGGCAATTCACCAACCTAGTAGGCTGTCACAGTCATACAATCTTTAGTTTGCCCAGTTCCGCTTATTCACATATCTGTGGGTAGAATGGCATTTTGTAGCCAAATAATTACATTTTATGAAACCTTCTGGTAGAGATGGGGAATTGCTTTTCTAGCATAATGGTGCCGAGATGGAATTTGGTAACGGGGACACAGGAACTCTGTCTAATTATCTGTCTAAAACCAGCTGCATTAATTGTGGAATACTAGCACAGTCGCCATAGCGTCTGTGATGCGCTTTGCAACTGGGTGACAGCTTTCATACTTGCTTCTTCTTGCTAAGGATTGTTTAACAGTTAATTGTTGTAAACTACTAGTAGTCTTCTTCTTGGTCTACTCCTGGGTTGAAGATTTACCCCCAGAAGCAGCAGCAGCGGGACTAATGCTCAAAAATTCTTCAGTGTAATCCTGGATAGGGTCACTAGTGAGTATATCGATGAGGAAAGTGTTGTCGGTGTGGCTTTACAAATGACTAGACAACTGTTGTCAGGATTGGGTAAAAATAATTGCACACATAAGAGCTGGATTTTTTTGGTCTTATGCCCAGGCATGACAATGGCCTTCTTATTATCACTGGCAAGAACTGCTTCCCCTGGTGCAGAACTTACACAAGCAACATCATCCTCATCATCATCCTCATCAACACCCTCATTAGCGCCGTCGTCAGCTACACAAATATCCCCTTCATCCTGTTGCAAATACAAAGTGGTATCCTACATTTGTGTATCACCGGCTACACTAAGAGGCACACCGCTGACAACCTGTTTGAAAAACTAAGGGATGTCATTGCAACATGGCTTATCCCGCTTGGATTCTCCTGAGGATATGTAATTTGTGATAACGCCACCAATATTGTGAAAGTATTACACCGGGGAGAATTCCATCACATTCCCTGTTTTGCTCAACTTGGTGGTACCGAGCTTTTTAAAAAATGACAGTGGCATGCAGGAGATGCTGCCTGTGTCCAGAAATAATTTGGGTCATTTCGGCATTCTGCAACAGCATGTAGAAGATTGCAGCTACTGCAAGAAGAATCAAATTTGTGGGGGAATGTACTTCAGGCCAGCGCACTGGAGAATACTCTCCGTGTTGTGCAAGGTGCTGAAACTACACTAAGTAGTTACCTGTGAAGTGAGTTCAGACACCGTTAGCTTGAGTCAAGTGATTCCCCTAATTAGACTTTTGGAAAAGCAGCTAGAGAAATTCAAGGAGGAGATTAAACTAAGCAATTCCGCTAACTATTTAGGATTTGTAGATCAAGTACTTCATTCGTTTTGCCAGGATCCGAAAGTTATCAACATCTTGAAATCAGATTTGATCACATTTTGGCAACTGTGCATGATCCTGGGTTTAAGAGCTATGTCTTCTCTTTCTTCCAGCTGACCCAGATCTCAAGAAATGCAATGAACTCCTGGTCAGCAAGCTGACAGCTCAAATGGTACATGACACGACGACTCATCTTTCCTCAGTTTCTTTGGCAACTGCTGCTAGGAAAAAAGTTAGCTTTCCCAAGACACCCAGCGGTAATGCAGATGAGTCAGCACAACATTTTGACATTTGGTCTGGTGTAAAAGAATTGCCCAAAAATCGTAACAGTTCTGTCGTAAAATGAACTACACATTCCACGGAGAAGGCCATTACAGGCAATTACATCAAAGTACACTTTGTATACACTTCTGTAATGGTGGATTCCAGCGGGGATGAATTAGTATTTTGTGAGGATGATGTACACACTTATGAGGGTGAGCATGATGATAGTGTAGTTGCTGGGATCTAGCTGAGAGAAGGGAGCCAGCTGATGCTGGTATGTTTGTTAATATTTTGGGTAGAATGGCATGTTGGCAATTTTATGCTTTTCTACAGTAAACTTTCACCTTTATAAGAGAGGTGTTTTTTTCTTTAAAAAGGTACAAGCTTTTTTTTTTTTACACTTTTGTTTCCCTGACTTCAAACCACTATGCGCTCGAACATAGGCTTTAGCACATGACGTAGAGGGAGTATCATCATGACTGAGACTGGAGAGTGACAAGAACAATGTGACTAAAGACCGGAGAGGGACAAGAACACTGCTACCCTTGTTTCTATGTGACCAACGGCACTGAGACTGGATAGTGACAAGAACAATGTTACTGAAGACTGGAGAGTGACAAGTACACTGCCCTCCTATTTCTATATGAGCTATGGCACAGTACAATGTGACTGCATATTTTGAAGATCACTGTCAGTCATATTATTTGAATTTCTGTTTCAGCACTAAACACTGCCACCTCTCCTATTTCTTGGTGAGCTATGGCACAGTACAATGTGACTCCAGATTTTGAAGAACACTGACCGCCCTATTATTTCTATTTCAGCAATGACAATTAGCAATGGAGCAATGGACCTCTCCTGTTTCCGTGTGAGCTATAAGAACACAGTACAATGTTACTGCAGATTTTGAAGAACACTGACAGTCCTATTATTTCTATTTCAGCAATGACAATTAGCAATGGAGCTATGCCACCTAGACTATAAACTGCCAACAAAACTGGGACCTCTTCTGTTTCTGTGTGCGCCAGTGTCGGACTGGGGCATGAAGGGCCCACCGGGGGACTGAAACGTTATGGGCCCACCAGAGGGGGTGTGGCCAGCCATCATAGAGGCGAGACCAGACACCAGACACTAGAGGGGGAGTGGTCAGCCCACGAAGGACAGCTAACACCATAGTGTAGTATATAAAGAATGCAGTGTGTATATAGAGTACACAGTCTTCACATGCCCCTTAGATTGGGCAGAACAGTCATCAAACATAGGGATTGTCCCACTAAACCTGGCTTGGCTAACCTGTTGCACTCCATGTGTTGTGAAACTACAAGCCCCAGCATGCTTTGCCAATATATAGCAGCTTATTGCTGGAAGGCTATGCTGGGACTTGTAGTTTCACAACACCTGGAGTGCCACAAGTTAGCCTAGCCTGCACTAGACTCAGAACATTTGACAGACTGTTCTACCTGTTCTTGTCACTTTTACCACCTCTGGCTGCTGGTTTCTTTAGTTGCGGCTTGTCTGAATCCTGGAATGTTGGGGGCTCTATTTGGAAAAAATAATGGGTACATTTAGAAACTTCCAACCAGCCCCGGCATTAATTCAATAGGACCTACAATTAATACTTAGGCCTTCTTCCAACCCCAAAATTAAAGTAATAGTATTCCCATTTAATAAACCTATTTTAACTCCCTCCAGACAGCCCCTGAAATAAATGAATCACATTTATGTATAATAAATATACCTATTTCACGCAATTGTCACTACCATTAAATAATTAATATTCACATTTAATAAACAGACCTCATGCTTCTCAAACTCAGCCCCACATTCAATTAATAGCCCCCAAACTACCCTATCTTAAATTAATAGTCCCCACTATAAAATTAAATTGCTCCACCTTCATCCTACAAACAAAATAGCACCCATTATTTAGCCACCACCTACCACACACACATTACATTGCCACAAGCCTGCTGTGCCATCACACACATTACTGTGCCCCTTCATCACCATGCTGTGCCTCCTTATGATCACACTGAGTCCTCCATGTTGCTTTTGCCCCCCCCTTCTCCTGGCCCCCCTTCATCACCTTGTGCATTGCTGCTTTTGCTCCCACCTTCATTACCCTATGCCATGCTGCTCTGGCCCCCCCTTCACCTTGTGCCATGCTGCTTTGGCTCCCCTTCACCCTGTGCCATGCTGTTTTGGACCCCCTTCACACTCTGTCATACTGCTTTGGCCCCCCTTTCACACTCTGCAATGCTGTCTGTGCTCCCCCTTTTCACACTCTGCCATGCTATTTGTGCTTCCCCTTTTCACTCTCTGCCGTGCTCCCCTTTTTCACTCTCTGCCGTCCTCCCCTTTTCACTCTCTGCCGTGCTCCCCCTTCACTCTGCCGTGCTCCCCTTTCAATCTGCTGTGCTCCCTTTTCACTCTGCGTACCCCCCTTGCTTCTGTTCCTTCACTTACCTTTTCTATCCGCTTCTTTCTTCTGTTGATGTCTTCTGTCTTCTTCCCGACTCCTCTCTGCGGCACTACTCGTTGAACGTCGGGCTTGATGACGTCACGCCCGACACTAAGTTCGAACGGAGCAGAGAAGAATCGGTGAGCTTCATGGTCACGTGGGTATACTTTTTTTTTTTAAGTTTCCCGCTCCCCCCATCAACGAAGAGTCGAGCGATCAGGGTTGGGGCCTACCAGGGGATAGCCTGGTCCCCGACGGCCCAGTCCAACCCTGGTGTGAGCTATGATAACACAGTACAATGTGACTGCTGATTTTGAAGAACACTGACAGCCCTATTATTTCTATTTCAGCAATGACAATTAGCAATGGCGCAATGCCACCTAGACTGTAGACTGGCAACAATACTGGGACCTCTCCTGTTTCTTAATGTGTGAGCTATAATAACACAGTACAATGTGACTGTGTCACGGCGGTTACCTGTGTCAGCGCCGCTCCTCCGCTCCGTACTGCCGCACTTCCGGGTAGGTCCCGGCGGCAGATTAGCTGATCTGGGCGGGGAATTCAAACTCCTACTTCAGGCCTGCTCTGACACACTGTAGGTGTCAGAGCAACGTGTTACCTGTATCTGGCTGCACTTCCTGTGCTTTGGCTTCCCTGGTGTTCTCCCTTGTGACTTCTGATCTCTGTGTACCGAACCAGCTATCCTCCAGACTACTCTGCTGCCTTATCCCTGGTACTGCATAACGGACAGATCTCTGTGTACCGAACCAGCTATCCTCCAGACCATTCTACTGCCTAACCCCTGGTACTGCATAACGGACAGAGCTCTGTGTACTGAACCAGCTATCCTCCAGACTATTCTTCTGCCTTATCCCTGGTACTGCATAAACGGACGGATCTCTGTGTACCGAACCGGCTATTCTGGACTACGCTTCTGCTCCTGGGGCTGTACCGCGGATTGACTCCTGCATTCCACCAGTCTCTACTCCAGATTACTATCTTCTGAATATACGGTTAGTGATTTCAGTTATCTATTCTTCTGTGGATCTGACCGTGCCGCTACATGTCCATCTCATAGAACTCTTTCCTTACGTCAGTAGGCTAACCTGGGGGCCGCGACCTGCAGCAAAACCCACCCTGCCTTCCGGCGGTTCTTGGAGAAGACCGGGAGGGCCGTTAGACTCCGCGCCCTAGGAAGGCCGGCGTAAATACTGACTAAGGTAACCTTGAAACCTAACAGACTGCAGATTTTGAAGAACACTGACAGCCCTATTATTTCTATTTTAGCAATGACAATTAGCAATGGAGCAATGGACATCTGCTGTTTCTGTGTGAGCTATAACTCAGTAGAATGTCTCTGGAGACTTTTAAGAAAACTTCCACCCCTCCTCTTTCTGTTTCTGTTTCAGATATGACACTGCCCAACTGCACTAGAGACTGCCAAGAACTGTGCTACCCCTTCTGTGTCTCTCTGTGAAATGGCAAAGGAGGGCAGTGCTTATAGAATCCAAAACTCAAGAGATCCGACAACGTAACGATTACGTTTTGCTTTGTTTTCACTTCCAAGGGCGTGCGAAAGTACCGGCTTTGCTCGGTACATCGGATCGGCGAAGTTCAGGTGGGCTTGGTTCTCTTGAGAACCGAACCTGAGCATCTTTAGTTAATTTTCTACTGGAGATATCCACGAAGAAAGAACATACATCAGTGCAATAGATATGCAAAGAAAGAACTTGCATCAGTGCATCAGATCAACAACAAAAGAACATGCACTAGTGCTTTATAAAGCCAGGGGCCAGCTGGCCAGAGGAACTAAATAAAATGATTTGTAAATCTGAAGTGAAATGGAAAAAAATTAGCTTGAAAAGGCTTTGCATACATGCTCCAACTTGAATGTAGTCTACATCAGTGGTCGAAGTGGACATTTAGAAGTGGTAGTATGGAAATTTAGAAGTGGCCATTTAAAAAATGAAATGGGAATATAAGTGAATTGAATTTGATAATGTTACAATGCAGTCAGTATGAGAAGTGGTGTTATGGCGTACTACCATATACACCCCCACTTTGACCACTGGTCTACATGCTAAAATGCTCATGTGCTTTAGGCTATGTAGGCAAGACAATGAATTCCCTGAAAGATGGAATTGACACACCCTTGACCAGACATGTAAAAGGAGCTGGCCATAATGTTTCACAATTATTCTACCAGTTTAGAGACCGTGATAAGCCCCTTTAATGAGGATGGAAGGGATAGAATTAGTGGCACTATATAAATAAATGATGATGATGATGACGATGATGATGATAGAAACAAATTATACATCAGGGTGAGGCAAGATGGTCTTACCAGATAGGGGCAGAGACTTCATATGGGATGAGTGGTTATATTTAAAGTAATTTTTTGTGAGCCTTATTCTTACTAATAGTCTATGTAGTCTATATACATTTTGAATGTTTCTATATGCACCTTTTGTGTTCTTACATATAAGGTCCCACTATTGATGTAAATGTAACCAATTGCTGAGTTTGTTGCAGCTACTTATACATTATTTTGTTTTGAATATTTAGGAGAAATATGACTGTCATGTAACACATACTTTGTGAACTGGACTATTGATGGTACAAAATCTCTTATTTTTTCTTTTCTTTTTTTTTTAAATTAAAAGATAAAAAGTATATATATTCAAATGGTTCTATTTGTTTTGTGTGTATTGGTAACTCCTACTGCTGGTGTGTTATTTATGGTTGCCCGATGTGATGATTTCTGTGATGGGAGATTGTGCCACATCCAGTTTGGGATGTTGATGTTGTTGCGGTCACTGCAGACAGTGATTTGAGTCTTTCGGCTTCTTGATCCGTCCGCCAGACTGTTCTGAAGGGATATGAAAAAAGCAGCTCATTATTAGATGTACCTAATAAAGTGGGCATCCATGGTTTAATGCTTTAAAAGTTCTTATATGAAAAATATTTGCATTTTATATTTAGAGTACCATTAAGAACACATTCTGCCATGTCTCACTGATTACCCATTGCTTAGTAAAGTGATCACTGAATCTATTGTATCCATTTTCCTGGTCAATAAATGCATAACCAATATTTCTTACTACAATCTAGCATTCAGTTGCAGGAACTCTGCTTTGCTACATAGTTTGACTCGAGAGCTTGTAAAATCCCATTGTGTTAGGTATATTCACTGGGCCATTTATCCACATATTGATGCCGGCTGTTTGCAAACACATAACATTACCAGATGTGAGCAGAGACAAAATATATGTTACATAGATCTAGGGTGGATTATTTCTTAGCCTTTTATGTTTTGAGCAGTGGAGCCTTTGTACAAAGTTCATAATAACTTAAAAAACGAAGAATCAAAGAAAAAAATGCACTTTAATGCAAAACCACTGTAGTGAATTCAATTACTGTAAAACGTTACTCTGAGATACATAGAGATTTCCATTGTGAATAACAAGGAATCTATAATAGATGTTTCCCAGGCACAGTTAAAAGGTTGCTAAACCTAAAATACAAATAGGGTGTGCCTAGCTATCCCACTGCCTAAGGCTCTCACCTATTACACATACTAGTTTAACTATTTATAGTAACAAATATACCACTTCACATTCACTTGACAACAGACTACAATATTAGGTGTAACCATACAGTGTTACCATGGTGACGCTGCCTCTCATTTGCTCTTATTTGCTGGCACAGGCTAATCCAGGATTTACTTGATGGCACAGGCTAAGCCTGACTTATCACACAGGTGCCCAAGAAGTACATACACAATGCTTCTAAATACTCCTAATTATCCAGGGCCTTATGTCCACTACTGCCATACAGGCCTAGTGCCCGAAAAGTACCAAAGGCCTTGTGCCGAAGGGTAAGAATGATATGGTATATACCAAGCCTACACTATATGGTGATATAGTGTAGGCATGAGCCTTACCTGACTCTAGCAGCTTTCATCGACAGAAGGGGCACAACAAAAGTGCTATCATGTCCCCTTGTTGCTTTTTCTTGATGAAGTCCTCAGCAGTCTTCTTGCTCCTTGTAGCCGCTCTCCGGCTCTTTGCTAGCTGTTGGCCTCTTCTGACTTTTCTCTTCCTTTCCACCATTCTCTCTCTTCTATCCGGCGTCTTCTTTGTTGATCTTCTTACTTCTATCCGCCATTTTCTTACTTGACCGTGCCGCTTCCTTCTTGATTGTGGCGTCTTCTTTCTGGCGGTCTTGTCAGCTTTACTTTCGGCGTTAAACTGAAACTGTGCTGTGCATAATAGCCGTTGCGCCTACGCAGAGCGGTGTTGCGACGAGCCCCGGTTGGCTTATTGCCACGCCAAAGATTCAAATGGCTGGTGGTGAGCACTGATTGGCTTATCGTCCCTGCCACCGATTGGCTGGCAGCAAAACGTTTCCGATTGGTCCCTGACCTAGAAGGAAGAAGAAGGAGGACCTGCCATCACTGGATGCAGGGACAGGTGAGACAGTCGGGGGACACTTTACCATAGCAGCAGCACCTGCAGGAAGCTACAGCACCACAAGGAAAAGGTAAGTAGAGTAAGAGGTTTCAATGTAAGTGAAGGAGAGTGGTAAAAGGTTTTTCATGCAGTGTAGGTTGGGGTGTGAAGTATTAGTTTAATGATAGGAGTGAGGGTGGGGGCTAATCAATTAATGGTGGTGGGAGCTATTAATTTTTTATTTGATGGTGGGGAATATTTAATTTAACAATGTGGTTATTGTGGGAACTAATAATATAAAGTGGGGTGATGGGACTATTAATTTAATGCTGGTTTGCTTTGGGAGCAATTAATTGAACATGGGTCTGAGGTTGAAGAGAAATAGGGCCATTTATTAAATGTGAATACAAATTGTTTAAATGCTGGGCTGTTTAGGAGGTAGTAGGTTTATTTATTAAATGTGGATACTGTTAATTTAATGTTGGAGCAGGTTGGAAAAATATTTGAATTTATTGAATGTGAATACTAATAATTTAATGTTGGAGCAGGTTAGGTATATAGGCCTATTTATTAAAAATGAAGGCTATTAATGTCAGGGTGGTTGCAGAGAGGGATGCCTAATTATTAAACATGTTTTTTTTTTATTTAATGCTGGGCTGGTTAGGTAGAGGGAGGCTTAAAGTATGGGCTTCCCTACACTTTTTCCAAAGAGGGCACCAACAGTCCAGGATCCAGACAAGCAGCAACAACTGAGCTTAAGAGTCCAGCAGCCGCAGCTAGTGAAAACTTCAAGAACAGGTAGGAGAGAGCAGGTTTGCCAACAGTCCTGATTCTGGTGATTAAGCCTTGATTTTGGGTGACTGTCCCGCTCAGTCAGTCTCACTGCAAAGACAGTTGGGAGGTATGTCCCATTTCACACTGCACTGCTCATGAAGGAGGAGCTGCATACCCCTAACAGTAGTGCTAGGGACAACATCAGTGGGGTACAGGGAGTACAGCTGTATGGGGCCCAGCAGCAGAGTGGGGCCCCACCAACTCTGGGCCCAAACATATTTATTAGGGGCAGGGGCCTCCACAGTGAATTAAGTGAGGTAGTAGGCGCCACTTATAGGCAGCAGATGCATCTGAAATGTGAGAGTTGGTGTGAGGAGAGACCTCTGCGCATAATTAAGAATGCGGCACTGGGCCCCTTTGTAGGTAGCATGTCTGCCTCTGCTCCCAATATGTCAGAGCCCCACAGTTGTTGCTATTAGGTCCAGTCCTAGAGAGGAGCCAAAAGGAGACATCATGAAGACGCAGAGAGGTAAATAAACTACTGCATGCGTTAGATGGAACCGGAGATGGTGGGAGGGAGTCAAATGTTGGGTAGAGAATAATTTAAAAAATAATGTGAGGTAAGAGAAGGAATGAGGTAGGCCCTGCCTGTTACATTTGTACTGGGTCCCGCATATTCTGGTGGCAGCCCTGAGTAATGCATACAGGACTGTCCATCTATTTGGAGGGGCTGCAGGGGATTGGAGAGAAGCCTAGCGCTGTATAAAATGACTTTCACTCCCAGTCTGGTCATGGCCAATCTGGTGGCATAGCGTGGACACATAGGCTTATTACAATAAGTAGACAGTATGAAATTTTGCTGTGGCGTCATTTATATTATATATTGTATAACCCTTTGTGTTATGTTTTCGTTTTGAGGCTCTGATAATTCCATTATACTGGATGCATGATCTTGATGCTCGCTATTATTTGTATTGGTCTATTGATTTCTCAAGCCTGTAAATCTAATTGTATCATATTATATGTATTAATGTGATTGTCCATGATGAACACATATAATATTTTGTTTACAAGTTTACAAATAGGTTTTATATTACTGTAACACCCTCTATTGATACACTGCAATACATTTATATACACATCTTTAAATATTGCATCTATCAGTTTCTATAGATCTTCAAGATGTTAAAGGGATCGTCCACTTCTGGACAATGTCCTCCTAATATAACCCCCTCCCCGCCTATTTTCACTGCAGAAGCACAGATTAAGTCCTTAAGCCCTGCAAGCAGGATCCAGCTTCTGGTACTGTGAATGTCCCACATTTCACCTGTTTTTAAATGAGAAAGCAGGTTAATATGAGTGGATGTACAAAAATAGACAAACCCTTTAAAGCTCATTTAAGGCTCATTTTTGAAGCTGCAAATAGTCCCATAGTGCAGATGTCATTTTGTGATGTTATGTGCTATTATAGTGAGAATATACCCATTTATATGAGTTCACCGCATGCCTTAGAAGATAGTGTCAACTGTGGGTAAAAGAAATGTTGCTTATTCTGGTGGGTGAAGGCTGGCAGACTGGCAGATTGGGAAGTTGCTTGTTAGTTACGCCCTAGGTGCAGCAGTGTTAGCAATCAACTATGTTCCAATACCTCCCACCACACAAATCCACCACAATGAGATTAAAAATCTATTAAATAATGGCTTAATGTAACGGCCTGAATAATTTTGGTGCTCCAATCAACAGTCGGTATCCACTAAACTCTCTAAAGCAGCGAGTAACTCACTTCCATGTCTAGTATCCAACAATGTACAATGTACTTTTGTTACCAGTCTTCATAACAGTCTATGTCATAACTACTTGTTCAAAACCCAGACAAGAATGAATCAGGAGGTCAATCTAATAGTTTATTATTTTTAATCTCTTTGGACTACCTCAGGAAAGAAGAAAGAAGATCCCGTATGAATTTAGGAGTATAGGAAATATGTAAGCAAGGTCTTTGGGGTAATTATAATTTTAATTAAAAGTGTTTTAAAATCAGTGACGCCCTGCTTTTTTACAAGTACTATTATGGAACTACATGTCCCAGTGGGCAGGACATGCTGGTACTTGTAGTTCCACAAGCTCCAGCATGCTCTGGCAGACATGGGCATTCTGGCGCTTGTAATTCTACAAGCACCAGCATGCTCAAGCAGTCAGTGGCTGCAGGGCTTGCTGGGACATATAGTTCTACAATAGTACTTAATCTATTTTTGACAATCTACTATTAGCCTGACAAAACCAGAAAAGAAATAAGCCTGTGCTTGGTTAATCCTATATTATATATGGTACCAACTGCACGGCAATATAAATGCCCAATATGTATGTAAACCAGAAAGTCAATTGTTGTCAGTGCTTATCCTTTACACTGTACATCTGTGTTTTTTTAGCAAAATAAAAGCATGAGGTATTGGTTTGTATTTTGATCAAAGCATTTAAGCCTGCATCCAACCATCAAGGGATAACTCATTGTACGCAAACAAAATTTAAATGCAGTTAAAATCAGATGCACTCACCTCCCAGGTATAGGGGCTCCCAGGTCCAGGAAGAGCCCCAGTGTTGTTGAGCATTTGGCTGGTTTGCCCTGAGGGGGTCCATACGCTGTTTTTGGGTTTGATTCCCATAAGGAATTCCACCCTTTGCAGCTTTCTGTTATGTTTGTGTTGGGGGAATATTTATTGATGTATTGTGTGGGGGGATTTATTGATGTAGTGTGTGCGTGCTGGTATTTATTGATGTAATGTGGGGTTGGTGTGGTTTCTGTAATAAATGTAGGGGCTACAAATGAAATTTAGGGGGTCATTAGGGGAAATTGGCCTATATGTTAAAAATGAATGTTATTAACTTAAAGTCAGGTCTGTATGTAAAGCAGCCTATTTGTTAAATGAAGGTGCTATAAAGTTCATGTTGAAGCTGATTTCGGGGTATGATTGCGTAGAGTGTTTACTCGCTCGGCTTTGTACCAAGCCCTTTTCCAAACAGGTCTCCAACATTCCAGTATATGGCCAAGCAACAACTGAGCTTCAGACACTAGCAGGTAATGGCCTCTGGTCTTAACAACATTGCAACTAAAATTATTGACTTTCCATACCAATTTTAAAATGATATACAAAGACACATAAAATAAGTTTATTATTATTATGCTGTGTTACCATGTGATTATGCCATATTTATATTTGGAGAAGAATGGTTGTGGTTTGCCTTGATGGCTAAAGCACCTGGCTTGTTCCACCAAGATTTACAATTATTTAGAGGATTTATTACACCCTGGCCTGACTCTCAAAATTTACTGAAGTGTGTTTTTTACATACTGCATGTTTTTTTGGCACTTTGATGTGCGGTTTATAAACCGTGCAAATCTCTACAGGCCACACAACACATTAAAGCGTATTATTTCAAACTGCAAATTCTGAACCGCAATCCTGATTTTTACATATGGAAGGTATACAAATTGTCCCGTGTATCAAATAGTGATTTGTCAAACCGCATGGTTCTGGCAAGCGAAATAGCTTAAACCACGTGCTGTTGGAGTTATCTTGCTTGTATTAGAAATGGAATTTTTTGTAAAAAATAACATGTCCCTCCTTCCCAAAATCTTGTGGCACTATAGGTGCCAGTATGCACTGACACCCCGTGAGTGTTCATGCATGCTGGCACTTGTAGAATTACAAGCGCCAGCATGCAAAATGGGCACTAGTGCATACTTGCACTTGTAATTGTCAGAATCACAAGGTGGAGTTGGTGATACCTGCCAGCAGTTGGCGCTACTGAGTACTGAGGCGCGTAGTCTAACACGCCCCTGGTTTCCACCAGGGACCCCCGCAAGGAGGTATGGATTTCGCTGCAAGGGACGTGCAGGTCGCAGCCCTCGGTATCAGTTAGCTGGCGAGATAACAATTGAGGCAGCGGTGATGGCCCACCAGGAGGCAGGATGGAAAGAATAGTCAGCAAGCCGGGTCAGAAGCAGGAGAATGGTCAGGAAGCTGGGTCAGTACCAATAATCACTCGAAGCCAAAATCAGGAACCAAAGGAGAAGTCAGGAACAAGCCGGGGTCAGATTCCAATAAGCAATATCACAGGAACAAACGCTGAAGCAAGGCTGAAGACCAAATACTCTTGCAAGCAAATGGCCTCAGTGAGTTCCTTAAATAGAGGAGAGAGATCCCTGATAGGTGCGTCAATCGGCAGGAAAACTGCAACCAATCGCCGGTTAGTCGCAGGGCGCGGACCGTGGTGTCTTGCGCATGTGTACTGATGGCAAACAGGAACAGCGTCATGTTGCTATGCGACGGTTGCCAAGCTCAGCGTATGCATGCGAATGGAATGGCAAAGCGTACCTAAGCAGCGGGACGCCGATTCTGCAGGGTGGCAGGCGCCCATTTAGCGGCAGAAGCAGGATGGCGCCTGACAATAATACCACAAGAGGTTGCACTACAAGAGTTGCCTCTATAATAAATAAAAAATGATTGGCCTGATTCTCAAGAAATAAATAATGATATCCCTGATCCTTAAAAAATAAATAATGGCCCAATCCAAAATACATAAAAATGCTGAGAAGCCAATCAAGAGCAGTCTATTTATTTGTCCCTACTATGTATCTGTGATTGGCTAAGCAGTGTAAGAGACCACTCCTAATTGGCTGCCCGACTATTAAGTGGCCAGGCTCATCAGAGCTTAATTCAATTTGCACTAGGTACTCCTCAATAGCGGCCTGTTTGGTACATATTGTTTTTATTCTTTTCATATATGGATTATCTTCTTCCCATTGGATTACATTGGACAAAGAAAGAATGAAGATGGATGGTAAGTATTTATTATAGGCACAGTTTTTTTACACATTTTTAATTGATGGCAAAAAGTAGTTATTAATTATGGGAACATCATTTTTTATTATTTTGGATTGGGCCATTATTATTTCTTTCTTTTGGATCGTGGGGCATTATTTATTCTAGTATAGCATTAGCCCAAGTGGCATATGCGAATCACAATGCACTAAATGCTGTATGTATATATATAACTAATGCATTCACTCACATGCACACTGCATATATTATTTTTTACCTATATCCAGTATGACCTGCATCTGATTTGTGCTACTTTGTGTTGGGAGAAGACACTGTAAAATGTTTTTTTCTTGCAATGCAACATATTTCCACAAGATGGCAAGCCCCTATAGGCTATCTTATTGTAACGTTAAAAAAAGTTGTTTTCCCCATACAATTTATTTAGCCTTTTTTTTTTTTTTTTTTTTTTTTTTTAAAGGGCATAAATACAACAAGGTAAAAATACAAGGTTCATATTTTGTAGGGAACATTTAACATGTAAACAAACAATAACACATGAAAGTGTTTATATGCCAAATGGCTGATATTCTTCCTCTGCACATTCACCTTCTAACCCTTAGAATAAAGATAATTTCATAAATACCTGAAATAAGACATGAACACAGATTTCAATTTTGACGCACTAAGGTTACAGTTTTAATTTTAAATGATGGTCCCATCGAAAGCAAATTCAAGACAACTAATACTATACAAACAAACAGAGATAGCCAATCGGCCCAGAATCCCAGTGGCTACTTTAACGGTGTAAGAGACGCTACACCCCTTCTGGCCTTAAAGGGCATGTTCACTGAAACGATACACAGGGCATTCGCAGAAATTACCCTTCATTTATCAAAATAAAACAGGTATCAGGATGATAAAATGAGGTGGTGGGCGGATGTGGGGGAAGGGGTTTTTATGGGACGTGAGGTATGCATAAGATGGGTGTTAGATAAGATGGGTGAGTATTGTTCCGATTGCGCATTAAGGTAGTAGAGAAAAGAGGGTCGGGAAGAATAATTTAAAGTAGACATTGTATTAAGCATGGCAGTGACAATTTTGTCCTTCTCTAAAAAGCCATGATGCCCAGACCTGAGTAAAGAGATCCGACCTGCCAGTAGGTGATTTTTTTTTTCTATGTACGCAACGTGCCAGATATGGTTTTTGACTGCTGAGAGAGGTGTTGGACCTGCCTGTTTACAATGGGATGCAATAGCTGGTTAATATATGAAATTAAATTTAAGTATTCATAAAAATCCAAGGGTCTTTAGAAATGAAAGCTTCCATCAAGGAGACAATGAGTCTGTGGATCTTGTCCCAAATCAGAGATCTTAAGGTATGTCCACCATATATGATAGAAGGTGGTCTCAATTCCTCCAGCTGGCTGGATCAGAGGGAACATAGGATTATCCCAAATATGGTTATTATTATTATTAATTTTTATTTATAGGGCGCCACTAGGTATCCGTAGCGCCGTACAGGGACAGACAGAAACACGATACAGGGTGAGACAGCACAGTACAGTTAACAGAAATCACAGTAACTCAGAAGCTCAATGAACAGCTAGATTAGAGGTGAGCGCCCCCATTGGGGTAGAGACAGGGGCCGGAGGACCTCACGGAGGAGACAAGGAGCTGGAGAGCAGAGTTAAGGTGGTGGAGAACAGGAGAGGAGGCCCTGCTCAGAGGCGCGTACAATCTAAGGGGAGGGTAGGACGGACAGAGACACAATGGTAGGAGGAGGGAATGGGGAGAACGGAGGCAGAGACGGAGAGGGGGGGGGAGGAGAATGAAAAGGAGGGAAGTAGGAGGGGGACAGGAGAGGGAGGGGGGTAGGGGGAGACTGGGAGGAGGTCAATGGGTGGGGGACGGAAGGGCTTTAAGGAAGAGGTGGGTTTTTAAGGCCCGTTTGAAGCTGGACAAGGTAGGGGAAGTTCTGATGGAGCGGGGGAGCTGGTTCCAGTGGAGGGGGGCAGCGCGGGAGAAGTCTTGAATGCGAGCATGGGAGGAGGTAACCAGGGGGGAAGAGAGGCGGCGGTCGTTAGCCGAACGAAGAGGGCGGGATGGAGCATGAATGGAGATAAGGTTGGAGATGTAGGGAGCAGTGGAGTTGGAGAGGGCCTTGAAAGTAAGAGTGAGGAGCTTGAACACGATTCTGTAGGGGATGGGGAGCCAGTGGAGGGATTGGTAGATGGGGGAGACAGAAGAGGAGCGGCGAGAAAGGAAAAAGCGGCTGCATTGAGTACGGAGCGAAGGGGAGCGAGATGAGAGCGGGGGAGGCCAGTAAGGAGGAGGTTACAGTAGTCCAAGCGGGAGATGATAAGAAAGTGGACAAGGGCTTTAGTGGCATCTTGGGAGAGGAAGGGCCGAATGCGTGCGATGTTGCGCAGCTGGAAGCGGCAGGATTTGGCGAGAGAGAGGATGTGAGGGACAAAGGAGAGAGAGGAGTCCAGGGTGATGCCGAGGCAGCGAAGTTGAGAAACAGGGGAAATAGAGGAGTTGAGAGCAGTGATAGAAAGGTCGGAAGGGCAGGGGGAGTGAGTGGGGGAAAGACAATAAGTTCGGTTTTTGTGAGATTGAGTTTGAGGAATCTAGAGGACATCCAGGAGGAGATGGCGGAGAGGCAGGCGGACACCCTGGAGAGGAGGGAGGGAGAGAGATCGGGAGAGGAAAGGTAGAGTTGGGTGTCATCCGCATAGAGGTGGTACTTGAGACCAAAGGAGCTGATGAGTTCACCGAGGGAAGAGGTGTAAAGGGAGAACAGTAACGGTTAATACGTGAGATATCAGTCAAGAGGCCAAATTTATATATACATAAGATCCATATTATCAGTGTGATTCTGAGGGTAGGTAACAAATTTAGATTACTATTCGATGCAGCCTGTGCTAGGTGCATTATCAGTAGTCATTTGATATCAGGAAGCCCTCTACCACCTGTTAGAATTGTTTTCTTGAGAATTGATTGTTTGATTCTTGGGGGCCTCCCATTCCATATGAACTGGGAGCATGTCGTTTATACATCAACAAATACTGAATGGGACTGCTACTGGTAGAGTATGGAAATAAAATAATAATTTATGGCAGATTTTCTTAACTCCAGTCCTCACGCACCACCAACAGCTCATGTTTTCAAGATTTTTTAATCATGCACAGTTGACTTAGTCTACTTGGCTGGGTCAGTAATTGTCCCACATGTTCCACAGACAGTAATCCTCAAAACATGAGCTGTTAGAGGTGCGTGAGTACTGTAGTTAAGAAACACTGATTTAGGTATATTCATTTTAAGAGCTATGATCCTACCCAGCCACCATGTTATGAAGGGTCTCCAACAGGAGATTATGCTCAACAATGGTGGAAAGTTTGCTTGATCAAGGGTTTTGTATTATGGTGTTAGGGAGATCCCAAGATGCTTATTTATTTGGGCTGTCGCTTAACGTTGAAGGAAGAAGCAAGATGGTGTTTGTCCTGTTGGGGGATGTAGAGGATCAAGGCTTCTAATTTTGAGAAATTTATTTTGTATCCTAACACTCTGCTATAACCGTCAATAAATGTATAAAGCTTATGGATTATTTGTGGTTGTGTAAAGGTAAGAATTATGCAAATATTTGAGATAGAGATAGAGATAGAGATATTTTAATAGAGATATTTTATAGTTGGAGTCTCCCACCTTCACTCCCTGAACATTATGTGATGCTCTAACCATATCTACTAGTGCAAATACTAATGAGGACAGTAGGCAGTCCTATCTTATGCCATGATGTTGACCAGATTTTAAAGGGACCTGTTAATTAACATTCTGGCTGCAGGTTAGGTGTGTAAAGCTTTTATGTCCATAAGGAAATCGCCTGTCAGGCCAAATTTCTTTAGCGTCTGGATCACAAATTGCCAATATATGCCGTCAAAGGCTTTATCTGCATTGAGCAAGAGGATAAACGCTGGGGTTTCAATGCTATGATAATTTGAATCAGGTCAATTGTTCTTCTCGTGGTGTCCCTGGTCATCCTAAACCCAACTTGGTTATGATGTTTCAAAGTCAGAATTACTTGGTTTAGGCGGTTAGTCGTATTCTTAACATAGAGCTTGATATTGTTCTTTAAAAGCGATATGGGCTTATCATTGGCACAGTTAATGTTTTTTTTTTCCTTCTTTATGAATGACCACAATCCTTGCTTGTAGCATGGTATTTGGAAAGAGAGTTCCCTGGAGGGGCATGAAGGTGAGGTATCAGATCGTTAGGGACATTTTGTAATAGACGGCCCAAAAAGTCATCAGAGCCTGGTGATTTGGCAGATTTCTGATATTTGATAACTTTGGCAAATAGGCAACATCTTCAATTAAATTTTACAAAATAAAATGTCAATAAAATTATTTCTTGTTACCAGTTCCTATATGTTTTTTTGGTAAATTTTTTGTGTTTGGACAATTTATTTTTCAAGACAAGTTCTCTTGAAAGGCAGTCCTTTCAAGGTTTTTCCAGAAACCTGTTAAAGTATCACTGAATACTACAATTAGAAATGCTTGAAAATTTTTAACTGAATTGACATTCAACTGACCCTGATTTAAACTTGTGCTTTGAAATTTGCAACTTGCATTTGAGGTTCGCTGTTCACATTTGTCATCTGTGTTAAAATAACTGTTTTTTCTATTTTTTTTTATTTCGAAACAATATTTAAATAACATTTTTAAATAATTAAGAAAGATTTGAATTTTTTTTTTTTTGTATTCAAACTGTGACAAATGATACAAGGTGGTATCTCTATCTACAATATTCATTCTGAAGTGGAGATAGTGATAACGGGATTCCTTTATAAATAGCCACCTGGAGAAACGGTTTGCCAGAGGGGACTACCAACTGCAATGGCCGGCTGAACCTATTGATATACTGGGATAAGTTATCATGTGTGCAAAGCTAAATCAAATTTTCAACTGGAACTGAAAAAGGGAATTGAAGAATTTAAGCTTGAAATAGATGCCCCTAAGCCCAAAACCGATGAGTTACGTCAATTCCAAGTAGTTCTCGACCATGAATTGGTATCCCTGCGCTCCGAAATAGGGTCACACAAAAAGAAACATGATCGATCAAGCAGGAATAATTTAGGAATCTGCAATGTTTCTGAAAATATCACCAACACATCTCTCTGTGTCTTCCTCAGAGGCCTTTTCACGCATATGCATACAACCAGACCTTTCTGACGCTGATCTTCTTATGAACACAGCGCTTAGAGCCAAACCCGACAGTGGAATAAAACCCAGGAGATCATATTCTGACTACATTAATTTGAATAAAATTTTTTTGTCTGACATTGTAGACAGCCCTCACATTGACTTCCAAAATATGCAGGTTCAAATATGGCAGGATCTGGCACTTTTTATGATCCAAAAGCAGAAAGACTTCAAACGATCATGAAAAATCAGCACAATTTTAAATACAGTTGGCTTTTTCCATTTCAACATCAGGTATATGCCACACACTTCGCTAAAACAGTAAAACAAGATCAGGAGATGCCTTTGAAGCTGGGAATTCTACCAGAGCCTAACAGGCCAAGTTCCCTAAAGCTGCAAAAGTTCCCCACCATGACACAACACACCCATCGCCTCCTTGAATCTAAGAGCCAATGAGGCATTTCCTCCCTTGACAGACGTACACTACATACCTTGGCTCTCTCACCTTTACATTGGAAAGTCTCCAACTGTCCTTTAGAACGACTTACAAAAATAGATCTATTCACCAAACGATCAACTTATTAAATTTCATTTATTGCTGTTCTCCGATCATTTCTTAAAGTTGGGCTATAGCCTTCTCTAGCCCTTACAGATATAACTTTTTAATTCAATGGGAAACAGAAAATTGGATTCCAACAATGCAGTGATTTCTAGTTGATGCACAAATGGTTCCTGATAATAAGAGCATTTGTAAACAGCAACACAGTATACTACATAGAGCATGGTTCCATCTGTGCATCTAATGTGCACGATCATGTTCATTTATGTTTCATAGCATTATTGACTGTAAGGGGACATATGAGGTGCATTCTTTTCAAGTGTCATATATATATATATATACCATTGCCTGTGTCCATTTATTTGCGTATTGTGCCTTAATCGCAGTATACTCATGCCTGCATGGAGTAAGAGACTTAATTAAAATATCACAAGTGTTGCTTTGTGCACCTCTGAGGTGGTGTAAAAGACATTTTGCCTTAGGACTCATTTATATCTCTCAGTTTATAATGAGTTTTTTATACGTGCTAGGCAATGCTTGAAAAGTAAAATAATAGCTACTAGTTTGTTGTGGTGTACTTCATACAATTGCATTATAAAACTATAATGATGTGGTGAGTATTTTGGAATGCAACATTCTATTTTTTATGCTCCAGTATGTGTTAACTGTGAATGGAAAACTTGCATGTAGTTACTTCCAGTGTCTTTGTCATTCCTGTAATACTGCTCGGGGACGGGTAGTCTGTATACTGACCTTATGTGCCATTAAGACCCCTGTCTATTATACATTTGTTATAAAAATCATAAACATACGCATTTATCACACAGTACACACACAGTACTTATCAACTGTAGTTCTATGCCTAGTCAAACAATGATCTATAATGCCCTTGATCCTGATCTTCATCAGTTATATACCCATGATAAGTCTTAATTTAAGCCATCTGTCCCAGTGTAGTACAGGTGGGTGATGTGAGCATTCTGTATTGGAAACAGCTTTATTCCTTTTCAACATTTAATGTTGTTAGTAACTTGAACAATTGTTCTGTTCACGTTTAGTTTGACATTTCCAGGCAATATGTGCAATGCTACCACCTAGCACTGAAAGATGACTATCAGGCAGGCAGCATTATTATACATACATTATTGTAATACAGTATAATAGCACAGACAATAGAATTCAATTCTGTACATTGTGAGAATTTGTTTCACTGTACTATTTAATCATATGTTTGTTTTAACTTTAATGACATAGGAAATCTTACTTGATGACTCACAGTGTATATAAATGGAAAAGATCATTTCAGACTATTAAAAGTATACAAAAGATAAATGTCTGACTCACCTATTCAGTAATGTTAAAAAGAATTCAAAAGATGTCATGCTGTTCTTTCAGCATTCAGTAAAACAACTACATGAGAAATTAGAACTTACAGTATATTTCTGGCATTTCAGGGTTGTTAGGGAGACTACATACACACTGCATGTGTAGCAAGTAGCAGCTGTGGTAGTTAGAATTAGATTCAGGTTCAAATATTTATCTATACAAATGCTAATAAATCAATAAGGACTGGCATTGTAAGGAGAGGCACATTGTACAATTGACTAGGACGCCCTAGCTCCTGTAGGGCCAGAGACTCTGCTGAAATATTGCAGCATTTCTAAAATTATCCTAAAACAAAGTGCACTCTGTCCCTAATCTTCAGAATGAGTTCCAGATTTAAAAAGGGACTAGGGAGCTGAGCGCTTGCCCCTGCCAAATCCCTCACCTTCTTTATCCACCCAGGCATCTTACTTACCTGATAAGACAACTGGCTAGTTAAATCTTGCTAGGCATTAACATTAGAATATTCCACCTTGCATTATCTCTGGCACATTATGGCATTAACATTGTAATACTAAACCTTCTGGGCATTATCACTGGCATATTCTGTCCTGCTATCTATTATTGCAGACATATATCTTGCTGGGCATAGCCCAAGGTGTCTTAGATCTTGTCAGGTATTATTTTTGGCTTATTACTTATTGCTGGGTAGTGAGAGAATTACCGCTGGAGCAGCCCACGTGACTGCAATGGGGCTCCCTGCAATGTGGGTCCATCCACTCTGGAGGTCCCCGCTCTGATGTTCTGAGCATACACGGGATGGCACATGGGCAGTGAAGCCCTGTTTGGACTTTCAGTTGACCTTAAGGGGCAGTGCTGAAGTTCAGTTGAACTGATGGTCCAAACAGAACATCATTGTGCATTGCTGGCACCAACAGCTTTTCTGTACGGTCTCGTGATTAAGTGTGGTGTCCTTGTTGCTAGGCATTATCACTGGCACATTAGGGTATAATAGGGGATTAACAAGGGCATATTAGAGCTTGCTGATCTTTATCCCTCTAAAATTACTTCTTGCAGTGTGATATGACTGGTATATTATAACTTGTTGAACATTATTGCTGACATATTAGATCTGGCTGGGCATTAGAAATGGTATATTAAATGACGCTAATCATAATAATGGAAGCCTGGTCACACCTAGGGCTGAAGGGCTACAATAATCCAGCTTGCTGCTATTGCCAAAATTGTCCTGAGCATACAACATAAAAAAGGCTTCTCTGTATCATAAAGGGCTATATACCCACTTAATTCTATTTTATCTATTTGATTGCAGTTTTGTAGGTTTGAAATCCTTTACAACATCACAAAACCTTAATTTATGTTGAACATTACTAGATCTTGTTACGGCACTAGCAGCGGCATATTAAATCTTTTTGGGCTTTATCATCCATAGACAGTGATGGGGATTATCACTGACATGTTAAATGTTCCTGGGCATTATCAAGGGCATAATATAGCTTGATGGGCATTATTACTGGCAGGTTAGGTCCTGATGGGCATTATCACTGGCATATTAGATTTTGCTTATAGCAATAAGTTGTGTTTTTGAAATTGTTTTGTTCTTAACTTGTCAGTTTCTATAATCGCCCAGGGCAGCATTATCTATAAATACACCAATGTCTTAAAGCAGTCATGGTGTGTGCAAAGATTTCTGATTTACTGGTAATTTAAAATATATTTTACTATTAAGATTCATTTCCCACTAAACCTGTTTACTAGATGTAAACACCACTGGAAATGTTAGACTTGAGATATATATCTTAATGGAAAATAAACACTGCTTTATATCATAAGATAAGCAGGGGTTGCTCTTAAAAATTGAGAAAGAATAATAACCTTTTAGGGAAATGAGTAAACATACTGTGCTTGATTAATATTTGGACATCAGTTTGCGTTGCATGAATTTGCTGTGTGCCTGCACAAAAATGGGCCGTATGCCAATGATGCATACAATTTACGTCTGAACGCAAATAACGACAGCCTACGACTTGAAGAACAGAGCTTAGGCAATGGACAGTAAGGGTGTGCCAAGGGCATGCCTACGCATATGTGGCCGATTCAAATCCTGGGATTCTCTTAACTACACTTGTTTCAGCTGAATTATTTGCACCAGCTACTGGGCAGGTATAAATGCTGACTGATAGTTATGACTGGCACGGCATTGTTTTTTTTTGGAAAAGAACACGTAAGCGTGCCATTGCCTAGCTCAGAACAAGTGTATACAAGTAAAATAGATCATAAAAGCATTGTATATATAGTACGCATTAAGAACATCTTAATTCAAATTGAAACGCATCTTGAGATCCGCTTGGATTTGAAAATGGACGGAAGTACGTTCAAGTTCCGTGTTCTTTTTAAAAACCGCACATTGCGTCCCTATTAGAATCAGGCCCACTATGTTTTACCCCTCTGCAGACTATGGGGTCTATTTATCAAAGGGAGATAAGCCCTAAATCTAAATACCCTGTATATCAAATTTATAAATTTTACAAAAATTACCTATTTGGCCTGGTATATAAAAGCCTTTACCAGGTGCCTCCGGCGAAGCTAACCCTGCAAAGCCTGGGAAACTTATTTAGCAAGGACAGTGGTGGTACCACCGCTGTCCTCCTATCGCTATTGCCATATCAGGTTGGAAAAAATGCTTTATTACCGAAATAAAGCATATTTCCTTTTATCTTAAAGTAATTTTTATTTTTTAGATTTTATCCAATTACTTAAAATGAACTGTAATTTTTTTATTTTTAATGTGGAACCGCTTATAGACAGTATCTCCAGGGAGTATAGTAACTCTCAGCTACCCTAACAACCTTTTATTGTAATAAATTGTGCTACCGAAGATTTTCTATCACTGCAATAGGCAGCGATAGGCAATTTTCAAAACTGTAGGGTCTCAATAAACAGATCTCTATGTGTGCTACTGACATATGATACTGTCAGCCTACAGCATCATTTTGTTGGTACACTGATAAAAGAATTAACATTGATATATTGTTTCTACCGATTACCCACTGATAATCGTATACAGTAGCATATGATGTGTCAAGGTGACAGTGATATCTGCAAATAAAGAAAATCTCAGCAAGTAGTGAGGTAGATTCCTTACTTATCTGTAATGTACTATTTTTTGTAAACTCTTTGTGGGCAATTTACCCATGGCCAAGATGAGTGGGTTTGTTTTTGACATATAGATACTGTGAGTGAACATTGATATACTGTGCACTGCTGTTTTGATAATGATGTCTGGTTTACATGTTTAACCTCTCAGTGTAAGTGTCCTGTTTCCTTGGATACAAGGCCTTGTTTCTGCTACTGGAGTTGCATCTGCAAAATTGAAGAGTGTGGGCTGCTTCTTTCCAAGAATTGAACATGCTTGTAACGGTATTCCTGGAATCATATAAATAGTAGCTAGATAAAAATAGGTCTTTACAGACACTAGGTTCAACATTCCTCACATGAACTCATGGGATACGTGCCTGGCACTGATATTAAAAAAGGCAGACAATGTTTTCTTGAACCGATTCAGGAAAAATCTTATAAATCTAATTTTCCTGAAGCCGCCATGGTGAAATATTTATCTCCACCTTCTGTTGTTTTTTTTTTTTATTGACAGTCAGGTAACATACACAGTGAGAGTCAAGTACATTTTACATCATGTAGAGTGCATTAGTTAAAGAACACTCTGTATGCTAGAGAGAACAGAAGTCAGATTCTATTCAAGTTATAGAAAAAGAATGACCAGTAATTTTTATTTATATTAAAAAAAGAAACAGAGCAAGAAACAGAAAAGAAGAGAGAAAGAGAGAAATAGAGAGAGAGGAAATGAAAGAGATAGATGGTGGTGTGGCAGGGACCACCCCAGGATTAGGGGGGTAGAAAGCATAGATGGGGAGGGGGGAGAGTGGGAGGAGGGTGAGACCTAAGTAAAGGGGGAGCAGTACTGGAAGTAGGACATCCAGGGATCTCAATTTCGTTAAAGGTTTTGGAGGAGTTACGTATAATGCTGGTCATGTGCTCCACGTCGTGGGTATGCCAGATCCTGTCAGTCACAGCGATGAGGGAAGGGGGAGCGGCCTGCCTCCATTTGATGGCGATTTGACATGTGGCAGCAGAAATGCGGCAAGCTAATTTATTTTGGTGTCTAGTGGCCGAGGGAAACCCAAGGGGAAGAAGGAAACATTTAGGATCGAGGGGTAGGGAAATTTGAATAACAGTTTCTATCAGGGATTTAACCTCACGCCAAAAGGGCATCAATTTTGGGCAATCCCACCATATGTGTAGAAATGAGCCTATGTCAGAGCATAAACGCCAACATCTGTCGGAGAAATCAAGTAATATCTTATGGAGGCATATAGGGACGTAATACCATCTATAGAGAAGTTTATAAACATTTTCTTTTATTCATGCACAAATTGAACTAGAGGCAGTATTGTCCCGTATTTCTGACCATTCCTTGTCGTCAAGTGGGTAGTCCAGGTCCCGCTCCCATGACCTCTCCTGAGGGTCACGAGCAGGAACGGAAGGGGAGGTCAATTCGGAATAGATAGAGGTGGCGAGACCTGACATTGATGCTCAGCCCAGACACAATGCCTCAATGGCAGTGAGTGGACGAGAAGTAAGGCGAGATTTGATGGTAGAGTGGAGGTTGCGAACTTGTAAGTATTGATAAAAGTTCTGTGAAGGGAAACCAAATTTTGCTTGAATGTCAGCAAATTGGGGGAATAATGCGTTGCAGGTGATGTCATTTAAGAACCGTATCCCTCGAATGTGCCAGGGAGAGAACAAGGCGTGGAGCAGGCCTGGAGGGAACTCTGGAGAGTTGTAAAGGGGAACTAATGGGGAGGGATGTGAGGAAATACCATGCAGCCTGGAAGAAGAGTCCCATATAGCCAGGGAGAGTAAAACTGTGGGCTGAGTCAAGACTTTTTTGGGACAACGTGCCCTTAGGAGCCATCGAAGAGAAGCAGGTGTGAGCATTCCCAGACCCTCAGACTCTAGAGTTACCCAGACCCTAGCAAATTTGGGACCATTCCATAGGACACATTGAGCAAGTTGGGCTGAAATGTAGTATCTTTTGAAGTTTGGAAAACCGATATCTGCCCGCCCAAATAAATTTGGATGTTTTGTGTTGAAGAAATTCAAATACACAAGGAGGAATGCGAATGGGAAGGGTTTGGAAAAGGTATAATAATCTAGGAAATATATTCATTTTGACAGCATTAATGGGGCTTATCCAGAAGATAAACTGATGCAACTAGTGTTCAAATCTGCTTTTATTCGGGAAAGAGTATGGGGAAAGTTGGCTTAGAAGAGTTGGGAGAGATTTTTGGTCAGGAAGATGCCCAAGTATTTTATTTTGTGACGGTGCCAGGTAAATGGAAATGCATGATCTAGAATTATTTTGTCTGCCTGAGGGATGTAACAGTCTAGTGTCTCAGTTTTGGTAGGGTTGATCCTACAGCCCCCAAAGTGTCCATATGTGTCTAGTTCGAAGAGGAGAGAGGGAAAAAAGGAGACAAGGTGGGATATGAGGGCAACTTCTGCATATAAAGCAATCTTATTTTCCGTGGAACCAACCTTAATTCCTGAGATGGATTGGTTAGAGTGGATTCTAGCTGCTAATGGCCTCGATTCTACGAGCAAAAATTAAAGGGGAGAGGGGGCATCCCTGACGAGTGCCGTTAGAAATTGTAAAGGCCCTGTAAGTTAGACCATTAGCCGAGACAGTGGTAGAAGGAGTCCGGTAGAGAGCTGAAATACCTGTCAAAAACCTACTAGAGAAGCACATCGACCCAAGCACACTACGCAAGAACGGTCAAGAGATGTGGTCAATGCCTTCTAATCTCCACCTTCTGTTTATAAATGCAACATATCCTTAAGGAAATAAGAAAATCTTTTGCTAAACCATATCTGCTATTTTTCGGACAGTTAATTTGAAAGTTAAACCTTTCAACTGTCCCAGTTAAGGTGGAACAATCCTGATTTAAAGGTCAAGTCCTGTCATCCCACCCACGGGCAGCTTTGTTCCATTGTGAGAAAGTTGTGAGGTATGTCCCATAAACTGCTGTTCTGCATAACAGACAGACATGCCTCTGTGGTGCTTGGCCATAGTGGCAGTGCATGAGCAATATCTCTATTGCCCAACTTCAAAAGTTGGAAGGTTGGCAATGCCCTTTCCACTCCAGTGGCATATACTGTATGAGCTAAAGACCATCTAATATGATTATCCTTTGACATTCACAATGTTATATGTATATAATAATAGTAGATCCCATGCCTTGATTAAATTCAGGATATTTAAAGGGGGCATATTATAATACCACATTTTGAGCAGAGAGGCTGATTCCATGACAAACAATGGTGCAATTAAAGGAAAAGTCTAGAAAACATTGCAGATTTCAAAGAATAAAAAGAAGTGAGGGAAAGGAGTTGAGAAGATCTGAGAGGAGCTGATGTAGAAAGTAAGCATGCTGCTGAGAGAAAGCAGCAAGAAGAGAATTCAAATTCCTGAACTAACCAGAGGTGTCACAAAAATGTGCTGGGAACTTCAGAACTTAAAGCAGCAACAGTTGTAAATTTGAAAGGCAGTAGATTGGCGCCTTGAGATGAGACAAGATGAGACAAGTGAATGATTCTCCGTGGATTCTACAGTAGAGGCTTAAGACGAGCCCACAGATTTAATTTTCAAAGGTGACCCAATTATCAGCACTGTGACAGAAGTGGATGCATTGAGAGAGACTGCAGACAGTCAGAACAGTACTTTGGAAGATCACACTTAGGTCCAATTGAAATGTAATGGTTGCCCCGGTATGCGGGCCAATGCCCTGTGATCCAAGTTCACATAAATAGAGTTTCCATGCTGGCCACAGGTGTCACAACCGTGGGACTTACATTCTTTGAGCCGCAGGTCCAGCGATAACTTTCAGGTTGATATGCCCAATGTCATGTGACAGCTGCAGAGGTGGTCTTTTCAAATCAGGAACACCATTGACTGTGTCAGTTTCAGAGCAAGAAGTTTTCCTACCACAGCTCCTGGCTCCTGTTTCTCTGTGATACCTATACATGATATTCTTAATGGAACTCCTTGTTCACCTCGTTTATCTGCCTGTGTACGACCCTGGATTGTCAGTTTGTGACAATGGTTTACTGACAGTAGATTGTAGTGGTGTATTTGACCATGCTGACCCCCCCAAAATTTCTGCTGATACTCGCTTTAGTCTTTTGGAGAGCAAAGGGACCTAACTGGTCATGATATGCCTCTAGTACTACACTGGCATCTTGATTCAGCACTACAATTTGGATAACTCTATGAGGAATCCTGGGGTCCACGCTGTTTCAGACTGACTGTTCTCAGCCTTCAGATGCCAGATTCATTCCAGTTTTCAGTAGTGCTTTCAGGGTTCTTTCATTTTGTCTTTTGCTGAGGGCTTCAGTGACCAGATTCCAAAGAGTCATGTCTAACATGTATGAGTAATGCATGGAAGACAGGCATCTCAACTGCTTCCTGACTGGTCTCCTCTTGTACATGTTTCTCTCTGGCAGGCAATCGGAACAATGCAACTGCATTCCCATTAGTTTCCCCATGTTGAAGTGCTCATCTTCCCGGGAGCACAACTGTCTCCAGTTCTCCTTTCAGCACAGCTACCAGTTCATCACAGCAGTTCGGCAGAACATTCATGCCCAGTATTAATAGATGCAATTCATGATCTTGTACAGTGGTGTTGATAATGCCTTGCCAAGGCAGCCCTATTTGTCCTATGCGTATATTTTCCTCCCAGTAACCTTTGCAAAGGATGTGGTGCCCATTACTGGTGCCTATTAATCAGGTTCATCAACGAAGGATGCGGCGGAACAATGTGTTCCTCAGTCCAGTGCTGCTAAATCTGGCTCCCTTCTATAGTGGTTACCTCTGAACCTGTGTCAAGGAGGGCCATGGAGCCCCATTGATGTGAACAATGATCACAGAGCATTAGCCAGCATATTGGGGCAATCATATAATTTTGGGTGGTCTTAAGTGTAAGGGCTGGTCAGGTTGGCTGCAGTCTATTCCTTCATCATCATCATCATCCCCATTTATTTATATAGCGACACTGATTCTGCAGCGCTGTACAGAGAACTCACTCACATCAGGCCTTGCCCCATTGGGACCTACAGTGTAAATTCCCTAATACACACAAACACAAAGACACACAGACTAGGGTCAATTTGTTGTCAGCCAATTAACGTACTAGTATGTTTTTGGAGTGTGGGAGGAAACCGGAGCACCCGGAGGAAACCCACGCAAACACGGGGAGAATATACAAACTCCACGCAGATAAAGCCGTGGTCTGGAATTGAACTCATGACCCCAGAGCTGTAAGGCAGAAGTGCTAACCACTGAGCCACCGTGCTGCCCAAAGCGTCAATAAATAGGTCATCCTTGCATATCAAATCTGTCAGAGGGGTTCTCCTTTTAGTGACACCTAGGGTTAGTCTGGTAATTTAGTATCTCAGCTTGCTGCTCTCTATCTCCAGAACAAACTTGCTTTCTATTCCAGATTCTCTCAGTCCTTTTCAATTTGAAAAACAGTGATGAGGTCACTTTAAAACATTTTCTTAGGATACAGCTAAAAGCAATAACCCTGGCTAGTTGAACAGCAATGGTTGATACAGCAAATAAATAAAGAAATAAATATGTATACCTGCCATAGCAAGTATGTATGGACTCCTACTGTCACGGGCACTAGGAGTCTTGCCCAGGAATTCACCAGATGACTGGGCTTACCAGACTAGTGAAGCTCACACAACAGTCCTCTGGTAGCGGGGTGACTAGCGGAACAAATATCACAGCAGATGGAGAGAGAATGCCAATAAATAATAGGAAAGTCAGTGACTTGCAGCAATCTTTGGTCAAAGAATCAGCGACTAGCTGATATAATGGAAAGGCAGATTTGAACACGGAGATCAGGATGGACGTGAGTAGATGCAGGGAGGTAGCAGGGAAGTCAGTGGTCTGCGTACAGCAAGTTGTACCACTGCTTATGGTGAAGAGACTTGTCCAGGTGCAGGTAGGTAGCGGGGAAGTCAGTGGTCTGCGTATAGCAAGTTGTACCACTGCTTATGGTGAGAAGACTTGTCCAGGTGCAGGTAGGTAGCGGGGAAGTCAGTGGTCTGCGAATAGCAAGTTGTACCACTGCTTAATAGGTGAGGATGTGTACAAGTGTTGATGAGTGGAAGCATACAAAGATAATAGGATGCAGACACTGAGAGCACAGAGGAACTTGATCCCAATAAGTATGCAGCGTATCCAACAAAGTCTATATAACGGTATGTGTGGCGCTGCTTGGTAGAGACTTGCTCAGCACAGATATGCAGGCCAATAATGGATAGTCAATCACAGTTATGCATATAACGACTGAGTAGTACAGTTAATTCCAAACAGGTATGCAGCGTAACAATAACAGTCTATAGCGGGTATGGATACAGCTGTTGAGCGTGGAAACTTGTCCTAGCGGATATGCAGAGTAAACGTAGAAAGTCAATAACAGATAGGCATACCGCTATTCAGTAGAACAGTCTGTCCACAGGGAGATGCAGGAACTGCAGAGACGCTGGACGGCAGAGACGAGTGTAGGAACCACAAGTGAGTAGATCCGGTAATCAGAGTCCAGCTGAGGACACAGGCAAGAAACAGGAGACTGTAGCAGGTATGGAAACCAGCGATGAGTAGCACAGGGAATCCACAGGAACTGAAGACACTAGTAGTACACAGGAGATAGTAGCGGGTATGGAAACCAGCAATGAATAGATCAGGAATCAGCAGGAAACTGAAGACACAGTAGAACACAGGGAACACCTTCAGAGACTCACAGGGAATGAGACTCCAAGATCAGGCAATGAGGTAATGCACACAGGTGCATTAAATAGGGAGTTGCCTGATTAACCAATTTGGATTTAAAGCAACAGTCACAAGAGTTCTTGGGAGCTGCGCATGCGCAGACCATCAGGATGGCGGACGGCCGCGGTTCAGGATAGGTGCCAGCAGGAAGGCTAGTGAGCCACGCACCAGCGCAGAGGCACTCACGGTCCGGTGAGTGACAGTACCCCCCCTTTTAAAGGTGGGCACAGAACACACGGAGCCGGGTTTGCCCGGATTCTGGGAATAGAATTTTTTCAGGAGAGCTGGGGCGTTGAGATCATCAGCCCGGATCCAGGAACGCTCCTCTGGGCAAAAGCCCTTCCAGTGCACAAGGAAACGAAGAACTCCTCGCAAATTTTTTGCATCTAATATATGAGTGATCTCAAACTCCTCCTCTTGATGAACTTGAACTGGCCGAGGTGCTGAAGGAGGAACAGAGAAACGGTTGATGATAAGAGGCTTGAGTAATGACACATGGAAGGCGTTGGAGATACGAAGGTTCTTGGGTAGTAGAAGTTTGAAGCAGACTGGATTTATCACTTGAATGATCCTATATGGACCAATGAAACGAGGAGCAAACTTCATAGATGGAACCTTCAAGCGAATATTTTTGGTAGAAAGCCATATACGATCTCCAATCTTTAGTGGTGTAATAGCCCGCCTCTTTTTATCCGCAAAGGACTTGTATCTGGCAGATGTCTTTTTTAAACAGGTTTTGACCTGAGACCAGATATCTTTGAAGGTCTGACAAACAGTCTCCACAGCAGGAACTTGGGTGGGAGGGAGAGCAGGAAATTCCGGGAAAGACGGATGGTGACCGTAAACCACAAAGAATGGACTTCTTGAAGATGACTCGTGATACATGTTGTTATGGGCGAATTCAGCCCATGGGAGTAAATCTACCCAGTTGTCTTGGTTGGCTGAGGAGAACATCCTAATGAAAGTTTCAAGATCTTGATTGACTCTCTCGGTCTGTCCCTTTGATTGAGGATGGTAGGAAGATGAGAGTGATAACCGAATACCCAAGGTCTTACAAAGGGCTCGCCAGAATCTGGAAATGAATTGCACTCCCCTATCCGAAACAATCTCAGAAGGACATCCATGAATTCGGAAAATCTCTTTGATGAAATGATCAGCCAGAGTAGATGAAGAAGGTAAACCGGTCAAAGGAACGAAATGTGCCATTTTCGAAAATCGATCCACCACTACCCAGATGGTAAGACACTTTTTACTTGGAGGAAGATCGGTGACAAAGTCCACACTAATATGGGTCCAAGGTTTGGAAGGAATGGGTAGTGGTTGTAGTAATCCCGCTGGTGTTCTGCGGGGAGTTTTAAACTGGGAACACAGCTCACAAGCGGCCACAAAGTCTTTGACATCTTTCCTCATAGAGGGCCACCAGTAGCTTCGAGAAAGGATTTCTAAGGTCTTGCGTTCACCCGAATGTCCAGAAAAACGTGAAGAATGGAACCAAGACAATATTTTCCTCCTAAGAGATGGAGGCACTAGGGTTCTCCCAAATGGTAGCACCTTGGTAGACGAAGTGGCCAGAGACACACACTTGGGATCTAATATAGAATGGTTAGGACCATCTTCAACGTCTGAGGACGTCACGAATGCCCGAGACAGGGCGTCTGCTTTTTTATTTTTGGCAGCCGGTTTGAAGGTTATGATAAGTTCAAAACGGGAAAAGAAAATAGACCATCTTGCTTGACGGGGATTCAAACATTGAGCTGACTGTAAATATGACAGGTTTTTGTGATCCGTAAAAATAGTTACAGGATGACGAGCTCCCTCTAGTAGAAATCTCCATTCCTCTAATGCTGCTTTTATGGCCAACAACTCCTTGTCCCCGATGGTATAATTCCTCTCCGCGGGTAGAAGACCTCGGGAATAAAAGGCACATGGATGGAATTTTTGTTGCTCCGATCTTTGTGATAATATGGCCCCTAAGCCAACATTAGAGGCGTCTACCTCTAGGAAGAAGGGAAGCGTCACATCAGGCTGTCGAAGAACAGGAGCAGAAGAGAAGGACTCTTTGAGAGACTGAAAAGCTTGAAGGGCCTCGGAGGACCACTGTTTAGTATTAGCCCCCTTGCGGGTCAGGGCCACTATAGGAGAGGCAATGGACGAAAACCCTTGAATGAAGCGTCTGTAATAATTCGCAAATCCTAAAAAGTGTTGGATTGCTCGGAGAGTAGTTGGCTGGGGCCAATGTAATACAGCGTTCACCTTTTCTGGATCCATCTTAAGACCGACTCCGGACACAATGTATTCCAGGAATGGAATCTGGGATAACTCGAATGAACATTTCTCTAGTTTGCAAAATAAAGAATTTCTTCTGAGTCTGGAAAGGACCTCTGCCACCTGTTGATGATGAGTGGGCAGATCCTGGGAAAAAATTAATATGTCGTCCAGATAGACGACGACACAGACATACAGCAAGTCCCGGAAGATCTCATTCACGAAACCCTGGAAGACAGCGGGGGCGTTACACAACCCGAAGGGCATAACAAGATATTCATAATGGTGTTATAAGCTGTCTTCCATTCGTCTCCGGACTTGATCCGGATTAAATTATAGGCACCTCGAAGATCCAACTTGGTAAAGATCCGGGCTCCCTTAATGCGATTGAAAAGTTCAGTAATTAACGGAATAGGGTACCGATTTTTGATGGTAATGGCATTGAGTCCACGAAAATCTATACAGGGACGTAATGATCCATCTTTCTTCTTTACGAAAAAGAACCCCGCTCCAGCGGGAGAGGTAGAAGGTCGGATAAATCCTCGCTGGAGGTTCTCCTTAATATACTCAGATGTTGCTTGAGTCTCAGGTAATGAAAGTGGATACACACGGCCCCTAGGAGGACTCTTGCCAGGTTGTAAGTCAATCGGACAATCCCATGCCCGATGAGGAGGAAGGCGTTCTGACTGAACCTTATCGAACACATCCGCAAAGGAAGCATACTGAGGAGGGAGGCCCGGTGGACATGGTGAAATGGACGACTGCTGTATTTTGAGTGGAACAACTTGAGAGAGACAACGATGACGACATTCGGGACCCCAGGAAGTGACTTGAGGAGTGTTCCAGTCAATCTGAGGGGAATGAAGTTGAAGCCATGGAAGGCCTAGTACGATGGGACTGGTAGTAACAGGAAGGATCAATAAAGAAATTTTTTCTTGGTGTAAGGCTCCAATTTGAAGAGTCAGTGGAGACATACTTTGAGTAATGAGACCATTAATTATACGTGATCCATCAATAGCAGTAACGGCAATGGGAACCTTTAAGGAAATCACTGGTAGAGACCATTGATTCACTAGGGAACTAGAGATAAAATTTCCAGCAGCTCCAGAATCTATAAGTGCTTGAGAGACAAAGGATTTGGTAGCAAAGGAAACGGTGACATCAAAAGCACAAACTTTCACATTCATAGAACATGGAGAGGACTCCAGGGACCCTAACCTTACCTCTCCAGAACTGGTTAGGGCCTGGCATTTTCTGACTTCCTAGGACATGAGTTCAGCATGTGAGTAGAGTCAGCGCAATAGATACAGAGTCTTCGTTCTCTCTCCTCAGATGTTAGTTTAGAGCGACCTAGCTCCATAGGTTCTACTGGAGGTGGAGAATGACGAACTTGAGATACTGAGCGAAGAGGCGCTTTGCAGGAAGTTATTCTCTCGGAATCTCTCTCACGAAATCTCATGTCTACACGATGGCAAAGGGAAATCAAATCATCCAAGGAGGAGGGTAACTCTTGAGAGGTCAGTGCGTCTTTAATTTTATCGGAAAGCCCCTGCCAGAAGGCGGCGATCAGTGCCTCAGTGTTCCACTGAAGTTCAGAGGCAAGTATCCGAAAGTGAATGACATACTGAGCCACAGTCTGAGATCCTTGGCGTAGTCGGAGGATACTGGAAGCTGCAGAGATAACACGACCAGGTTCGTCAAAAATACTTCGAAACGTAGAAATAAACAAGGCACTATCTTGCAATAAAGGGTCATTTCTTTCCCACAGAGGGGAGGCCCATGCGAGAGCCTGTCCAGAAAACAAAGAGATGAGGTAGGCCACTTTGGAACGATGAGTAGAGAAGTTATGAGGTTGAAGTTCAAAATGAACGGAGCATTGATTAAGAAAGCCCCTACAGGTTTTGGGATCTCCATCATATTTAGAAGGAGTAGGCAGGTATAGCGTGGAAGCGATGGACACCTGGGATGGCACTGGGGAAGGAGATGGAGATACTGGAAGCTCAACGGTTGCTGCTACATTTTGCACAGGGCTTCCTTGGGAGGCTAAAGCCTGACAAAATTGCAACAACTGTTGTTGGCGAACATCTTGTTGTTCGATTCGGGTGACCAGATACTGCAGCATCTCTTTAGCTGTTGGTTCCGATCCTGGGTCTGTCATGGCCTGATCTTACTGTCACGGGCACTAGGAGTCTTGCCCAGGAATTCACCAGATGACTGGGCTTACCAGAGTAGTGAAGCTCACACAACGGTCCTCTGGTAGCGGGGTGACTAGCGGAACAAATATCACAGCAGATGGAGAGAGAATGCCAATAAATAATAGGAAAGTCAGTGACTTGCAGCAATCTTTGGTCAAAGAATCAGCGACTAGCTGATATAATGGAAAGGCAGATTTGAACACGGAGATCAGGATGGACGTGAGTAGATGCAGGGAGGTAGCAGGGAAGTCAGTGGTCTGCGTACAGCAAGTTGTACCACTGCTTATGGTGAAGAGACTTGTCTAGGTGCAGGTAAGTAGCGGGGAAGTCAGTGGTCTGCGTATAGCAAGTTGTACCACTGCTTATGGTGAGAAAACTTGTCCAGGTGCAGGTAGGTAGCGGGGAAGTCAGTGGTCTGTGAATAGCAAGTTGTACCACTGCTTAATAGGTGAGGATGTGTACAAGTGTTGATGAGTGGAAGCATACAAAGATAATAGGATGCAGACACTGAGAGCACAGAGGAACTTGATCCCAATAGGTATGCAGCGTATCCAACAAAGTCTATATAACGGTATGTGTGGCGCTGCTTGGTAGAGACTTGCTCAGCACAGATATGCAGGCCAATAATGGATAGTCAATCACAGTTATGCATATAACGACTGAGTAGTACGGTTAATTCCAAACAGGTATGCAGTGTAACAATAACAGTCTATAGCGAGTATGGATACCGCTGTTGAGCGTGGAAACTTGTCCTAGCGGATATGCAGAGTAAACGTAGAAAGTCAATAACAGATAGACATACCGCTATTCAGTAGAACAGTCTGTCCACAGGGAGATGCAGGAACTGCAGAGACGCTGGACGGCAGAGACGAGTGTAGGAACCACAGGTGAGTAGATCCGGTAATCAGAGTCCAGCTGAGGACACAGGCAAGAAACAGGAGACTGTAGCAGGTATGGAAACCAGCGATGAGTAGCACAGGGAATCCACAGGAACTGAAGACACTAGTAGTACACAGGAGATAGTAGCGGGTATGGAAACCAGCAATGAGTAGATCAGGAATCAGCAGGAAACTGAAGACACAGTAGAACACAGGGAACACCTTCAGAGACTCACAGGGAATGAGACTCCAAGATCAGGCAATGAGGTAATGCACACAGGTGCCTTAAATAGGGAGTTGCCTGATCAACCAATTTGGATTAAAAGCAACAGTCACAAGAGTTCTTGGGAGCTGCGCATGCGCAGACCATCAGGATGGCGGACGGCCGCGGTTCAGGATAGGTGCCGGCAGGAAGGCTAGTGAGCCACGCACCAGCGCAGAGGCACTCACGGTCCGGTGAGTGACACCTAGCGTGCTATGACACCAGAACAGTCTGATTACAATGAATCCTGAGCTACCGTTTTTTCCTTGGCACATGAAAAACCAATGTTTACCAACACAGTATGCTTATTATATGAACTAGATTAATTGCCAGGTGCAAACATTTCAACAAGCTGCATTATTAAAGACAAACTAAGCCATGAGTAATATTTAGGACCAATATTTATGCCAACTTCTTCAGGACCGATCAGGTTTTTGCCACTGGAAATCTGTGATTTAGAATCTTTATTTTAAATTTTAAGATTCCAATAAAAAGCCACAGAAAAATGGATGCATCTTTATTTCTCACTTGGAAAATGCTCTAATTTGGCTCTGCATTTACCCAGATAAACATGCTAATCCAAAAGCTTTCTAATACAGCATTAGCTAGGGTTTCAATATTACATTTTTGATTCTATTGCATAAAAAATGTTAATAATATGTTATTTTTGTGCTAGCATAGTGGCTGCAATCTTTCGAAATAACATGCTTACTAGAAATATATTTTGCAGCTGTAGAAACAGTATAGACCAGGGCCGGATTTACCGCTAGGTAACCTAGGCACCTGCCTAGGGCCTAGCGGCTCTCGGGGGCACAGCTGGGTGGGACAGGAGCAATTTAAAAAAAAAAAAAATTTCGGCCCCTCCCCCGACTCGCGGCACCCCCCCCTGCGCGACTCGTGCGGGGGGGGGGGGGGGATTGCCGCAAATCGGGGGAGTGGGGGTCGGGTGCCGCGAATCGGGTCCCTGCAGCCTCTTCTCCTCTCAGTGTCTCAGTGATAGAGAGAGGAGAAGAGGCTGCCGGGACCCGACGAGCGATCACGTGACTCTTTTTTTTTTTTTTAAATCTGGACTGACCGAGGAGGAGTAGCGCGCTGGAGAAGAAAGGCAATAGAAAGGTAAGTAAAACAACGGAGGGACAGAGGTGGTGATGGTGAAGGGGCACAGAAGTGGTGATGGTGAAAGGCACAGAGATGGTGATTGGCACAGAGGTGGTGATGGGCACAGAGGTGGTGATTGGCACAGAAGTGGTTATGGTGATTGGCACAGAAGTGGTGATGGTGAAGGGCACAGAGGTGGTGATGGTGAAGGGGCACAGAATTGGTGATAGTGAATGGCACAGAGGTGGTGATGGTGATTGGCACAGAAGTGGTGATGGTGATTGGCACATAAGTGGTGATGGTGAAGGGCACAGAGGTGGTGATGGTGAAGGGGCACAGAATTGGTGATAGTGATGGGCACAGAGGTGGTGATGGTGATTGGCACAGAAGTGGTGATGGTGATTGGCACAGAAGTGGTGATGGTGAAGGGCACAGAGGTGGTGATGGTGAAGGGGCACAGAATTGGTGATAGTGAATGGCACAGAGGTGGTGATGGTGATTGGCACAGAAGTGGTGATGGTGATTGGCACATAAGTGGTGATGGTGAAGGGCACAGAGGTGGTGATGGTGAAGGGGCACAGAATTGGTGATAGTGATGGGCACAGAGGTGGTGATGGTGATTGGCACAGAAGTGGTGATGGTGAAGGGCACAGAGGTGGTGATGATGAAGAGGCACAGAGGTGGTGATGGTGATTGGCACAGAAGTGGTGATGGTGTTTGGCACAGAAGTGGTGATGGTGAAGGGCACAGAGGTGGTGATGGTGAAGGGGCACAGAATTGGTGATTGTGATTGGCACAGAGGTGGTGATGGTGATTGGCACAGAAGTGGTGATGGTGATTGGCACAGAAGTGGTGATGGTGAAGGGCACAGAAGTGGTGATGGTGAAGGGGCACAGAGGTGGTGATAGTGATGGGCACAGAGGTGGTGATGGTGATTGGCACAGAAGTGGTGATGGTGAAGGGCACAGAGGTGGTGATGATGAAGAGGCACAGAAGTGGTGATGGTGATTGGCACAGAAGTGGTGATGGTGTTTGGCACAGAAGTGGTGATGGTGAAGGGCACAGAGGGGGTGATGGTGAAGGGGCACAGAATTGGTGATAGTGATTGGCACAGAGGTGGTGATGGTGAAGAGGCACAGAGGTGGTGATGGGCACAGAGGTGGTGATGGTGAAGAGGCACAGAGGTGGTGATGGTGAAGAAGCACAGAGGTGGTGATGGTGTTTGGCACAGAAGTGGTGATGGTGAAGGGCACAGAGGTGGTGATGGTGATTGGCACAGAGGTGGAGATGGTGATTGGCACAGAGATGGTGATGGGCACAGAGGTGATGGTGAAAGGGCACATGTGATATTGTGAAGGGGCAAAAGTGACAATGAAGGGGCACAGTGTGATGATAGAGGGACAAAAGTGACAAGAGCACATACATGGATTTATGCGTATTATTTTTGCAAACAACTTAAGTAAGTATTTCTGCCCTGATTTCAATATTTATTAAGTTGTTTTGACCCAACTACTTAAAAAAACGGGACTGCTTGGTAATTATTTAGGGGTTCCTTTTTCTGCAGCAGGGTGGCCTTGCTCTTTTCACATGTTAGGTACGCCCCCAAAGATACAAGCCACGCCCTCACCTCCTTTGGCGGCGTGCCGCCACTGCTTGGCGGCACATGCTTTCATATCTACTTAACTATAGGGGTATATGGTAGGCATGCAGCGGCACATGCTTTCACTTCTACGTAACTATAGGGGTATATGGTAGGCATGCGGCGGCACATGCTTTCACTTCTACGTAACTATAGGGGTATATGGTAGGCTGCAAAAATATAGTGCTATGGATTGTTTCAGGGAGGGGGCCCAAAAACAGTATCCTGCCTAGGGCCCTATGAGGTCTATATCCGGCTCTGGTATAGACATACATAATTATTTGTCTTATCAAAGTGAAAGCAGTGTTATTTCATAATATGATAGACCTCTATCTTTTGGAACAGCTCGTTACAAATTACACTGTTAAAATGTGCATGGTTTCTTGACTGGGCAAACTTGGATATTGGTCTTTGGTGAGCTGGATATTGTTAGAACTAATAGGTCTCTTGGCTGGAGGTCACTAAGAAGACAGGTTATATCCAATGACAGTGCTGCTCTGTGGTAACAGCACTTGTCACTAAAGGCAGAGCCGTAACTTAGAATTCTAGTGCCCTGGGCGAGAAAGACAAATGCCGCCCCCCTAGCCCTCAATTTTAACCAAATTAACCTAAAATATTCCTAAATTGCGCCCCCCTTCAGCATTGCGCCCTGGGCGGTCGCCCCTGTCGCACAGCCCTAGTTACGGCCCTGACTAAAGGTCATTTAGAAACCGTAATACATGCAAGAGCTCAATACATTTCTGTATGTGCAGATGTGGCTAATTATCTGCTGCATACAACCCTTACATTCCTGTTTTAGGAGATGCCCCCATAAAGATGCTCTGAGAAACTTTTTGTGAGTTTGCGTTATCTAAGTGTATTATTTGGTAAAACGCTTCTCCCAATGAGTTTTTAGGTGTACCCATTACAGAGCTTAATAAAAACTAAAGTAATTTAGTGAAAATATTAAATAGTTCTGTGCGTTCTCATGAAGCAAAAATATAGAATGGTAAATCTGGGTCATAAGTAGCCATAAAAAAGAAATAGTTGTAAAACAAAATAAAGGACAAATAATTACAAATTGTTTAGGACAAGAAAAACATTTGGTGGTAAATTTATCAAGCTGCAGGTTTAAAAAAGGTTTGAAAAAGTGGAGATGTTGCACATAAGTTAAATACTAACTGTTTTTTCATGTAGCACACAAATATCAACTTTAAATTTCAGCGTACAAATAAGCTATCAAATATTTGTGTGAAAAAAACAGTCAGTATTTAACTTATATGCAAAACAGAATACTAATTTAAACCTCTTGCTATGTAACATGGTTTTGTCCAGGAGACTGAAATAAGAAGTTTCTGAAGTTAAGATCCTTAATGAATCAGACCCCTATTTATCATTTATTTAGTAAATTCTACAAAATGACAGCTAGAGTCTGATTGGTAGGTAACATCTCCACTGTTTCAATCCCACAGCTTGATAAATTTACCCCTGGTGTGATTTGGGAAATACAGAATAGTAGGGTATATGGTGTAAGAAATAGAAATGAAAACTAATTATTTCACACTTGTGGTCTAAACATGTAAATGATTGAAACATGTTTATCGTAGATCACAAATGGTTATTAATTACTTTATATTAATTGAAAATTAACAATATCTTTGTGTGTAAATGTATATTACGGGCAGGTTTTATATTGGAATTCATAACATTCCACTAATGTAATAGTTTCTGGCACCATTTATAAGTTATTGTAGTAAAGGGCAATATAATTAATGTTTATAAAACTTAGCTAAAACAGGTCTTTTCCATGCAAAATATCCCCCTATCTCTTGGGGTTCTCTTGGGTGACATGGGGTTCTGCCCCTCTCTAGGATTAGGGACTCCTACCCTCTGTAGATGTAACCACACTACTGCATGCAGCAATCCACATTTCTCTATTGGGGTCCTTCCCCTCATGGGCTTCCCTACTCTTGCTTAGGGGACCGTAGTGATTGTCTGTAGGCAGCAGCCTCCACTCACCTGCCCCTGGGTAATGCTGTGGGACCCTGGGACATCCATCTCTACTGTGCCAGGGTCCACAATGTTTATGTTGCCATGTGGCTGGGATGAAGGGTGACACTTTGAACAAAGCATAAAATTGATTGGGAATCATACACTGATCAGCAGCATAATTAAAACCACTGACAAGTGAAGTGAATAACATTGATTATATCATTACAATGGCATCTATCAAGGGGTGAGATATATTAGGCAGCAAGTGAACAGTCAGTTCTAAAGTTGATGTGTTGGAAGCAGGAAAAACGAGCAAGCGTATGGATCTGAGCGACTTTGACAAAGGTCAAATTGTGATGACTAGACAACTGGTTCAGAGCATCTCCAAAACGGCAGGTCTTGTGCGGTGTTCCCCGTATTCAGTGGTTAGTATCTACCAAAAGTGGTCCACCTGTGAACTGGCGACAGGGTCTTGTGTCCCCAAGGCTCATTAATGAGGATGGGGAGTAAGGGGTGGCTCCTCTGGTCCAGTCCCACAGAAGAGCTACTTTAGCGCAAATTGCTGAAAAAGTTAATGCTAGTTATGATAGAAAGGTATCAGAGCACACAGTGCATTGCTGCATATGGACTGGTCAGAGTGCTCATGCTGACCGCTCTCCATAGTTGAAACTGTCTATAATCGGCATGTGAGTGCCAGAACTGGAACAAAGGAAGAGGGTGGCCTGGTCTAGTGAATCACGTTTTCTTTTACATCATGTGGACAGCCCGGTGCATGTGCATCGTTTACCTGGGGAAGAGATGGCACAAGGATGCACTAAGGTGTCGAAGTCAAATAATTGGATGTAGCCATTTCAAATTAATAATCAATACTGTTGTTTTTGTCTGAAAATATGCGAATAATACGCTATGGCGTGTAAGGGGCATATTTAACCACAACACATGCGAACACTTCTACACACATGTACACTTACACATTCACTTGTAAATAGTTCACCTTAAAATAGTTCCAACACACAATCGTTTATAACCAAGGTTAATAAAGTTTATAGTTAAATATAATAATGTTAAATACACTTTAGTGAGTTCAGGATACACGGAACATATCATGTTTGGTTTCTAATCCCCTATTTATCCTCAGAGATCCATTCATATTGGCCAAGAGATCATACCTTGCGTATGTGATTTATGGATAATAGGGAATTAATGATCAGAATGATTTGAACTAACTTTTCGGTGGGAAGATACGTATACAGCTGACCCCCACCCTTGGAGGGAACTGACCTATGTCCTGCATTACACCAGACTGACCTGAAGCCTGAACCAATGGAAACATGCCAAATCATCTCTACTGTTTTCAATGTAACACCAACTGTATATAAACTGAGATCTGGGACTAGCATACAGCCTTATTAACCACAGACTTCAGGATTAAATGACTGTATGCTGGATCCAGAGCACCTGTGTAAGTAATTGGCTGTACTTATTTTATTATTTGTTACTCTGCTACTTTTTGCTATTAAATCGCTTTGTGAGTTGGAACCACACTATTCGAATTGGACAATTTTCATTGCATAGCGAGGAGACGGACATAACAATGGGAATAAGGCAAACTGCCAGAGGCAGTGTGATGATCTGGGAAACCTTGGATCCTGGCATTCATGTGAATGTTACTTTGACACGTACCACCTACCTAAACATTGTTGCAGTCCAAGTACACGCCTTCATGGCAAAGGTATTACAGATGGTAGTGGCCTCTTTCAGCAGGATAATGCGCCTTTCCACACTGCAAAATTTGTTCAGGAATGGTTTGTGGATCATGACAAAGTGTTCAAGGTGTAGACTTGGCCTCCAAATTTCCCAGATCTCAATCCGATCAAAAAACAAGTCCGAGCCATGGAGTACCCACCTTACAACTTACAGGAGTAGCAACTTGGTGCCAGATACTACAGGACACCTTCAGAGGTCTTATGGAGTCCATGCTTCCACAGGCCAGAGCAGTTTTGGCGGCACAAGGGGATACTACAGAACAGTGCTGTAACTAGACATTTTGGTGCCCTGGGCGAGACGGGGCACCGGTGCCTCTCATCTAAGTGGGAGTGGCATTTGACAAGTGGGTGTGGCCAACCTAATGTGGGTGTGTCTAGCACTTTACTGAAAGAATTCGTATATGTGTATATATATATATATATATATATATATATATATATATATATATATATATACATATATATATATATATATATATATATATATATATATATATATATATATACACAGTGGTGGGATTCCAATAAATTAACAACCGGCTCTCTGCCCTAATGACTATTTAAAGCATGCCAAAAAAATATATATATATATATAGGTATTATGCAGTGGTATTGTGTGTGTAAATATTTCTCAAAATTGTCTTGTATATAAGAGCTTATGAATTTATATGTAAATTGTCACCACTTCTTCCAGTAATTTTGAAAACCTAATCAATGGGAATTAAACGCCAAGAAAAGTATTTTTACTGCAACAACATTATACATGGAAATAAATATCAAATACTAAGGCTAATAATTAACCAAGTACTATGGTAGCTAAAGAACATTTTAATGGTGTTATCACACACAATGGCAAGTGTGCAGAACAGAGGCAGCTCACTGTGACTCTCATGCTATTATGGAACTACAAATCCCAGCATGTATTATTATTCTATATTTGCAAAATCAGTTCAACAGCAAGAGAGACACAATTGTCTCCTTCTGTCATGAATAATCAGCATCACAGTAAATCTTTAGCGAAAGCAGAGTACAGGTAAACCTCTTCCCATTTGTGTGTGGTAGAAAGGCATTTTTACACCAGTGAAGCTGGATTAACACACTGTAAATACTCCTGCATATGAGGACCTGCAGACACGGGAGGGGACAAACGCCAGACCTGGAGGAGAGTGCAGACACGATGCAGCGGTGCATGGCAGCGGAGCCTTTCATTGAAGATGTGCCTTTGACTTCCGCAGTGGAACGCATGCGCGTTCCACAGACAGGAAGTTAGGTATTTGGAACGCAAATGCCGAACTTCCTGTCTATGGAACACACATGCGTTCCACTGCGGAAGTCAAAGGCTTTTCTTATCACTGGCAACAGAGCTAGGTAGCGGACGGCTGCTGCGCCCTCTTTGGGCTTGCGCCCTGGGCGACGGCACCGCCCGCGCCACCCTAGTTATGGCTCTGCTACAGAATATTAGGCAGGTGGTTTTAATGTTGTGGTTGATCAATGTATATCTTATTTTACTAATGCAGAGTTACAGTAGCAGAGTAGTTTGTGAATAGTAAGCTTTAGCAAGCAGTTCCCTCTCATTTTATTTTCAATGTGCTGGTATGTCCCAGCTTTGATATCATACCGTGTTCAGTCTTACATACTGTCTGCACAAAAAAGAGAAAAAAGAACTGGATTATTGCTTATTTGGAGGTTGACTTCCCTTAAGCTGATTATTTAAGATAAGGTGTTCTAATATTATATTGTCGAAGTCGTATAATTGGATGAACGAAAGTATATTGGTTAATATTGTTTTACTGTGCGATTGCGATCAGTACGCCACATAACACGTGCACGGCGCGATCGCACGACAAAATGCGCACACATACACTCGCACTCCCACATTCATTTATTTATATATTTCATATTTATAATGGTTCCATTCTACAGTCGTTTACGAGCAGATGATATTTGGTTTATAGTTATATATATATTATAAGCTTATATATATAAGCTTTAGTGATGTTTAAGGTTCAGGTTACAAGAAACAGAATAGACTAGCTTAAACTGGTTTCTGGGTGGGAGAATCATCTGGAATGTTGACCCTCACCTGTGGAGGGTGTTGTTTGAACTGACCTATAACCTGCATTACACTGGACCCTCCTGAAGCCTGGACCTATAGAAGCAAGCCACATCATTGTATTGTTTTCTCTGTAGCACTGGGTGTATATATACAAGCTCACTGGCACCATCTAGCCCAGTCATCTTTGACTACAGTCTTCTGGGTTGAAGTACTGTAGCTGATACCAGCGGAGCACAGCGGGCGCGGCGGTATGTATGTATTTTTGGTATCGGCTGTACTGTATTATAATTATGTTATGAACTGCTAAAATTTGTGCATCTGCTAAATAAATTGTTTCTGCTTTGGAAACACGAGAAATCGCTTAGACAATGCTTATTGGAAAACGATAAAATTACTTTAATAATATATAAGTAAGGAATAAGAGTCATGCACAGCAAGTTTTAAAACACTTTATTTTACCTTTTTCACATTTATATTTTGCTGTATTTTAGAATCAAACTTTTTATCTTTTACTAATAAAAGTTATGTTTTATTCCAATTACTTGGTACATGTGTATTTAAAATATTAGACCCAATACTACACAGTGCACCTTTAAGATACAGTTCTTTTTTCTCTTTTTTGTTTACTTCTGATTATTTGGTTACTGGATGGTAGCATCTCAATACAAGAATGATCGCAACATATACCCAGAAATGTTGAGAATATGATACAAATAAAATGTATAAAGAGATGTATAGCTGGTGTGTCTAACTAGTGCGACAGCATTCTCTTTTTTCTGAATACTGTCTGCACAAGCAGAATAATTTATCGGCGTACATAAATAAAAGATAATAGTTAGTGGGAAGTGATATAAAAGAAAGCACACTACTATAATGTCAGGTGTTGGGTCTATCATGACACTGCTTCCTATGAGTAATTCATACTTGGTATGAATAAGCATAGATACTGTAAAATATGGAAAAGTCAAATACAAACATTACAATAAAAAAAAAAAAGTGTAACGAGCTTAAAACAGAACTATGTGCATTGTGTAGGGTTACACAGAACAGTATATGTTCAATGCAACCGCGGTGTGGGATATTTCACAATTTTACCCTTAGCACGTCTATTTCCAAAGGACACAACTTTCTGCAAACAGTGGAATATTTACATTATATAAAGTTTTGTTATCATATATCCAGAGCAATTATCATGCATTAAAGTCAATGATTACGCCAGCATGAAATTGGTGTCTGTGCTTCAAATCCTCCTAAACATATTTGTGTGTTGTCTCTGCTGCAGTACGTGACTCATGGGAAAGGTGACTCATTCCTTGTTATTCTGAAGAACAATCACACCAGTTTGTAAAACGGTACACAGACCGATCCTGCCGCAATACATGCACTCATTACTTGAAGGAAAAACACATATCCCTGACTACAATATCTAGAAATGTACATTTTGTCCAATTATGGGCCCATATGGTTTGTCATATGGTGATAGCTAGTGACTGTTTTGTCTTTTTATTTTTGAATTGCAAAAATGATCTATATATATAAATATATGTATATATATATATATATATATATATATATATATATATATCTATCTATATATATATATATATATATATATATATATATATATATTAGCCATTGTTTACTGTACTAACACATTTACAATGATTTATTTAGGCTGTTTTCCATACTATTATAGTGAATCTTTTAGCAACACTGAAATAGTCAATGTGATATGTGGTTACATGCAGGGGTGGGCTGCGGGGGCAGTCTAACCGCTGTTAGGGCCGGCCGCCCAGCCCCCCCTTCCCCACCCCCCCGATGCAATATTGCCTGATAATTACCGGCGGCCGCATCGCGTGTCATGTGATGCGGCCGCTTGTGACATTTGCCAGCCCGCGCCTGGTTACATGTATGCTATTATGAGCACAATGACTAGACTCTCACCTTAAGGCAGGGGCTGGCTGGCCTGGGGGGGTAGGCATCCACCCCCGGGCCAGTCCTACGGTGGGCTACCTTGGGCTGGGTCACTGGGCTACCTGCACTATTTTTTTCCTCTAAAATGTCCCTAATAGGCTGCTGTCGAGTATGGATCTTTTCAAACAAACAGAAGGGAGGCTAGGTATTTTTTCCCCATCTTTGGTAAAACACTGAAATGTTTAGCTGTCATAGACATAATGTTCTACACATAATGGAAACATCAATTAGAGATGAGCGCACTCGGATTTCCTGAATCCGAGCCCACCCGAACGTTGCCGATCCGAGTTGGATCCGAGACAGATCTGGGTATTGGCGCCAAATGAAAACTTGAAAGCGAGGCTCTGAGTCATAATCCCGTTGTCGGATCTCGCGATACTCGGAGCCTATAAATTCCCCGCTAGCCGCCGCCATCTTCACTCGGGCATTGATCAGGGAAGAGGGAGGGTGTGTTAGATGGTCCTCTGTTCTGGTAGATCTCGTGTTGTGCTGTTTAGTTCTGTTCTGGGCTGTGCTGTGCTGTGTTCTGCAGTATCAGTCCAGTGGTGCTGTGTGCTGTGCTCTGTCAATTTTCAGTTCAGTGGTGCTGCTGGGTCCTGTGTGCTGTGTCCTGTTCAGTCCAGTGGTCCTGTGTCCTGTGCTCTGTGCTTCTAAGGGCATAGTTATTTCCCCAATATTCCCAAGTGTTTAAAAAATTTAAAAAAAGTTATAAAAAAAAATACAAAAAAATAATTGTAAAAAAATTTAATTACAACAAAATTTGCAAAACCAATCCTGCAGTATAAGCCCATTGGTACTGCAATATTACCAAGTTCACACATTCTGCAGTATCTTGTGCTACATATAATGGAGAGAAAAAATTTGGAGTGCAAGGAACGGCTTAGGCCCTGGCCCGTGTTCATGACTAGTGGTCCATCTTCAAACAAGGATCTTAGCCCTCCTCCTCCTCCCCCCCCCCTACAAAAAATTGAAGAGAGTTATGCTGTCAGCAACAAAACAGCAAACAACTCTGCCTTCTTAAGAGAAATTATCACAAATCCCCAAGGCGAGTCCAAGGGTGTTGGTGGTTGTCAACCCTGACCTTCCCATCACTGTACGGGAAGAGGTGGCTCGGGAGGAGGCTATTGATGATGTAGCTGGCGCTGTGGAGGAACTTGATGATGAGGATGGTGATGTGGTTATTGTAAATGAGGCACCAGGGGGGGAAACAGCTGATGTCCATGGGATGAAAAAGCCCATCGTCATGCCTGGTCAGAAGACCAAAAAATGCACCTCTTCGGTCTGGAGTTATTTTTATCCAAATCCGGACAACCAATGTATGGCCATATGTAGCTTATGTAAAGCTCAAATAAGCAGGGGTAAGGATCTTGCCCACCTAGGGACATCCTCCCTTATACATCACCTGAATAACCTTCATAGTTCAGTGGTTAGTTCAGGAACTGGGGCTAGGACCGTCATCGATACAGGGACACCTAAATCCCGTGGTCCAGTTGGATACACACCAGCAACACCCTCCTCGTCAACTTTCTCCAGGATCTCCATCAGATTCAGTCCTGCAGCCCGAGTCAGCAGCCAGACTGAGTCCTCTCCAATACGGGATTCATCTGAGGAATCCTGCAGCGGTACGCCTACTACTGCCACTGCTGCTGTTGCTGCTGTTAGTCGGTCATCTTCCCAGAGGGGAAGTCGTAAGACCGCTAAGTCTTTCAGAAAACAATTGACCGTCCAACAGTCGTTTGCCATGACCACAAAATACGATAGTAGTCACCCTATTGCAAAGCGTATAACTGCGGCTGTAACTGCAATGTTGGTGTTAGACGTGCGCCCGGTGTCCGCCATCAGTGGAGTGGGATTTAGAGGGTTGATGGAGGTATTGTGTCCCCGGTACCAAATCCCGTCGAGATTCCACTTCACTAGGCAGGCGATACCAAAAATGTACAGAGAAGTACGATCAAGTGTCCTCAGTGCTCTGAAAAATGCGGTTGTACCCACTGTCCACTTAACCACGGACATGTGGACAAGTGGTTCTGGGCAAACGAAGGACTATATGACTGTGACAGCCCACTGGGTAGATGCATCGCCTTCCACAGCAACAGCAACAGCTGCATCAGTAGCAGCATCTACAAAATGGCTGCTCATGCAAAGGCAGGCAACATTGTGTATTACAGGCTTTAATAAGAGGCACAACGCTGACAACATATTAGAGAAACTGAGGGAAATTATCTCCCAGTGGCTTACCCCACTTAGACTCTCATGGGGATTTGTGGTGTCAGACAATGCCAGTAACATTGTGCGGGTATTAAATATGGGCAATTTCCAGCACGTCCCATGATTTGCCCACACCATTAATTTGGTGGTGCAGCATTACCTCAAGAGTGACAGGGGTGTGCAAGAGATGCTTGCGGTGGCGCGCAAAATTGCTGGACACTTTCGGCATTCAGCCAGTGCCTACCGCAGACTAGAGGCACATCAAAAAAGCATGAACCTGCCCTGCCATCACCTCAAACAAGAGGTTGTGACGCGCTGGAACTCCACCCTCTATATGCTGCAGAGGAGGAGCAGCAAAAGGCCATTCAGGCCTACACAGCCACCTACGACATAGGCAAAGAGGTGGGGATGCGCCTGAGTCAAGCGCAGTGGAGACTGATTTCCGTGTTGTGCAAGGTTCTCCAGCCGTTTGAACTTGCCACACGAGAAGTCAGTTCCGACACTGCCAGCTTGAGTCAGGTCATTCCCCTGATCAGGCTGTAGCAGAAGCAGCTGGAGAATGTGAGGGAGGAGCTGGTAAACCATTGCGATTCCACTAAGCATGTAGCTCTTGTGGATGTAGCCCTTCGTACGCTTTGCCAGGATCCGAGGGTGGTCACTCTTTTAAAGTCAGAAGAATACATTCTGGCCACCGATCCTCGGTTTAAAGCGTATGTTGTGTCTCTGTTTCCGGCGGACACAAGTCTACAGCGGTGCAAAGACCTGCTGGTCAGGAGATTGTCCTCTGAAGAGGACCGTGACATGCCAACAGCTCCACCCTCATTTTCTTCCACATCTATGGCTGCGAGGAAAAAGCTCAGTTTTCCTAAAAGAGCCGCTGGCGGGGATGCTAATAACATCTGGTCCGGACTGAAGGACCTGCCAACCATTGCAGACATGTCTACTGTCGCTGCATTGGATGCTGTCACAATTGAAAAAATGGTGGAGGATTATTTTGCTGACACCATCCAAATAGACATGTCAGACAGTCCATATTGTTACTGGCAGGAAAAAAAGGCAGTTTGGAAGCCCCTGTACAAACTGGCTCTATTTTACCTGAGTTGTCCCCCCTCCAGTGTGTACTCGGAAAGAGTTTTTAGTGCAGCGGGGAACCTGGTCAGTGAGCGGCGAAGGAGGTTGCTTCCTCACAACGTTGAAAAAATGATGTTTATAAAAATGAATAATCAATTCCTCAATGAAGTACAGCACTGCCCTCCAGATAGTACAGAGGGACCTGTGGTTGTGGAGTCCAGCGGAGACAAATTGATAATGTGTGAGGAGGAGGAAGTACACACTGTAGGGGGAGAGGAATCAGAGGTTGAGGATGAGGACGACATCTTTCCTCAGTAGAGACTGTTTAGTTTGTACAGGGAGAGATGAATTGTTTTTTTGGTGTGGGGGCCCAAACAAACCAATCATTTCACCCACAGTTGTTTGGTAGGCCCTGTCGCTGAAATGATTGGTTTGTTAAAGTGTGCATGTCCTATTTCAACAACATAAGGGTGGGTGGGAGGGCCCAAGGACAATTCCATCTTGCAACTATTTTTTTGGCATTATGTGACCATTCAACAGTCGTTTGCCATGTTCAAAAAGTAAAAGAAAATGTCAACAAATTCAAAAAATTAAATCAAAAGTTAAATGCCCTGTCATTATTTAAAACAAGAGGTATTGACGTGCTAGAATTAGTGTAGTGTTAATATGTTATAAACACTACACTTGGAACTTGGAGGAGGTATTGTGGCCCCGGTATCAAATTTAGTACCGGGGCCACCCCACTACGCAGTCCAGAATTTTTTTTTGGGGAATTCAGAGCCGTGGAGGGTTTTTTATTAATTCTATTGTGGTGAACACTCCTCTACGCACGCAGTCCAGGTACATTATTCGGTGCGATTCATACCAGTTGATGGTTTTCTTATTATATTGTGGTGACCACTCCTCTACGCAGTCCAGATACATTTATTGGTGCGAATCATAAAAGTTCAGGGTTTTTAATTTATTTTGTGGTGACCACTCCTCTACGCAGTCCAGGTACATTTATTGGTGCGAATCATACAAGTTCAGGGTTTTTAAATTATATTGTGGTGACCACTCCTCTACGCAGTCCAGATACATTTATTGGTGCGAATCATACAAGTTCAGGGTTTTTAAATTATATTGTGGTGACTACTCCTCTACGCAGTCCAGGTACATTTTTTGGTGCGATTAAGACCAGTTGATGGTTTTCTTATTATATTGTGGGGACCACTCCACTACGCAGTGCAGAAAGATACCTCGTTGCAACGTTTTGGACTAATTACTATATTGTGAACTGTTCAGAATACACTGTAAATTAGTGGAAATGCTTGTTAATGAATGTTATTGAGGTTAATAATAGCGTAGGAGTGAAAATAAGCCCAAAATTTGATTTTTGAACTTTTTATGCTTTTTTCAAAAAAAATCCGAATCCAAAACCTTAAATCCGAACCCAAACCTTTCGGCAGGTGTTTTGCGAAACAAATCCGAACCCAAAACATCACGAAAATCCGAATCCAAAACACAAAACACGAGACACCAAAAGTCGCCGGTGCACATCCCTAACATCAATACATGTAGTCACAAGGCCACAATAAACTATACAACGAATCTATTACATCTTTTTAAATGTGTATAAAAGTTGCCTGTTACATTTCAGTGCCAGAAAACTTAAACATTAATGATCTCAACTTGTGTATATTGTTTAAATGATAACTAATGACTTAAATGTAAAATCAAAAACTATCAAACAATACATCTGTCTATAAAATTATCGTTGCACATTGAACCCAAAATGCAAGTTGAATTATAAAATAACTACTAGTTGCACCCAGAAAAATATACCTTGAGATGGTTAAAAGTATATAAAAATAATGATCCAATCGATTTTTATTGAATTATCTTGGATCAGTGAGGTCGTTTTTTTGTGGCGTTACCAGCTGTGGTGTTGCAACTTATGTGACCTGCATTAGTGGCACCTAGGTGAAGCATTTCCTCAATTTTTTAAGCCAGGGTTCCTTTGCCTTTTTTGGCATGCCATTAGAAAGAGATTGTGGGCCTGATAATTAAGGAACGTAAATACCAATATGTACCTTATTTTGCATAAAATTGCTCTGTGTATGCACAGAACCAGACTATACACTAGTGAGTGCAGCAACATCCAATTAATCTTTGAGCACAAAGGACAATTACAACAGCTTACAATTTCATGAGCGGAACGGGGAGGAGAAGGGGTGCATGTACATAGCACAGTAAGGGCGCGCCAAGCTCAAACACAAGCAGCAATGTCTGATTAAAACTTTGTGAATCTCTAAGGTATGTGTTTTTCTGCTGTATCACTTGCACCAGCTACAGGTCTAGTATAAGTGCTGATTACTGATGATAACAGCTGTGTATGCATGCTATAACATGTGTTTGCAATCAGGAGCAACTGTAAAGATGCATTTTATGGACAGTAAACATTAATAACAATATGATAAATGTATTGGATTGAAAAAACAAGAAATTATTATTTTATTTATTTTTTGCAATTTTCATTAATGACTATATTATTAGTTGACAATTATTGAATATTTTGTGGACTTTATAGAATATACAAGTATTGGATCTATCCTGCAGTGTATTGTCTGATGGAGCAGACCGTAGTTAGACCCATATTCAACAAGAGACGTATCTTCAGATCCGCTCTTAGCTGAATACGGACATACGTTTACCTGATTTATGCAAAAATGCAATTTACATCCGTTTTACATGCCTTAATGAAACAGGCTCTGTATTAGCACAACATTACAAAGAAAATTACTGAAAGGACCTGTATAAATGTATCTTGTGGTAGTTGAAATGAACATTGTAATGCTATAAAATGGTTATTTTCACTAAATAAAAAAACAAGAAGGGAAGGGAACAGAAACAAAGGGAAAAGAAGTATTGTTTGGTGCTTTATATTGCATCTTGGTGCAGATGCAGACAGAGGTGTGCAATCACTTAAGTATGCTGTACTACCAATATGGGTGTTACAGATGTGAGTGATAGCAAGCTAACCTACAGATGTTAATCTCTCATCAAATACTAACCTGTGACAACACATTTATTTTTTTCTCTCTCTTGTTCTGAGTTGCAAGTGGATTGTTTTTTTATATTGCATAGAAAAATTAGCAGCTAGACACAGGTTCAGCCAATGGTTTTGCTGTCTGTGTCCCCACATTGCAATGATCATAGTCCAGATATCTAGGTGGATAATATCTCAATGGCCAAACATAGGCATAGGTGAAATTATAGTCCAAGAAACATGATGTAGCCACATGTACTATTGTGAGGAGAGCCAAAGAACTTGCACTTCATGTTCCATCTCTGAATAGATTTTTGAGAACACTCTTCTTCATCATTCTCCAGGGGCGTAGGAACTGGGGGGCAGAGGGGAAGTTGCCCCCCATGAACTTCTACACAAAAGCCTTCATTCTACTTTCTGCAGTCATGGTATCTGTTCTAAACTTGTGAAACGTTTTTTGAAATTATAGATTGTCTAAGTATAACTACCAAGGGGTAAATGTATCAAGTTGAGAGTTTGCAGGCGGGTTTGAAAAGTGGAGATGTTGCCTATAGCAACCAATCAGATTCTAGCTGTCATTTTGTAGAATGCACTAAATAAATGACAGCTAGAATCTGATTGGTTTTTCAAACCCGCCGGAAAACTCTCAGCTTGATACATTTACCCCCAAGTGTTATTTAATATACATTGTCTTAGTATAGATTTAATACATATTGAATAATTTGTTTTATTTAAAAAACTCTAAGTGTTCCGTTCATAAACATTCAATAAATAACTTGTGTTGATGAAGAACATCCATTCACTTTACTTTTACCCTGAATTTTGTGCAGTGCGTCCAGTAACAAACATGAGATATAGCACATACCATAACCATTGATGCTGTGGCTATAGATTTAAAAATACTCCGAATCAAGTGAGATTAGTCTGTCAACAAAATCTGAATAAAAACTAGGTTAAAGTTTGTGACAAATGTACATTTTTAAGATGAAAAATTGAATTGATCTATCTTTCTAACAGTTATTGTACTAATTGGTAGTTATTATTAATAATAATATTTATGTAATAATGTTTGAATACATTTTTGGTCAACCCCTGAAACACTGACAAAAATTAACATAGGATTGGGAGTCTTTGTATATCTACAGTCACTGTTACAACTGTCGTACAATTAGATACCAAATGCCAGAAAACGAGGCTCCAAGCCCTATAGTAGTCATTGGCTTTTTGGCCCCCCATGAAAATTTTCATTCCTACGCCCCTGCAATTCCCTGATCTAATTGTCATTTTTAACAACATACAGTATGTCCCATTATGTTTACTTGTTTCACCAAATCCTACTCACAGGATGTTACTGATAACAATGTGAAAATTCCGGTAATGCAACCCAGGCTTTAGTTATTTTAAAACCAACAACCACAAAAGCAATCACCCACAACTAACAATATCACATTATTAAAATCATGAACAATACTTATTTTTTACTAGTTAAAATAACAATTCAATATCAATTAAAATGATCTTGTACCTTTAAATATATAAATGTCATAAAAGGAAAAGAAATGGCAAACTATTTTCTGTATGTCAATCTGTAAGATAGATGTGTGTGAACAATCTATTTATAAGGCTATGCTCCTACAATTTCTACCTTCAAAACTGCAAGGCATTTTCTTGTGAACACTTAGGGTATGTGTTAGGAACCCCTCCAGCCGGCACAACACAACCCGGAATCTACTCTGCCAATCAGGTGTTCACTGGAGCCCCTGATGGTGGGGACAGACTGGGCCGCAGACTGACGGAGGGTCGTGAAGTGTGTACCAGCTGGGGAGAACCCAGGCAGGCGGAGTGAGGTCCACGCAGAGGTCAAGGGCCGGCAGCAGACAACAGTATCAGTAAACAAGCTGAGGTCAGGGGTCACAGGCAGATAGCAGAAACGGTAAACAGGCCGAAGATCAGGGTCACAGGAAACACAAGCGAAGTCCAATTCGAAGCCAGGGGTCATACACGGGAAATCAGTAGCAGTATCAGGATACAGGAACAGGAAAAAGCAGGTCAGCAGACTGGAGCACAGAAGCTATAACCGGCAATGAGGCAGCAGACCTCATTGCCTTAAATACAAGTACAGACCAATCAGGAGTAGGATACACTGCTGCAGACTAATTGCTCATACAGAGCAGGGCCAATCAGGGCTTGTCCCTGAAAATACCCAGATGCATGCTAATGCCTGTAAACCAGAGCTTAGATTAATCAGTCTACAGGCTGCCTGACATGCGCATGCGCCCGCCTACCGCCGGGACGCAGCGCTATAGCAGAGGCGCCCGGCCGTTCCCATGGTGATGGCCGGGCAGGAACAGGAAATGACGTCCCAGTCGTCAAGGTGACGGCGGGGACGCTGGAGCGCATGAGAAGCGAGCCGCGGTGGCTGTGAGTACTGCCGCGGCTCGTGACAGTACCCCCCTCTTGAGGAGTGGTCAAGGAACCCCGACACCCAGGTTTTCTTGGAAATTTCCTGAAGAACTCCTTCAGTTGTTTGGGAGCATGAACCCAAGAGCGTTCTTCTAACCCGCGGTTCCTCCACTGTACCAGGAAGTGCACCTGTCCTTGCACTTTTTTAGAATCAAGGATTCTTTGAACCACGAACTTTTGTGGCCCGCTGGAACCTCTACCAGGCACACTAGAAGACTGGACTTGACCAGGGTATAGTACCGGCTTCAACAGCGAACAGTGAAACGTGTTGGGGATCCTCAACGAGCCCGGAATTTTTAACCTAAATGCGACTGGATTCACCTGCTTGATGATGAGAAACGGCCCGATGAACTTAGGACCAAACTTCTTGCAAGGCTGTCTGAGCCTGATATTTTTTGTAGACAGCCACACTTTCTGGCCAACTTTAAGAGAGCAGGTGGTACGATGTCGGTCCGAATTTTTTTTTGCCACAAGTGAGGCTTGTCTCAATGATGAGTGTACTTTCTTCCAGATAACGCTGAGATCTCTTGCAGTGGAGCGGATCTCTTGGGTACCAACGGACTGGAGTGAATACAGGGAGTTAGATCTGGGGTGAAAACAATAATTGCAGAAGAACGGAGAGATTTTAGTAGACGAGTGACAGGAATTATTACAGGCAAATTCCGCCCAGGGTAACAAGGAAGACCAATTATCGTGGAACTCCGATGTGTAGCATCGTAGAAACTTTTCTAGGGACTGGTTAATCCTTTCAGTTTGCCCATTTGACTGAGGGTGGTAGGCGGATGATAAACTGACCTTGATTCCGAGAAGGGTACAGAAGGATCTCCAGAATTGCGCTATAAACTGAGAACCCCGATCAGAGACGATGTCAGTAGGGAGTCCATGGAGCCTGAAAATATGTTGAATGAATAAGAGAGCCAAATTCCGAGCAGAAGGCAGTTTGGTTAACGGAATGAAATGTGACATTTTGCTGAACCGGTCTACCACGACCCAAATCGTTGTGTCCTGCAGAAGGTGGTAAATCCACTACAAAGTCCATAGACAAGTGAGTCCATGGTTTCGCAGGAGGGGCCAAAGGAACTAATTGGCCTACTGGACGGATCCTAGGAACTTTGTTTCTAGCACAAATCTCACGTGAGAGGACATGACTCTTGACGTCGGCAGACATGGATGGCCACCAGACCGTGCGGGAAAGGATTTCTAGCGTCTTGTAAATTCCAGGGTGCCCAGCAGCCCTACTGCAATGTGCTTCCGCAAGAACCGTCTTTCTTAAGTGGACTGGAACAAAAAGTCGTTGCTCCGGAGTAGCATCTGGGGCTAATCTCTGGAATCTCTGAAGTGTGACACTCAGATCTTGGGTTAACCCAGCATGGATTACGGAAGGAGGAATAATAGGCTCCGGGTTAGTAACTGGAACATGGTGTGCCATGAAACTCCTGGACACAGCATCTGCCCGGACATTCTTGGAACCTGGTCTGTAGGTGATCAGGAAATTAAACCGGGTAAAAAATAATGCCCAGTGGGCGTGTCTAGGGTTTAAACGCTTGGCTGACTGTATATATTGCAAGTTCTTGTGGTCGGTAATGACAGAGATCTGATGCGAAGCACCCTCCAACCAATGCCGCCACTCCTCGAAGGCCCACTTGATTGCCAATAGTTCTCTATTACCGACATCGTAGTTGGCTTCCGCTGAAGAGAACTGACGGGAGAAATAGGCACATGGGTGTAGACGATTAGTATGAGGATCCTTCTGTGATAGGATGACGCCGGCCCCGACGTCCGAGGCATCGACCTCAAGAACAAATGCTTTAGCTGGATCTGGATGTTTAAGGACCTCAGCTGAGATAAAGGCCTTTTTCAGGCTTTTGAATGAGGCTACTGCTTGAGACGACCAATTAGTTGGGTCCATTCCTTTGCGGGTCAAAGCGACAATGGGAGCCACAATGTCAGCGAAGTTGTAAATGAACCTTCGATAATAATTGGAGAAGCCCAGAAACCTCTGTACCGCCTTTAGATTGTTGGGTTGTACCCAATCCACAATAGCCTGCACCTTTGTTGAATCCATAGAAAATCCCTCAGAAGAGATTACGTAACCTAAAAAGGATACCTTCTGCACCTCAAACTCACACTTTTCCAGCTTGGCGTAGAGGTGGTTTTCTCGCAATTTTCGTAAGACTTGTTTGACGTGAGTCTGATGTGCGAGTAAAGATTTGGAATAGATGAGGATATCATCTAAATAGACGACCACAAAACCACCCAGGAAGTCTCGGAGGACCTCGTTGATCAAGTCCTGGAACACTGAAGGCACATTGCTGAGGCCAAACGGCATGACCAGATACTCGTAGTGGCCAGAGTGCGTATTGAAAGCCGTCTCCCACTCATCTCCTTCTTTGATACGGATGAGATTATACGCTCCACGAAGGTCGATTTTAGTGAAGACAGTAGCCCCTCTTAACTGATCAAACAACACTGAGATGAGCGGAAGGGGATAGGTGTTCTTAACTGTGATAAGATTCAATCCCCGGTAGTCAATATAGGGTCTTAACCCTCCGTCCTTTTTTGATACAAAGAAGCATCCTGCTCCTACGGGAGATTTAGATGGCCTGATAAAGCCTTTCTCTAGGTTTTCATCGATATACTCCTGCATGGATTTTGTTTCTGGAGCACAAAGGGAATACAAACGCCCCTTAGGTAACTTGGAACCAGGAATAAGTTCGATGGCACAGTCAAAGTCACGATGTGGCGGTAAGGTATCAGCAGCCTTCTTGGAGAACACGTCCCAGAACTCATGATACTGTGAGGGAAGCTGCTCCGGAATAGGCTGAATCATACGCAGAGACAGTGACAAGCAAGACTGTGTACAATAAGTACTCCCCTGGACAATCTCTCCTTTTACCCAGTCTATGACAGGGTTATGACAGGAAAGCCATGGGTGGCCCAAGATCAAAGGAACCGACGAACAATCGTTCAGGAAGAAGGTGATTGACTCAGAATGGAGAGCTCCAATCTTCAACTGTAGTGGCGGGGTCTCCCAGGAAATCTTGCCACCAGGCAACGGACTTCCGTCTAAGCCACAGACAGTAATAGCAGATTTGAGTTTTACCATCAGAATTCCGGCAGAGCGGGGAAAACCCGATATCAAGGAAGTTGCCTGCAGCTCCGCTATCAATGAAGGCCGACAGGTCCACAAAGCGAGCCCGGAAGGTGAGCTGTGCAGGGATTAATACAGCATTTTTCGGGGAGATAATTTGCAGACCTAGGTGAACTTTCCCCTCATTCCCTAGGCATGGTCTTTTCCCGACTTATTTGGGCAGGAACGGGAGAAGTGGCCTTTTATGCCACAGTAGAGACATAGACCTTGCGAACGTCTCCTGTCTCTTTCCTCAGAAGAGAGACGATATGCTCCTAATTGCATAGGCTCCTCATCATCCGTGGAAACAGGAATCAGAACTGATGGAGGAGAAGATGCCTCTGTTTCAGTTTTTCGCTCTTTAATTCTCCTGTCAATTTTAATGCAGAGGTGCATCAGATCCTCCAGTGAGGTAGGAGACGGATATTGCACCAAAGAGTCTTTGATTTGTTCTGACAGGCCTAACCGAAACTGACTGCGTAAGGCAGGGTCATTCCATCCACTATCAGGTGACCATCTACGAAATTCCGCGCAGTATTCTTCTGCCGACCGCCGGCCTTGTTTCAAGGCCCGTAGATGAGCTTCCGCGGAGGCAACTCGATCCGGGTCATCATACAGTAGACCCAATGCTTCAAAGAAAGAGTCTACGGACTGCATGGCAGGACTGGTCTGCGGCAAAGAAAAAGCCCAAGACTGGGGGTCACCTTGTAGGAGGGAAATGATGATCCCGACTCTTTGATGCTCTGAACCGGAGGAACGGGGTCTCAACCGGAAATAGAGCTTGCAACTTTCCCTAAAATTCCGGAGCAGAGATCTATTTCCAGAGAAGCGATCCGGCAAATTCATCTTAGGTGCACAGGAGGAACTTGGAGTGGGTTGAGAAGTTTTTGCGGCTTCTTCTTGAACCGACAGACGCTCAGCCAATCCCTGGATCATCTGATACAAGGACTCAACATGGGCTGCTAAGGCCTGTGCTGGAGACGTTGTGGATCCGCTTCCATCCATCGCAACCTTGTCTTAGTGTGTGGCCGGTTATAGTGTTAGGAACCCCTCCAGCCGCCACAACACAACCCGGAATCTACTCTGCCAATCAGGTGTTCACTGGAGCCCCTGATGGTGGGGACAGACTAGGCCGCAGACTGACAGAGGGTCGTGAAGTGTGTACCGGCTGGGGAGAACCCAGGCAAGCGGAGTGAGGTCCACGCAGAGGTCAAGGGCCGGCAGCAGACAACAGTATCGGTAAACAAGCTGAGGTCAGGGATCACAGGCAGATAGCAGAAACGGTAAACAGGCCGAAGATCAGGGTCACAGGAAACACAAGCGAAGTCCAATTCGAAGCCAGGGGTCATACACGGGAAATCAGTAGCAGTATCAGGATACAGGAACAGGAACAAGCAGGTCAGCAGACTGGAGCACAGAAGCTATAACCGGCAATGAGGCAGCAGACCTCATTGTCTTAAATACAAGTACAGACCAATCAGGAGTAGGATACACTGCTGCAGACTAATTGCTCATACAGAGCAGGGCCAATCAGGGCTTGTCCCTGAAAATACCCAGATGCAGGCTAATGCCTGTAAACTAGAGCTTAGATTAATAAGCCTACAGGCTGCCTGACATGCGCATGCGCCCGCCTACCGCCGGGACGCAGCGCCATAGCAGAGGCGCCCGGCCGTTTCCATGGTGACGGCCGGGCAGGAACAGGAAATGACATCCCGGTCGTCAAGGTGACGGCCGGGACGCTGGAGCGCATGAGAAGCGAGCTGCGCCGGCTGTGAGTACCCACCTACACTGCCAGTCAATAATAAAGAACACTTGATGTGGTTTTGCACCACTGTGCCTGGATGGTTTGTTCAGTGAGCATAAAGGCGTTTGCCTGTTCTCTAGTATTGGGAGATGCATACTCAAACTAGAGGTGTGTCTAGGTGCTCAGAGACGCAATGCACAAAAGTATAAATGTCATATTAAAGCCCATCCTCCTACCACTGTACAATCAGCCCTTGTAAAAAAATCAAGTTTTCAGTTTTTCTTCTGAATTCTAACTCATTCCTTATTTATGGCTCCAATGAGATGAGAGTCAGGGGACATTGTGACAGTGTTTATTACATGTGGCAGATTTGAATCATCATCATCATCATCATTTATTTATATAGCGCCACTAATTCCACAGCACTGTACAGAGAACTCCCTCACACCAGTCCCTGCCCATTGGGGCTTACAGTCTAAATTCCCTAATATACACACACACACACACACACAGCACACACAGACTAGGGTCAATTTTGTTAGCAGCCAATTAACCTACTAGTATGTTTTTGGAGTGTGGGAGGAAACCGGAGCACCCGGAGGAAACCCACGCAAACACAGGGAGAACATACAAACTCCTCACAGATAAGGCCATGGTCGGGAATTGAATTCATGACCCTAGTGCTGTAAGGCAGAAGTGCTAACCACTACACCACCGTGCTGAATGTGTGAAGCTTTGTATTATATTGCTTGGAGTTTAGTTACAAATGTTTTTTTCTGATCAAGTGCGACACAGAGATGCAAAACAGGTCTCATTAAAGGAGTAGACCCAAAGACCGCCAGCTCTGTGCTAGTGCAAAACTGAAGTCCTCATGCGAAGCGAGTGTATTTGAAAACGGTTGTGCACCCCTGTGCACAGCAACAAACACTATTTAAAAGGTGGCCACTCACTGCTTTATCTTATTTATTAAACTTACTTCACTATAGGAAATCTTGTTTCTGCCCTACTCCCCGAAGCAAGAAACACTGCCGTGCCTACTCTGTACTTTGCTAGCAATACCCTTGCCTTGCCTAACCTCTTCTCTCCAAATGTCACCATATTGTTTCATGGACTTATGCACCTACGTGGAAATCTACGTGCACTGGCGGCACAAAAGCTGATTTTGTACTGGGCAGCATATGTTTTCCACTTTGTGAATGACCTGTACAGCATTGTGAATGCAGCTGTTGTTTGTCATGTCCTGTAGTAGAGAATGGGGCAAGCAGATGGAATGTGGAAGTCCACACTATTATGTTTTCAAATTCACTGGATACAGGTTGGCTAGATTCTCCAGCAAACAAATCTTTAAATATGCGCTTTATTTATAATGGAATTCAGCAGAAAAATTAACTGTAAATGAAATATCAATTGATGTATGTGCATTAAAGAAAAATGCTTCTAATTTATTTCATAAAAAGCTTAATTTTAAAAATGCTTATGTGTCTCCTCCCTCACCTTCAATGCCATGCTTTAATGACAGCTATATGGTCAGCAAATGAAAGAAAGAGACCAGCAGGCAATACAGCATTGCAAATAGAAGGATTCTCTCTAGTTGTATCTTTGGTGAGAGCAATTAAAATGTAATGATAACAGACTTTGTAACATACTTACCAACTTTAGAAAGTTGGTTTCCGGGAGCCTGCCGGGCGCGTGTTGGGGGATGGGGCTCCAAAATGTGTGTCATTTTGGACCCGCCCCGTGACGTATTGACGCAAACGCGTCATTTGACAGCGGGGGGTGGGGCCAAACGCCGCAATTCACCATGAATCACGGCGATTTACCAGGAATCGCGGCATTTGGGACCTAATTCTGCCCACTTCACTAGGAAGTGCCCACTTCCTAGTAAAGTGGGCAGATCCGCGAGATTGCCACACTCTCCCGGGAGTCCGTGAGACTCTCACAAAATGCGGAGTTGGCAAGTATGCTCTGTAATTGACATACAACAAGACAAAGCATTAGATATTAAAGCTTATTTATTTAATGTCTGATCATAAATGTCTGATCTTTAAAAACTGGGATCTAACTTGCTATAGCACCCTATACTTTGCAGTATATATATTGTATCTTTTGCAGCATCAGAATGATGAATGTTTATAGCCCATAATACATTAAACCCATCAGAGGGTCAAAGGATGAATTGACATGATGAAATATTTATTGATTAAAATGAATCTAGTCTACATAATATCTGAACAGTTTGAAGATTAACGGCTCTTGTAACAGGTTCAGAAAAAATAACACAAATGTCTATGAAGCATTCGGTTTTCTTCCTGATGGCCCCATACACTACACGCACAATTTTAAAAGCTGTCAGACCAGAAAAAAAGCTTGTCTGATACCATCTAGGTAAGACCCATTGATTTTAATAAGAAAGCATCTTAAAATAGAAAAGTGCAGCACTTCCTGGAAAAAAACAGAGGTAAAATGTTTCAAGGGACACCACCCTTTTGCTGCTTCATTACAAACTCTGAATAAAAATGTAATATTCAACACAACTTAAAAATACTTACATGCTCTTAGAGATGAAATATTGACCTGCCATAGTTGGCAACGTTTTAAAATAGTTTCTAGGGAGCTTTTGTTGCTGAGCCAGTGCATCTAATCAAGTCATGCTCCATCCTGTCTCAGCAGACCTTAAAACATTACAATCCTCATCATGCCAAGTTTGCTAAGTTTAATTACAATACACTTTTAAATACTGCTCTTTAATACATTTAGAATAGCTAACAACATCTAAATGGGAATTTGGTAAGAATTGCACTGCTTTGCAGAAAAATAGGAATTCAATATTGCTGTTCCTTACTGAAAAACCTAGGACAATCTCTGGAAATTAGGGACAGTTGTCAACTATAACCTACTCTGTATGGACAAAAGTATTCGGACGCTTAACCTTTATACCAACAGGGACTGTAATGACATTGTATTCAAATACATATACTTTAATATGCAGTTGGTCCCACTTTTGTAGCAATGACAGCTTCAATTCTTCTTGGAAGGCTTTCCACAAGATGTTGGAGTGTCTCTGTGGGAATTTGTGCCCATTCATTCTGTAGAGCATTTATGAGGTAAGTTGGACTAGAAGGCCTGGCTCGCAATATCTGTTCCAGTTCATCCCAAAGGTGTTCGATGGGGCTGAGATCAGGGCTCTGTGTGGGCCAGTCAAGTTATTCCACACCAAACTCATTAAACCGTGTCTTTGTAGTCCTTGTTTGTCTTATTGCAAAGGTGGCATCCTATCACAGTACCATGTTTGAAGTCACTGAGCTCTTCAAAACAACCCATTTTGTATCACAAATGTTTGAAAATAGGGACTGCATGGCCAGGTACTTGATTTTATACACCTCTGGCCAGGGCCGGTGCTAGGGTCCACGGCGTCCTAGGCATTTTTAAAAAAGCGCCACCCCCCCACGCAAAACTTGGCGCCCCCCCCCGCAAAAAAATCGCCGCCCTCCTTCCTCCTCCCTTCTCTCCTTACCTTGTCTCACCACCGCAGCCTCTCTGCTCCGTCTCCTCCCCTCCACTCACTGACACTAGTAAGTGGAGGGGAGGAGACGGAGCAGAGAGGCGGCGGTGGTGACAAAATAGCCTCTTCCCCCCTCCCCGTCCATCTGAATGCTGTGCGGCGGCCGTGACAGGTATGGTCAGCGGTCGCCGCACAGTTTTAAAGTATTTTAGAATACTGTGGTGCCCTCCAGGTGCCCTCCAGAGCCCGGTGCCCTAGGAAAGTGCCTAACCTTGCCTAATGGGAGCGCCGGGCCTGCCTCTGGCAAAGGGTCTGATTGAAACGCCTCAATTCAATAATTAAGTGGTGTATCCAAAAACATTTGTCCATATAGTGTTTATTAGTTGGGTATTCATAAATGCACAATATAATCAAAATTGCGGTAATTTTTTCAATGTATCTTTAAATATAACTTTGATTCAGTACATACTGACACTTTTTTCAGTACTGGATGGACCAAAGATAGTACGAGTTGCTTACTTGGTCATTCAGTGGTCCTTATTTAAACAATCATTCAAGCTGCAGTGAGCACAAATCTGACGAAATGTAACTGCAAAGCCAGTATGTATAAAAGCTATCTGCAGCTTTACAAACTAGCTGATAATGTATCTCTATAGTCTATGTACCCTGGGCCAGCAAGAGATATTTAGCTGTATGTACCTGTATACAGCGTGGCCTGCACCCTTAGTGGTAAAAAATCAATAATAGAGAGAAAAATACTTCCTTGTATAATATTGATGACATGGACACTTAATATATGTAAACACATAGCACAATCTTTTTTATCCTGTGGAATTGTTTCTTCGAAGGGAATGAAAACCCCCTATCTGCATTGAAAAACTCGTTGCAATTGGACATGGGGGATTGGGCAGCAGCAGGACCTTGGTGAAGAGGGTCACTAGGGAGGGGCATGAGATGATGACGTGGTGCTCACATCCAATCTTGGGGTGCCCTCTTCAGCCAGAAATACCCCACTGCTGATGCGTCCCCTTGCCAACTAAAATACAGTTTATGATGTGACTGGAAGTTTCCCTGGCATCTCATGTGTATGTGGGTTATCAAATTTGGTCAATATAATATTTTCCTTATAATCACTATGTCAAAATCTAGTTATGACAATATAATTATTTTATGTAGTGTAATTAGACAATAGTAGCACAAATATATAAATTGTCCTGATAGTTTATTTAGCTTCAATAATATAGAGTGAAATCAATGGAAGTTACAAATAAGAGTTTATACTGCAACACTGCCAAGTTGACAGACTAGCTTCATTGCATGATTGAGAGGCCTTGATGAATGACTGCATGTAGTAAAGCCATAATGGACGCTGATTACTTCCCACTGTCTCTGACTCTTTTCAAATGAGCATTCATTAAACACGTTATATGTGCAAACAAGGCTCAGAAATCAGAGCAGTATGAAGATATTTGCTACACTGGCTGGAATAAATATGATTCTGTGGCAATAGCTTTTTCGTATTTCTATAGTATTTAGAGTGAAAAAAACATACAACAGAGAACTGAATGCCCTGAAACATTTTCATTTTCTTTATCACCAACCAGGGTGGAAATGCGTTTTAATATACAAATTGTAATTACATATGAACTTATTAATTTTACCTTAATTTAATGCATGGTGTCTTTTCCTTGTGCAAATTCCCCAAGCAATGATCATCAACCCCTGTTGAGTGTAGTGACTGTCATTTAAGTGTTTCTGTTTCTTACAACATAAAAGGTATCTTGATATTTTGCAGAGATTGGTGAACTGTGCTAAATGTTCTTAGTACCAGAGCGGCTCTGTTTTTTTACAGAAAATCACTTACAATTTGTTCACTGGATGTTGCTAGAAATGTTTTCTACAAATATACAAATAAACCCAACACAGACAAATAATACAAAACCAGTCAAATTCAGCAAAAAATGATGTAATTTTGTATGTTTATTTATATAGATCGCCCAACGTTCATGTGCACTTCTTTTCTACTCTGCTCATGTGTAAATGGTGTTGGAATTGTTATTTATTCAGGTTAGAAAACTAAAGGCCATCATTAAGAGCAGTGTCAGGAGGGTCGTGGCTAGGCAGCCATTTCAGGTGGTCGCTTTCCACATCAGCTCCTGCACTTAAATCAGGTATTTGGGGAATTACCTGTAAATTCTCGGCTCATTCTCCCTGAATCTGGCACCAGAGGATTGGGGCACTACCCTGAATATCCCAGCTGCAGCTGGTCACTCACCTCCCCCTTCCGACGGTACCGCAACTGGTTCCCACCGCGCTGGGCCTCTCAGCTCCTGACCGCCCATACAAAGGACAACTCCCTGGGGCTTCTTTAAGCGGAGCTCCGCTTCCCATCGAGCCCCCACGGCACTCGGAGCCACAGACGCCGCCATCTGACAGGATTGGGTGAGCGGGACCCGGAGGCCTACTTCCGGAGAAGGCCTGGGGCTCAATTTAAGACCTACCCGGCGGACATCTCCACTTCCGGTTCTACCGCGGGGACTTCCGGTCGGGCGATTCGTCCCAGGGCTTCCTGCGCTGGGCCTTCAGCTCAGCTTAGAGCCTATGACTGGGCTGGATCTCGGAGGTTCCTACCATCAGGGGTCTGCCAGCAGCTAACCACCAGGCGCACTTCCGGCCTGACAATCAGAGGCGCAGGTATATCCCCCAGCGGTGCTGGACCAGAGGACACGGGCCAAGCTTGCAGCTGAAGATCCCCGAAGAAAAAGCACCCGGACTGGCGAGGAGACTGGAGAAACCACCCACTGCCAGCGCCCAACCACAGGAGCCAGGTTAGTGTGAAAAAACCTGCTACACACGGGGCAACTACACTACCCCTGCCCATTCTGCCTGCCTCCTTCAAGTATTTTGAGATTCTTCTAAGACTTCAGGCTTCACACCTCCTGAATCACTATAGTTCTAACCCATATTGTATTTTACCTATTATTGGAGCCGACCCCAGAGTTCCAGGGGTGCGCAATGACCCTGTAACCCCCTAAAGTGCTGACAGGGGCGGGAAGTCATTTCCATGCTATTTACACTCAGACCCATGTGAATTCTCTTCCCTATGTGGGCCCACCCATTGTAATTTACTCTACTATCCGGTTTGCTCACACAGCCCCTCTTACTGCCTGACAGCCCTGCCTTTGAGGATCCTCCACAATGCCTAAGGGCAGTAAGAAATCCCACCCCAAAAGCCTCCCTCAATATTTCTCGAAGCAATCAACCTCAACCCCGCATCGGTCGAGGACGGGTTCCCCTCACACTTCTGCTGAATCTGACTCAGAGGAAGATGATACGTCCCCGATAACCAGACGGGACTTCCTAACGTTAATTAAAGAAATGAAAGAACTGAAATCTTCCGTGCACTCAGAAGTACAAGCTGCCCTCCACTCACTGCGGACAGAGGTGGATTCAATAGGAACCCGCACTGACCAAGTTGAACAAAGATTAGAGACGGTGGTGTCCTCTCAGACAGGCATGGAGGAAGACATTGTACGCCTACGAAGTGACTTGACATCTGTCCAGGAACATCAAGAGGATATGGACAATCGGGCGAGGCGGAACAATCTGCCCTAAAGGGCATTCCAGAAACGGTCGAACCTGCGCATCTGGACCAATACTTGAAGAAGCTTTTCTCCCAATTGGCCCCTGAGGTCCCGGAGGACCACTTATTACTGGACAGAGCCCTTAGGGCCCTAAAGCCCAGATCTACCGACCAGAACCAGCCTAGAGATGTCATCTTACGACTTCACTTCTATACTACCAAAGAGATGGTCTTGCGCGGAGCCAGAAAATTACATACCTTAACATTCGAGGGTCACAACATACAGATCTTCCAGGACTTGTCACCAACCACTCTGGCCAGACGTCGGGAGCTTGCCCCGGTAACGCAAGTCCTACGAGATCATAATGTCCGTTATCGCTGGGGCTTCCCCTTCTGCCTGTTCCTCTGGCACCAGGAGAGACAGATTTCCGCCCGCACACTACCGGAGGCTCAGGCCCTCCTACACCGCTTAGGCCTTGCTCCTGAACCCCCTACGGGCGCCTCTCATTCATCTACCTCGAGCAACCAGGATATAAACCCGCGGCCCCAAAGAGCTCCGCGAGGTGAATGATCTACAGTACAAAAGTCCTCCACTCCTCGCAAGACCTAGTAATTTATATCCCTGACTGTCTTTTAGGGATCAGAAACTCCCCACCCAGGGAAGGTCAATCTGATCTGATCCAGGGCTACTGTAAGCCGTTCCTGACCGCCTAATGGCCATTTCTACCAAAGGACATTTGAGGAACTATACTTACCCGGAGACGAGCCCTCCGAAATGTCCATATGTTACCTAATTTCTCAATATATTGTTCACATGCCTGAGGTCTGGGGTTTCTGTTTGCCCGGCCTTGTTTTTTGCTTTCTCCGTATACAGGTGGATTTCCATACCCATGGCCATCTAGGAGTTACAGCGGAATGCCGCTATGGACCCCCCTGGGAAAGGCTGCATCTCCCCCATGACCATCGGCAGGCATGTTTATCTGTTTTTTGGGTCCATTTGGACTCGTTATGTAATTGTTTTTTGTTTAATTGTTGAAATTCTCTATACGCTCACAGTGGTTCAAATTGGCATTTGTAAGCACTCGTTTGTTATCTCTGTACCCTCTGGTTCGACAATGTTACATAGTTAATCCATATGTTTATATGTTTACAAGAGCAGTGTCAGGAAAGCTTGGTAGTGTGTTCCCTGATCACTTTCATGTTATGCTTACAGAGCGCATCTTTGCTTTAGCACTTTAGAAATTGCAGCATTCAAAAACCACCATCTCGCTCTGTCTTTACTGTTAAAACCTGGGAGCATTTTTTTGTAGGAAGTATATAAATTAAATTGCTATGAATGGGCTCTAAGACCTGTTTCAGTAAATAGTATAGTTACCAGTAGTGTATGTTACAGCCAGGGTTGACTTTCAGTGGTTTATTCCAGGGAACAAACATTAATAAGACAATACTGGGTAATACATACAGACAGAGAGGTAAGAGAACCCTGCTCGCAAGCTTACAATCTATAGGACAATGGGAGTTTGAAACACAAGGGCATGTGCTACATCATATTGCACAATGAACCAGCTAGAATGGAAAGGTAAAAGTATTGAGTGTGCTGTGTGTGTTGCAATGTTGGTCAGAGGGTTGTTGTCCTGCGTTAGCAGTGTAGAGGATGGTAATAGGGTAATCTAGGGAGATTAAGATGGTGGTTGAGCAATATCATAACCCTGTCTGAAGAGGTGGGTTTTCAATGAACGCTTGAAGGTTTGAAGACCAGAGGAAACTCTTACTGTGTGAGGGAGGGAATTCCACAAAGTGGGTGCAGCCCGGAAAAAGTCCTGTAACCGAGAATGGGAGGATGTGATGAGAGAGGAAGAGAGACGTAGATCTTGTGCAGAACCCAATAGTTGGGAGATATTTTGAGACAAGTGAGGAAATGTATGTCGGTGTAATTTTGTTGACGGCCTTATATGTTAGTAGAAGAATTTTATATTGGATTCGTTGAAATACAGGCAGCCAATGTAGAGACTGACAGTGTGGCTCAGCAGAGGAATAACAGTTTCCTAGGAAAATCAATCTAGCCGCTGCGTGCAAAATAGATTGTAGGGGTTCAAGTCTGACTTTGGGAAGACCAGTAAGGAGGGAACTGCAATAGTCGATGCGGGAGATGATGAGTGCATGAATTAATGTTTTTGCGGTGTCTTGTGGCAGATATGTGCGTATTCTGGTAATGTTCTTTAGGTGTATGTAACATGATTTAGATATAGAGTTGATGTGGGGAATAAACGACAGTAGTGAGTCAAGGATTCCACCTAGGCAACGAGCTTGTGGGGTGGGATTTATGGTCATGTTATCAACAGAAATAGAAATGTCAGACAGGAAGCTTCTGTTTTTGGGTGGGAATATTATTAATTCAGTTTTTGAAAGATTGAGTTTGAGTTGGCGAGAAGACATCCAAGATGAAATGGCAGAAAGACAGTCAGTAATGCGAGACAACACAGATGGTGAAAGATCAGGAGAGGATAGATAGATTTGTGCATCATCCACATAGAGATGATACTGAAATCCAAAGGAGCTTATTAGTTTTCCAAGAGAAGTGGTGTAGATAGAGAATAGCAGAGGACCTAGGACTGAGCCATGTGGTACTCCAACTGATAAAGGAAGCGGAGCAGTGGTGACCCCAGAGAAATTAACACTGAAAGAGCGATTAAATAGGTAGGATGAGAACCAGGATAGAACAGTACCTTCAAGACCTAGGGATTGCATCGTTTGTATGAGGAGAGAGTGGTCAACAGTGTCAAATGCAGCAGAAAGATCCAGGAGAATTAGAAGAGAGTAATGGTTATTATTTTTTGCTGTGATCAAATCATTGACAACCTTGGTCTGCGCAGTCTCTGTGGAATGTTGAGAGCGAAAGCCTGACTGAAGAGGATTCAATAGGTTGTTTGCTGTAAGAAAGTGTGTGAGGCGAGTGTAGGCAATTCTCTCGAGAAGCTTGGAGGGGATGGGAGCTAAGAGATGGGGCGGTAATTTGCGAGAGAGGGTCAGAATTTAGTTTTTTTAAATGGGAGTAATCACTGCATGCTTGAATAGTGATGGAAAAATACCATTAGAAAGAGATAGATTACAGATTTTAGTTAGAGGGGGAATGAGCACAGGAGACAGGGACATACCAATTTGTGAGGGAATGGGATCAAGAGGACAGGAGGTTGAGTAGGAAGATGAGAAGAGAGTAGAAACTTCCTCTTCATTTGTGGGATCAAATGAAGAGAGAGTGTCAGAGGGTGCTACAAAGGAATTGAGCCAATTGCTTGTCAAAGGAGATGATATCATTTCAAGTCTGATAGCGCTTACCATTTACCAACTTGCTGGATAATGAATATGTTATTTATTAATGGCTGGTGCTGTCTACCAATCAGTACCAGGAGCCATCTCCTGGGTATAACAGCGTCCTGGGCCTCACTCTCCAGCATGATAAGAGACAATTGTGGGATCACAGGACAGGTAAGTGAAATATTGGGATCTCCACCATTTATCTGGGGTTTGCATTTCATTGGCACCAAAGATCTGAGATCTACATTGTAAACCCACCAGACATTTGGGATCTTGAATTGTAAAGTCACCAGGGATATGGGACCTGCGTTGTGTCACTACCAGAGATCTTGGATCTACAGTATGCATTCTATCCCCATCAAAGATCTGAGATTTTCAGTGTGCTTTCTGAGGGGTGTTTATTTGTATGTAGGTGTGTGCACAACTGAGGTCTCATGTCGATCTCTGATGTAGTGCCTCCACCTGAATCTTAGTCCCAGTCCTCAGGAGGGTAGAATCTTCTCATTCCTACAAGGTATTGACACAGAACACCCCTGCCCCACTTGTGGACAATAGTTAGTTGCAAAGAAGTCACAAACATTTATTGAGTAGCGGTAACTTGGGAGAAGTCCTAACGGGCAGAACGGTGGGCATAAAATATTGCTGACCCTCTATTTCTGTGGTGCGTCAGGGATCAGGAATAAACAACAATAAACAAATGGTAAATTCAGCAATTCTTTGCAGTACAAGTAACATTTCTCCCGTGTTTGGGACTCCAACTTTGTGGAACTCCATCTGCACCTCCACAAGTAAACGTCACTCACCGTGAAGAATTTGTAATAAATGGCTAAAAGTATAAAGGAAACTGAAAGGGATTGAATGGAGACTTTATATGACATGAAGCTCAAACAACTAACTTAATTCTTATACTTACATACTTACACAAATTTTGCTTGCTCAGTGCTTATGGGGACCTTTAAAAATAAATAAGTTCAATTGTCTAAATCCTGCAAAATATAATTAAATGAAATAAATAGTAATGTAGGTTTTTATATACAAGTTACTTTATGCATCATTCTTCTTTTATTATTTATCATAAGTTATTACATTTACATATACACTATATGGACAAAAGTATTTGGCCACACCTGTTCATTATTGAAATGAGGTGTTTCAATGAGACCCATTGCCAGAGGTGTATAAAATAAAGCACCTAGCCATTCACTCTCCATTTGCAAACATTTACAAAATGGGTTGTTCTGAAGTGTTCAGTAACTTCAAACATGGTATTGTTAAAGGATGCCACCTTTGCAATAAGACGATTCATGAAATTTCATCCCTGCTGGATATTTCACAGTCAACTATAAGTGGTATTATTAGAAAGTGGAAGCGTTTAGGAACAATAGCTACCAGTTCAGCTTCTAACAAATGCCTAGTGGAAGACCATCTAAGACCACTCTTCCCATCCACCTGATGACCATGGGGTAGGGAAAAGATAAACAATCAAGGGCAATATTCTTATACGTGCGCTACAACCCATATGCGGATCTTCCCTCCGTGTACATCTGAGACAAGATGTATGTCTTGTTAAGGTCAGGGGCATACAGTCATGGCCAAAAGTTTTGAGAATGACACAAATATTATTTTTCACAAAGTCTTCTGCCTCAGTTTTTATGATGGCAATTTGCATATACTCCAGAATGTCATGAAGAGTGATCAGACGAATTGCAATTAATTTCAGTCCCTCTTTGCCATGACAATGAACTTTTTCCAAAAACAACATTTCCACTGCATTTCAACCCTGAAACAAAAGGCTGACATGAGGGCAGTGATTCTCCCATTAACACAGGTGAGAGTGTTGACAAGGACAAGGCTGGAGATCACTATGCCATGCTGATTGAGTTAGATTAACAGACTGGAAGCTTTAAAAGGATGGTGGTGCTTGAAATCATTGTTCTTCTTCCGTTAACCATGATTATCTGCAAGGAAACTTGTGCAGTCATCATTGCTATGCACAAAAAGGGCTTAACAGGCAAGGATATTGCTGCTAGTAAGATTGCAAATCAACCATTTATCAGATCATCAAAAACTTCAAGAAGTGAAGAAGGATTAAGGGTGCCCAAGAGCATCCAGCAAGCTCCAGGACCGTCTTCTAAAGTTGATTCAGCTGCGAGATCGGACCACCAGTGCAGTGCTTGCTCAGGAATGACAGCAGGCAGGTGTGAGTGCACCTGCACTCACAGTGAAGTGAAGACTTTTGGAGGATGGCCTGCTGTCAAAACATATTCTGCAAAATGTACAGGGATTTGACTGCTGAGGACTGGGGTAAAGTCATTTGCTCTGATAAATCCCCTTTCAGATTGTATAAGGCATCTGGAAAAATGCTTGTCCCGAGAAGGAAAGGTGAGCGCTACGATCAGTCCTGGGTCATGCCAACAGTAAAGCATCCTGAGACCATTCATGTGTGGGGTTGTTTCTCAGCCAAGGGAGTGGGCTCAATCACAATTTTGCCTAAGAACACAGCCATGAATAAAGAATGATACCAAAACATCTTCCAAGAACAGTTTGGTGTCGAACAATGCCTTTTCCAGCATAATGGAGCACCTTGCCATAAAGCAAAATTGATAACTAAGTGTCGCTGGGATCAAAACTTTTGATCCATGGCCAGGAAACTCCCCAGACCTTATTTCCATTGAGAACTTGTAGTAAATCCTCAAGAGTCGGGTGGACAAACAAAACCCCACAAATTCTGTCAAACTCCAAGCATTGATTATTCAAGAATCGGTGGCCATCAGTTAGTATGTCGCCCAGAAGTTGATTGACAGCATGCCAGGGCGAATTGCAGAGGTCTTCAAAAAGAATGGTCAATACTGAAAATATTAACTCTTTGCATAGAAATAATGTAATTGTCAATAAAAGCCTTTAACACTTATGAAATGCTTGTAAATTTCATGGGGAGCTAAAGGCCAAGGACTACTATAGGGCTTGGAGCCCATATTTCTTGCATTTGTATCTTGTTTTTTGACAGTTGTAACAGTGACTGTAGATATACAAAGGCTCCCAATCCTATGTTAATTTTTGTCAGTGTTTCAGGGGTTGGTTTCATTGTTTATTTTTACTATAAACATCTATTTATACATTATTAAATAAATATTATTATTAATATTAACTACCAAATAGTACAAAGGCTGATAGAAAGATAAATTCAATGGCATAGATTAATAGTGGAAGCGCAAAAGGACGTCTCCTTAATAAATATATACCACCAACAATAAATCAATTTAAAGTTATCTATTTAAAATTATATATTATAGTATATCACAATAAAATACAATAGTTAATACTTAGCTAAAATAAAAAATCAATCTACCTACAGAATTCAGAACTCAAATGATATTTGATCATAATTATATCCAAAAAATTACTGAGGAATTCTTCATATAAAAATCAAAGGTGCACATAAAAAAAGATTTGCTACTGCAATGTTATTGAAATAATAGTCATGACTTTTTATGATTTTTAGTACCTGGATAAGGACACTTTCATCTGTACTAAATAGATATTGGATCTCACATTCGTTATAAAGATGAATCCGGAACTAAAATACCCACTGGCCACTTGTAATAACGAGACCTCAAATGCCTGTCTTATCAGGGGCGGATCTAGAAAACTACTGTACCCGGGGCGATTTAGGGGGGGGGGGGGGGCGATTTAGGCCCTGCCCCCTTCTAACAGTTTAGGCTGCCGACGGCTGCACAGTATGTGCAGGTCCGTCCAGCCGTAACAGGCAGGGACAGTGTGCTGCCCGGCTGCTCTGATTGTGTTTTAAACACAATCAGAGCAGCCGGGCAGAACACTGTCCCTGCCTGTCAAGGCTGGACGGACCTGCACATACTGTGCAGCCGTCGGCAACAAGTGTCTGCTAGGGGGGGCCCCGATCGCCCCCCCCTGGATCCGCCACTGTGTCTTATAGGCAATGTAGATAGCGATATCTTGCATCACTCTCCTAGTTGTAAAATAAATTTGCTCAGGCAGTCACTATGTTTACTGGTAGAGTAACAGATGATCCTTTCAGGTACAAAGCAATCCAATCAATCAATCGTAGTGTTCTCATCAGTCCCATATGGCTTGTGTATCCATCGGTAAAGTAAAGAATATCCTTTGTCTCCAAAGTACAATAAGAAAGACATTTTATAAATGCAGACGCGCTTCTCCACTGAATGGTGGTTTCCTCAGAAATACTCACCGAAAAAGAAGACTTCCTTTTAAACCTGTTTGAACCAATCAAAGTGCAAAAAACACTATAATACATCTCAAATCACCTGTGTAAAGGTGAAACTAGTATCACAGGTATAACTTAATTAGATGGTATCTGATGGCTACAACAGCATTCTTTTTTGCAGTCTTTTATTCTGTATTTACTTCTTAGCCATATATAAAATTAATTATATCATCAATTAAATCTACATAAAATGTTAATTTAACATACTCAATTTAAACTATAATAAAATTCAGTTGAATAAGGGCAAAAATATATGTAGAATATATATCTGTCATGGGATATGAACCTCTAATCTTTAGTTTCCCAGGCCATTCATTAACACTCTTGGCTATCTGTTTTTTGTTCTTAGAATCTGGGCACGCTGATACGTTCGTATGTATCGCTTGCAATAAAGATTCTCTGATGTGAATGCTGTGGTTCCAAAGGTTTTATTCGCAAAGTATTAAAAGGCAGAGCTTGGCATACATACGGTTGCGCCTGTTGGCACCAACACAAGCTACTATTAGAACGCTCTGGTTCCCAAAGCCAGAGGTGAACAATTTATACATCGCACAGTTGTAAAAAGCAGTGACATCACAAACATACACAGTTACAGTATTAAGGTCCACATTCACAGGTGAAAGGGTCTTGACCTCCCAAGAACTCGACGTGTCATTGGATGATTGATAAGCCTATTGGGAGACATCGATAAACATAATTTTCACCCTATAATTTAAGTTAAAACCCATGAACCAGAAGGATTCTGGGTGTAGTGAGAGAAGACGGAATGCTGATTCTACATCGCTCTTGGCCAAATGGCACCCTTTCCCATGTGTCCTGATCAGTGCGTCCTCAAAGGACTGGTATACTACCTAGTTATGATTTTCATCTATAGCAACATTTATCGAAAGTGGGGGATATGAAAGATACTGTATCAGGGGGTACTTCCCAGCCGACTTTTTGGGTACTACCCCTACAAGGGAGATAATTAGGTCAGGGAGAAGAAGAAAGCGAAAAGGCCAATCATGCGTCCCAGGCAAACCTCCTTACCCACCTTCTCTGCCAGTACCTCTGGGAGTAAGGAGGCCGATCGTAGGTTACATCCAGAACTGGACCGTACTTTCCAGTCTATGGGCAAGTGGAAGCCGTAATTAAAACTATATGCAAGTGACTTGGCCTAGAAGGCATCAGAGAAGAGCCCAAGCCATGTACTAATGGGTTGCAATTTAACTGGTGATGGTGCTGTAAGTTGCAACTCCTGAGAGCCCACAACCTTTACCAGCACATACTTCCTGGGGCAATCTCTTGCTGGGTGGGACCCACTACAGTTGGAAACGATATGGCGATATCTGCATGTGTCTACTGCATGTGGAATGATTAAACCCAAAAAAATCTATTTTGATTCCTATGGTCCTGAAGGGGAGTACCAAGTTTCCGGAACCTGGAAACCTACTGGTGAGGGGGGGCGGGAATGGAACAGGGTCATCCACGTTTTCACGTCCTTATACTCAAAAGGAATAAACTTGTGCCCGCCCACTCTATGCCAGAAGCACTCACCATATGTGTGCCATATAGTGGCCCCGACACCAATCACCATTTCATTGATTAAATGAAGGTAGCGTTGTCCCTGGTCTTCACCAGATGAATCCTCACCAGTTGAAGACATAGCTGGACTATATGTGCATCCACAGATCAGACTCATTGTTGTCGTCCGCTATCTCTCAACCTTCAGGCAAAGCTTCAATCCTCCGGATCACTGGGAGCATCAGTGCCTCCGCTTGCCGACTTGTGCTGGGAAGTTGTTGATGCTAGATTTCAGGGCACCGTGTCCTGACGTTGTTCAATCTGTGGTACTGAACGAGAAGACATGTAAGCGAGTTTAAGTGTCTTGGGAGTCCCATCACTCATGTTCACATCTTTTGAAGTACATGCTATTCGCATTTTTAATCCATTTTCTCTACGTGTTGCGGTGATCTATCGTCCCCCTGGAGCACACCAACAATTTATTGAGGATTTCTCTGCATGGCTCCCTCAATTCTTATCTTCAGACATCCCCACCCTCATCCTGGGTGATTTCAACATCCCCATTGATAACCCACCTTCCAAAGCTGCTTCCAAACTACTCTCTCTAACCTCCTCACTTGACCTCTCGCAGTGGATTGAATCATCTACTCATCAGGATGGCCATTGCCTTGATCTTGTTTTCACTAGACTATGCTCACTTTCTAACTTTCTTAACACACCCTTCCCCCTCTCGGATCATCACCTTATCAGCTACACGCTCACCCCCACTGCTCTAACCTCTCTACTGTCTAACTCTACCAAGCCTCCTCATACCTGCAGAAATCTTAATTCTATTAATATTCAACAATTTTCCACCTCTCTCCAACACCTTCTCTCTCCTATCTCTACATTCTCCTCCCCTGAGATGGCAGTACTTCATTTTCACCAAACTTTAGCAACAGCCATTGAGTAAGTGGCTCCAGCGACACTACATACTACACGTCGACTTCGATGTCAGCCGTGGCACACTACAGCAACGCAAAATCTTCAAAAACTTTCCCGTAAAGCAGAACGTCACTGGCTTAAAACTCGCACCTCTAATGACTTCTTCACATATACTTCTATTTACCGCTCCTATCGAAATGCTCTGGACACTGCTAAACAAACATTCTTCCAATTTCTTATCTATGCTCAGGCTTCTAACCCCAAACGCCTTTTTAAGACATTTAAATCTCTTCTCAATCCTCCCACCCCAAACCATCCGTCTACTAACAGTGCCCAGGATCTTGCTTTCTATTTCAAGGACAAGATTGATAAGATCAGACTAGAATTGGTATCCTCTTCCTCGACAGGCAATCAGCTTAATTCCTTCCCACCAACCTCTGACACCCTCTCTTCATTTGGGCCGACTGCAAATGTAGACTTAACCTCATGTGTCAAACTCCCATTGTCCAATAGATTGTAAGCTTGCGAGCAGGGCCTTCTCACCTCTTTGTCTGTTTTACCCAGTTTGTTTATTAGTTTACTATGTTTGTCCCCAATTGTAAAGCGCTACGGAATATGTTGGCGCTATATAAATAAATGATGATGATGATGATTGGGAGTACGGGTGTAATGCTTCTTGCTGGAGGTAGGGGCTGAGGTGGAAATTGGGAGGGGGACCTGATGCATCACCAGGAAGGCGAGGGGGAGCCATAATATCCCCAGTCACTGAGGGCATGAGCTGTGGCCATGATAGGGCGGAACTGGAGCAGGGAGGGGGGCCCTGGGAAGGTGTAAGATATGGTGCTGCCAGTGAGACGTATTATCTCGTAAGCATTGTGAGGCAGGTGGTGGGTAAGCAAGGGACCACTTGGGGTGACCACAGGGGTTATCATCTTGTTGCATTGAAACTAGGGACAAGTATAGAAGGAGGAGGGCCGGGAAGACTAGAGAGCTGCTTGGAGCTCATGGGAATCGGGGGGAGGGGGATTCCGGTAAAAGTGAGGGGGGGAGTGGTCAGGCTGCTGGGCAGGGAATCCTGAGAAAATAACAAAGGTGAAAGAAAGGTGGTGTGGCTGAAAAGCGGGGGCTGGGGACAACTGCAAGCTGCCAGGCATAGGTCAGAAGCCTGATGAATGGGACTGCGGGAGCACTGTGCCATGAACACTGTGGCATGGAAGAACACTCCCTAATGTATGGCATAAGGGGAATTGAAGTGTTGTGGGCCCCCTGCGGGCTATACTGGGTTGGGAGGCACTTTATTATGCACAGTGGGTGAAAATCGTGAGCGTCTCCTTATGGCCTGAAGACAGCAATATGGGGAAATGTGGCTTTAAGGGGAAAAAGGGGAAAGGGGGATCCCCTTCCTCACCTCCCCAGCCTGCCTATACATTTGGCAATTGCTCTGGAGCTGGGTGGGGGGCGTATGTGGGCCCTGCCCACCCTGGAACACATGACCACTTGCTATGCGCAAGGACAGGCACTTGCGCTCTGACCACCATGTCCTGCATAGACATCCAGCTTTCGGAGCCCTCACTGAGCTCCAGTGCCAGGTTTGTAAGCACAGGTGGCGCGGGAGCGATTGGCAATGTCTCCCCGGCCGTCGGATACATGCGATCCGCGCCAGGCAAGATGGCCGCAGAAGAGACTGGAGACGGCGTGGCAGAATGATGGCTCCCTGGAAAGTTATGGGAGCTATCAGTAAAGTAGAATGGAGCGCGGTGGGCATGGGACGTAATGGCAGGACAAGACAGAGAAAGAAAGGTAAAAGAGGGAATATGGAGGGAAAAATAGATAAAAGTAGTCGGATGAAAAAGGTAAGAAAGGGAGGAAAAATGGTGGTAAAAATTAGAAAGAGGGGAAAGCTGACAAAGAAAGTAAAAGATATAAGGAGAGAAGGCTAAGCGAATGACACTAAAATGAGCATAGAGCTCCATCATTCAATTGTTCATTGCAAACTTTTTTCTGTTTAATTACTGAGGTCAATAAATTAAACATATTGTTTAAAAAATATAATGAATAAGTTATTGGGCATTTAAATAGAATAATAATATTAAAACAAGAATAATAATTAATATATTAATGTGCTGAACATAATAGGTTTGTGAGATGATGTTAATGGGGACCTAAAACACATGGAGACCCAGTGGTTTGTAAAAGTATTCAGCTCCAGTGCATTTTTCCCATCTTGTTGCAGCAGAGTAGGGTTTTTGATTATAGGGTTTACTATATTTGTGAGCATTGATCTACAAAATATTGAGTAACAGGTCAAATCAAAATAAAGATCAGAAAACTTTTCCCCAAAACGCCAGACATGAAAAACACTGATAATTAAATGTAAAGTATACCCCATGTAATTGCAATTTACATAGATTGCTTTAAAAGCCACACAATTTGTTCATTGAAGGCATAGATGTGATTGTATAGGGGCAGAAAAGATTTTAAAAGTACATTCAAACTTCTTAGATGCCTAAACTTGCTGGAAAAGTAGGGCACTTATCAGAGAAGATACGGGCTGAAAAATACCTTATTTTGCATCAGGATGTGACAATTTTGTCAAGATCAATGGGAAGATGAATAGTTACCATAGATATTACATTACTGACAAATCCTGGATAGAAACCTGCTGGCTTCTGCTAAACAGTTGAAAGTGATGAGAACGTTTGTCTTTCTATAGGACAATCTACCAATGCACACTACAAGAGCTGGAGTGTCTAAAATGGAAGAAAACAGATGTCCTTGAGTGGCCCAGTCAGAGTCTTGACCTTAATTCCAGTGAGAAGCTATGTCAAAACTTCAAGCTTGTTGTTCAGTGTTGCTTACCGACTCAACTGGATTGAGCAATTTTGCAAGGAACAATGGGTAAATATATCTCCATCTCTGTGTTCAACATTTATTGAGATCCTTTAATATTAGTGGATGTAATAACTGCCAGAGGGGTTGGGTACGGTTTTTCGGTTCTGAAAAACCCGACACCCATTTTACCTACAAATAAAAACCGAAAGAGTTAAAAAGCGATGGCAATATTAATAGACATACCTTTAAAGCGACTCTGTTTCTTCTTTTCCTCTGAATTTAAAGCGGCAATGTCAGGCCCCTGTAGGTTAAGTGCCTGCACCTCTCCTTCCTTCGTGTTTCTTCTCCCAGCTCAGACGAAGTGCAAGGACTGACCTCTGCTTCACCCTGTATTCCCATTGCAACAGGCTGTCCTGTCTGCATGGAGGAGCAAGGCAGTTTTGGAACACTATGAAGATTACATTACTGTTTTACTTTTAGATTACATTTTATTGTGTGAGTCATAAATAAAATTCCCATTCTAAAAAAAAAAAAATTAGCCTATGAAATTGGTAAGTGTGAAAAAAACAGACATGGGGGTTTTCATATCACAATTCAAAACACAATTTTGAAGCCTCAAAAGCCAACAAACAAAAATATGCATTTTTGTTAGTCCCTTGATAATAAACCACTGTTTTTAATGAGGAGTCTGTATCTAAAACCAAGAGCAAGGCCTCTTGCCAAAGTTAGAGACTGACTATTGATCAGAACATTATCCTTGACATTCAGATATACAATCTACAGTGCGAGTTGTATTTACAGAACATGCAAAACTTACCATATCAACATTTATAAAGCTAATATTGTGTTCTAGCCGAAGTAGTGGTAGATGTAAGGATGCTTTAGTGTTGATCATCAGCATCATGTTTACCATGAGAACGAAGTTGTAACATGACTAGTGTGAACCATCGCTGAGCACTTCATGTGTTTTCTGTCCCTGACCTGTTTACGAGTGTTTTCATACAAATAACATGAATTGATTTTATTTTTCATTAGCTTGAGAGGCAGTGTTTTTCACTCCCACAAGAGCTTTTAGAAGGAAGCATTGAACATTTATTTGGTAAAGGCCTTAATGTCAGTACTGTCAGTTCTACATTACTCCCATTGTTCCCATATGGGGACAGTACTGCAGCTCACTGGTACTGGCACCTTCTGCGATAATTCATGGCGAGCTTCTCCAATAGCTTTTCTGTAAAAAGACAAAAGCATTCATTGGAATGACGATGGCGTACAGTAATTAATACTACGTGCTTTACAGAATAAAAAAGATGACTAAAGAATAAAGACCTACAGTTTTATTTAGAACTTTCGATTCTTTAAATTGATCAGCAGGACATCTATGTTACATTTGTTTATTTGGAAATAATCATTCTATTAAAGGCAGTCTAATTCCAAGAATGTTTGATTTATTGTGCAAAGATGTTAAAAAAACACACAATAGTCAGCAAATACAATAACAACAATGATATGTTGGAATATCTATGAATCCTTGGTAAATGAGTTCATACTTCCATATGTGAAAATCATAAACAAATAGATTAAAAAGAGCTATGAACATTGAGACACAGTAAGAGACTGATTGGTGACTGAATGACCATATGTTGGAATGAAAAAAGTCCCACATGAAAGTTAGTATCCTGTTCAAAGGGATATTTGTATCAGTCATTTGATCAATTAGCTATTATAACTAGGCAATAATAATTCCTCCACTATTCAGAGCATATTTCAGTGTATTGTGGGATATTGTAATATATCCCGCATATTTCAGTGTATTGTGGGATATTGTAATATATCCTCTCCAGTTCCTTAGATAATAGCCAGATTTTACCAATGATAATTGAATTGACAGAACATAATGGCTTATTTTCTAAGAATAGCTTGTTGTATAAGCTGTTGTGAGGAGGTGTCACGGGCACTTGGAGTTTTACCCAGAATTCACCAGGTGTAGCTACACTTACCAGAGGTACGGACCTCTGGATAGTGTGGTGAATCGGTGGAACCATACAATAGAATAGAGGAAAGGAATGTCAATAGTATAAATGCTGAGTCTTGGCACCGTGGAACTGTGATGGTACAGCAGTTTATTAAACAGGATAAAATAAGGAAAGAGTCCAAGTGCCTTAGCACACAGAAAGCATATAGCAGGCCAGTACTTGATAACTGGATAACGTTAGGCAAAGACCAATCAACAATATAGTAGAAGAGTCAGCGACTTGCAGCTACAATACAGAGGCACTTGTAGACTTTAGTCCAGCTAATAGGTACCATACAGAGTAATAGCTATATCACAAGGAAACATCAATGGTCTATAGCTGGTAAGTTTCACCACAGATATGTAGAGAAGACTTGTCCAGCGCAGGTGTGTAACAGAATAGCGTGAGTGGTCTGCAATTGGCAAGTTGTACCACCGATGTGAAGGGAAGACTTGTCCAGATGCAGGCGTGGAACGGAGTAACGTGGGTGGTCTGCAATAGGCAAGTTGTACCACTGATGTGAAGGGAAGACTTGTCCAGGTGCAGGCATGTAACGGCGTAACGTAAGTGGTCTGTAATAGGCAAGTTATACCACTGATGTGAAGGGAAGACTTGTCCAGGTGCGGGCGTGGAATGGAGTAACATGAGTGGTCTGCAATAGGCGAGTTGTACCACTGATGTATTGAGGAGACTTGTCCAGGAGCAGGCAGGTAACGGCGGTAGCGAGAATAGTCTGCAGCGGGTAAGTTCTATTACCGATGTGGAGAGGAGAGTTGTCCAGAAGCAGGCAGGTAACAGAGGTAGCGAGAGTAGTCTGCAGCGGGTAAGTTCTACTACCGATGTGGAGAGGAGACTTGTCCAGAAGCAGGCAGGTAACGGAGGTAGCGAGAGTAATCTGCAGCGGGTAAGTTCTACTACCGATGTGGAGAGGAGACTTGTCCAGAAGCAGGCAGGTAACGGAGGTAGCGAGAGTAGACTGCAGCGGGTAAGTTCTACTACCGATGTGGAGAGGAGACCTGTCCAGAAGCAGTCAGGTAACGGAGGTAGCGAGAGTAGTCTGCAGCGGGTAAGTTCTACTACTGATGTGGAGAGGAGACTTGTCCAGGAGCAGGCAGGTAACGGAGGTAGCGAGAGTAGTCTGCAGCGGGTAAGTTCTACTACCGATGTGGAGAGGAGACTTGTCCAGAAGCAGGCAGGTAACGGAGGTAGCGAGAGTAGTCTGCAGCAGGTAAGTTCTACTACCGATGTGGAGAGGAGACTTGTCCAGAAGCAGGCAGGTAACAGAGGTAGCGAGAGTAGACTGCAGCGGGTAAGTTCTACTACCGATGTGGAGAGGAGACTTGTCCAGAAGCAGGCAGGTAACGGAGGTAGCGAGAGTAGTCTGCAGCGGGTAAGTTCTACTACCGATGTGGAGAGGAGACCTGTCCAGAAGCAGTCAGCTAACGGAGGTAGCGAGAGTAGTCTGCAGCGGGTAAGTTCTACTACCGATGTGGAGAGGAGACCTGTCCAGAAGCAGGCAGGTAACTGAGGTAGCGAGAGTAGTCTGCAGCGGGTAAGTTCTACTACCGATGTGGAGAGGAGACTTGTCCAGAAGCAGGCAGGTAACAGAGGTAGCGAGAGTAGACTGCAGCGGGTAAGTTCTACTACCGATGTGGAGAGGAGACTTGTCCAGAAGCAGGCAGGTAACGGAGGTAGCGAGAGTAGTCTGCAGCGGGTAAGTTCTACTACCGATGTGGAGAGGAGACTTGTCCAGAAGCAGGCAGGTAACTGAGGTAGCGAGAGTAGACTGCAGCGGGTAAGTTCTACTACCGATGTGGAGAGGAGACTTGTCCAGAAGCAGGCAGGTAACGGAGGTAGCGAGAGTAGTCTGCAGCGGGTAAGTTCTACTACCGATGTGGAGAGGAGACCTGTCCAGAAGCAGTCAGGTAACGGAGGTAGCGAGAGTAGTCTGCAGCGGGTAAGTTCTACTACCGATGTGGAGAGGAGACCTGTCCAGAAGCAGGCAGGTAACGGATAACACGAGCAGAAACAGGAAACACCTCAGAGTCTCAAGGAATGAGAACCAAGAACAGGCAAAGGTAATAGGGCAACAGGTGCCTTAAGTACTGAGAGGTGATTAATTAACCAATGAGACTAGAGGCGAGGTATTAACAGTTCAGGGTTTCTGCACATGCGCAATCTTAGTCAAGATGGCGGACGGCCGCGGCTCAGGAGAGGAGCCGGCAGGAGCGAGAGAGACCCATGTCCCAAACTAGAGGCACTAACAGTCCGGTGAGTGACAGAAGGTCAATGGCAGAGGAAAGCAAAAATGAGACGGCTCTATAGGAGAGCCATCCACTGCAAATGTACAGTGTCCTGTGTCTTGCCTAATGGTTTCTCCATTCATGATATGTCTGCAGTAAGGAAGAAGTCTTTATAGACCCTACACGTTTCAGGGTTTTTTCGTAAACTTAAAGTGAGTATCAAACCGATTTAAATACATACAAAAGTCACTTAATAAACACAAAATATGTGAATATACAACACATAGTTTTATGTAAATTATTTGCACATAAATAGGTACACATCCATTTTGCACATCGTTTAGCTAGCTATAAATGCATTGAGCCCCCAGCTCAATCAAGAAGGAGAAATTTCTGCATCTTCCACATACTCCTCCTTCATCTTGAATTATCCATTTTCTTGTAAAGGCCCAATCATACTAAAAATAGGTGCATGACATTTCAAAACAGCATTTCAGCTGCAGGCCCACATTTTCATAGCTTTAGACCTTTACTGTATTCATCCCCTTTTAGTATTCATCCCCTTTTAATACATTTAGTTGAGGTGTGAATCTTTAAGGAGATAAAAAGGATTTCTTTGTAAAAGTAATTGTTTCGCATAAGCAAATATTTATCATGCTTATATGTGAAAAACAGAGGATTTCTGTCAAAATTCTGAGTGACTGAGGTCAAATTAAATTCTCAGAATTTCATCACAATGGGCCTGATTCATTAAGGCACGCAAACATCAGTTTTGTGCATATAATCTGCACAATTCCACTGCGCATGCCCAGAACCAGAAAATACGCCACAGAACACAGCCGCATTCAATTCAACTTCGAACGCAAAGGACACTTACTACAGCTTACGATTTCAGAGAGAGAACAGTAAGGATGTGCCACACTCAACCGCATGCAGCAATGTCCGATTCAAACTCTGGGTATCTCTCAGGTACCTGTTTTTCAGAAGTAGGTCTTGCTCTAGCTATAGGTCTAGTTTAAGTCCCATTTACTAGTGATGACGCTGTGTATGCATGCTATTACATGTGTTTTCGGGAGCAACTGTAAAACATTTATGTTATGTATCTTATAATTATTATTATTATCGTTTATTTGTAAGGCGCCACAAGGTTTCCTCAGCGCCGTACACGGTACAAACAGTAGACTATACAGGGTTAAACAGTACAGAACAATAAACACAAAGTACCAATACTTCAGAAACTCCGGGCGGGCAAATACTGTAGATACGGAGCGGAAGAACAGGTATGGAGACAGGAGGGAAGAGGGGCCCTGTTCATACGAGCTTACATCCTAAGGGAGGGTAAACAAAATCAGGCACAAAAGGGAGCTAGCAAAGCAAAGTGGAGAGAAAAGACGGGCCAGGGCAGAACGAGTAGAAGAGAGGAGAGGTTAAGTGGATGGTTGGTAGGCCTTAAGGAACAGGTGAGTTTTAAGTGCCCGTTTGAAGGAGCAGAGATTAGGTGAGAGACGGATGGAGCGAGGGAGGTCGTTCCAGTGAAGGGGGCAGCACGGGAAAAGTCTTGGATTCTAGAGTGGGAAGAGGTGATCAGAGTGGAGGAGAGGCGGCAATCATTGGCCGAGCGCAGGGAGCGGGCAGGAGTGTGAATGGAGAGGAGGTTAGAGATATAAGGGGCAGTAGACTGGGAGAGAGCCTTGTAAGTGGTGGTAAGGAGTTTGAAAAGGATTCTGTAGGGGAAAGGGAGCCAGTGTAAGGCGAGACAGAGAGGGGAGGCGGAGGAGGAGCGGCGTGAGAGGAAGATGAGTCTTGCAGCCACATTGAGTATAGAGCGGAGGGGGGCGAGGTGGGAGTGGGGGAGGCCAGTAAGGAGGCGGGAGATGATGAGAGCATGGATGATAGTTTTGGTGGCATCTTGAGAGAGGAAGGGACGGATGCGGGCAATGTTACGGAGTTGGACAGGCCTGGGCGAGGGATACAATGTGGGGGGCAAAAGAGAGAGAGGAGTCGAGAGTGACACCCAGGCAGCGGAGTTGGGTGACAGAGGAGATAGTGGAGTTGTTAACAACGATAGAGAGGTTGTGGTGGGATGGGAGTCTGGGTGGGGGAAAGACAATGAGTTCAGTTTGAGAGATGTTAATTTTAAGAAAGAGTGAGGACATCCAGGAGGAGATGGCTGAGAGGCAGTCAGTTACACGAGAGAGGAGGGAGGATGATAGATCAGGAGAAGAGATGTAGAGTTGAATATCATCAGCATAAAGGTGATACTGAAGACCGAACGAGGAGATGAGAGCACCAAGGGAGGAAGTATAGAGCGAGAAGAGTAGAGGGCCGAGAACAGAGCCCTGAGGGACTCCAACAGGGAGAGGGTAGGGGGCGGAGGAAGAGCCAGACGTGGATACAGAGAAGGAGCGGTTAGCAAGGTATGAGGTGAACCAGGCATGGACAGAACCAGAGAGGCCGAGAGAGAGAAGAGTTTGCAGCAGGAGGGGGTGGTCCACGCTGTCAAAGGCCGCGGAGAGGTCGAGGAGGATGAGTATGGAGAAGTGACCCTTGGATTTGGCTCATAGGAGATCATTAGTAACTATAACCAGGGCAGTTTCGGTGGAGTGGAGGGGGCGGTAGCCGGATTGGAGATGGTCAAGGAGGGAGTTGTCAGAGAGGTGTCCGGTGAGGCAGCTGCAGACAATCCGCTCAAGTAATTTGGAGGCATAGGGGAGAAGAGAGATAGGGCGGTAGTTCGCAAGAGAGGTGGGGGTCAAGATTGGGTTTCTTGAGGATAGGGGAGATAAGAGCGTGCTTGATTGAGGATGGGACTACGCCAGAGCAGAGTGATAGGTTGAAGAGGTGTGCGAGGCAAGAGCCGGCAGTAGGAGAGAGAGAGCGAAGGAGGTGAGAGGGGATGGGATCAAGAGGACAGGTAGAGGGTGGAGAGGAAAGAATAAGGGAGCGAACTTCTTCACCTGATGTAGGGGTGAAGGAGCACCACAGCTGGTTGATGTACAGTAAACATTCTTCAGGGCCAATTCAATTCAGCCACAATAGTCTAGGAATAAAGCGGCGCAAATTGTATTACCGTTAATACGGTAATATTAACCTGGATTTTTGCTTGCGGCCCTGAGAGCTGCAAGCAAAAATCAGTGTCAAAATTACCGTACTAAAGGTAATAGTGCACTCTTTTACCATAGTAACAGTAATAGTGAGCAGGGCGCGTTATTCCTAGAATAACATGGCTGAATTGAATTGGCCGTATAACATTCTAATAAATGCATTTCATGGATAAAAAAATAAATAAAACCGGACTTTTTTTACTGTTTTATCATTAATGCCTATATTATTAACAGATGACATTAATTGAATAGGTTTTTTTGTGATTTTATATTTCACATAAGTATTGGTATTGCAGTGTCTGGTCTATTAGAGCTGAGCAGACCTACACCCGTATTTATCACCACACGTATCTAGATTCGCTTCCTGTAGAATTTGAACATTGGCTCAGTATGCATCTCGTAATGAATCAGCCTCAATATTTGTAACTGTGTTAATTTATTTTCCAATCTGCCAATTTAAGTAACATTGCCTACACAAAGTTTCTGTCCAGTTAGATTTCTTCAAGAAAGAAGATAATCTCCACTATGACATTGGTGATTAATAAATTGGGAAAAATTTAAAATTTTTTTTTTCATGGTGTTTGAAAATACACCCAGTGCTTGCTGGGACAACCAGCAACTAGTCAGATTCCAGCTGTCATTTTGTATAATGTACTAATTAAATTGTAACTAGAATCTGATTGGTTGCTATAGCCATCTCCACTTTTTCAAACCCGTAGCTTGATAAATTTACCCCAAGGACTTATTTTCTATCTTATTTGCATAAAATGGCCACACTAGGGTTAATTTTGTCAGCAGCCAACTAATGTACTAGTATGTTTTTGGAGTGTGGAAGGAACCCGGAGAACTAGAAAGAGAACCACGCAAACATGGGGAGAAACAAATTACACACAGATAAAGCCCTGGTCAGCAGACAAACTCATGACCCCAGCACTGTGAGGCAAGGTTACTCTTTTCATTTCCCATCTTTTCCGTTTCTCAATTCACACAGAGCAAACACACACAAGCAAAGGCTTATTGAGGGATTATTATAATATATTTATATAGCACCAATCATATTACACAGCTCTGTACACAGGTTATGTTGTTATTCACATCAGTTCCTGACCTATAGGAGTAAACTGAGATGTCACATGATTCTGAGGTTATTTTCAGAACCAGATGTAAAAGGAAAAATTTTGATACTTTTTTGAGTGGGTTATATATATGACCTATCATATTTTCTTTGCGTTAGTAATCATTCTAATAAGTAATAATAATAAGTAATGATTTAGCATGTCTATTAGCATGTCAGCTGGGACAGCAGCTACGATGGCAGCTTCTCCCGGAGAATATTCTATAGTAAAGTGATCTCATAAAGCACCTCATCGTTTAGGACCTCAAGTTCGTCAAGCTCCATCTCCAGTAGTACCTTTGGAGATAGGTCGCTCCAAATTAACTTTAGAGGAAAGAGACTGAAGAGTAAAAAATAGACTTTGCATCTATTGTGCTGATTCTACTCACATGCTCAACTCATGTCCCAAAAAGTCGGGAAATGCCAGGCCCTAACCAGTTCTGGAGAGGTGAAGTTAGGGTCCCTGGAGTCCTCTCCAAGTTCCACGAAATTAAAAGTTTGTGCTTTTGATGTTACCGTTTCCTTGGCTACCAAATCCTTTGTGTCCCAAGCACTTATTGATTCTGGAGCTGCAGGAAATTTTATTTCTAAATCCCTCGTGAACCAATGGTCCCTACCAGTGGTTTCTTTAAAGGTACCTATTACCGTTACTGCTATAGATGAATCACGTATTATTAATGGTCTCATTACTCAGAGTACGTCTGCAGTAACTCTTCAAATTGGAGCCTTATATCAGGAAAAAATTTCATTCCTAATTCTTCCTGTTACTACCAGTCCTATTGTTCTAGGCCTTCCATGGCTTCAACTGCATTCTCCTCAGATTGACTAGAACACTCCTCAAGTTATGTCTTGGGGGCCTGAGTGTCATCATCGTTGCCTTACTCAAGTTGTTCCACTCAAGATGCAGCAATCCTCCATTTCACTGTGTCCACCGGGTCTTCCTCCTCAGTATGCTTCCTTTGCCAATGTATTTGATAATCTTCAGTCTGAACGTCTTCCTCCTCACCGTTCTTGGGACTGTGCGATTGATCTTCAACCCGGCAAGACTCCTCCTAGGGGTCGTGTGTATCCACTTTCTTTACCGGAGACTCAAGCTACATCTGAGTATATCAAAGAGAATCTCCAACGAGGATTTATTCGACCTTCTTCCTCTCCCGCTGGAGCCGGATTCTTCTTCGTGAAAAAGAAGGATGGGTCATTACGTCCTTCTATAGATTTTCGTGGTCTCAACGCCATTACCATCAAAAATCGGTATCCCATTCCATTAATTACTGAGCTTTTTGATCGTATCAAGGGAGCCCGGATCTTTACAAAGTTGGATCTCCGTGGTGCTTATAATTTAATTCGAATCAGGTCCGGTGACGAATGGAAGACAGCTTTCAACACCAGAGATGGGCATTATGAGTATTTAGTTATGCCCTTCGGGTTGTGTAACGCCCCCGCTGTTTTCCAGGGTTTCGTTAATGAGATCTTCCGGGACTTGTTATATGTTTGTGTCGTCGTCTATCTGGACGACATATTAATCTTTTCTCAGGACCTGCCTTCTCATCATCAACACGTGGCAGAAGTCCTTTCCAGACTCCGAAGAAATTCGTTATTCTGCAAGTTAGAAAAATGTTCATTCGAGTTGCCCCAGATTCCATTTCTGGGATATATTGTCTCCGGAGTCGGTCTTCAGATGGATCCAGAAAAGGTGATGGCTGTATTACATTGGCCTCAACCAACTACTCTTCATGCAATTCAGCGTTTTTTAGGTTTTGCTAATTATTACAGACGTTTCATCCAAGATTTTTCCTCGATTGCATCTCCTATTGTGGCCCTAACCCGTAAAGGGGCTAATACTAAACTATGGTCCTCCGAGGCCCTTCAAGCTTTTCAGTTTCTCAAAGAGTCCTTTTCCTCCGCTCCTGTTCTTCGACAGCCTGATGTGACGCTTCCCTTCTTCCTAGAGGTAGACGCCTCTAATGTTGGCTTAGGAGCCATTCTATCCCAAAGATCGGAGCAACAAAAATTTCATCCTTGTGCCTTTTACTCTCGGGGCCTTCTACCTGCAGAGAAGAATTATACCATCGGGGACAAGGAGTTGCTGGCTATAAAAGCAGCATTAGAGGAGTGGAGATATTTGCTGGAGGGAGCTCGCCATCCTGTGACAATTTTTTACAGATCATAAAAATTTGTCATATTTACAGTCTGCACAATGTTTGAATCCTCGTCAAGCAAGATGGTCTCTTTTCTTTTCTCGTTTTGAACTCATTATAACCTTCAAACCAGCTGCTAAAAATAAAAAAGCAGACGCCCTATCTCGGGCATTCGTGACGTCCTCAGACGTTGAAGATGGTCCTAACCACTCAAAATTAGATCCCAAATGTGTTTCTCTGGCCGCTTCTTCCACTAAGGTGCTACCATTTGGGAAAACTCTCGTGCCTCCATCCCTTAGGAAGAAAATCCTGTCGTGGTTTCATTCTTCACGTTTTTCTGGACATGCTGGTGAACGCAAGACTTTCAAAATTCTTTCTCGTAGTTACTGGTGGCCCTCCATGAGGAAAGATGTCAAAGATTTTGTGGCTGCCTGTGAATTGTGTTCCCAGTTCAAGACTCCCTGCAGAACGACGGCGGGTCTACTTCAACCACTACCCATTCCTTCCAAGCCTTGGACCCATATTAGTATGGACTTTGTTACTGATCTTCCTCCTAGTAAAAAGTGTAATACAATTTGGGTAGTGGTAGATAGATTTTCGAAGATGGCACATTTTGTTCCTTTGACCGGTTTACCTTCTTCATCTACCCTGGCTGATCATTTCATTAAAGAGATTTTCCGTATTCATGGATGTCCTTCAGAGATCGTTTCAGATAGAAGGGTGCAATTCGTTTCCAGATTCTGGCGAGCCCTTTGTAAGACCTTGGGTATTCGTTTATCACTCTCATCTTCCTACCATCCTCAATCAAACGGACAGACCGAGAGGGTCAATCAAGATCTTGAGACTTTCATAAGGATGTTCTCTTCAGCCAACCAAGATAACTGGGTAGATTTGCTTCCATGGGCTGAATTCGCCGATAACAACATGTATCATGAGTCATCTTCTAAAACTCCATTTTTTGTGGTTTACGGTCACCATCCGTCTTTTCCGGAATTTCCTGACCTCCCACCCACCCAAGTTCCTGCTGTAGAGACTGTTTGTCAGACCTTCAAAAATATTTGGTCTCAGGTCAAAACCTGTTTAAAGAAGACATCTGCCAGATATAAGTCCTTTACAGATAAATAGAGACGGGCTATTCCACCACTTAAAATTGGAGATTGTGTATGGCTATCAACCAAAAATATTCGTTTGAAGGTCCCATCTATGAAGTTCACTCCTCATTTTATTGGTCCATATAGGATCATTCAAGTGATAAACCCAGTTTGTTTCAAACTTCTACTACCTAAGAACCTTTGTATTTCCAATGCCTTCCATGTGTCATTGCTCAAACCTCTCATCATCAACCGTTTCTCTGCTCCTCCTTCAGCACCTCGGCCAGTTCAAGCTCTTCAAGAGGAGGACTTTGAGATCACACATATATTAGATGCAAAAATTTTGCGAGGTGTTCTTCGTTTCCTCGTTCATTGGAAGGGCTTTGGCCCTGAAGAGCGTTCATGGATTAGGGCTGAGGACCTCAACGCCCCAGCTCTTCTAAAAAAGTTCTATTCCAAATTTCCGGGCAAACCCGGTTCCATGTGTTCTGTGCCAACCTTTAAAAGGGGGGTACTGTCACTCACCGGACCGTGAGTGTCTCTTCTTCTGTTATTAGGAACCGTGGTCGTCCGCCATCCTGATGGTCTGCGCATGCGCAGCCTCTATGAACCCTTCAGACCTGTTGCTTTTAGTTAATTGGCTGATCAGGCAACACTCCCTATTTAAAGCACCTGTGGTCATTACCTCGTTGCCTGATCTTGGAGTCTCATTCCCTTTGAGTCTCTAAAGGTGTTCCTGTGTTTCCCCTCGTGTCTTCAGTTCCAGCTGATTCCTCACTATTGCATTGCCGGTTTCCAGACCGCTTCAACTCTCCTGTGTTTCATCGTGTCTTCAGTCACAGCTGATTCCTGACTATTGCATTGCCGGTTTCCAGACCGCTTCAACTCTCCTGTGTTTCATTGTGTCTTCAGTCACAGCTGATTTCTGACTATTGCATTGCCGGTTTCCAGACCGCTTCAACTCTCCTGTGTTTCATCGTGTCTTCAGTCCCAGCTGATTCCTGACTATTGCATTGCCGGTTTCCAGACCGCTTCAACTCTCCTGTGTTTCATTGTGTCTTCAGTTCCTGCTAATTTCTGCAAGAATCATCATTGCTCCACTCGTGTCAAGTTCTCTGCCTGTGTGCTACACAGGCACGGATTACCGCTACCACTCTCCTGTGGTCTCTACTTGTGTCGGCGTTCAGCCGCTCAGCTATCCCTGTGTTTCTCTCGTGACAGCCTGCTCAACTAAATCGCGGTATGCTAACCTTCTATTGACTTTACTAGTTTATTGCATATCCGCTTGGACTGTGTCCTGCTCATCTACGGAGTCCTCTATCTTAAGAAGATATAGATGCTATTGACTTTGTCTCTTTTGACCTGAATCTCAGTAGTGACTTTGTATCTCTCCAGCAGCGCTTGTCATTTGCTATTGTTTTGTATATACCATTTGGGATCAAGCTACTTGTGCTCTCCGTGTTACCTTCTATGTTCCACTCATCTACACTAGTGCCTATCCTCACCTATAGCAGTGGTACAACTTGCTGAACGCAGACCACTGACTCCCAGTTTCCTATTGGCACCAGTTACAAGTTTCCTCACTATAAGCAGTGGTACAACTTGCTGTACGCAGACCACTGACTTCCCCGTTACCTACTTGCACCTGGAACCAGTCCCATCACTACAAGCAGTGGTACAACTTGCTGAACACAGACCACTGACTTCACTACCTCCTATCTATTCCTGGACAACTCCTCTCACTATAGCAGTGGTACAATTTGCTGTACGCAGACCACTGACTTTCCTCACGTCTTCACGTCCATCAAGATCCTCGTGTTCATATTGCCTAATCCATAACCAGTTGCTGCTAGTCATAGACTTTCCTTTAGCATCCTCTCACCATCTGCTGATTCTTCTATTCCGCTAATCACCCTACTATCAGAGGACCACTGTGTGTATACACTACTCTGGTAAGACTACATCTGGTGATATCCTGGGCAAAGACTCCTAGTGCCCGTGACATTATCTCATAAAACTGAAAAGCCAGCGTGTAGTGGTTTCTTGTTTATTCTAATATTCATAAGTCCCGACATATTCATGTGGTTCTGTTTCTGGAGCCCACATAAAGACTAACTTCACTAGCTCCACATTAAAACTGAATAAGGCAGTTTCAGCTACTGTCTGTCATCTTCCTCAAATCTCTGCAGCAACATATAACTCATACATAAAACAAATCATATACATAAACAGAACAAGTACATGCAAGGTTGATGAAGAAGGTGCAGATGTGAGAAGACAGCTCGCAATCTTAACTGCTTCTGCCACAACACAAATCAGCTAGACTTTTGGATTTTATTCTCTGTGCACGAGAGTCTTTTTATTCTCTATGAAACAAAAATATCTCTGAGACGCTTCTTATTCCAATATAAATAGCATTAAAAAGTAACACAGAATAAGTCTATTGTCGCACCCTGCCTGAGGGGTGCCAGACCCTCTATTTGCAACACCACAGAAACAGAAATAAGAGACGGACGCCAAAAGACTAATTTTTGGTATATGAATGGAAAAAGAAAATCTTATATTCAATTGAAGATGAACAGAGTAAGTATATTGTTTTGAAATTAATGAAGGGGCAATGTGGACAAATCTTTAATAAAGATATAATAAATGACAAAACGCGTCAGTGGAGCTTGATTTAGTACCACAACATCGAGTACAGCAAGCAAGAATGGCAGTTTGCAAGATCTGTCATTCACACACCCTTATTTGCAGCAAAATAAAGAGTGACCTTTCTCTATCATCTGGGAGTTTGACTACTAGAATGTGGATCCTCACAGTGAAGTCCTGATTGGGAGAACATTCATTGAGCTGGGCAGACATCAATAGGAGGTTATCCTCCTTAAACAGTCATTTCCCTGGGACTGGTGAGATCGCTTTGTTAACATTTATTCCCTAATTGAGAAAAGTGATATCTATGTAGTATGGATAGAGTTTCATATCAGCAATATTACAATCGCATTGGAATTGTAATAAGACGCAGAAAACAGATTACTCTCCCGCTATGCCCTTAATTAAGTGAATTGGTCACTCACTTTTGGTAAACTCATCTTATCAAAACAAGCAGTATACGATTGTGAATCTGAGCACCTGCTGGAGGTTTTGTGTTACAGCATTTTCATCATATGGAATTAAAATCACCTGCTTTTGCTGTGGTTGATGCACATTGCACTTTTAATATTTATAAATGTATTTTTATAATAATTTTTATAATTTGTCTAATATGTTTTAATGATGTTGATTATTATTATTTTTTGAAATTGAGTTTTTTTTATAATAACTTTGTGGCTTTTGCATTTAATAAAACAGATTTTCAAAACAATATACTTCATCTCCAGTTGAACATAAGATTTTCTTTTTCCATTCATATACCAAAAATTAGTCTTTTTATTCTCTGAAATGTTCATTTTCTTAGACTCTGACACACAAAAATCTGGGAGTTAAGTTCCACTGCACGTGCACTAGCGGGCGATCAGGACAATCGCACCCACTAGCAGCATACTACATATGCCTGCCTGATGGCTGAGTGGTAGGCAGAGTATCCTGCTTAGCCACTCTGAATATGTTTTAAACACATTCGGAGCGGCCGGGTATTATCCTCTGCCTGGTGGATTAACGGCCTTGTTTTGCAATGTAATTTCTGTTTTACCCCCCATGTGCCATCCTGCTGTGTAATTTAGTAGCACCAAATGTGCCCCTAAGCAGCTATCAGGAGTGTACTCTAACTCATCAGACTGTAATATACAATTGTGAGACCTCAGTGTAAGACTTTGGAGCTTCATCTTAGAGTTTAGCAAGGTCTTCTAATGTGACAAGAGGAGAGAATAACTGTGGATCCTATGATAATCCCTTAGACAACAAGATAACTTTGCATAGAATCAAGTACATTATCTGCACACTTCCAGAAATTCATTTAACTCATTACAGTCTGGCCAAGTTTTACTTTCACAGTTATATGTCCACTGATAGGCAAACTATATAAATAATAGAGATTTGAGAACATAACACATCAAAGTACAATGTGTATGTACACAGCTGTATCTTTACCGGCAATTAGCCAAAAATACTTTTTGCTACATACTTTAGGTTATAGTTTAGATTATAATGTGTGCTGTACACTGACCCAAGGAGAACCAAATATATATATATATATATATATATATATATATTTCTATAGGTTTTTGTGCATATTTTAAGACTGAAATGTGGAAAACTGCATGGAAACAAAAATGTGTGTGTCAGAAGTATACTGGTCTGATGTGAGTGTTTGCGTGGGTTTCCTCCGGGTGCTCCAGTTTCCTCCCACACTCCAAAAAAACATACTTGTAAGTTAATTGGCTGCTATTAAATTGACCTTAGTCTTTCGGTGTGTTTGTGTATGTGTGTGCGTGTGTGTTTGTGTGTGTGTGTGTGTGTGTGTGTGTGCGTGCGTGTGTGTGTGTATATGTGTGTGTGTTTATGTTAAGGAATTTAGACTTTAAGCTCCAATAGGGCAGGGACTGATGTGAGTGAGTTCTCTGTACAGCGCTGCGGAATTAGTGGCACTATATAAATACCTGATGATGATGTGCTGGAGGAAAAAAAAACACTTTATCACTGTCTATACAGATTTCAATAAAGTCCAATTCCTTTGGAAATTTTCATACTCTTTATGGAATTGAAAAAAATAACAGATAAAGGTGACTGATAATGTGGATAATTTTATGCAGATATATCAGAATTGGTGCTCAGCTATGAAACCTTTGTGAATAAATAGCAAAAATTATAACCGAGTTTTGCTCATAAATCTGAATTAGTGATTGTTTTTGCCCCTCCCTATACTGTAGTTCATCTATTTTTGTATTTGCCTGTTGGTCAATTAAATGCCTGGGCTTCTTTCAAGTGAATGAGTCATTTTTTATTGTCAATCAAAAAAGTTAAAAAGTATCAAAACAAGTTTTCAGCGTCACTGAGTAAGAATTAAAAGTTTCATTGTTATTATTTTCAATTAGATATGCGTACCTTGATTTTGCAGGTGTTAAGTTTATGTTATAATATTTTCTCATAAAACATAATTATTTCAGTGCAATGACAAATTTTGTGTGCCAGAGAGGAGGGTGTAGGGAAACCATAGATGATTAAGCTGTAAGTCATGCACAGTTTGCTGTCATCTGTACCAGTCCCGCTGCAGTTCTCTGCTATGAGAAACAGTTGGTAATATTTGACAGATTGAGTCTAGATGATATTTCATGTCTAAATAAATTAGTTTTATTTATTGGGTGGTATTGGTCTGCCATATGTTTTTATTAATATATTATTTAAGGTTTGTTAAAGATTTCCTGGGAATCATGTCAGACAGAAATTATATAACATATGACATTGTTTGTAAAATATTCGTCTTAGCTTTAGCAGTACCAACTATAAATTAGGCACAAACCTATTTTGGACAGCTGGCTTCTTAGTGAGACAAGGTGCTAATCCTCAGTATTGCAACTGTTTTGACTGATTTAGTTTTATCAAAGCAACTGCCGAATATGACAATACATTTTACTTGTTTAGATCAGGACTAGCGAAAATGTAATATAATATGTTACTGAACTTCTTAGGGGTTAAGTGGCACAGAAAGGCCTTACGTGGCTGAATCTAGCCAACCAGGTAGATTTCACTTTGACTATTTTTCATTTAGGTAGGCGAAACCCAATCAGGTGTCCTTCCGGATTCTTGAATGCTTTCTGACCACACAGATAGATACACCAACTTCATACGGGGCAGATTCAATTCAGTGTGATGTGCCGTGGGATATCACTGTGATGTTACTAGGGTAAGGGATCTCTGCTCATTTTCTGCACACATCTAGGGTGCGAGGAAAAGTGAGAGGAGAAACATTGCCATGGACTGTTCAAGAGGCAGTGAACTGAATCTCCCCCTATGTGTACAATGCTGCTGGAACCGTTCCTTAGGTCAAATGATACCCCATTAATGTGGGTTTTCTTTGCAGGATGGGTGACATTCTATCACAGTACCCCTGTGTTTACATTCTCTACCATAACCTTAGTAGACACTGACATCCGAACCCATGTTTTGACATCCTATGCTACCATGAAAACATACCCCACACCACTACATCATGAGTATGCCTTGTTGATTCCTCACAGGATATTCTCTTCCTTTCCTGCCTAACTCCTGCCACTGTTTCAGTGATAAGGAAGTGGTCAGAGTACAAGTGCCACCTAGGATGGCTGAAGGGTGATTAGGACAGTACTTTTAAAATGTCATTTACCATCTTTACGCCATGCATATACATAGATGCACGCTCCTGTGAAAAAGTTTTGTGTGACCTTTTGTGAGGGCTCAGGTATATATGCGCATAGTGGAAATGATAGAAATGTCAGCTCACACTCTTGCCCCGTTATCATTTTAGGACCATGACATCATTAATATCAACTCTATAAATTATTATTATCATACCATTGTGGTGACTGTCTTTATTTGATGTGTTGGATTTGTGATCTCAAATGTAGTAAAATGTAAATGTACTAAAAAGTACCTTAGGGTTTATACACTTGATAATGCCCTTTTCCGTGTAAAATGCACCTGGTAGGAGCAAAGGGTATGCTACTGAAAAGGTAGAGTGACTACTGATAAAGATAGTGCCATCTGTAAAAAGCAGGTACTCCTGCAGGCAGAGCCGGATTAACCCAAGGGCTTTCTGGGCTACAGCCCAGGGGCCTCGGGCAGCTGGTTGGCCCAAACAAAGATTTTTATGAGTTCTATAAAAAAAATTCCATAATGTTGACTTCTTCATCAGGGTGCAGCCCCACTGCTGACTGACAGTGACTTATGCAGCCATTCCCATTAGGCAGGTAGCTAACAGCAAATCTGATGCTGTTAGCTGCTGTCCCTGTCCCTGTTAGCGCGGGTGCGGTGCGCTGATTAGGGAGGAGGTCTCGTGAGAGTGAGACTATAACATCTTTATGTTGTAGTCTCACGAGACCTTCTCACTAAGCAGCACACCGCGCACCACATTGGTAGTCATGTTATCGATAATGAAACCTCCAACACCGTATGTACCTACAAAATAATTCTGATTGATATGATGGCGATAATAAGCAAAAGCAGACTTATCTTAAAAAAGAAACAGTAAATCACTGACATGCCTGCAATGTATTCCAATTGAAGTAAATGACGCACCTGCAATTTACGTCACTGATCATGTGAACAGTGATATTTACGGATTTTAAGGCGGCAATTGGAATACATTGCAGGCGTGTCTGTGATTTACTGTGTCTTTTTTATGCTTATTCTGCATTTGCTTATTATCTGCATTATTCAAATCAGAATTATTTTGTAGGAACGTACTGTGGCACGTATCCCACCCACGCACCGCGTCAATGTGGAGGGCTTACCTGTCCGGGGCCGTCGTCGTTCCTCGGGCGGCGGCGGTTCCCTCGGTTCAGCCGGGACGGTGAGCCAATCGGGGCTCACCTCCCGGCCATTTGAAAATGAAAAATGGCAGCGGGCCAATCCAGACCCGCGATGTCATCACGTGGCGTCGCGTCGACGCTACATGACGACGTTAGAGTGGCGCCGACTATTTAAGTCGGCGCGCGCGCCGCCATGGGCAGTTCGTCGGCGGAGAGAGCAGAAGGAAGACGTGTCGCGGAGAACTGCGAGATCAAGACCAGAAGAGAAGAAGCCAGCGGAGACCAGCAGTGGCGGCAGAGAGCCCTTGTTAGGGCTAAGAGCGCCTCTGCTGCCTGAAGACCGGCGTGATCAAGACCAGAAGCCGACGGCAGAGCGTGGAAGCAGCGGCAGACGGGGAAGGAGTCCAGGAGAAGCTCTCCGAAGACAGCACCAGGTAAGGCCCTTGCCAGACAACCTCTCTCCCGGGCCCACGCCCGCAGCACACCCCATATAGTCGGGCACTAGGCCCGTGGCCACGGTCGGGCACAAGGCCCGTTGGCACGGAAAATTAGGGGCACAAGGCCCAGGGACCTGGGCACTAGGCGCCTACGAGTTAGTGGGCCAGTAGGCCATAATACTTGTGATAAAGGGGACAAGCCCCTGTTAGTTAGGCAGGGGGCGTGAGAGCCCCAGGTATAAAAGGGCACAAGGCCCTTAGGTAGTTAGTGGCCTAGAGGCCATAGGAAGGCCAGAGGGCCTGAGTAGGGGCTGGTAGCCCGTAGGCTATAAAGGGCACAAGGCCCTCAGTTAGTCAGGGAGGCCACAGGCCTCAGTAGGCAGGGGCTAGGACCCCTAGGTAGCAGGGCACAAGGCCCTAGTTAGTGGGCTCAGAGCCCTGAGGTAGAGAGGGGGCTGAGGCCCATTAAGCAGAGCACAAGGCTCTATGTGCAACTGGGCAAGAGGCCCATGGTGTGAAGGGCAGAAGGCCCTGGTGGTGGTGTGATAGAGGCGTGAGAGCCTTGTGAGTGTAGGCGCGGTCCTGTGTGAGGTGAGTACACGTAGTTAAGAGGTACAGTAGAGCGGAGGCTCCTGTGGTGCTGTAGCAACCGGCTGGTTGGCTAGCAGCGGTGTGCTCTGGTAAGTACCTTACAAAGTACTGTATATTGTATTCTGTCTGTGCGGCGGGTATTGTTGGATTACTGTATTTTGGGTGTGCTACGTAATTGTGTCCAGGGCCAAGACGTCAGGCCCCCATTAAAGGTAGGCTCTTGTTCCTGTGTTGTTCTGTGCTAACCCGTGCTGTGGGGACAAGTGTAGTTACCAGCATACACATAGTCAGGGGAGAACACACATAGTTTTCCTGTCCCTTAGGTCCCCGGGGTCACACTGGTTCCCAGAGGGGGTGGCTGAGTGAGTTGGTGGCAGTGCAGCACACCTTGAGGCAGTTCCAGGGGCGGCCGTGGTTCTGATTGAGGGTCCCCAAGGCCGGTTCCGTGCAGGTGGACCTGTGGTTCCGGACGTAAGGACACGTGTGAGATACCCGAGTACAGGCAGTCGGGCGGTTCAGTTCGATCGGCTGTTCCGTGCGGCAGTCGGCCCGCGGGTTAGTGTGCTGTTCCACTGAGCCTCAGCCGGGCTTGAAGCAGCTGGTCCTTAGGGTCCGTGGGTGACCCCATCGTAAGGAGACAGTCTCCTTGGTTAGACCTGGGTGAGGGGGTTAGAAACCGCCCTCCGGTTTAGTCCGTGAACACCGGCTGGTGTTCCCCGTAGTGTGTAAGTGAGCAGTTCCGTTAGTGCACCACACCTAGTTAGTCATAGTGATTTGACTTAGTTGCGTTGCCGACCATTAGAACGTTGTTAGGGTCGGGTCGCTGTTGTAGTCAGTCCAGTTTTGTGGGTGCCATCTTAGTCTCACTAAGAGCGTAGAGGGAGGCTGTGTGTTCTTGTCATCCGCAGGAGTCGGGAAGGTGCAGGAGAACCGGATCGGAAGTGGGAGTGTCCCAGTGAGTATCACGCTCGATTCCCCCTTCCGGTTAGGCCCTCACCGGCAGGTGTGTGAGGTACTTGAGGCGGGATTAGTCCTCGGACTAGTCTTGGTCTTAAGTGCCTGTAGTCCCCCGCGTCTTGGCAAGAGCAAAAGCGAGGAGGCGGCAAGTGGGCTTGGACTGAGAGTGTCCTTGTTCGTTGCCGTATTCTCGGACAGCCCTTACCTGGTAGGCTCGGTTTAACTCTGTTTTCCCTCTTAGGTGTTATCTGCGGGCGTCCGGAGAACTCCCCAATCTGGGACCGAGGTAGGATCCAGTCATCCACGCGGATCGTGGTAAATTCGGAGGTACTAGGAGTTAGTCGCCCTGTGAGGCACATCTCCATTTAGGGACCTTACATCAGCACTGACAACCTGAACAAGAAGAATAGAGGTGCCCTCTGTAGAAGAGAAGAGAGAGGACCAGAACTGTGAGGATACCACCCTTAGCTGTGATGGCAGTTACCCTCTGCGGGATTCAACTCACTCGGGTAGACCAGAATATATCCAAAATAAGACTTTATTAAGACAGCACAACACCACAAGACATTCACAAGATACAGGGTAATGGTAGCATGTATCCTCCAGCAGCCTCTTGCAGTCAGCTCTCCAAAGTAATAATCTCAGTCTCTTTCAGAGTCTTATCCTCCCGCAATATTACCACTACCGATTAGCAAAACAATTACGATGTCGCCCAGCCTGGGATCATGGCTCACACTAACCCTGTCCTGGTAGGGTTTCCTCCAGCGGCACCACGATGCCTGGCCCAGAGTCCTTTTCGCTGATGTCCTGTACATCAGGATCCTCCAAGCTAGAATAGCGCCCTTGGCATTCTCCTCTCCCTGTATGCTTCGCTGTATACACAGGGAGTAGGATCAAATGTCTCAATCCTCCCCCTTACAGCAGGGGTCTCTCAGTGGACACTTTAGCTGTTAGAGATACAATCTCTGTTACCTTGATTATACAATGGAATGGCTTGACTCGATTAGCTATTTGGCTGAATACACTAAACAAAGGGTTTCAATATAACCTCAAGGAATGACACAATATAACCTCAAGGAATGACACTTCACGCAAGCGTGAAACAAGACATTTGACACATTTTATCTGCAACATTACACAATCCGAGTCATTTTGATACAATAACATTTATATTGATACATGTTTATACATTTCCCAATGCTATTTCAGCCAGTATATTATTGTGGAGGCACATTGCATATAATCTAGAAGTTCTAACCCAATTAACTCTCAAATTACCTGTTGACCTAGGCTGCCAGTTTGTTAACTCAGACATTGTTCTGATACAAACCAAATCTAAACTGCACCTTATAACAATGGAAATTTGAGACAAATGGTAATTACATTAGCTAACACAAGCAAAATTATTTCTGCTGTCCTGTTACTTTCACACAATATGGCAATATTCTTTATATTTCTACTACACACAATATTGCAGGTAATAGCAAGGGCAAAATGTACCTAATAACATGAAATAATAATACACATAATACACCGATGTTCTGGTGAGAAACAGGTGATGAATACAAAGTTCTCAGTCCAGCAGCACCACGTTTCCTCACCAGAACGAATAAAAAATTCTTAGGTAAGTGCTCAGGGAGCCCAGGTTTGAGGGAAGGGGGGGGGGGGGGGAGAGTGGGGAGTGCATAGCTGTATGTACATATTAATAAATCAACACAACCTTAGCAGACACCAGTGTTGGGGCTGTTCCCTACCACATCATTATGTTGGCTTAATCAGATTTTACATTCCAGCACAGTAACTATTGGCTATTTTTATTGAACATGGTCCCTTTGGTGCCTTTATTTGTACAGAAAACTTCTTATAGCAACTTTTGAATATTTCCCTCAATGTCTTAAATTTCAATATCACCACCTTCGCTTCCCAGAAAAAGACAACTGTGAACATTCTTTAAGCCTTATTTAGGAGTGTGGAACAAATGGAACATCCTCTATAAGCACAAATTTTAGTTTATCAAGCAGTATGGCAACTTCCACTAATAATCAGTTCAGATATGCAGAGAAATGGTGTTTTCTGTTCAGTCCACACATGGTAGTAAGAATTAATTTATGAACCCTTTAGATAAGACATAAGAGAAATAGAAAATCAGCACATTATTTACTACAATTGTACCAATAGTTTTATTATAAATGTCCTCCGTTATTTCCATTATAGGTTTAGCCATTTTTTCAGATGGTTTTATATTGATTGTCTGAATTAGTACATGTAAGCATTAAGAGATTTGAAGTGCATATAAATAAATAGTTTATGGTCCTCTATATTAAGTCCCATATAAAGATCTAGGAAGGTGATGGAATATTTTTTTGCTGTATGAATAAACATAAAATTATGATAATTTTTATTTAATTAATTAATATGAATACATTTTCATTTCTTTTTTGCATTTTGAAAACACAGAGCAGGTATATTAAAATTAACAATTGTCATGAGACTTATGGCCAGTTCGAAATTACTGGGGTTCCCCAGTAATATTGGATTGGGCATAAGTTGCTTAAGAAAAGGTGGTGTCACGGTAGCCCAGGGGCCTACAATGTCTTAATCCGGCTCTGTCTCCAGGAGAAAGGAGGTTTCTATGCCCACCCACTAACCCAAGAACAGTCCCCAAAATGTGCATTCTTCACCGCTTTAAGCTAATTTTAATATCGTATCCCCAGATCCAGCAGAACACAGCAAGCCCAATAAGCATGGCGGTAGAGCAACTCGCTTACCAGGGTGCCCTGACCAGTGGCGGAACTACCATTGGTGTAGCAGGTGTGGTGCACCGTGGCCCATGGAGATAATGGGGCCTGCTGCACGGGGAAATAGCAAGATGTGGGTCCTGGTTCTCTCCTCCCCGCTTCCCTGCACTGGGGCCCACAGCTCGCTAGTTCCGCCTCTGGCCCTGACAGCCCCACCTCGTAAAAAAAATAAAATATTTTTCAATATGGGTGCCTCCTCCCTTATCCTCCAAGTCTTTGCTATGAACAGGGCAGGGATTGTAATAGACGATTTGATGCCAGGGAGTGGCCCATTATACAGTGATCCCCAGAGGGTCTACGCATATGTAAAATGCCAGCAGGGTGGTGCTGGAAATGCCTGCAACGACCCTGCTTATCCCATAAAACAAGTTCACAAAAAAACGTTTGTATATGGGTACAATATGGTGTATATAAATGCATGTAGCTATAAATAGCCCAAAAGGCAAGTTTCTATCATTATCAGCCCCTCTGCAGTTGATGCAATGTTGTCATGCCAGTTCATGTGCCTCCTCTATAGTGGCACAATTGGGCATTTGTACTATGAGGACGCATTTTTTGCAACTTTTAATTTTCATCTCTTTGTTTTTAGCACATTAGTTTGATTCAAGCACACGTACCTTACAGATATTAGGAAAGGAACACAAATGAAGTAGACTATAGATCTGCATCAAACAAATTCTAATTTAAAAAATGTAGCTCATCCTTTTTTAATTTAAAATCACAGTCAAAGGTCATTAATGCAAGCATGCTATGGTTATTATTCATTTTAAAGCCAGAACCTAACAGGAATAGCTGCAATACAATGATTTCATATACCTGATATTGACAGTAACAAAGCAATAGAAATGCATCTGCTCTAATTCCAGTGCAGCCATGCAACGCTTGTATTTCATATCTGTCTAACTTTAAATAACTGACTTGACAACCCCAGTAGACACATTTCCTGCTAATGCTCATTACTCAATGAGCTAATCTTTCCTCAAACAAAGCTGTTCTCTGTCATATTATAGTGATAGAAATATAACAATATGGAGTCAACAAAAGGTTACATTATTAGTTGTAAAAAATGTTGTCATACACAGCCATCAAACACTGGAACTGCTACACCTGCAAATAGACACTGAAAAGCGATGCATTTAATGTATGACATAAAAACCAAATAAGGTCAGTTGACCTACATACATAAGTATTCCTGTTACATTTACAATGGCAATTGTCCAGGAGTGGTAAATATGAGGATGACAGCTGTTGTTTTTGGAAAAAAAAAAGTAATTATACGTATTACTGCTGTGTTCTGTAAACCACTTCCTGGAACAAGTTAATAATTACTGTTTATTGTAGTTACAGTGTAGGTAAGTTTGTACTCTTCAATAACAATACCACTCCAACAAAGGTAGATAAAATATGTGTATATACATATGTGTATATATATATATGTATATATATATATATATAGATATATATATATATATATATATATATATATATATATATGTCTATATCTATATATGAATATAAATATCTATATCTATTTATGTATATATATATATCTATAATATAAATGTCTAGTGGCGTGTGTTAGTCTGTCTGTGTGTGAAAAAACAAACAAACCAAGCTGCAGCGCCACCTGCTGGGCAGAGTTATACACTGACCTATATATTTCTTGAAGGAGAAGTGACAGTTGGGAGTGGTTGGTGGTTGCCGGGGGTGACAGTGGGGAGTTTTTAACACCTTAAGTAGCTTGATGTGACTAGAATGCATGAGTATCATGCACTGGTTAACTGACCTACTAAATTCTTAGTGTTTGTGGAAAAAAACCCTCAAAAAGGGCTGAAATTTGGTATATTGACATTATTGACGAGTTGAGGGGTCAAACTCATTTTCGTGAGGTAATTTTACCTCATGAACACACATGTGTACAGTGGCGGATCCAGGGGTGTGCGATCGGGGCAATGGCCCCCCCTAGCAGGGGTTTGCTGCCGACGGCTGCACAGTATGTGCAGGTCCGTTTGGCAGTGACAGTGTGCTGCCCGGCTGCTCTGATTGTGTTTTAAACACACTGTCCCTGCCTGTCACTGCCGAGCGGACCTGCACATACTGTGCAGCCCCCGGCAGCCTCAGAAGTCGGAAAGGGGGCGGGGCCTTAATCGCCCCGCCCTAACATCCCCCGGGGAACAAACATTTTCTAGATCCGCCCCTGCATGTGTAGCGGTGTGTGTTAGTGTGTGTGTGTCTGTGGAAAAAACTATTTTCTCAGAAAGGGCTCATCCGAATGACCTAAAATTTGGTATACTGACATTATTTGACAAAAAAATGCATGAGTATCATGCACGGGTTAATTTGTATATATATATATATATATATATGTGAATGCTTTAGTAAATTAATTCATGTTGAGTTCAATAAATTAATTAAAGAAAATTGAACAACAGCAATAATTATGATAAATAGCCTTGTTTGGTGAATTTTCATAATGTGCCATATACTTAGGTAGGCTCAAATTGAAGATTTTCCTATACTGCACAGAAGAAAGGATACAAACAGTTGCTCTGCATTGCCTTAACACTCTGATAAGTGGCCTCACTCACCCTTACAGTGACCATTGCACTGTCTATTAGACTAAACATTCCAGTCCGCCAATCATAGTTGAGTTAAATGTGATCTTTGATGAAATTAACAATGTGTAAAGAAAGTAAAATTGTTTAAATTGCAAATATCTGTTAGTTGACTGTTTCCATACTATAGAAGATGGAAGAGAATAATTAATAAGGAACTTTTGATACACTGACATCTATCAAAACAAGAATGACATTTCCTCCCTAGAGGGTCTGCAATAATATTATTTAAGACACTTATAGTTAGCATATGTAAAACACAAATCAATATTCGGAATAACACAATGAAAACAGAATCCCACAGATCCTCCATATACTCTAAAATGTACATGTGTAAAGCAAAACAGCTGATGGCAACACAGGAACCCCCTCCAATACACATCATACTTGCCTACTCTCCTCGATCCTCCAAGAGCCCTGCAGAGGCGGTGTTTAATGATGTGATTGTTTCACCAGTTCCCCTTCCTATTACGATGCTGTGAATCTCTGTATTACATAGCAGGGGACGGGGGATACAATGAAGCAATGGCGCCATCTGACTTCCCCTCTTGGAGAACCCAAAGTTGTAAAACTTGGGCTTCCAGTTCCACTTGTCAACAAAACTAATAAATAAAATGTAAAACAAAAAAAATATAATATCTAAAAAAATAATAACATTACCACTATTTTGTTTGGCAAAAATGCTTTATTTAAATAAATTAAACATTTTTTTCATTCAATATCTACTACTATTACTATCCTGAGTACCGCCGGAATCCTTTTAAAATATGAAATACCCGAAGAATCTCTACCTACTGCTTTCAATAACACGCCTGTAGACTTTGATAGACAGGGAGAAGTCTTATGTCCAGTGAAAACTCAATTTTTAGCTAGAGATAAAGCTTTTCTCTAGATAATAAACAGAGCCTTGAATCTTAAAAAGTATTATAGTCAATAACACATAATGAAAATATAAAATTGTGCAGTCCTAATAGAGTATAACCAGCGTGACAAATCAAGACAAAGTTTTTAATTTATATGAACAATATATAAATCAAGAATAGTATTAAAGCAGTAATCGCACATGTATAATTTATTTTCGTTCTTTAAATAGCAAGTTTAACACCTTTTAAGAATGCATCTGATCATTTTTCTTAGCTATCTTCAGCTATCTGCAAATTATTAGCTCCTTTTCAAAAGCTCTTTGTTTGGCAAACAAAAATGGCTGCCGGCCAGAGACAGTTGGTTTGATACAAAGACACAAGCACACAGCTCTCAGCATGTCATCATAGATGAGGGGGAGGGAGTAGATGTTATGTTGGAGGAATCTTCCAAAGCCTCTATGCTCACTACATCATGTGTCATGTGACTGTGGTTGTCATGGTAGTCCAGAATCATAAATCATTACTAGCAATCTGAAGAAAAAAAACACAGGGAAAATGGTAAATGCCAACATACTTTGTATAGCTTGCTACAGTGATTTATGTTAAAAACACACCTGGGATTACATTATCAAACTTATTAAATAGGGAAAGTGGAGGTGTTGCCCGTAGCAACCAATCAGATTCTAAGTATCATTTATCTAGTAAATTCTAAAGCATGACAGCTAGAATCTGATAGGTTGCTATGGGCAACACCTCCACTTTTCCTTTTTAGAAGCTTTGATAAATCTACCCCTAATGTTTTCATGGGATTGCTGTTTTAATTGTGGAAAAAAATATTTTCCTGCTATCACTAAATCAATAGAGGGCAAAAGTGATAAAAAGAAAATGAAATCTAGAATACTATAACTATACAACACTTATGCCACAATAAACAAGCAACAAAAACTATTGAACAACATTGCTATACACACTTATTTAACAAAGATAGGAGGTAACCATATGAAAGTTCATTATATGCTGACTGCCTATTAAAAGGCAATATCAAACTGATCCAACTACCCAATATTTGATCTGTGAACTGGGTACATTTGACTGTGTGAACTGGGTACATTTGAAGCCTAGTGGGCCTTATTCATTAAGGAACGTAAATGCCGATATGTGCAGCATATATGACAGACTATACGCCAGAAAACGCAAGTGAATCCAATTTATCTTCAAAAGCAAAGGACACTTCCGACAGTCTATGATTTCATGGGCGGAACGGGGGAAGGAAAGGGCGTATGTGTGTAGGCAATGTACAGTAAGGACATGCCAAGGTTGAGCGCACGCAGACCTGTCCGATTCAAGCTCTGGGCATTTCTGAGGAACGTGATTTTGAGCCGTATCACTTACACCAGCTAAAGGGCAGCTGTAAGTGCCAAGTGATAGTGATGCCGGAACATGTGTTTGTGATCAAGAGCAACTGTAAAAAGTAATTTTATGAACAGTAAGCATTGAGAACATCCCAATAAATGTATTTGCTGGGAAAAAAAATCCAATCTGTTTCTTAATGATTATGGGCCTGATTCATTAAGGAAAGTTAAGCAAAAAATTTAGTAAATTTTCTTGCACACGTTTTCTGGACAAAACCATTTTGCAATGAAAGGGGTACAAATTAGTTTATTATTTTGCACAAGAAAAATGCTGTCTCCAATGCAACATGATTTTTTCTTACTTACTTTTGCTTAACTTTCCTTAATGAAACAGGCCCAATATTATTAACAGGTGACAATAATTGAATACTTTACCTTTGTTCTTTCTGCTGGGACTTTATATTGCATATGTATTATAAGTATCAGACAGTATATTGTGTTTATCTCAATCAGGGGCGGATCTAGAAAACTACTGTACACGGGACGATTTAGGGGGGGGGGGCGATTTAGGCCCCGCCCCTTTCTAACATCTTAGGCTGCCGACGGCTGCACACTATGTGCAGCTGCCCGGCTGCTCTGATTGTGTTTTAAACACAGTCAGAGCAGCCGGGCAGCACACTGTCCCTGCCAGTCACGGCTGGACGGACCTGCACATACTGTGCAGCCGTCGGCAGCAAGTGTCTGCTAGGGTCGCCCCCCCCTGGATTCGCCACTGATCTCAATACCGCAAAAGACGTTTCTTCACATCTGCAAGTAGTTGAATACGGATGAGCACATGCCGAATTACTTGCATATTTAAAAAATATATATATACAATACGTTTGTGCGTGTCTTGATGAATCAGGTCCAGTTGATATTAGTGAGCCACATACTGTGAATATAGTCCTGCTACTGTCAAGTTTCTTTCACACCAATGAACACCTGATGAATATGAAAGAGACAGTTTCACAGACATATTAAAAGATATTATGATCTATGTTTACAGGAGCTGTACAATGGTAAAACAAAATATCATACATTGCATTATGTTCATTTTCCTAATCCACAGGCAGATCATTTAAGGTTTATACATATGTCAGTCTATTACAAATAAGCCCACATGCTGCTACAAATGTAATCAAAGTTCTATTTTGTCTTTTATTATTAGCCAGATGCATTTGTAAATGTTGGCGCTTACTTTGAAGAATCTCAGTTTCCAGACATAAAACGAATAATTGATTTATTCAACAAGACGGCAGCCTATGAATCAGGGACCAATTTCTGTTTATGCAATATGTCAGGAGCCAATAATAACAGCTGAGGTGCTTGATCAGCCCGGTGCAGAGAAATTGGAGAATATCCACAATTAAAAAAATGTTACAAAATCCCTGATCTCATCCATGGCCAAAACCTCATCAACTATTCATAACACCCTACAGAAAGCTGCATGTGTCACCCACTCAAAAAACAGAATTATCACAGAAATGACTATGCATTCCATACAAGATAAGTTGTGTGTAAGCAGCTGGTCCTACACGTGAACGACATAGTGTTATATATCCTTGGTTGTTAATACATGACTGCTTGCTGTATATCTAAAGTCCACCTCATGCTCCAAGTCATAGATTTTGGCTATAATAAGTACTGTTAGCAGCAAGTAATGGTGCAGCTATCTACAGTGGATTATATTAAACATTTTCACTTATATAAATCTATTGTTTTTAGTTAAATAGACCATTTTTATTATGATGGAATTTTCTTGGCTATGGAAAATTTAGTGCTCACAGAACTGCCTTATACATATTCAGATTAGCCGGAAATTTCATCTTTACATGTGGGAGTCTGTATCTGGCACAGTTGGTGCTGCAATAGCACTTGGTTATTTGACCTATATTATTTTGTGAACAATATAAGTGCTATATCTATGCTCTTCTCAACCAGTGTTACATTTAAAATGATCTCTTAGAAAATACATAAAGTCCTAGAACAAGAAGATTATCATATTCAAATTTTAATGATTACTTTTTAAATTCAAAGGGAAAATAAAAATAGGGTTATTATTATTATTATTATTATTATTATTATCATTTATGTGTTAGGCGCCACAAGCTATCCACAGCGCCGCACACAGTACTAACAGTAGACTATACAGGGTGAAACCATACAGAACAATGAACAAAAAGTACCAATACTTCAGAAACTCCGGCCAGTCATATGCAGTAAAGACGGAGCAGAAGAACAGGTATGGAGACAGGAGAGGAGGGGGCCCTGCTCATACGAGCTTACATCCTAAAGGATCCTAAGGGTTATTCTGTATCAAACAACCACTATCGATAAGCATCACAGACCAAAAGGAGAAATGTATTGTGGGCCTTTTCTGAATTTCCTGGTCGGACCAGCCTCATATATCCCATTTATTAATAATAGATTTCCCCAAAACATCATTGAATTATAGTTCCCACCTTGAGCCTATAAAACACTTACTGGATATGTAGCTTCTTGCATTGATATAATGCCTGCTCCTGTAGTAGTCTATGCTCATGTGACTGGCATAATGGGGAACTGAAAATTAAGAGTGGGTACTTCCATGTGGTCATTTCAGATAGAGGCAATTGTTGTGGTGAGATATCTAGAGACCTTCAAATGCAAAAATAGTGCCAGAACACTTAAATAGTAGACATTATTGTTAAAATAATAAAAACAAAACACATGTAACCAAAAAACTAAAAACAACTGAAATAAAATAATAAAATGAAAACATATATAATATTATACATTTTCTGTACATACGTACAATACTCTAAACATGACTTCCAATATCTGCTCCACCAGGTCTGTGAGCAATTACTTCCTGTTTGATATCCTCCAAAATGACAGTGGGCCTAATTCATTAAGGAAAGTTAAGCAAAAGTAAGCAAGTAAAGCAAAACCATGTTGCATTGGAGGGGAGGTAAATTTAAAATGTGATGGTAGATTTATAGTAGGGGGAGGGCATGTCCTAGAACAACTTTAAATTTCAGTGTACAAATAAGCTATCAAGTATTTGTGGGCTACAAGAAAAAACAGCCAATATTTTCCTTATGTGCCAAACAATAAACTTATTTGCACCCCTTGCATTGTAACATGGTTTTGTGCAGAAAATTTGAGTAACAAAACTTGCTCAATTTTTTGCTTAACTTTCCTTAATGAATCAGACCCAGTATGGCTTTATTATTTTTTTCTCAATTGTGTACCTGAACTGGAAAGAGGAGTAGTGCACATGTCCAACAGGTTTTGGTCATTCTCTCCAGAATAACATACAGAAGTAAAATAGGACCAGGATATCCAAATAACAGAAGCTAAAATATATGTAATGCAGCTAATATGGCCAAAACAAAGCTGTAAACAACTAAAACAAGTGTTAGCCTATTATCTATTACAGAACTTTTGCTGACTTAGATTACTACAATGGTATTATTAAATAATGTTATCTAGTCATAAATGATTGACCTCACCTAGCAATAAAGATACACTACACGGCAGCTATGCTATGTTTATTCTATCACGTCTATGCTACGTTTAAGACATGAAAGAATGATCGCTGTACATTGTTCTGAACCTTTCATGAAGTATCTTAAGTTCCTGCTTTAGCTACTGGACGCTCCTTATTACATGGTACCCAATTGTTATAGCTGAGAGGGCAGTGAGCTGGTTGGAATTGGAAAAACAGAACAAGACAAGTTACAGCAAATATTTTTGATATACTTTATAAGTTGATTAATCACTCTTATTGACCACAATGAGAACTATTTGTGGAATAATTACAAGTGGATTCTTGTGTATGCATAACTAGTCAGGGGTGTACTATTTGTAAATAATATAATACATCAAATTACACACTTACACAAACAGGAAGAAGCATGAACATGCTTTGTTATCTACAAACATTTTTTTCTATTATTCATTTGCTTATTCATGCACTGCAATTTAACTTATTGCCACAATGAATTGCATTCCCTGAATAAGATTTGTCTTTTTATTGATATTTCAATAATGAGGAATAAATTAAATCTATTTTAGATTAGCCTTTTTTATCTTATGTCATAAATCAGGATAGGTGACCATCTCCTATTTGCTACAGCTACTCAGGTTACCCTACAATACAGATATTTATATTTTTTAAATGTTTATACATTGTTATATTTCCTTCTGCTGTATTTATTGGAATCTCCTATGCCTAATTGTGTTACATATATGGGGTGACAGGTCTATTAGCCCTGGCCAGGATATCAATTCTCTGGTAAGGGATAGTGGGTTTAAATCTCTATGACTACTCAAACAAAAGTTCAAAGCATCAAGTATTTTGTGTCACTTACACAGAACTAATCAACTGTCCCTCATCTAATGTGGTTACAAATCTAGCGCCAATTAGCAGTTGCAGATTAGACTGTAAGCTCCAATGGGTCAGGGACTGGTGTGAATGAAAAAACATTCTCTGTACAGCACTGCAGAATTGGTGGCGCTATATAAATCAATGGTGATGTTGAGGACATGGATGCATCCCCAGACACACTTTTTATGAGATGTGTCTTTTACATGTAGTGCCAGTGAACATGTCGACACACACATGCGCAGTGGTGTCCACGGCTGCCGGCGAGAGACTACATCTCCCGGCAGGCCAGGGAACTGAAAGATGAAGGGGGAGCAGGGAGAGAGAGTGTATGGAAGAAAAAGGAGGAGAAAGTTGCAGAAAGTAGTTGAATAGGACAGTTGAAGGAGAACATGGGGAGAGATAGTCATATGTCAGCCTGATGGGGACTGTGATAGTAAAGCAGGGGGGAAATAAAACTAGCAGAGCGCTACTCCTTGTGCCATTCAGAAAGGAAGAGAGAGTTTGAGGAGACTGCAGGAGAAGGAACAACCACGGTGATCTGTGAGGAAAATGGTGCAGTTTATGAAAGAAGAATCCTTATCTTTCTGCCATCTTGGAAGCAAAGTACAGAAGAAGAACAATATTGACATGTACACGTATATATTTTAGTATTTATGTAATTGGACTGATTTACATTCTATTACTAGATAGTGTTAGTTGGTGTTATGGTGGGGAGACGTAATGAAATTTAATTTGCACCCTTTTGCAGGACTGTATCAATTAGACAAAGGTGAGGATAGGGACAGCTACTTAGAGAGGAGAGACTGAGCCATATTAGCAGGAAATTGATCAAAGTGTTCTTTTGTCTAAATAATATTTGGAAAAGAAGAAAATTTGACTGCCAAGGAGCATATTATATCGCTAAGATAGATACATATCTGTATGATAACATAGGTGTTAGCTAGGATTTTTTATTTATTATATGAAATTGTCCGTTTAAAATGCAAAATATATCATTGATGCAAAATGCCAAAAAATCCATTTAGAATCTTAGGCCTCACCAATAAATGTGCCGGTGTGGCTTTCAAAGATCAGTTCCGTGTAATAATACTCATATGTGTGTGCTTGTGGTGGAGTGAATGGGGGGGGGGGCGGAGGGTTCCTTGGTCCCCCTCTGGTGCTGCTACAAACAGGACACTACCCAACGTAGATCCTTAGATAAACAGACCAAAGTGAAGGCACCACACGACTCGGGATACAAGGTACTGAATTCATTTGCAGCCCGCACACACAAATTGATACATACATCCTAACCAGGAACAGGGTTGTTACATATGGGTACTGGAGCCCTGGTGTAAAGATATATGATGACAATGATGATGATGGCAGCAGCACTATTTAGCTATTTCTGCATATTGATCCCTCCAGCTGATAGTACTTCATTCATTAGTGTTGTGAATAAATTAAATCAAGCTGTGTCTGTCTTTTCTGATTATTATTTATTTGTCACTTCCATTTAGTTTATTTGGATTATTACAGTAAAGAACTTTCCCATTGGGTTTTAAAGTGGTAAATGACACATGAACAGTGTTTTCATTTAATTATATTTTATATGATAAGTGTAGTAGCTCCTCCTGCTTTACATGTTCCTTTATTACCAACAAAGTTGTTAATTTCAGCTTTGTTGGAATTAATTTTTAATTAAATAATTTATAAATTGCGGGACTAGTTATGTTATTTACCTACTGCGGTGCTCTTGCAATCTTCAATAAGTTGCCAGAACTCTGTGTCCCATGAAACTTTGATTTATGGAAAACAGACAAAACATACTTAACCATGTATCCCAACACAATGTTGCAAGGCATTTTCTGTCTTTACATGATGAAAAACACGATTATCTAAAAATGACAGGTATTGAGTATATCCCTCCTACAGCTAGAGGAGGAGGTAGATAAATCCATTTGTACAGACGGGAGCCCTTTTGGATACATAACCTTAGGCCCATGAGTCCAGAAAGATAAAATTAAACTGTTGATGTAGATATTTAAGATGTTTTTATTGTCCTATCTTACTGTGAAATTATCGATGTAGTATAATTACAGATAAATCAATATGGTTAACTAAAATTCATCAGCACAGCACTTGACTAATTAATGTCATTGATTGGTGGGAAGACGTTTAAAACAAGCACAATGGATATCAAGAGATTAGCTTCTGAAAACAATGCCATTGGCAGTGAAATGCGTCAATCTGCTATACAGATGATCCTTTCAGTATGTCTCTTAACTATTTACTAAATATAACATCGTGACCTGCATCACATTTTTTTCACAAGGTTACTGCCTACAAATGTATGACATAATAATAAGAACACTGCACAATCAGACTGGATCATCTTAGCAGACAGGTTGACGGGCTATTCACACTGGCGAGCTCTTTTCATACATCTAACTGATTTCTGAATAACGGGCATATTTTATTCCTGAAATAGAAGTGGATTAAGGTTCTTGTGATAACCGTTTAGCCTGCAATAGACCAGTTATTACAGGACCCATAGTGTGCTATGTGGCTGAAAAATTAAATTAACTGTGTGACTAATCTTGAACATAGACGGACTGTCTGCCGATACCAATTGGTGATTTAATTTATGCAGGCTCTATATAAACAACATTGGATTATATAGTGTATAATGTACTGGTGCTTTATATTTTTAGGAACTATATATATTAATAAATACAAATTTTATACTGACTTATCTTTAATTGAATGCGCTGACCATTGAAATGCTTTTACATATCGTAAATGTGACTTTCCTATTTATTATTACCTCTTGTCCAACTGCACCTCTACACTTTTGTAGAGCAGACACAGGGCTATAATAAGTGTGTTCGCCCATGGCACAAGGCTGTGAGGGCGGAACTGCTGCCCGTTATTTCCCCCCCCCAGGTATAGTTTTCAGGTGCAGCAACTGTGGATATGTAAAGGATTTTGTACGAACATAGCAAAAACTGGTGGCCAAACCACTGCAGGGTATGGGGACAAGAGTGCAACCATCATTCAGATTTTCAGAAAGAAATATACAGACGCACCAGATAATCATATACCCGGTCTATTATTGTAATATTTGTTATAATATGACTGGGTTGGGGGTAGGATGGCCAAGCAGCAACTGAGAAGTTGGTACCAGCAGTACCAGATAGTCAAAGATGCAAGACCAGCAAGGAAAGAGCAGCGCAGGGCTGGAGAACAGTCTGTCACGTCTATGCACGTCTCCACAGTAGGATAGATATGTCTTCTCCCCCCAAGGTTGAAGCCAGGGCTCTAAGTATGCACTTTTGTACAACCGACATATGTTCAGAAATACTGCTGCACTATCAGTTGGATGTATCGTGAGATAAATTCAGCATACAAATGTTAGTATGCCTTTTTTTTGCAAAATACTTTTTATGAGTATATTTGGACTGCAAAACTACTATAAATGAGGATCTAAGTGTTAAGTTTTGCTAGCTGACCTCAAACAGAAATAAAACCCTTTACTATTTATACAAATTTTCTTAATCCAACTTAGCTTTAATATCTAGCACACCGTCATTGAACTGCTCATAATTACTTGATCATGTTGTTGTATCTGTACAGTATGTCATTAAATAATAGTTCATGATTATCCTAATGAAAACTTGATGTTTATACAGACATGAGGAAAATGTGTATAATGAACTTAACCTGGTAACCGATGAACCAGGCTTTCTTCTGGTGCCTGGGAATTTGGCAGAGCTTGGGTAATTCTGGGTACATGAGTCATGACCTGATTTATCATAACCACCACACCTAGAACTGTCTTGGAGCTATTGTTAATAGCATGCTGTCTGCTTTGTGTTACACAGAAATCATTCTAATGTACAGTTATTTAAAAGCAGCTATACTTGTGTCTTTAAATACATTTGGAACCAAGACTTTGCATGCCTGATTTATTAAAGAAAGTAAGGCAAAAAAAACGAGTACATTTTCTACTGGACAAAACCATGTTACAATGCATGGGGTGTAAATGAGTTTATTATTTTGCACATAAGATAAATACTGTTAGCAGTCGCGGCGTCGCGGGCACCGCCGCAACTCTCACCTCCTTCCTGCAGGAGTACCGGCCGTCGCTATGACGACCGGGACATCATTCCCTGGATCTACCTTGGCAACGGTCGGACGCCAACAGCAGTAGCGCCGTGTCCTGGCAGCTGGGGACAGCCGGGCGTGTGCGTATGGATATGCAAGCCTGTCGGCTAATTAAGTAATTTTAGTATTCTGAACCCCTGTCCATGTGATCTCAGTGCCAGGCTCTGATTGGCTGGTACTGGTATTTAAGGCAGTGAGGTCTGCAGCCTCACTGCCGGTTATAGTTCTGTATCCAGTCTGCTAGCCTGCTCTCTGCCCTGTTCCTGTCTATTAGACGTGCTGTTGTTTACCCGTGTATGACCCTTGGCTTGGATTTGGACTTTGCTTGTGAACCTCGTGACCCTGACCTCTGGCTTGAATACCGTCCTCCCTGCCTGCTCGTGACCCCTGACCTCAGCTTGTTTATTGGTACTGTTGTCTGCTGCCGGCCCCTGACCTCTGTTTGGATTCCACTCCGCTTGCCTGGGTTCTCCCCGCCGGTACACACTTCACGACCCTCTGTCAGTCTGCAGCCCAGTCTGTCCCCACCATCAGGGGCTCCAAGGAACACCTGACTGGCAGAGTAGACTCCGGGTTGTGTTGTGCCGGCTGGAGGGGTTCCTAACATTATAACCGGTCTAAAACTGACGTTCCGGTGACCAACTTTGAGATGGATGGAAGCGGAACTTCACTCCGGCGCAAGCCCTAGCGGGCCATGTGGAGTCCCTGTACCAAATGATCCAGGGATTGGCTGAGCGTTTGTCCGTTCAAGAAGAAGCTGCGAAAACCTCACAACCCACTCTGAGTTCTACCTGTGAACCTAAGATGAATTTGCCGGATCGGTTCTCCGGAAATAGATCCCTGTTCCGGAACTTCAGGGAGAGCTGCAAGCTCTATTTCCGGTTGAGACCCCGCTCCTCCGGTTCAGAGCAACAAAGAGTCGGGATTATCATTTCCCTCCTACAGGGTGACCCCCAGTCTTGGGCCTTTTCCTTGCCGCAGGCCAGTCCTGCCATGCAGTCAGTAGACGCTTTCTTCGAGGCATTAGGTCTACTGTATGACGACCCGGATCGAATGGCCTCCGCTGAAGCTCATCTACGGGCCTTGAAACAAGGCCGGCGGTCGACAGAGGAATACTGCGCTGAATTTCGTAGATGGTCACCTGACAGTGGATGGAATGACCCTGACTTACGCAGCCAGTTTCGTCTAGGTCTGTCGGAACAAATTAAAGACTCCTTGGTGCAATATCCGTCTCCTACCTCACTGGGATCTGATGCACCTCTCCATTAAAATTGATAGGAGAATTAAAGAGCGAAAATCTGAAAAGGAGGCATCTTCTCCTCCATCGGCTCTGATTCATGTTTCCACGGATGATGAGGAGCCTATGCAATTAGGAGCGTATCGTCTCTCTCCCGAGGAAAGAGACAGGAGACGATCACAAGGTTTATGTCTCTACTGTGGCAATAAAGGCCACTTCTCCCGTTCCTGCCCAAATAAGCCGGGAAAAGACCATGCCTAAGGAATGAAGGGAAAATTCACCTAGGTCTGCAAATTGTCTCCCCGAAAAATGCTGTATTGATCCCTGCACAGCTCACATTCAGTGCTCGTTCTGTGGACCTGTCGGCCTTCATTGATAGTGGAGCTGCAGGCAATTTCCTTGACTTCGGGTTTGCCCGCTCTGCTGGAATTCCGATGGTAAAACTCAAGTCTGCTATTACTGTCTGTGGTTTAGATGGAAGTCCGTTGCCTGGTGGCAAGATTTCCTGGGAGACCCCACCACTACAGTTGAATATTGGAGCTCTCCATTCAGAGTCAATAACCTTCTTCCTGATCGACTGTTCGTCGGTTCCCTTGATCCTGGGCCACCCATGGCTTTCCCGTCATAACCCTGTCATGGACTGGGTAAAAGGAGAGATTGTCCAGTGGAGTTCTTATTGTACACAGTCTTATTTGTCACTGCCTCTGCGTATGATTCAGTCTATTCCGGAGCAGCTTCCCTCACAATATCATGAATTCTGGGATGTGTTCTCCAAGAAGGCTGCTGATACCTTACCACCACACCGTGACTTCGACTGTGCCATCGAGCTTATTCCTGGTTCCAAGTTACCTATGGGGCGCTTATACTCCCTCTCTGGTCCAGAGACCAAATCCATGCAGGAATATATCGATGAAAACCTGGAGAAAGGCTTTATCAGGCCATCTAAGTCTCCCGTAGGAGCAGGATGCTTCTTTGTATCCAAAAAGGATGGAGGACTAAGACCCTGTATAGACTACCGGGGATTGAATCTTATCACAATTAAGAACACCTATCCCCTTCCGCTCATTTCGGTACTATTTGATCAATTGAGAGATGCTACTGTCTTCACAAAAATTGACCTTCGTGGAGTGTATAACCTCATCCGTATCAAGGAAGGAGATGAGTGGAAGACGGCATTCAATATGCACTCTGGCCACTACGAGTATCTGGTCATGCCGTTTGGCCTTAGCAATGCACCCGCAGTGTTCCAAGACTTGATCAATGAAGTTCTTCGGGACTTCCTGGGTTATTTCATGGTCGTCTATTTAGATGATATCCTCATCTATTCCAGATCTTTGTCCGCACATCAGAGTCGCGTTAAACAAGTTCTATGAAAATTGCGAGAGAACCACCTTTATGCCAAGCTGGAGAAGTGTGAGTTTTAGGTGCAGAAGGTATCCTTTTTAGGTTACATAATCTCTTCTGAGGGATTCTCCATGGACCCAACTAAGGTTCAGGCTATTTTGGATTGGGTGCAACCAAACAATCTTAAGGCGGTGCAGAGGTTCCTGGGCTTCTCCAACTATTATAGAAGATTCATTCACGGCTTTGCTGACATTGTAGCTCCCATTGTCGCCCTGACCCAGAAAGGAATGGATCCAACTATTTGGTCACCCCAAGCAGTAGCCTCATTTGAAAGCTTGAAAAAGGCCTTTGTCTCCGCTCAGGTCCTTAGACACCCAGATTCAGCTAAGGCATTTGTTCTTGAGGTCGACGCCTCGGACGTTGGTGCTGGTGCCATCCTATCGCAGAAGGATCCTCATACTAATCGTCTACACCCATGTGCCTATTTCTACCGTCAGTTCTCCTCAGCAGAAGCCAACTATGATGTCGGTAATAGAGAACTATTGGCAATCAAATGGGCCTTCGAGGAGTGGCGGCATTGGTTGGAGGGTGCTTCACATCAGATCTCTGTCATTACCGACCACAAGAACTTGCAATATATGCAATCAGCCAAACGATTAAATCCCAGACAGGCCCGTTGGTCGTTATTCTTTACCCGGTTTAATTTCCTGATCACCTACCTACCAGGTTCCAAAAATGTCCGGGCAGATGCTCTGTCCAGAAGTTTCTTGGCACACCACGTTCCAGTTACAAATCCAGAGCCTATTATTCCTCCTTCCGTAATCCATGCTGGGTTAACCCAAGATCTGAGTATCACACTTCAGAGATTCCAGAGATTAGACCCTGATACTACTCCGGAGTGATGTCTCTTTGTTCCAGTCCATTTAAGGAAGGCGGTTCTTGCAGAGGGGCATAACAGTAGATCTGCTGGACACCCTGGAATTCACAAGACGCTGGAAAACCTGTCCCGTACGGTCTGGTGGCCATCCTTGTCTGCTGACGTCAGGAGTCATGTCCTCTCATGTGAGGTTTGTGCCAGAAACAAAGTCCCCAGGATCCGTCCAGTAGGTCAGTTAGTTCCTTTGGCCATTCCTGCAAAACCATGGACACACTTGTCCATGGACTTTATAGTTGATCTACCACCTTCTGCAGGACACACTACCATTTGGGTCGTGGTAGACCGGTTCAGCAAAATGTCACATTTCATTCCATTAACCAGACTGCCTACTGCTCGGGATTTGGCCGTCTTATTCATTCAACATATTTTCCGGCTCCATGGACTTCCTACTGACAACGTCTCCGATCGGGGTTCTCAGTTCATAGCACAATTCTGGAAATCCTTCTGTACCCTTCTCGGAATCAAGGTCAGTGTCACGGGCACTAGGAGTCTTTACCCAGGTATCACCAGATGATGGACTTACCAGAGCAGTATAGTTGGTAATATGGTACTCTGGTAGTGGGGTGACCACGGAACAGGAGACAGCAGATGGTAAGAGAATGCTCGAGAAAAGTCTATGACTAGCAGCACTGGTAATAGGTAGATAACTGTACACGAGGAACTAGATGGACAAGGAAACGTGAGGGTAGTCAGTGGTCTGCGTTAGCAAGTTGTACCACTGCTATAGTGAGGAGGAATGTCCAGGAGTAACGAGGAGGTGGTGAGAGTCAGCGGTCTGCGTATAGCAAGTTGTACCGCTGTCTAGGTGAAGGAATGGAATCCAGGTGAAGGTATCAGGGGAGTCAGTGGTCTGCGTTAGCAAGTTGTACCACTGCTAAGTGAGGATACTTGAAACTGGTGTCACAGGTAACAGGAGACAGTGGTCTGCATCTAGCAAGTTGTACCACTGCAATATATATGTGAGGAGGAGCACGAGGAGATGAATGCAATGCAGAGTATACACGGGCACACAGAACTTGATCCCACGATGATATGCACAATATAATAATAACTGAGCAGCACTGCACAAATATACAGAGTCACAATAACTATCCAGGCAAATAGGAAACACAGTCAAATGATAGCAATAGTCTCAGTGGTTAGGAACTCCGGAGGAGAACAAACTCAGTCCAGCTAGATATGCAATACACAAGCACAGTCAATGAGAAGTATGCATACCGCGGTTCAGGAGAGCAGGCTGTCAGAGAGACGTGCAGGGATACCTGAGCGGCTGAAGGCCGGCAGGAGGAGAGACCACGGGAAGATGGAAGCGGTAACCAAGTTGGTGCAGCGCACGGTAGGTAGACCAGCAGGAACAAGGCAATACTCAGGAAGCAGTAGTATATGGAACTGGACACCTGGAGAACACGGAAGAGTTGAGGCGGTCTGATAACCAGTAGCTGAGATGAAAGCAGCGGAGCGCTGACCCGATGAAGACAGGTGAGTTGAAATGAGCAGGAACACTGTAGAAGCACGGAGACAGCGGATAGGAATCAGCTGGCGGCAGACACGATGAACACTGGAGAGTTGAGGTGAGCAGGACTCTGTAGAAGCACGGAGGCAGCGGATAGGAATCAGCTGGTGCAGTCACGATGAACACAGGAGAGTTGAAGTGAGCAGGATACTGTAGAAGCACGGAGGCAACGGATAGGAATCAGCTGGTGCAGTCACGATGAACACAGGAGAGTTGAAGTGAGCAGGATACTGTAGAAGCACGGAGGCAGCAGATAGGAATCAGCTGGTGCAGTCACGATGAACACAGGAGAGTTGAAGTGGTCTGGAAACCACAAACGAACAACAGGAATCAGCAGGAGCTGAATACACGAGGAAACACAAGAACACCTTCAGAGGCTCATGGGGAATGAGACTCCAAGATCAGGCAACGAGGTATTGACCACAGGTGCTTTAAATAGGGAGTGTTGCCTGATCAGCCAATTAACTAAAAGCAACAGGTACTGAAGGTTGGAAAGGGCTGCGCATGCGCAGACCCTCAGGATGGTGGACGGCCACGGTTCCTAAACACACGAGAAGCGGTGAGTGACAGTCAGTTTGTTATCCGCATACCACCCTCAGTCAAATGGGCAAACTGAAAGGGTTAACCAGTCACTTTAACAGTTCCTCCGATGTTATACCTCAGAATTCCATGACAACTGGTCCTCTTTGCTGCCCTGGGCAGAGTTCGCCTACAATAACTCATCTCACTCATCTACTCAAACTTCCCCGTTCTATTGTAACTTCGGTTTCCATCCCAGGTCTAATTCTCTATATTCTCTCAAATCTCTTGGTATCCCGGAGCTTCGTTCCACAGCTGCTGATCTGAAAGTAATTTGGAGGAAAGTTCAGTCCTCCTTGAAAAAATCCTCATTGTCTGCTAAAAAAAATTCGGACCGCCAACGTATCACCTGCTCATTCAAAGTGGGCCAGAAAGTGTGGCTTTCAACTTGAAATGTTAGGCTCAGACAGCCTTGTAAGAAACTGGGGCCTAAATTTATTGGTCCGTTCATGATTACCAAGCAGATTAATCCGGTAGCTTTTAGATTGAAGATTCCTGGCTCTCTGAAGATCCCCAACACGTTTAATTGTTTGTTACTTAAGCCAGTATTATACCCAAATCAGTGCCAGCCTACTGGGCTTTCTGTGGGAAATAGGAACATACCACAAAAGTTTGTGGTCCAGAAGATCCTCGACTCTAAAAGAGTGCAGGGGCAGGTGCACTTCCTAGTACAGTGGAAGAATCGTGGATTGGAAGAGCGGTCTTGGGTTCCGCGGAGACAGCTTCATGCCCCTAAACAGCTGAAGGAGTTCTTCAGGAAATTTCCAAGAAAACCTGGATGTCGGGGTGCCTTGACCCCTCCTCAAGGGCACCGCCGCGACTCTCACCTCCTTCCTGCAGGAGTCCCGGCCGTCGCTATGACGACCGGGACGTCATTTCTTGGATGCCAACAGCAGTAGCGCCGCATCCCGGCGGCTGGGGACAGCCGGGCGCGTGCGCAGGGATAAGCAAGCCTGTGGGCTAATTAAGTAATTTTAGTATTCTGAACCCCTGTCCATGTGATCTCAGTGCCAGGCTCTGATTGGCTGGTACTGGTATTTAAGGCAGTGAGGTCTGCAGTCTCACTGCCGGTTATAGTTCTGTATCCAGTCTGCTAGCCTGCTCTCTGCCCTGTTCCTGTCTATTAGACGTGCTGTTGTTTACCCGTGTATGACCCTTGGCTTGGATTTGGACTTTGCTTGTGAACCTCGTGACCCTGACCTCTGGCTTGAATACCGACCTCCCTGCCTGCTCGTGACCCCTGACCTCAGCTTGTTTATTGGTACCGTTGTCTGCTGCCGGCCTCTGACCTCTGTTTGGATTCCACTCCGCTTGCCTGGGTTCTCCCCGGCCGGTACACACTTCACGACCCTCTGTCAGTCTGCAGCCCAATCTGTCCCCACCATCAGGGGCTCCAGTGAACACCTGACTGGCAGAGTAAACTCCGGGTTGTGTTGTCCCGGCTGGAGGGGTTCCTAACAAATACTGGCTGTTTTTCATGTAGCACAGAAATACTTGATAGTTTATTTGTGCACTGAGATGTAAATTTGATCTAGGACATGTCCTATCCCAAATATAAATCTGTCCCCACATTTTAAATTTAAATACCCCTCCAATGCAACAGGGTTTTGCCCAGGTGAAAAGTTACTATTTTTATTTACTTTCCTTTCCTTAATGAGTCAGGCCCTGCATCTCAATATTTGTTTTAAAAATACATATGTCATCCTCACACACAGCATGTAGGAGTGGTTATAAAATTTCTAGAATTTCTTCTGACTCCATTTCTACACTATTCTATGTTGTCAGTAGTATTAGAGAGTGGCAATATAGACCATAGATTATAGGAAAAGTCTAAGAGAACATGTCTAGTCCTCTGGCACTATATTATGCCAACTACACATGGTACAATCCTGCCACTTGGCCTTAGCGTACACATATAAGAGACCAGTTTTGAAGAGATCTCCCCATTTGGTAATCAGGTAGAGCTGCCAGATCTCTTCTGGTGTCCTTGGGGCCAGTACAGTTGGAAGATGATCAAACTCCTACAGAGGTCATCTGCAGTCATGTTCCAACACGTATTATAATGATCTGGTGTAGTTCTATCAGATTATTCTCCCGCATGGCCTCATATCGCTGCAGATATTGCAGCATTAACAATGATATTAAAATCTCTTAATGTTGCTGCATTACGCACCCACTATTGATTTTGAATGTTCTGATATACTCAGTAACATCTGTACATTTCTATTGTAAATGGGTAAGCTTAACATGCTTTAATAAAAATAATAATTTTAATAAAACAAAATATAATGTTAAGGCATTTTTCATTAGTATTCTCATAAAGCTCCATTGTACTTTGCCAGGTGTTAATGCTTCTGCAGGCAACGCCAACATTGACACAGTGGCTTGTCAGTAAAAGTGTGTACATAATTTTTGATTATCAGTGTTAAAGCACATTCCATAGGCGGGTCAAGAACATAAATTGAATGCCAGCATATACTAGGCCTAAATCACTCAATGAATATTTTTCACCATCTAAACTGGTAAGATTATAAGTGGAACCTCAAACGCAATAACTATATAACAATGAGACATAAACAGTACACTCTGTATACTGCATTTGACTTTAAAATACAATGGATGTTGTATTTTCTAGTTTTCTTTCATTTTTACTCAATAAATAAAAAAATTTCAGTGGGAGTAAAGAAAAGAAAACCTTGATACAAGGTTAGGGCTAAAAAAAACATGTGGAACATGATATTTTTTGCTTCAAAACAACAATTTACTACATTGTTTAAATGTAATAGTTGCATTAGGCTGGGACAAGTTTCCTTGTGTTTTGCAAAGAGAAGACAATTAAATGCTTGTTGTTGAATTTCAATAAACAAAACATGACATATTGTACTGAATAAATTGAAATAGGATATAACAGCACTCATGTCAAGTGCTACAGTTATGGCATCCAGATGGGTCTCCTAGATTAGTGGTCATCAACGAGCTAAGAGTGCCAGTGTGCCATTGTTCTAACCTTCCCCTCCTGTGAATGCACTCCATTTACTGTAACTCTCTGTTTTCTATACTGCAACCAGGATCCTATCCATACAACCATCTTTGAATCCAATCCCAAACTTTCAAGTTTATTTAACAGTCTGCAATGTGCGACAGTGTCAAAAGCCTTACTAAAATCCAGATAAGCTACATATACACCCCCTTGATCTATTACTCTAGTCACCCAGTCAAAAAAGTCAATAAGATTTGTTTGACATGATCTCCCCCCAGTAAATCCAAGCTGTTTGGGATCCTGTAAGTTACTGGATTTGAGATATTCTACAACTCTTTCATTTAAGAGTGTTTCCATAAATTTCCCTACTACTGATGTAAGGCTCACTGGTCTGTAGTTGCTCGCCTCTTCCTTGCTTCCACTTCTGTGCAGTGGGACTAAATTTGCTCTTTTCCCTAGAATTACTCTGTAGCTAGTGACTGATTGAAAAATTCTGTCAATGGTGTTACCAGCCCCCCCCAAGCTCTTTTAGTATCCTTGGATGTATCCCATCTGGCCCCATTGATGTATCCAGCTCTGTTAGGACCTTCTCCTCTGTAAATGTACTTGTATCTACCTCATTTTTATGAGTATATTTGCAACTTAACTGTGGCCACTTCCCCGCTTTTTCTGTAGTGAATACTGAGCAAAATAATTATTAAGATGATCTGCTATTACCTTGTCTTCCTCAACAAGACCCTTATTCTCTTGTTCTGAGTCATTAAGGAGTGCAAAGGAGTATGTTTGATCCTAGACAGACCATGTTACAATGCAAGGGGTGCAAATTAGTTTATTATTTTGTAAATAAGTTAAATACTGGGTGTTTTTTAATGAAGCACACAAATACTTGATAGTTTTATTTTTACACTGAAATTTAAAGTTGATCTAGGACAGCACTATCCCAACTATAAATCTGTCCTCACATTTTAAATTTACTTCCCCCTCCAATGCAGAATGGTTTTGCCCAGGTTCAAAGGCACTCCTTTTTTGTGATTTGCTCTCCTTAATGACTCAGGTACTCTGTCTTTAGCCTCATTATTCCTCCTTTTGTTTTTCTCCTTTAACTTACATACCTAAGTGCCCACTTTTGCGCACTGACTGGGCCATTTTCTCTTCAGTTTGTGCCTTTGCTTATTGAATTACCCCCTTCTGTCTAGCAAGATAACCTTCTTTGTCTTCATTATGCTGAGTCTGCTTATAGTTCCTAAAGGCCATTTTTATTCTTTCACTATAATTGCTATTTCTTTTGGAACCAAACTGGCTTCCTTTTCCTTGTGCTTTGTTAACTATTTTGAAACAAACAAAGGTCTGTTGCTTTAAGCATTGCACTTTTTAATTTTTCTCGCCTGCACTCCTTTCACGTTCTTCCACTCTGCCAAAGAGTCACTTACACATCTCCCCATCTCTACAAAGTCAGACTTCCTAAAATGTAACACCTTAGCCTCTAATCACAGAGATGCTATTAGCAGTACCCACATTAATGTGCATGTTGCAGGCAGGAGATGAGGCCTTGCAGTGCCAGGAAAATGTAGAGGTTATATGGGGTGTTCACTTCATCTAAAAGGGTAGGGAGCACTCTTTACAAAGGAAAGCTATAGGAAAAAGGAGTCTCTATGTACAAAAAAGTTCTCACTGTGCAAATGGGAGTTCTCACTGTAGAAAATAGGGGAGTGTCTGTAAAAAGTGGAGAGATATTGCACTGGGGCCATTAGCCACGCCAGTGGTTTGATCTAATTATAAAAGCATCTTTTTTAAATTATGATGTCTTGTTACTCTAAGGCACGGTCAGCCCACGTTCCCACAAAGAAAGAACATGTCACCAATATGTTTATTAACACATGGGTCCTTCCCTTTCATTCTAGCACTTTAAAACTAAAGAAAATCTCGGCTGGTTTGAATAGTTGAATGAAATTTACTTATAACAGTGGTTTCATGGGGAGATACCAAACCCAGTTTAAAGTTGGGTGTAGGGATGGTACATATTTTAATTATATACCTTTTTAGCTTTAGCTTTACACCCTGATAACAGAATAACTATTTATTTCAATTGTTTAAATGTGTGATTATTATTTACCTTCAAGTTACTGGTGCACAGGAAAGAGGGAACCTTTGCATGTTCATTGATCTGCATGACTTGCTACAGTATTATAATTAGACATTTTGTTTATCAAATTTGAGATGACTAATTTTTGGCTGATGTCCTCATCAACTGTGTGACTAAGTTGTTTTTTTAACTCATATAAACATATCCAGCACGATGACATAAAAGTTCCGATAGGTTGTGATTTGTGTAATGATAGATGTTTGCTTGTATAGGCTATATTTTAGTGTACTTATTTTCACCTACACATAGTTTAGGTTGCCAGTTTGTGAGCAGAACCAATATGCATGAGAAAGGAGCTTATTATTTTCTAGCAACCAAAGAAACCAGAGGTGTAAATGCTGTACGGGTCACTAACAAAAATGCAAGAAATGCAGACACACCAGATTTAATTTTGTAGAGCAAAATTAATGAAATGAGTTTAAAGGTGGGAGAGGGCACATATTTTGCAGAGTTCCTTGATTTGCAGTAGGGTACACAGCAGAGGCAGGCTGGGTTGGGTTGGCAGGGGGCATCTGCCGCTGGGCCAGTCCCATAGTGGGCTACTTTGGTGTGGGTCACTGGGCCACCTGCAGTTTTTCCCTTTAAAATGTTCCCAATAGGCTGCTGAGTCAAGTCTTGGCCATCCAGCCCATGATGCACAGCCATTTCCATTCTGCACACAGGCTTGAATTTTGCAACATCTCAGAGCTGGCCAAGATTGAGCCTCATCCTATACTTTTAGTGGAATGCATTCTGTACCTTCTAGTTGCATTTAAGAAGAGAAGCATATTTTTAGGTGCACTTTGACCAATGTAAAAAAAAAAGTTTTATAGGCCGTCCCGATGTCCCCTTAAGTTCTAACTTAGGCTAAACTGAAACATGGAAATATTTAATTTAATAAGGGTGAATCTAAAGTTACAGATGAGTGGACTTTGTTGTGACATTTACACTTTTGCCCAAAGCACCTCTTGAGATTTTTTCTGCCATATCACAAACCTAGATAATTCTAGTATGCAAAGGATTCTCCTGAAAGGTGAGGGTAGATATGCAACCTGAAGTGTCCTGGACAGGCCATCTAGGTTCACTGGTGCTAAACCGAGGTGTTTTACATAAAGATGAGCAGTTCGGATTTGGGTCAATCTGATGGACACACCAGATGTGTGTAAAGGAAAGAATAAGCTTGTTTCCATCCACCACCAATTTTATACTGAGTGTATGTAACATTTTTAGCCAGCCAACAATCTGTAGCCATTGGCTCTTACTGCTCACAATGGGGGTGATTTAGAGTGGAATACAAGGGCATTTGTGCTTTGTAATTTTGCACAACACATGAAATTAGCCACACTGCTCTACATAATTTCCACAGTATTTTCAGTTTTCAACATTTGCGACCCCTTGTGCTTCAAGAGGTGGATCAGGTGTGTTTGCACGCAAGTTCAGTACAGTAAGGGCAAATGCAAGTTGTGTGAGATCTGTCTTATTTTGGATCACATGTATCCATGAAATACATTCCTTACCAAGTATAAATTCTGCATCTTCACACAACAGGTGTAGTTTTTGAGTCAATGATGATTGCCACATGTTTGCACCAGATGCATCTATAGATTAGATTTATGGCTGCACGTATCTTATGATGCGTGTAGCTCAAAATACAGCTGCCGTGCTAGTTGTTAAATAAACTGGAATTAAACCCAAAAGTGACTGCACAGACAATGAAGTCAACTCCACGTCAGTGAATATATGAAAAGGAAACATTGAGGTACACTTGAAGGTAAGCCCACCAGTGGTATTTCTCCAAAAGCAGTGGAGGAAGGTGTAGGGTTAAATAATAGTGTAAAAATTTGTTGAGCATAGTGGGAAGTTGTGTGCAATGAGGCTGGCAATTCAACTGAAATTCCCCCTGCATCACCGAGGAGGGTAGCTCACCTTGATTTATGTCTAGGGTCAGTTTTGTGTCAAATCAAAATCAGGCCTGGTGTCCGCCCTGGCGGTGGAGTTGGCCTCCTCCTCTCCTCCACCTGTACTTTTCGTGTCATTCCCCCTGAACCCTCCCTCTCCTTCTCCTCTTTTGAAGCTCACTCCATCCGCCTCTTCTACCCCATCCATCTCTGCGTCACTGTCATCTACCGCCCCCCTGGCCCCACCTCCCTCTTCCTTGACAACTTTGCTAGCTGGCTTCCTCACTACCTCTCCTCCGATCTCCCCTCAATCATTCTCGGTGACTTTAATATCCCCATCGACAACCCCACCTACCCTGCTTCCAGCAAACTGCTCACCCTCTCTTCCTCCCTTGGTCTCACCCAATGGACCTCCTCCTCTACCCACTGCCTAGGTCACTCCCTTGATCTTGTCTTCTCCTACCTATGTAATCTCTCCGACTTCTCCATCTCTCCCTTTCCTCTATCCGACCACCATCTTCTCTCCTTCTCTCTCTCCTCTTCTCCTGCTCCCCTCCCCCTGCCCAAACCTACTCTGTCCATACGCAACCTCGATGCTCTTGACCCTGCCTCTCTGTCCTCCTCTCTCGATACCCTCCTTTCTCCCCTTTCCTCCCAGGCCTGCCCCAACCAGGCGGTCTCCCTCTACAATCACACCCTCACCTCCGCTCTGGACGCGGTCGCCCCTACCCACTCCGTCCACCCCCGCTGCTCCAAACCCCAACCCTGGCACTCCAAATTTACCCGCTTCCTCCAAAAATGCTCCTGTTCCGCCGAACGTCAATGGAGAAAATCCCGCTCCCTGGCTGACTTCCTCCACTTTAAATTCATCCTTTCATCCTACAGCTCTGCCCTCTCACTCGCTAAACAATCTTTAAATCCCTCATCTCTTCCCAGTCCTCTAACCCCCGCCGCCTCTTTGCCACCTTCAGCACTCTCTTGGCCCCCTCCCCTCCCCCCACCCCCTCCTCCCTGACTGCCTCTGATTTCGCCTCCTTCTTCTCCTCTAAAATCGAGGCCATCCGACTTGAAATCTCCTCCTCCACTCTCTCTTCCACCCCTCCCACTCTTCTGTCCTCCCCCCCCAACCACCTTCCCCTCCACTCCTTCCGTCCCACCACCGGCGAGGAAGTCCACTCTCTCATTTTATCCTCCCCCCCCACTACCTGCCCCCTGGATCCCATCCCCTCCCACCTTCTTCGCTCCCTTTCCCCCACCACCTGCTCCCACCTCGCTCACCTCTTTAATCTCTCCCTCTCCACTGGCATCTTCCCCTCCTCCTTCAAACATGCTCT